>NC_064628.1:583195166-583804630 GCF_023864275.1 Schistocerca cancellata | reverse complement strand
CGACAGGTTAAGCTGTTTTAATGGTTGTGGCAGAGATAGGGGCAAGCAGGCTGGAAGGAGAAGTTGTATACCACTGGATGGAATTGACAGAGAATATGCAATACCTCAGGAGCATCTTGAACTTTGGATGTCCAAATACATGCTACCATGCAATCATCGCTGTGTAGTTGGTCTCTGCATGCTGTCCACATGTTGCCTCTCACCATGTGGATGTGTGACTACCATTGTCACAACCATCATGTTGCCATTATTCGGCCTCTTTCTTGCATCAGCTTCACAGTATATTGCGTGTAGGACATAATTTTAAAAAATTTTGAATTATTCTGCAATATGCACTTTCAGATGTTCCGACTGCCATACATAAGCTATACTTTTGCCTTTTCTGATCCACAGGTGTGTATTAAAATATTTTTTAAAATCATTAATGCTAAAAAAAAACAAAAGCATTTCACGATGTAGAGATACCACATTATTACAATCCCTCACACCTAATCCGTAATATTACTCTTTAGGTGTAGGCACTTCGCCTGTGAGCATTGATCTTGGTGTCATATGGATTTACAGGGAAAAACGTTTCATTGACTGGTAGAAAGTGAAGTTAGCTCGTCCTTTGGGTAAACCCATAAGCAAACATTTAGACCTCCTTCTGCCTGCTCCATGTTCTAGTTCGTGCTGATGATGCTTCTTGTACTTGCTTGCACTATCTTGTAAAGTAATAAAGGATGTTTTCTGACAGGATTGTGAGTAGCTACCGTTACATCAAACACTGTTATGGAATCTTGTTATAATTTATATTAAATAAACATAGTGACATAGCAATAATACACTTCATTTTTTTTATAAGCATAACTGACTCAAAAAGGTTACCTCCCTCACTACTGTGTTCAGCCAAACTTCAAATCTTCTACATTGTCTTAGTGCCACAATTATGGACAATGATTGAGACACTTCCCTCAGACATTTTCTGTATCGAAAGTCAGTTTTTAGTGTTTAGGGAAGTTCTTGTAGAATGTAAACACTTCAGGATTGAAGGAGACCACACACACAAAATCAGAAACACTGAGTTCTTGTTAGGCACACACAAAAGAGAGAAAACACTCTTGATTAGGAAGAGTAAAGCCTGCGTGCAACTCTCTCTCGCACGCACGCGCACACACACAAACACACACACACACACACACACACACACACACACACACAACCTATGTTCTTACATGATGTATGCTCTTACATGATGCTGGCTAGACTAATAGTGCCGTTTTTTCGAAGCTAATATTCCGGCATTTGCCTTAAGCAATTTAGGGAAATAGTTATTACTCCATTGTGGACTTCCCATTGTTTGCTTGAGAGGTATTGTAATATCTGGAAAAAGTGGTAACCTTTGTAAGCACATTGCGAAACTACAAGTGAAAAATCATCTTATTACTTGCATTTAATGCATATTTTTCATGAAATAAACATTGTTTTTACCTCATTTTTGTGTGAGTGCATTACTACATCTACAAACAGTTCTTATTAATTGTTCCACATATTAAAGACATTCATGATACATTATATATTCAGCACTGGGAAAGTGAAGGAAACTTTGATTACATACACCCATGCTCATAAATTAAGGATAATGCTGATACATGGTGAAACAACACTCTGGTGGTTGGATGCGGGTTTAAATCACCTCGGGGTATGACCAATGCGGTGCATTTGACCTGCGGTCAGCGCACGGTGGTGCTGGCAATAGTCCACATACGTATGGTGCAGCGAGTAAGTGTTTATAAGTGTTCAGACATGCTAATGGTGACTGTGTGTTGAAAATGGCTCAAAGAACACATATTGGTGACGTTCGAGGGGTAGAATACTAGGGCGACTGGAGGCTGGTCAAACATAGCAGGTCATAGCACGGGCTCTCCGTGTGCCACAGAGTGTGATCTCAAGATTATGGCAATGATTCCAGTAGACAGGAAACGTGTCCAGGCGCTACAGCATGAAACGTCCACAGTGTACAACATCACAAGAAGACTGATATCTCACCATCAGTGTCCGCAGACGGCCACGGAGTACTGCAGGTAGCCTTGCTCGGGACTTTACTGCAGCCACTGGAACAGTTGTCTCCGGACACATGGTCTACAGATGACTGAACAGGCATGGTTTATTCACCCAGAGACCTGCAAGGTGCATTCCACTGACCCCTGGTCACAGGAGAGCTCATAAAGTCTGGTGTCAAGAACACAGTACATGGTCATTGGAACAGTGGTCCCAGGTTACGTTCACAAGCGAGTCCAGGTATAGTCTGAACAGTGATTCTCGCTGGGTTTCATCTGGTGTGAACCAGATACCAACCCCTTAATGTCCTTGAAAGTGGTCATGGTTTGATGGTTTGGGATGGGATTATGATGGTGCATGTACACCCTTGCATGTCTTTTGACAGAGGAACTGTAACAGGTCAGGTGTATCGGGATGTCATTTTGCACCAGTATGTCCGCCTTTTCAGGGGGCCAGTGGGTCCCACCTTCCTCCTGATGGATGATGACGCACGGCCCCAACGAGCTGCCATCGTGGAGGAGTACCGTGAAACAGAAGATATCAGGTGAATGGAGAGGCTTGCATGTTCTCAAGACCTAAACCCCATTGAGCACATCTGGGATGCTCTAAGTCGACATATTGCTGCATGTCTTGAAACACTTCAGGAGCTCTGACAGGCACTGGTGCAAGAATGCGAGGCTATACCCCACCAGCTGCTCGACCACTTGATCCAGAGTATGCCAACCCGTTGTGCAGCCTGTGTACGTCTGCATGGTGATCGTATCCCATATTGATGTCGGGGTACATGCACAGGAAACGGGCGTTTTGTAGCACATGTGTTTCGGGACAGTTTTCTCAACTTATCACCAATAACATGGACTTATAGATCTGTGTTGTGTGTGTTCCCTACGTGCCTATGCTATTAGCACGAGTTTTGTGTAGTGCCACATTGTGTGGCACCACATTCTGCAATTATCCTTAGTTTATGATCATGAGTGTAGGTGAATGTCACTTTCCTGAATGAATTTATTAGCAAAAGAGTTAGAAAAGAAATTCTCAGTTGTAGGAAAATATTTAAATAAAAGGTACTGGTGACTCTTAAATGGTCTTTTCTGAAAATTCTTAGTTGTCATGGAGCAGTTCTACTCTTACACAATGTCAATTTGAATAAAATAAATTTGGGTCTAGACTGAATTGTACAGGTAAATAATTGTTTCTTACATTATTCATTAAAGAAAAATAAGAGAAACAAGGACTACCTGAGCAATATTTATTCACTGCCACACATGGGCAGTGGCTTGCAGAGTTAAAATGTAGTGTAA
Organism: Schistocerca cancellata; assembly: GCF_023864275.1. Classification (NCBI taxonomy): domain Eukaryota; kingdom Metazoa; phylum Arthropoda; class Insecta; order Orthoptera; family Acrididae; genus Schistocerca; species Schistocerca cancellata. The sequence goes on along the minus strand of NC_064628.1, from coordinate 583,801,289 downwards.
CTGCCGAGGGAGAGTGTCATAATTGACTAAATATGTTTCTGCTGTAATGAACTAATTTTTCCAGCCACTGTACTCTTATCAGAAATGAGTTCTTCACGTTCTTGCAGGCAGTACACTTATGTAATAAATAAAAACCATGCACTGCTGGTTCTGAGGACAGGAGTTCTGCCCTAAGGCTGGAGTGCCCTCACTTGTAGATGTCTGTGTATCAGACCTAACCTTCCTAGCCTCCAAGGTTTATTGATGGTAGCTTCATGATCTGGACTCAGGGCCAAGACACCTGTCCTCATTCCTTCACATCCTCATCAACCTCTTCCCACAACATTTTCATGTGGTCCTTTTCAACTCCATATGCCACTTTCCGGGATGTTGACCTCCTACTCTCTGATGGCACCATCCACATCTCTGACAATACTAAAACCACCAACCACAAACAGTACCTGCATTTAAATGGCTGTCATCCCCTCCACACAAAAAATTGCTCATATACAGCTTGGATATCCATGGGATGGTGTACCTGCAGTGACGTGAACTCCCTTGCCCAATATGCAGAAGGTCTCATGAGGGCCTTCACAGACTGGTGCTACCCCACAAACCTAGCCTGCAAACAGATTACCCGTGCATGAACCTCACACACCCCTAATCCTTTCACCACCTTCAAGAATCAGCCACAACAGAGCACACCTTTCGTCGCCAGGTACCACCATGGACCGGAAAAACTGAACCATATCCTTCGCAAGGGCTTTGATTATCTGTCATCATGCCCTGAAATGAGGGACATCCTATGCAAAATCCTTCCCCCTCCTCCTAAAGCATGTTCCTTTACCACCCAACCTACACAACATCGTGGTCGCATCTCTATGCCACTCCCAACCCCTTGCCACATGGATCATATCCTTGAAGAATTCCTAGGTGCAAGACATGCTCAGTTCACCCATCCAGCACTTCCTACTCCAGTCATCACTGTCGTACCCTACCCTGTCAGAGGCAGGGCTACCTGTGAATGCAGCATGTTAAATACCAAATCTACTGCAATCACTGCAGTGCTTTTTATGTCAGTATGACAACCAACCAGTTGTCCACGACAATGAACAGCCACTGCTGAACTGTGGCCAAGAATTAAGTTGATCATCCAATGGCACAACTTGCAGCTGCAGCTTTGCTGAACCGGAATCTTGGTATTGTAAATCCCAGAACTTTTGTACTATAATTAGACTTGGTCATGTAATTATCAGCTTTTCTCTAGCACCACAACTCAAAAGCTTCTTTTCGTTTCTTGTCTGAACTGTTTATCATGTACGTTTCACTTCAATACAACGCTGCGCTCCAGACAAATATGTTATCAGGAAAAGCTTCGTAGCATTTAAATTTATATTCACTGTTACCAAAGTTCTCTTCTCCAGAAATGTTTGTCTTGCTATGAGCAGTCTTCATTTCCTATCTTCTCTACTTTGGCCATTGTCACTTTTTTCATTACTCTAATGTCAAAACTTGTCCACTAATTTTGGTACCTTATTACCCTTGTGTTACTTTTGTTATCTTTTCAAAGCATTAATTCAATTTGTCTGATCTTCATGACCCTCTGCTGTCTCTGGCAGAATTACAATGTTACTGTCAAACCTCAAAGTTTTAATTTCTTCTCCCCAAACTTTTTATTGTCTTTACTAGTTCCTCCTTAGTTTACTTCACCACTTACTCAGTATACAGACTGAATGTGTGGGATTGGTGATAACAATCATTAGTTGTTTTGCTCCCTAAAGAGCAAAACTTGTGTACTACTATTAGTATCTCGTTTGCTAATGTAATTCTCTCTCTATCACCTTATTTGATTTGACTACATGCCATTACCCTTGTTTTACTTCTGTTGTTGCTGATCTTACCTCTTCTCAAGATGCCATCCGTTCCATTTCAACTGCTCTTCCAAGTCCTTTGCTGACGTACAGAATTATTTTGTCATTGGCAAGCCATAAAGATTTTATTTACTCTCCCTGAACTTCTTTACTTCTTTGTCCTAATTTTTCTCTGGTGTACCAGTTGAGTGACATTAGGGATAGACTACAACTCTGTCCAACTCCCATCTCAACCACTGCTTCGCCTTTGTATCCTTTAATACTTATGACTGCAGTCTAGTTTCTGTACAAACTGTATAAATTTTTTCTGCTCCTGTATTTTGTCTCCTCTACCTTCAGAGTTTGAAGAAATGTAATCTATTCAACATTGACAAAAGCTTTCTCTAACAGGGTGTACCACATAAAACCAGTACGTCTCATGCCTGAGTATCAAGGAGCGGTGAACTAATTAAAAAATAATTGATAGTAGTAATGTTAAAGACATGTAGTTACCTGCTTTATAAGAGATGCTGGAAGTTGTGGCCATGGGCATCCAGGCCATGTCGCAAGTAATCCAACTAGAGATGAGTTACTGGTACACACAGTATCCCGGTTTTATGTTGGACACCCAGTACAAACATAGGTTTGCCTTCCCTTAACCTGTGTTGTGAGATAAGTTGTATGATCAGTATTGCCTTGCATGTTCCTACATTTTTCTGGAAGCCAAACTGATCTTCAGCGATGTCAGTTTCTACTTGCTTTTCCATTCATCTGTAAATAACTCGTGTAAGTATTCAGCAACTGTGACTAATTAAACTAATACTCTACAGCTACATGGCTACTCTGCAATTTACCCTTAAGTTCCTGACACAGGGTTCTTTGAATCACCTTCAGACTATTTCTCCTCTGTTCCATTCTAACAGCATGTGGGGAAAATGAACACTTTAATCTTTCCATATGGGCTCTGATTTCCCTTATTTTATTACTATGCTAATTTCTCTCTATGTATGTCAGAGGAGAAAGTTGATGGTTGAAATTTCATGAAAACCTCTCCCCACAACACGAGCATTTGTTTTAACTATTGCCACTCCAGTTCACTTATCATATCTGTGACAGTCTCTCCCCTATTTTGTGATCATACAAAATGAGCTGAACTTTTTCAATGTCCTCCACCAAACCTTTCAGGTAAGGATCCCATACAGCACAGCAGTACCCTAGCAGAGGAACGATAAGTGTGGTGTAGGCAGTATCTGTAGTCCTGTTGCATCTTCTAAGTGTTCTGCCAATAAAATACATTTTGTGGTTGGCCTTCGGCACAACATTATCAATGTGATCATTCCAATTTGAGTTGTTCACAATTGTAATTTCTAGGTTTTTAATTGAATTTACAGCCCTTATATTTGTGTGATTTATCATTTAACTGAAATTTGAGGGATTTGTTTTAGTATTGATGTGAGTGACCTCACACTTTTCCTTATTCAGAGATAATTGCCACTGTTCACATCACGCCTACATCATTTTGAAATTAGTTTTGGACGTGTAGTGACTTTACTACACAGTGAATTGACAGCATCAGCTGCAAAAAATCTAAGAGGGCTGCTCAGATTGTCTCCTAAATTGTTTATATCAGAACACTTGAGGACCTATAATGCTTCCTTGAGGGAATGTCAGATATCACTTATGGTTTACTCAATGAATTTTAGTCGATTGCTACGTACTGTGACCTTCCTGATAGGAAATCACAAACCCAATAATACAACTGAAATAAAACTCAATAGACATGCAATTTCATAGAGGAATGGTGTCAAAAGCTTTTTGGAAATCCAGAAATATGGAATCAATTTGAGTTTCCATGTCGATAGCACTCATTACTTCATGTGAATAAAGAGCTAGTTGTGTTTCACAATAACAGCATTTTCTGAATCCATGCTGACAGTGTGACAATAGACACATCCATTCAAGGTATTCATAATGTTCGAACTCAGTGTATGTTGGTGTGACCTGTGCCAATTTACAGTCCTTATGTCTGTTAATATTCACGCCTGTCAGCACCAGCCTTATTTCGAATTGAAATTATTACATTTTTCTTTAAGTCTGAGGATATTTCAGTTGTCTCATATTTTGCACACCAGGTGGAATAGTTTTGTCATTATAGGCACTCCCAACGATATCAATAATGCAGAGGGAACATCGTCTTCTCTAGGGGCCTTTTTTGGACGGTGCTCAGTCTAATTCTTCCCATAGTATCTTCTTCATCCAACTCCTCTTCTCTTTCAGCAACATTGTCTTCAGGTTCCTTTCTCTTGTGGAGCCCTTCTGTGTATTCCTTCCACCTTTCAGCTTTTCCTCCTCTGCTTAGTGCTGGTTTTCCATCTGAGCTCCTGATATTCATACAGTTGCTTCTCTTTTCTCCAAAGGCCTCTTTAATTTTCATGTATGTAGTATGTATCTTCCCCCCTAGTTAAACATGCTTCACCATCTTACATTTGCCCTACGGCTTTTCTTTCTTAGCCAAATTGTACATTTTGCCTGTGTCATTTTTTATAAACCTGTATTTTATTTCACCTGATTCATTTGCTGCATTTTTATATTTCGTCCTTTTGTTCATTAAATTCAACCTCTCCTGTGTTATCCAAGGATTTCTGTTAGGCCTTTTTTTCTACCTATTTCATCCTCTGCCGCCTTCACTGTTTCATCTCTCAATCTTAAATGGTTAATTCGACTTCTGCTGTATTCCCTTGTCCTTTTTCTGTCTAACATTGACTAACACTTCCTCTTGAACCTCAATAATCTCTGGTTGTTTCGCATTATCCACATACCATCTCCTTAATTTCCTGCCTTTTTGCAGTTTCTTGGGTTTTAACTTACAGTTCATAACCAATAAATTGTAGGATGAAGTTGTAATAGGATGTGTAGATGAAACATGTATGGATGAGCAAGAGAAGCCCTCAACTCCACAAAGAATAGGAAAACTACTGCTATAGATAGGATAAATCCTGAACTGCTAAAATATAGAGGCACCCTACTAGAAAAGGCTACAACATTTATTTAATATGTTTTGGAGAAATGAAACTTTTCTGCAAGCATGGTCACAAGCAAAGGTGATATCACTGTTTAAAAAAAGGAGACATGACAATTGCGAGGACTGTGAAGGAATCAGCTCACTGGACACCACACACAAAGCTGATGAAAGAATAGTATACACGAGATTAATGGTTATAGCTGTGAGTTTATTAAGTGAAGAACATATGAGATTTCAGAGGGGTAAGTTGACAACAGATGCAGAATTTAAAATAAACAAATAATAAAAAAAACGAAGTATACTGTAGTAGGGAAACCCATTTAAGAGTCATTGATTTTATTCAGGCCTTCGATGATGTTGGTAGAAGAAAACTGAGGAGTTTTATGAGGAAAAGGGGAGACACACAACACCTATTGTATGTTTCAAGTAATCTACAAAAACAGGGCTGTAATTTTAGATGTAAATGGAATTCTAACATGGGCTATAACCACAAACAAAGGAGCTAGACAGGGATAGGGCATTTCACCCACACTTTTTAACATTTAATCAGATGATGGCATCTGGAAATGGAAAAGAGATTTTTAGCAGGTCAATTAAGAAATTATTGTTTGTAGGTGACCTACAAGGGGAATTACATGTCTTATAGAAGGTTTAAAGCGTACAGTTTGATGCTTTCAGAAAGGAAGACAAAATCAATGTGTTTTAAAGGAGAACATCCTGTAAGGCCAAAACTTGTAATTAACAGTAGAATAACCTTTTTTAGCTACTTGTTTTGTGATGTTATATATGAGTATGATGAAGACTAGAAATTAAGATTCTTTGGGAATAGATGTGGAACAATAAATAGGTGAAAAAAGGGAAAGGAACAATATGGAAATTTTACAAGGCAATGGCAGTTCCACTGCTTGCTTATGGATATTAACGTTGTTTATAGATGTGAATGGTGGGTTAAAAATAACTGCCAAAAATGGTCATAGAAGCAACAGGGATGAGCTATCTAAGAGCAGTAAAGGGATGCACAAGAACGACAGATTTCAATATTATAAAATTAAGAAATAACTTACTGTATTTCAGTTTTGTTGGTGTGGCCATCCTCCACAGCAAGCATAGAAATATTTGGCACCAAAAAAAAGGCAGTTTTATTTACAAAACAAATATTACTTTATTTCATATCCTAAATAAAATAGGAGAAAGGATTGAATGAGAAAAGATTCCCTCTCCAGATAAGAAGTTTTAAGCCAGTCAGGAGAAGAGGTTGAGGAAGACCAAGGAAGCAATGGGTACCATAATAGTCAAAAAGAAAAGAAAGGAAAAAAAACCTAAAATAATTGAACTGGTAGTTGTGATAAATTATAGTCAGCAGCTGTATGTGCCTGTGGAAATGTCTTACAGTTTAAAATCTGGTTTCAAAATCTCTCCTTTACTGTAATACAGTCAATTTGAAACCTTCCAGTGTCCCAGGTCTCTTTCCCTCCAGTCCATATTTTTCTAACTTTAACATACCCATTTTGTTTTTTAAATTTTTTAACCTGCCTACTTAATTCCACACTCTGACCCACAGAATACTAGTTGTTTTCCTGTTGGCAATATCTTGCTGAGTAGTCACTACCTAGATATCCTCAGAATATTTTACCCTATATTTTACCCAAGGGGATATCATCAACATTGAGCCATACACAAGAGCTGCCTGTCCTCAGGAAAAATCATATCTGTAGTTTCCTCATGTTTTCAGCTGTTGACAGTACCAGCACAGCAAGTCCTTGTTGGCTAATGTTACAAGGTTTGATCAGTTGATTCTCCAGATCATAGCGCCTGCAACTACTGAATACACTGCTACCCATCTTCATTAGCTACATGTTTGTCTGGCCTTTCCACAGATAACCCTCCATTGCGGTTGCCCCTATGGTACGACTATCTGTATCATTGAGGCATTTAGGCCACCCCACCTCAGCAAGTCCATGGTTTGTCTAACGGGAAGGAAACTGTGTTATATGGCTGCTATTACCTTTCTCGACAGGGTAATTCATTCCTTTCTTTTAAGGAAAAGGTCAAATTGTAGATTTATACAGTAAAATGTTGCTGTAAATTGTGAGAAACAATGGGAGAAGTTTTCCTATGTTCTCTTATGTTTCAGCAACACTCCTGTGTTCTGGTTTTTAATAACTGTTTGTTTTTCATGGCAGCGCTATTTTCCAAATATTACTTGTGTGAGGAATGACATCGGAGAGTTGTATCTACTTAACTTATTAGTGAACAGCAAGAAATGGAATTAAGAATGGGCCAGGCTATACATAGAAAATAACTGTATGCCAGACCATTCTCTTCTATCTGTAACTCATAATTTTGTTGCAGCTATTATGATCAATGTTAAATACTGCTTATGTTTTTAAATCATATACAATATTTTTAATTGCAGACTCCTTATGAGAACAGGATGTACAGCCTGAAAATTGAATGTGGAGCGAGGTATCCTGACGAATGCCCTAGTGCCAGGTTTATTTCAAGAATAAATATGACCTGTGTCAATAGTACGAATGGTGTGGTAAGAAACACTTTATTTTTTATGAAAGAAACCATAATTTTTAGTTGTTAATGTGACAGGTTTTATAGAATGAAGTGCTGGTGAATGAAAAATGTCAAAGTGAATGAACTTGAGGCCTCTGTGGAATGAGTTCAGAGTAAATATGTTGCTTTTTAATTTGCTTTGTTGGTTACCAATTTCCTTGCTGTTCTGTCTGTAATGTGACCTCATAATTTTTGAATTATTGTCATTTTCACCAAATCAAGTTATCAAGCTGCAGCATCAAATTTTGTAGGTTGACAGTAGAGCAGTTCCTGTGCTTGCTCGCTGGCAGCGAGATTATACAATCAAGACTGTCCTTCAAGAGCTACGCAGGATTATGACACTAAAGGAAAACATGAAGCTATCACAGCCTCCAGAGGGCAGTTCGTATTAGCAAATGGCTATTGCTGTGAAGGCAAACTGCAAGTATTTTGTGGATGGAGAGGAGAAAAGGGTGATGTTAATAATATTAAATGTTCACACCAGTCCAGAAGAAACCTGCATTACATTATTTCAGTATGTTGAATGTGAACTGCTGTAAAGATGTTGCATAAGTGAATAGCGAGCACTGTGAAATGCTGATATTTCTTAGCAAGTTTGTAATTCTGTGTAAAAAACAAAAAAACAAAACAAAAAAGAAAGTGTTGGGCCTTCGTATATTTTTCTTGGTGTTATTTACCTCATTAAATTTTGCTGTAAATGAGATTAAACCCATTTAGAGTTCAGAAATCCCCACGCAGTCTCCAGTTGCAAGTGAAGTCTGGCCTACTGTCCAAGATTGAAATGAGGTGCTGCCCCTCAGTCTGTTAACTTTATAGGCTTTGGAAGTATTATGTGATACACTGGCTTGTCGTGTTTACTTTTCTATATTTGATTATGCAGCAATATCAGGACACCTTTTTTATAGTACTTAGATTTATTATAATTAGATATGAATAACATTTCTGATACTCTGTCTTAAATATGTACACATATTCCAAGTAAGAATGGATTTATTTGTTGGAATTCTCAGCAGTTGCTCTGCAGCTGAACTATGACTGAAAAATAAATATATGTTGAACGTGGACTTGAACTTCAATGTTAAACTGTTACACTTAACCATTTTGTTCTCTTGGCAAATGAGATTCATGTGCATAGTAGGTAAAAACCAGGCTGCTATAATTGTTTTAACTCCAAAGCAAAAATTGTTATGTTAATTGTGAAATGTAATAGTTACAGGAATGATTGCATGCCAGTGGACTCTATCGAATATATGTAAGGCTCATTTCCTCACTGCAGAATACAAATACAGCCTTTCTTAATTGTAATAGGTTGTGACTGTGGTTATTGTGCTATTTCTTTTAAAGAATGTAATAAACACTTGCATGGCCCCACTACTTTGTTTAAGCAAGGTTTTTGTATGTAGAATGAAAATTGATGAAGTTCTCAGTGTCATCACTATTGGAAGAAGGAAAATAAAAATGTTGTTTTCCATACAAATGCAATACTTATTTTCATAATGAATAAGTCTGTGTCTGATAACTGAAGACGACATTTTATTAAAATTGTAAATCTTCTCCAATTTCTTTATTGCTTTAAATTAGCATGGCAGAAGATTTTGTTTAAAGGTTCAAGGAGAGCTAGCTAGTTGCACTATGTGATCTGTCACCTTTGCTTGTTCAGTAATGTAATTGTTTTCGTTGTTGCATTAAAGTAAGCTAGTTGTGCAAATACTTCAAACTTTTCTTGTCTTTTGATTGTTGACTTTGTTTTATTACTTGCAAGAAAATATCAGAATGAAAGAAGGAGAGAAGCAATAAGAAGGGATAACTTGAAGGGTGTGAAACTCATCACACACACACACACACACACACACACACACACACAGCTACATTGCCCTGGATGACAACATGTTACTGAGGCATCAGCTCAGCTGGGATGAGGTGGAGTTTACGAGAGGACACAGGAGATGGGGGATTGGGAGGAAAGTGCAACTGATGGCTAGGAGGGAGAGGAAGAAGGGAACGCAACGGAAATGCAGTACCACCTTGTTGCAGGCCGGAAGTGTTGCATATTGCACACAGGGACACAACAGAAGGAGAAGGAGAGATGATAGTTATATTGTAGTACTAGTGCAGTTTCTCATCATAGAATTAGTCTCTCTCTCAACTTAGAAATCCACTAATCTGGTTATTTTTTTCTAGTGGTATGTTATTTCATCCGTGAGACGACATCGTGAAACTACCAAAATGGCTGCTGGATGCAACACTGTATCCCATTCCAGATCTGGCAGCCTCATACTTCTCAACTAAACATGTTTTATTGTTCTGCAGTAAATGAGTTTGTGATCTCCTCTGGTAGTTGTCTGAGCTGTAGTGTGTCCTGGTTGTGCCTTTTTGCAAAGACTTATTAATTGGGTTGATGGAGGAATGACCAGTCATCTTGTATAAGGCAGTTGGATTTTAAAATGTTGGGAGATAAAGAGAGAAATAGTTATGGCAGCAAAGGGTCAAATAGGCAGAAACACAAGGCCAAGTAAAAGAGATATTGAATTTAATATTAATAACATACAAATGAAGCAAACAAAATGGAGTATACACTATGTGATCAAAAGTATCTGGACACCCCAAAACATACATTTTTCATATTAGATGCATTGTGCTGCCACCTATTGCCAGGTACACAATATCAGTGACCTCATTAGTCATTAGACATCGTGAGAGAGCAGAATGGGGTGCCCCTCGGAACTCAGGGACCTCGAATGTGGTCACGAGATTGGGTGTCACTTGTGTCATACATCTGCACATGAGATTTCCACACTCCTAAACATCCATAGGTACACTGTTTCCAATGTGATAGTGAAGTGGAAACATGTTGGAACTTTACAGCCCAAAAGCGTACAGGCTGACCTCGTCAGTTGACTGACAAGAGACCGCCGACTGTTGAAGAGGGTCGTAATGTGTAATACTTTCGGTTACATAGTGTAGCAAGAAAAGCATTTCTTGAGAAGAGAAACTTGCTAACATGAAAGATAAATTTAGATGCTTGGAAGTCTTTTTTAAAGGTATTTGTCTAGAGTGTAGCTGTGTACATAAGTGAAATGTAGATGATAAATAGATGAGACAAAGAGAAAAAAAGCTTTTGAGTTGTGCTACACAAGGGAGGGCAAGAGGGGGGCACTCCACCTGTGTATCTTCCATCACAAGAATCTATATTATTGAGCTTTTATTCATTACAGAATTCTCATGCACTTCTATTATTGATTTCTTCTAATTCTAATAAACTTCTTGTATATCCAGTTCTAGCGTTATATGGCTGATCCCAGTTGTTATCTAACTTAAGTTTACTTGCCATAGTGTTTGTGGAAAATTGTCATCTTTTGGTACAGCTGTGTTTCTGCTCTGCCCTAACCTCGAAACAGATGCAGACATATGACAAAAATTTAACATTTGTCAGAACTTGACTAAAATATTAAATTGGTCAATAGAACCTATCCTCAGGCATAAAGGAATTCACAACAACATTAACTTTCAGTTGCTTCCTCTAAGCTTATCCTTGAAAACATCTTGAGATACTTTGACTGTTTCTCATTATGCACACGGGAAAATACACAACTGAAATAATCTTGGAATAACTAACAGTGTTTTTGGTTAGTTTCTCCCATCACAACTATTATAAAACCTGTATTTTAATCATCACAGGCTATTAATTGTACTTTTCCCTTGTCTGACAGGCAATGTAATAACCAAAAAATATAACAGACAGCTTAGATTTCATAGCTAGGACCTCCATACCGTTAATGATAGGTTAAAAGAACTGAGACACTTGTCATATCGTGGGATCAACTTTTGTATTCCTGTGTCATTGAAGTCCACCACGTGTTAATGGAACCAGCGTGTGACAGTCGTCTTCAGCTCTTCGTCTTCGCCAAATATGGCCGGAGGACAGGAATTTCATGAGGGTAAGAAAAAATGGAAATTGCTGGGAACAAGATTAGGAATGTATGCTGCATTATCAAATAGCTCCCAGCCAAACTTAGGCAAAACAGATGCTGTGAGCCAAACCATATGGGGACAAGCATTGTTGTGAAGCAGCACAATACCTGCAAGTAAACATTCCACACCTCTTGTTCTTAATGGCATCCACAGTTTCTGCATTGTTTCACAGTAACAGTCAATGTTCACTGTTTCACCTCTGGTTAGGAAGTCAAGAAGCAGAATGCCCTTCCTGTGCCAGAATACTGTGCCCATCGCTTTCTGCACTGACACAGTCTGTTTGAATTTTGTCTTGATCGGAGATCCTGTATGATGCCAGTGCATTGACTGCTGCTTGGTTTCCAGGATCAAGTGAAAAATTCACTTGCTTTCTTGCTATGGATAGTGGTCATTTGTACGTGAGAAGTGCTTGTTTGTGTGAATGGGTGTTTCCCTTTCTGAAGAAGGCTTTGGCTGAAAGCTCACTGTGTCAGTCTTTTCATTGTGCTTGTCTGAAATCAAAGCATCATTTACGGTTAGTAGCTATCTGTTCTTTTCATAGTCTTGCTAATCATTTGAGGATGCATATAACTTTTTCTACTGTACAATATTTTCAAGTTGTTGTCTTTGGTAATATCCTAATGTATTCAGTTCATCAAGATCTTCATGAAAAATTCATGTCTCATCGCCCATGACGATCCTGTCAGGTAATTACACCAACTATTCAGATAATTATACTTCGCGATATGCCATAGATTTGACCAACTGTCAGAGTTCAGTGGATAGGAGCCTCTTGTAGCTGTAGGTGTAGAGAACATGTAGCAGTCCTCAGCAGATAGGAGGCCTAGGTCAGTTGCAAAGTATAACGGAAAGAAGGAGGTTCTGCTGCTACGTAGTTTGCATGGTAGAGGTGTGGGCCAGCAGTTGCAGGGAGTGTTGGGGAGTGAGTACCAGGTCACCAGCATTGTGAAGCATAGTGCAGGGTTGGCTCAGGTGACTGACAGCATAAGGGAGTTATGTAGGTATTTTGCGAAGGAGAATCAGTTAGTGATAGTGGGTGGAGCAGGGAACAGTCTTGATAAGGACGGAGACTGTTTCAGTGTTATAATTGACCTCATCTTAATGCAGCTGTTAGGTGCATTAACATGGGGCTGGAAAGGGCACTGATGGCAGAGGGCATGGGTCACATTTCAGTGGTGCCAGTTGAGTCTATCAGTAGATTATGTTTCACAAGGCATGGTCTGCACCTCAATATACAGGGTGTCCCAGCTATCTTGTCCACCCAAAATATCTCTGGAACAATAACAGCTATTGGAAAACGACTTTCACCGGTATCAATGTAGGGCTGGGGCCCATGAATGTACATATTTGGAAACATTCTAAAACGAAATCATATGTGTTTTTTAACACACTTATGTTTTTTTAAATGGACCTCCTATATTTTTTCTTCAGCAATCCATAGCATGACAAAGCACATACACAATGGCGTTGATTGCATCGCAATATTCCCATTACATCCCAAGATATTAAGACGCGAAGTTGATGCTTGAAACACCCGACATGCGCTGGTAGCGCACGTCCTGAGGCTCAGGCGTGAACCCCATGCTGCCCGTAATCGCGATGTGATTGACATGTGTAATCACACTTCCATACTTATCAAGAGGTCCAAAACGAATAATACGGTCTGCTGCCATCCTGCTGCGATTATGGGCAGCATGGGGTTCACGCCTGAGCCTCAGGACGTGCACTAGCAGCGCATGTCGGGTGTTTCAAGCGTCAACTTCGCGTCTTAATATCTCGGGACGTAATGGGAATATTGCGATGCAATCAACACCATTGTGTATGTGCTTTGTCATGCTATGGATTGCTGAAGAAAAAATACAGGAGATCCATTTAAAGAAACATAAGTTTGTGTTAAAAAACACATATGCTTTCGTTTTAGAATGTTTCCAAATATGTACATTCATCGGCCCCAGCCCTACATTGATACCGGTGAAAGTCGTTTTCCAATAGCTGTTATTGTTCCAGAGATATTTTGGGTGGACAAGATAGCTGGGACACCCTGTATATGGGAAGGGGAGGCTGGCAAAGCTTATAGGTGACATTGTAGTGGGTGGTGGTGGGATCATTCAAGGAAAACTTCCGGTAGTATTTGGTGTTAGAGCTGCACCTTTTTGAAGTCAGCTGATAGTTATACCAGCTTAAAGGAAGTCCCACCAACTAAGGGCTCACCTTCAGAGGACAACATGTTTCCAAGTAGAGAAGGAATTAGCATATTTCATCAAAATATAAAAAGTATTAGAGACAAAGCTAGTGAACTGCTTATAGATGTTGACTCTGAAAATATTGGTATATCAGAGCACCACTTAAATAGTTTGGCAGTTCAGAGGCTTCCTTTACTGGGATACAGATTAGCTGCCTGTTTTTCAAGGAGTTCCTTGCAGGGTGGGGGAGTGGCCACATGCGTTAAAAAAATCCATTTGAGTCCGTAGACATATCACGGCATTGCACTGAATAGATATTTGAATGTTGTGCTGGGGCAGTTGAATTTAATGAAACAAAAATTCTAATTGTTGTTGTTTATAAGTCCCCAACTCCGAGTTCAGAGCATTTCTGCTCAAGCTAGAGAGACAAAGAGTATGTGGTACGCAAATAGAATAGGTAATTCACAGGATAGAATTAAAACAATATGGTCAGTTGTGAAGGAAGTGTCTCTGGTCAGATCGACGATATAAAGTCAGTTCGTAGTAAAACTATTTCTGTTACTGATAAATCAGATATATGTACAGTATTTTTAACAACCATTTTTGGAGTATTGCTGGTGAATTAAATAAAAATTTTGTTTCTACAGGGAATCATATAACTTTTGGCAAATGCCTTTCCAAGATTGATGTCTGAAAAACTCCTCTGTGATATAGACAAGGGGGAGATTGAGTCAATAATTAAATCACTGAAGACTCAGGTTTCTCATGGATATGATGGAGTGCCTAGCAGAATATTAAAGTACTGTGCTGCAAATGTTAGCCCCGTAATTTTTCCTTTAGGAATGGTTAGTATCCCGAATGATTAAAGTACTCAATAGTACAACCGCTCTATAAAAAGGCATGTAGACAAATTTAGACCTATTTCTATTCCATCATTGTTTGCTAAAGTTATTGAAAAGGCTGTGTATGTAAGGATAATTGATCATTTCATATCACACGATTTGCTGTCAAATGTATAGTTTGGCTTTAGAAGTCATTTTACAATTGAAAGTGCTATAGTCTCTTTTCCCTGTGAAGTACTGGATAGATTAAACAAAAGGCTTCGAACACTAGGCATATTTTTATTTCACAAAGGGGTTAGATTGTGTTGATCGCAAAATATTGCTCCAGAAGTTGGACCATTATGGAATAAGGGGAGTAGTTCACAATTAGTTCACATCTTACTTTAGCAATAGACAGCAAAAGGTCATTATTCACAGTGCTGAGAATAGCTGTGATGTGAATGGGGTACAGTCAAGTGGGGGGTGCCCCCAGGGATCAGTGTTGGGGCCACTCATGTTCCGGCGTTCCAAAATATCCCAGAGGTATTCTATAGGATTCAGGTCAGGACTCTGTGCAGGCCAGTCCATTACAGGGATGTTATTGTCATGTAACCACTCCGCCACAGGCTGTGCATTATGAACAGGTGCTTCATCGTGTTTAAAGATGCAGTCCCCATCCCCGAATTGCTCTTCAACAGTGGGAAGCAAGAAAGTGCTTTAAACATCAATGTAGGCCTGCGCTGTGATAGTGCCATGCAAAACAACAAGGGGTGCAAGCCCCCTCCATGAAAAACATGACCAAGCCATAATACCACCATCTCCAAATGTTACTGTTGGCACTACAGATGCTGGCAGGTGACGTTCACCGTACATTCGCCACACCCACAGCCTGCCATCGGATCGCCATATAGTGTACCATGATTCATCTCTCCACACAATGTCCAATGTTTACGCTCCTTACACTAAGTAAGGTGTCATTTGGCATTTACTGGCGTGAAGAGTGGCTTATGAGCAGCAGCTCAACCATGAAATCCAAGTTTTCTCACCTCCCGCCTAACTCTCATAGTACTTGCAGTGGATCCTGTTGCAGTTTTGAATTCCTGTGTGATGGTCTGGATAGATGTCTACCTTTTACATATTACAACCCTCTTCAACTGTCGGCTGTCTCTGCCAGTCAACATATGCGGTTGGCCTGTACGCATTTGTGCTGTACATGTCCATTCACGTTTCCACTTCACTATCACATCAGAAACAGTGGATCTAGGGATGTTTAGGAGTGTGGAAATCTCACATACGGATGTATGACACAAGTGACACCCAATCACCTGACCACATTTGACGTCTGTGAGTTTAGCAGAGTGCCCCATTCTCTCTCACTATGTCTAATGACTACTGAGGTCACTGATATGGAGTACCTGGCGGTAGGTGGTAGCACAATGCATATAATATGAAAAACGTGTTTTTGGGGGTGTCCAGATACTTTTGATCACATAGTGTATACAAATGATGTGCCCTCTAGTATTACGGGTAACTCTAAAATACACTCCTGGAAATGGAAAAAAGAACACATTGACACCGGTGTGTCAGACCCACCATACTTGCTCCGGACACCGCGAGAGGGCTGTACAAGCAATGATCACACGCACGGCACAGCAGACACACCAGGAACCGCGGTGTTGGCCGTCGAATGGCGCTAGCTGCGCAGCATTTGTACACCGCCGCCGTCAGTGTCGGCCAGTTTGCCGTGGCATACGGAGCTCCATCGCAGTCTTTAACACTGGTAGCATGCCGCGACAGCGTGGACGTGAACCGTATGTGCAGTTGACGGACTTTGAGCGAGGGCGTATAGTGGGCATGCGGGAGGCCGGGTGGACGTACCGCCGAATTGCTCAACACGTGGGGCGTGAGGTCTCCACAGTACATCGATGTTGTCGCCAGTGGTCGGCGGAAGGTGCACATGCCCGTCGACCTGGGACCGGACCGCAGCGACGCACGGATGCACGCCAAGACCGTAGGATCCTACGCAGTGCCGTAGGGGACCGCACCGCCACTTCCCAGCAAATTAGGGACACTGTTGCTCCTGGGGTATCGGCGAGGACTATTCGCAACTGTCTCCATGAAGCTGGGCTACGGTCCCGCACACCGTTAGGCTGTCTTCCGCTCACGCCCCAACATCGTGCAGCCCGCCTCCAGTGGTGTCGCGACAGGCGTGAATGGAGGGACGAATGGAGACATGTCGTCTTCAGCGATGAGAGTCGCTTCTGCCTTGGTGCCAATGATGGTCGTATGCGTGTTTGGCGCCGTGCAGGTGAGCGCCACAATCAGGACTGCATACGACCGAGGCACACAGGGCCAACACCCGGCATCATGGTGTGGGGAGCGATCTCCTACACTGGCCGTACACCACTGGTGATCGTCGAGGGGACACTGAATAGTGCATGGTACATCCAAACCGTCATCGAACCCATCGTTCTACCATTCCTAGACCGGCAAGGGAACTTGCTGTTCCAACAGGACAATGCACGTCCGCATGTATCCCGTGCCACCCAACGTGTTCTAGAAGGTGTAAGTCAACTACCCTGGCCAGCAAGATCTCCGGATCTGTCCCCCATTGAGCATGTTTGGGACTGGATGAAGCGTCGTCTCACGCGGTCTGCACGTCCAGCACGAACGCTGGTCCAACTGAGGCGCCAGGTGGAAATGGCATGGCAAGCCGTTCCACAGGACTACATCCAGCATCTCTACGATCGTCTCCATGGGAGAATAGCAGCCTGCATTGCTGCATAAGGTGGATATACACTGTACTAGTGCCGACATTGTGCATGCTCTGTTGCCTGTGTCTATGTGCCTGTGGTTCTGTCAGTGTGATCATGTGATGTATCTGACCCCAGGAATGTGTCAATAAAGTTTACCCTTCCTGGGACAATGAATTCACGGTGTTCTTATTTCAATTGCCAGGAGTGTATTTGTGTTTGCTGATGACATTAATTCAGTAGTAAAGGATGTTGTGTGCAACATTGGCTCAGTTTCAAATAGTGCAGTTCATGACCAGTTCATGGCTTGCAGAAAATAAACTAACGCTAAGTGACAGTAAGACTCTAACACACAATTCAACAAAACTTGACTTTTTTAATTTCACAGAATGGGCATATGATTAGTGAAACTAAACTGTTCAAATTTCTAGGTGTTCAGATAGATAATAAACTGTCGTGGAAAGCCCATGTTCAGGATCTTGTTCAAAGACTTAATGCTGCCTTTTTACTACTCTACTATTCGAACGGTATCTGAAGTGAGTGATCGTTCGACACCGAAATTAGTCTACTTTGCTTATTTTCATTCACTTATGTCATATGGTATTGTATTTTGGGGTAACTGTTCCCATTCTAAAAGGATGTTTTTGGCTAAGAAACGGGCAATAAGTGGTGTAAGTTCTCGAACCTCTTGTCGACCCCTGTTCACGAGTTTGGGTATTTTGACATTGGCCTCTCAATATATATATTTCTTACTGTCATTTCTTGTTAACAATATTAGCTTATTCCCAAGAATAAGCATTTTTCACTCAGTTAATACTCGGCAGAAATCAAACCTGCATTTCCTTTGGACTTCCTTAACTCTTGTGCAAAAAGGTGTGCAGTATACTGCTGCTTCCATTTCCAGTAAGCTACCACTATAATTCAAAAATCTTAGCAGTAATCCACGCCCTTTTGAATTGAAACTGAAGAGTTTCCTCATGGGTCACTCATTCTATTCTGTCGAAGAGTTCCTCGAAACGTTAAGCTGATTCTTGTTGTATTGTTGATTGCGTTTACTTAAACTTACGGCTTGACTTATTTCGGGATCATAAACATTTTATTTTTATCTGTTATTACTTTTGTGTTTTAATTTCATGTACTGACATGTTCCGTGACCATGGAGATTTGCTCCTCAGTTTGTTCCTATGGAACTTGATGTGTAATTAAAAAAAATAAATAAATAAATTAAAAAAAAAAAAAAAAGCTTATCGCCGTGCTGCTCCAAAGCATTTTGTTTTGTACTTATGTGTCAGGTTTTAAGGCACCCACCTGACACACAACTTCTTGAATAGCAGGTGCTTAGTGACTATTTCATGCACCTAGGATTGCAATATCTGCGGAAAGTGACTGCCGATCTCCCTAATCGTGAAGTAACAGTTCTCTAGGATGATCTGCCACTCCAGCTCAACCAGGTGATGATTGATAAGGGACAGTGGCTCACTGCACTCTCAATCATGGATACTTTCATGACTTTTAGAAAAAAGCCTACACCAGTAACACACTCTCTTTTTGCTCATGATGATCTGTCCTTAGACCTGACCGAGTTGACTAATTTCAGTGGATACTGTGTTTTGAGCATTAAGGATTCAGACCACTGACCGAACCTCACAGACGGTGGGAGAACAAACGAATAAAAGATACCATTTTCAGGGTACTGCCTGTCAGGCTGGCATTTGATTGTCAGGTTGTAGATCTGTTGCATATGCACAGTTATCCTGGCTAAACACATCTACTTTAAAGGAAACAACATTGTGAATCGTACTTTCGGGATACACCTTGTAGGTAATGAAAGCCCTCAAAAGGATGGGATTCAGTTGTTTCAGTCCGATATAGTATTGGGTGATTAAGGGGTGCTGTGACTGGTCTATGGGAGTGGTGGAGGGATTGTGGCGGAAGGGGGGGGGGGGGTGCACAGGAAATCTGTTTGTAGACTATGTCTGGGGGAATGCCTGTCTGTGAAGGCTTTTGTGAGACCTTCAGCATACTGGGCTAGGCAGTTCTTGTCAATGCAGGTACTCCGTCCCTGTGTTGTGTAAGGAGGAGGTGAATGTCTAGGAAGGTGGCATGCTGAGATGAGAAGCTCCGAGTGGATGGGAGAGAAGATGTTAAAAGTTGTGAAGGAATAAGGATAAAACGTATATACAAACAAATCCACAGCACAGCCATGGGCAACTGCATGGCACCCTCCTATGCCTACCTCTTTATGGGGCCATTTAGAGGAGACCTTTCTAGTCCCCCAAAACACCAAACACCTAGTTAGGTTCAGGTTCATTGATGTTATCTTCATGATCTGCACTCGAGGCCAAGACGCCTATCCTCATTTCTTGACAACCTCAGCAACTTCCCTCTCATCTACTTCACGTGGGCCACCTCAATTCAGCGTGCCAGCTTCCTGAACATTGAGTTCCTCCTCTCTGATGGCTCCATCCACACCACTGTCCACATTAAACCCACAAACCACAAAATGCAGGTACTCCGTCCCTGTGTTGTGTAAGGAGGAGGTGAATGTCTAGGAAGGTGGCATGCTGAGTTGAGAAGCTCCGAGTGGATGGGAGAGAAGATGTTAAAAGTTGTGAAGGAATAAGGATAAAACGTATATACAAACAAATCCACAGCACAGCCATGGGCAACTGCATGGCACCCTCCTATGCCTACCTCTTTATGGGGCCATTTAGAGGAGACCTTTCTAGTCCCCCAAAACACCAAACCCCTAGTTAGGTTCAGGTTCATTGATGTTATCTTCATGATCTGCACTCGAGGCCAAGACGCCTATCCTCATTTCTTGACAACCTCAGCACCTTCCCTCTCATCTACTTCACGTGGGCCACCTCAATTCAGTGTGCCAGCTTCCTGAACATTGAGTTCCTCCTCTCTGATGGCTCCATCCACACCACTGTCCACATTAAACCCACAAACCACCAACAGCTACCATCACTTCCACACAAAAAAAGTCCCTCACTTACAGCCTTGCCACCCAGGGGCTGCGTATCTGCAGTGACAAAAATTCGCTTGTCCAGTAAGCTGAAGGTCTCATAAAGGCCTTCACAGAAAGGCACTAACCACCAGCCCTAGTCTGCAAATGGATTGCTGCACCATAACCCCATGTACCCCTAATCCTCCCATCACCACTACCAAGAACCAGCTCTAAAGAAGCATTCCCTTTCATCACTCAATATCCTACCCGACTTGAACAGCTAAATCACATCCTTCAGCACGGCTTTGATTATCTATTGTCATGCCCTGAAATAAGGGACATCCTGCTCAAAATCCTTCTCATCCCTCCTAAAGTGATATTCCATTACCTACCAACCTCCACAACATCCTAGTCCATCCCTGTGCCACTCCCAATCCCAACCGCTTGCTACAGGATCACATTCCTGCGGAAGACCCAGCTGCAAGACCTGTTCAATCCATCCTCCCAGCATTTCCTATTCCTGTCTTGTCACGGGCTTATCCTAGCCCATCAGAGGCTAGGCCACATGTGAAAGCAGCCATGTCATGTACCAGTTTTGCCACAATCATTGCACAACTTTTTCTATAGGTATGACTACCAACCAGCTGGCCACCGGGATGAACAGTCACTGCCAAAGTGTGGCCAAGAGCAAAGTGGACAACCTTGGACAACCCTGTGTCACAACATGTAGTTGAAGATAACGTGCTTGATTTCAGTGGTGTGGACCATCTGGTTCTCTCCTCCGCCACCAGCTTTCCTGAACTGTACAGGTGAGAGTTATCGTTACAAAACGTCCTCTGCTCTGAAAATTATCTCAGCCTCAACCTACTGTCCCCACACTCTCCACCCAACCATTCCACCCCCTCTGACATATCACTTCCTCCAAATTCATGTCCCCTCACCCTCACTGTGCACTGCTCTCTGGCAGTGTACATACTGGTTTTTTTCTCTTTCTCTGCTCCTCCCCAATTTTGATCCCCCCTCCCTCCTTCCCCCACCGAGCGGGGTGGCGCAGTGGTTCGACACTGGACTCGCATTCGGGAGGACGACGGTTCAATCCCGCGTCCGGCCATCCTGATTTAGGTTTTCCGTGATTTCCCTAAATCGCTCCAGGCAAATGCCGGGATGGTTCCTCTGAAAGGGCACGGCCGACTTCCTTCCCAATCCTTCCCTAATCCGATGAGACCGATGACCACGCTGTCTGGTCTCCTTCCCCAAACCAACCAACCAACCTCCTTCCCCCACAGCCTCCCAACACTGCACCTGGCAGCCTTAGCCTGCTGCCATCTAGTCCCTACATACTCTGCCAGACAATTCTCCTCTCTCACCTCCATCCACATCCTGCTATCCCTCCTCCTTCCTCACCCCACTCGGGATTACTGCTTTTGTTCAATGCGACATGATAGTTACGTTCCGGCAGGAAGTTCATGTGTTCTTAAAGCAAGCTTCTTAACGAAAGCGTTGGTATGTTGATAGACAAAAACAAACACACACACAAAATTCAAGCTTTTGCAACCCACGATTGCTTCATCAGGAAAGAGGGAAGGAGAGGGAAAGACGAAAGGATGTGGGTTTTAAGGGAGAGGGTA
The DNA here is from genome assembly GCF_023864275.1 of Schistocerca cancellata. Taxonomy (NCBI): domain Eukaryota; kingdom Metazoa; phylum Arthropoda; class Insecta; order Orthoptera; family Acrididae; genus Schistocerca; species Schistocerca cancellata. Next base: position 583,779,563 of record NC_064628.1, on the reverse strand, counting down.
AGGAGTCATTCCAATCCTGGGAGCGTAAAGACTTAGCTTAGGGGGAAAAAAGGACAGGTATACAGTAGCGCGCGCGCACACACACACACACACACACACACACACACACACACACACATATCCATCTGCACATATACAGACACAAGCAGACAAGGTATACAAGCACGCGCGCGCGCGCACACACACACACACACACACACACACACACACACACCCATCTGCACATATACAGACACAAGCAGACATATGTCTGCTTGTGTGTGTGTGTGTGTGTGTGTGTGTGTGTGTGTGTGTGTGTGTTCGCGTGCGCGAGTGAATACATATATATACACAGGGTGTTACAAAAAGGTGCGGCCAAACTTTCAGGAAACATTCCTTACACACAAATAAAGAAAAGATGTTATGTGGACAAGTGTCCGGAAACGCTTAATTTCCATGTTAGAGCTCATTTTAGTTTCGTCAGTATGTACTGTACTTCTTCGATTCACCGCCAGTTGGCCCAATTGAAGGAAGGTAATGTTGACTTCGGTGCTTGTGTTGACATGCAACTCATTGCTCTACAGTACTAGCATCAAGCACATCATTACGTAGCATCAACAGGTTAGTGTTCATCACGAACGTAGTTTTGCAGTCAGCGCAGTGTATACAAATGCGGAGTTGGCAGATGCCCATTTGATGTATGGATTAGCACGGGGCAATAGGCGTGGCACGGTACGTTTGTATCGAGACAGATTTCCAGAACGAAGGTGTCCCGACAGGAAGACGTTCAAAGCAATTGATCGGCGTCTTAGGGAGCACGGAACATTCCAGCCTATGAAACGCGACTGGGGAAGACCTAGAACGTCGAGGACACCTGCAATGAACGAGGCAATTCTTCGTGCAGTTGACAATAACCCTAATGTCAACATCAGAGAAGTTGCTGCTGTACAAGGTAACGTTGACCACGTCACTGTATGGAGAGTGCTACGGCAGAACCAGTTGTTTCCGTACCATGTACAGCATGTGCAGGCACTATCAGCAGCTGATTGGCCTCCACAGGTACACTTATGCGAATGGTTCATCCAACAGTGTGTCAATCCTCATTTCAGTGCAAATGTTCTCTTTACGGTTGAGGCTTCATTCCAACGTGATCAAATTGTAAATTTTCACAATCAACATGTGTGGGCTGACGAGAATCCGCACGCAATTGTGCAATCACGTCATCAACACAGATTTTCTGTGAGTGTTTGGGCAGGCATTGTTGGTGATGTCTTGATTGGTCCCCATGTTCTTCCACCTACGCTCAATGGAACACGTTATCATGATTTCATACGGGATACTCTACCTGTGCTGCTAGAACATGTGCCTTTACAAGTACGACACAACATGTGGTTCATGCACGATGGAGCTCCTGCACATTTCAGTCGAAGTGTTCGTACGCTTCTCAACAACAGATTCGGTGACCGATGGATTGGTAGAGGCGGACCAATTCCGTGGCCTCCACGCTCTCCTGACCTCAACCCTCTTGACTTTCATATATGGGGGCATTTGAAAGCTCTTGTCTACGCAACCCCGGTACCAAATGTAGAGACTCTTCGTGCTCGTATTGTGGATGGCTGTGATACAATACGCTATTCTCCAGGGCTGCAGCAGGGATTCCATGCGACGGAGGGTGGATGCATGTATCCTCGCTAACGGAGGACATTTTGAACATTTCCTGCAACAAAGTGTTTGAAGTCACGCTGGTACGTTCTGTTGCTGTGTGTTTCCATTCCATGATTAATGTGATTTGAAGAGAAGTAATAAAATGAGCTCTAACATGGAAAGTAAGCGTTTCCGGACACATGTCCACATAACATATTTTCTTTCTTTGTGTGTGAGGAATGTTTCCTGAAAGTTTGGCCGTACCTTTTTGTAACACCTAACACCCTGTGTGTGTGTGTGTATATATATATATATATATATATATATATATATATATATATATATATATACCTAAAAACAAAGATGATGTGACTTTCCAAATGAAAGTGCTGGCAGGTCGACAGACACACAAACGAACACAAACATACACACAAAATTCAAGCTTTCGCAACAAACTGTTGCCTCATCAGGAAAGAGGGAAGGAGAGGGAAAGACGAAAGGATGTGGGTTTTAAGGGAGAGGGTAAGGAGTCATTCCAGTCCCGGGAGCGGAAAGACTTACCTTAGGGGGAAAAAAGGACGGGTATACACTCGCGCACACACACACACATATCCATCCACACATATACAGACACAAGCAGACATATTTAAAGACAAAGAGTTTTATATATATATATATATATATATATATATATATATATATATATATATATATAAAATTTATTTTGAGCTTTCCTCAGTACGGAGGCTTCTCTCCAACATAATAATTTACTTGGAAATTACAATACAAACAATAAACGTTCTTAAACTATATTTTCAAAATATTCCTCCAGGTGTTTCGATCTTGTGTGTCCTCTTCCTCTCTGCCCATTCTCCTCATTGTGTGCTGTACATTTTGGAGTCAGGTGGTCATTGGTCGTCCTCTTCTTCTTCTCCACTCCGGTTCCCATTCCAGTATCAATTTTGGTATTCTGGTTTTCTCCATTCGTCGTACATGCCCGTACCACTGTAATTTCTTCCTATCCATAACGTCATATATTCTTTCTTTTATTTCCATTCTCCTTATTATTTCGGTGTTCCTTATCTTTTCTTTCCTGGAGATTCTTGCCGATCTTCTCCAGAAGTCCATCTCTAGAGCTTGTAATTTTTTAATGTGCTTCATGTTAATTGTCCAGGTCTCCGTTCCATACAGAACTACACTCTCTAATATGGATTTGTATATTAATTTTTTTAGTTCTGCTCATTACATTCCTGCTCCATAAGACTGAGTTAAGCATCCCAATGACCCTCCGTCTGCTACTAATTCTTTTATTGATTTCTGACTCAGATTTTCCCTCGATTTCTAAAATGGATCCCAAATAACAAAAAGTGTTTATCCTTTTGATTTTCTTTCCTTCAATGTATAGCTCATCTGAATCATTAGTCATGTATTCTGTTTTTTGGTAATTAATCTTCAAACCCCAAGTTTTGTATGCTACTGCTAGTTGATTTCACATATAGTTAGCATCCTCCCCATCTTGTGCTACGACTACTTGATCATCAGCAAACAATAAATGATGCAGGTAAACTCCATCTCTTATTTCTAATCCCATACTGTTACATTTACGAGACCATGTTCTAAGGCTAATATCTATATAGATTTTAAATAATGATGGTGTCATGGGACACCCCTGTAAAAGGCCTTTGCTTGTTCTAAATTTCTGTGAAAGTTTATTACCGACTTTCACTTGGCAAATGTTATCTTTATACATCTGTTGTATTATTTTAATCAAGGAAGGGTTTATGTTTGCCATATGTAGTGTTCTCCAAAGTAATTTTCTTGGAACAGTATCATACGCTTTTTCTAAATCTATGAAAATTAATCCTATATTTTTTGATTTTTCCCTATGTTTCTCCAAAATCTGTCTTAATGTGAAAATATGGTCTACACATGATCTCCCAGCCGTGAATCCATGTAGTTCTTCTTGGGTTCTAAAATTTTTTTTCCAGTTTGTTTTTAATTACTTTCTCAAAAATTCTCATTAATGTGTTTGTAACACAAATTCCTCGATAGTTTGAACAAATTTTGCGATCCCCTTTCTTAAATGTTGTATTAATGTAACCTAGCTTCATCTCGTTGGGTACTGAATCTCCATGTATCATTTTGTTGAAGAGCTGTGTTATCAGTTTCAGAATTTTGTCACCCCCATATTTCAGACACTCCAGATTGATATTGCCTGGTCCCGGTGATTTACCATTCTTTCCTGTTCTCAACGCCTGAAGTACTTCACTTTCTAAAATCTGGATCTCATCAACTTCATGTCCTTTTTCTTCAGCTGTTCCTTCTTCTAGATATTCTTCTCTGTCCTCATTGAATAATTTTTGGAAATACACTTCCCATTCCTTTTGTGTTATTAGTTGGAGATTAGTTTTGCTTTTCGTATTCTGTCGAAGCCCTTTTAATACTGACCCTGCTTTTTGCTATTCACCTTGGCACATGTTCTTTCCCATGCTTCATTTTTTGCCATCCTTATTTTTTTCATGACTTCATTCTTCTTTTCCTTGTATATATATCTTGTTTCTTCTGATTTATCATTCAACCATTGAAGGAACGCATTTTGTTTTTCTCTAACGAGGACCTCTAGTTCCTCTGACCACCACTCTGCTGCACAGTTGTGGTTGCTATCTTTTTTACCCAACACCTCTGTTGCTATGATTTTCACATTAGTTTTTATATAGTCATATATTTCCGAGTACTTATTTCAAATGATTCAACCAGTTTCCTTTCCATCCTGGCCGCAAAGAGTGTTTTGATACTTTCGTCTTGTAGGCTGTCAATATTAAAAGGTAAATTTTCATCTTCCTCAGTTTGGTTCGTTTTATTTATATTACTTGTATCATTCCTTGCATTCTTCCATGGCCAGAAAGACTTCATTTTTACTAGATAGTGGTCTGATCCACACTGGGCTCCTCTATAAGATCTGATGTCTACTGTCTTGAAACTACTTGTTTGCCTAATGATAATATACTCTATTATAGAACAAAGGTCTTTAGTGTTCTGTTGCCAAGTATATTTATGGATGTCCTTATGTTTGAAAAATGTGTTGGTAATTTTTAGATCAAATTGCAATCAATCATTCCCCATTGTCATTATATTTGTCTTCTCCATGTTTTCCTACTATTCTACAGGATTCTCTAATTCCTACCCTTCCATTCAGATCTCCCATGATAATCAGCTCCTTTCTTCTTGGGATTTTTTCAGTAGTCTCCCTGAGGGTGTCCCAGAATGTATCTTTCTCCTTCTGAATAAAGCTTTGGCGTAAAGCTCAGGGTGTAACAGTCTTTCTGTTGTGTATGTCTGCAACTCAATATGTCATCTTTACAGCAAGTAGCAATCTTACCTTTCTCACAATACTGTTCATATTTCAATCTGGACTTCCTACTGTCTCAAATAAACGTTTGTATATATAATTTTGTAAGGTAGGTACAGGCATATTGTGGTTCCCTTCTAAATGTAAGATATGTAGATAGCTCAAGTTACACATTAAGTAGTCGCTCAACAGTAGTGTGTATCAATTCTGTGTCCTCCATGCCCCTGGCAGATATACTGACCATTAATGCCAATGTGTTGTTCCTTGGAACAGCAAAAGGGTTCAAGAAACCTTTCAACTTCTGTTTCCACAATAATGATTTCAGTTTTTAACATTTTTCCATAAAACTTCTTTACTTTTTCTCATGTTTGCCATCTCAGTTCTTTCAACAACTGTCTCAGGATTCAATGGCACAATAGTGAAGATGGCAGCTAGAGATGGAATGAAATGGGATGATGCAAACAATCCGCCTCCTGGAAAAAGGGCTGCTTTGAATGCCCTGAAGGAGAGGAGGGCCCATGGCATGTGCCTGCTGCCAAATGGATGACTGTCGCTGTTGCCTTTAGAAAAGACTTCTTTTTGATGAATTAGTACCGTATATCATAAAAAATATACAATCAAATGCTCTGGATGAAATAAGGAACAATATAGTTGAAGGAACTGGAGACAGTGCTTGCTGTTGTGTAGGCCAGAAGTGCTTTGTGTTCTAAAGATACCTCAGATGACCTCTGTCACATTTTTATGGGCTTAATTTCATCAGGGTAAAATGACATGAGAGAGATTCAGTAAACTTACCAGATTCCTCCACTTCAATGAAAGGTTATGCTGAGCTCAACTCATTCTTCTTTCTGAAATATGAAACATGTTCATGCAAAACTGCCTCCACTGTGACTGCCCAGGTGAAAATATTACAGTTTATGAGCAGCTAATTACAAGGTGCAATTAGAACCAGTTTATGAAAAAAAGAAAAAAGGTAACACATTAAGACTGTAGTTTCTGTATAGCTATAAATATGGCATGCAGGTACATTCACAATGCTTTCCCATATCTTGTTAAGAAGGAAGGCTGACCAGACAACTAACCATTGGGAAATTATGTTGTTCTTCATCTCTTGAAGCTGAAAAATATCCACTGGCTGAATAACAATAATTCTAACTTGAGGTTCATCATCATAATCATCATGAAAATTACTGATAAGATACAGTGCACCTGACAGCATACCAAGAGAAGAAGAATAAGTGTGTCATTATTGTCACACCCAACCTTCCAGATGTCAGTCAATCAGGCAGATCCGTGCCTAACATTGTACATCGAACGAGTATCAACCAAAACTTTGATATAGCTTGCGTTACGTGCTGTTGTCCGGGAGAACATGTGTAAACAGTAACTAATAACAGCTGAACAATGGGGAACAGTAAAAGCATAACTGTGAGTGTGTGTCGTGTAGAGCTCCCGTGGAGAAGTTGGTGGAGTGTTAGTTTGTCATTCCACATGTCTTGGCATTACCATTTCGCTTTGTTTATTTGTAAGCAGCAAATCCATAGAGTACATTTTGAGTTTCACAGAATAAACATAAATAACTGGAAGAGAAGAATATATAAATAATTGCCATCATATGTGCAGAAGTATTATTATTATTACTGTTGGAATGATAAACTAACGCTCTACCGACTCCCCCAATGGGAGCGCTGTACAACGGATGCTCACATTTATGATTTTCCTGTGCTCCGTAAGTCAGGTGTTACTTAATACTTAACGTTTATGGACGTTCTCTTGCACAACAGCACATAGCACAAACTATATCAGAGTTTTGGTCGATGTTCTTTCAATATACAATGATTTGTACTGATCTGACTGACATATCGGGAGGTCTGGGTGTCAGTGCACTACATAGTGAAACAGCAGTGAGCAAAGAAGGAAAGAAGAAACCAGAAACTGTTACTTTCTATAATGCCACAAATTATGGTATAGGTGTAGTTGATCAAAGGATTCATATACATTCAACTAAGGTTTTTTGAAGGAGGATACCAATGCATGTTGCAAGATCCCCCCCCATGGTACTAAACCTCCATAAATGTTTCCGTCTAGCCACAAGTCCACAGGTGATATAGACTATATACAGTATGATCATAAGTAAGTACAGTTCCACTGAGACAAAAGAAATTAATGTAAATTAAGGCCAGGTGGCTAGTGAGAACTCTGCAGATGGAAACTGGTGGTGTTACAATATGTCCTTGCTTCTCACCACCCATCTGGCCTTAATTTACAGTAATTTCTTGTATTTCAACATTTTTTCGCAGTAATTATACCTTTCTTCATTCCATTTTAATTTTCTACATCTTTAATCTTCTGACCTGTCTATTTTTTGTTGTCCCCCTCCCACCTCTTATTAACTTGTGCACAAGGTTTTAGCAGTAATCTTTGTCTTGTGTATTACCCTGTCATCCACCTTTAAGCTCCCAGGTTTTAAAACTTATCCTGTGCAGTCTCCAGCAATCAGTCTTTCCTTCTCATCCCATCCAGTAAGTCTCTTCTGACATGGGGTGCTGAGTGACTTTTCCGAACTGTACCCCTTTTCCTTCACTCCTCTTCCATCCCCTTCAACCCTTCTGCCAAAAGGAGGAGGAAAGCTTGCATATGTAATACCTGTTTTCTTATGTGTATTCTCCTGCCGCCTCTTGGTGAGTAGATTTTTTATCCATCCAGTTACATTGTGTTAAATCATGTTGTGGATTTTTTTATAAATCGCATGAAGGGTCAAATAATTCCTCGTGGTGTTCTAGTGTTAAACATTCTTCTTTCATTGCCTGATGGTTCATGCCACATAATCCTTGCACCACATATGATGAGGTCAAAGTGGAAAGCCTTAGCCCTGGAACGGAGAGAATATTTACAGTAAAGAAATTTTGTTATGTTTGTATAGGCTGTAAAAATAACACAAGACAGTTGTCAACTTAATCTGTGGCATAGTTTTTGCTACAGCTTCTTAAAGTAGCTGTACTGGAATTTTATTCAAGAGGGTAAATTGAAATTCTGTGCAGACACGAAAGTCATCATTTTGAATTGTTTATCACTAACAGAAGTTCATCCTAAGTAGGGTCAAGTTTGTGGAAGTCTGTTCCTTAATTTCCAGCAATTAATGAATTGTATTAAGTATAAAAAATACACTTAAAGTGCAATCAATAACAAATAGAAACAATCCTGCTGGAGGAAAATCTGCAACTGGCCATGATACTAGAGGTTTAAAAGACCACTCCAATTGGAAGTTTCTTATTTTTCAATGTTTAGACCACGGCTGCTCTCAGGCTATTACAAGCCCATCATCAGGCTTGATACTGAAGATAAACAAGAGACCGAAACAAATAATAATGTTAACATGCTGTACTACACATGAGAAAAAAAAAGAAGTACCTTATAGCATTTTTAGGAACCAGGACTGGGAAAGGCTGGTAAAACATAAGTCAATGCCAAACCCGCCAGACAATACAGCAGATGACTGCATGATTAAAAAAGTGTGAAATGAACACCAGTACATTTACAGTTTGTGCTGCAATCCCAAGCGCCACAAAGTATAGATCATGGTGTACCAACAGTGAGCGCAAAGCATGGAGCACCATACATGAAAGACGAAGTAAAGTGGTAAACCTGACTGTCAAAAGTACAGCTGTCTGTTGACAGGAAGAATAATACAGGATCAACTAGCCAAGCCATTCACAATATGAATTAGTGATTTATGTGCAAAAGGGAAAACCATGCTAAAAAGTTACATGAAAATTGTTAGAAATACGTTCTGAGAGGTAAAGGAACATATTAAAACACTGGCAGTACAGAACTGCAGTAAACTCCTAACTGGAAACCAGTGACTTAAAGCTTATGCATTGCATAAACCATAGAACACAAAAAAAATTTTCCTTGAGTGGCATGCAAATTTTGATTGAATCAGGATGCATATGGTGACGGAATAGTGTGCCATAGTCATGAGCTAAAAGAACATACACATAGACCACTCCTATTGGAAAGCATCTCACTACTATGCAAAATGGAAAACATCCCCACTGTCAAAAACCCCTATAATATATAATAGATTGCAGCAATAGCAATTAAGGGACACATTGAAAACAGGAGCAATACAGCAAGAAAATAAAACTGCTAACTAAAAGCCAGCACCTCAACGAGCCTTACACAAGACATTGAGACAAATTTAGATCATGAATGTGTCCTCACTAAATTAAACTTTAGGTATCATTCATTATGTAAATTTAAATGTCTCTCATCTTATTTTACATCAGCCTTGTTGTGTCACCAGTTTTTAGTTAGCAGTTTTATTACCGTGCTGTATAGTTCCTATTTTCAGTGTGTTCCTTAATTGCTGTTGCTGCTAGCTATTAAATAATATAGGGATTTTTGATAGGACTTTTAAGGTTTAGCTGCCTTCCATTTTGGCTAGCAGCAAACTGTTTTTAATTGGAGTGGCATATGTGTATGTTCTTTTAGCTCATGAATGATGTGTTATTCCGTGCCACAAACGTCCCCACTAAATTAAAATTTGCATGCCACTCTTGGAAAATATTTCATTGTGTTCTACAGTTTCTTCACAAACTTCAAATTGCTGGCTTCCAGTTAGGAGATTTACTACAGTTCTGTACTGCTCCTGTTTCAGTATGTTTCTTTATCACTCGGAATGTACTCTTAATGATTTTCATGCAGCTTTGTGGTATGTTTCTTCCTTTTGCATGTAAATTGCTAATTGAAATTGTGAATGGCCTGGCTAGTTGATCCTGCATTATTCTTCCAGTCAACAGGTGACAATATTTTTGCCAATCTGGTTTACTATTTTGTTAAATGGTTTATATCCTCCTTCGTTTGTGCTACTCCATGCTCAGCGCTTGCTGAAGGTACACTACATGCTATACTCTCCATCACAGCACTTGAGGTCACAGCACAAAGTGTAAATTTCTCAGTGTTAATTCCGTACTACTTTGCCCTTTAGTTGTCCATTGTATTGTCTGCTGTCACTTTGGCACTGACTTATGTTTTACCACATTTTCTAAAAAATCTTTATGCTATCTCTTTTTTATTTCCTCCTGTGTACTACTGCATGTAAAAGTCTCTTGGTTTGTTTCAGTATAACACCTGATGACGGCCATATAATATCCCGAAACCACTCGTCGTTTAAGCATTGCAAGTTAAAAAAAAAAAAAAAAAAAAAACTTTTCAACTGAAGCAGTCTTTTTAATCTCTACAATAACAAATAAATGGATTAGGTATGCCAGGTGCAGAAATGTTAAGTATATGATAAAGGCTTTGTTTCTACAGAAATTGGCTGCTCTGTGCCATAGGTGGAAGAGTAAAATTATCGAAGAACTGTGTGTAACCAGTGAATATACCAATTCTTCATATTTGCAGTATGTACATGATGTCTGCAATGTATTTAACTGAAAGAGTATAATTTGGGTGATTGTTAAAATCAAACAATGGAAAATCCAAGGGGGATAACAACAATATTATGAAATGGAAGGATTGCTATTAATCCTATAGAGGAAATGGTAGGATTGCTATTAATCCTATAGAGGAAATGGTGAGTTGCAGACAGACAACAAAATGACTGCCATACAAGTTGAGCTTTTGGCCAAAAGGCCTTTTTCTAAAGTAGACAAAACAAACACACAGACACAAAACTACTGTCTGTGGCCGCAAGCTGGACTGTGAACAATGGTGCCTGACGGGAGAAGCACTATGGGTGATGGAGATAAAGAGGTGGTTCGAGAGGGGAGGCACAACAGGATAAGTGAAGTGTGCCTTTGGGAGCTTGCAAGGATGTGGTGGGGATAGGGTAGGGCAGCTAGGTGCAATCGGGAGGTTTGACTGGGGGAGGAGAAAAGGAGAGAGGGGGAAAGACACTATTGGATGCGTTGACGGAATACAAAGCTGTCTAGTGCTGGAGTGGGAGCAGGGAACTTGTTAGATTTATTATTTTGATGATAGGCAGGTAACATTCAGAAACTTGGAAATGCTTTTTATAACCCTGTTCATTAGTAACCTTTGACAGAGGCTGCTAACACAGGGAGAAAACATTGCAGTTTGAAGGTACAGTGCTACAGTTACAGTGCTACAGTTACAGTTACATCAGTGAAAAACAAAATTGTTATGAGATTCCTTGACAAATGACTATAGGTATATTTGCTACTAAGCAGTACCTATTACATGTTCTACCTTGCTTCAATCTTATACCAAATTGATACATGTGGCTGTGTGGTGGGACAGTGCCATGTCCTGAGAGAGAGGAGGAGGACTGCTAAAAGTGTGATGAGAGATCTTACCTTTTCGAAGAACGCAGAGTGGATGAAGTGACAGTGGGCTGCCTGCTGCTTCTCCGACTACTACTGAAAAGGCAAGCTTTGGGTGGTGCAGAGCACAGAAATTGACAATAACATGGGATACAAGGTAGAATATTCTAAGACCGTTCTGTACTAAAATTCAAGATTGTACTGCTGACATTTCCAACCTATCTGCAATAACTAAAAGTTCCCAATTAAGAACATTCTGATGGCTCCTTTCTATGATGGCTAACTCCTACATCGGCTGAGGCTGGTGCAGATTTTCCTAAGTCTGTACCCAACGGACGAGTGCTGGTACTGCCCTTCTACAGTATGGTGAGGGGGGCCTATTTATACTGCCTCTTTTGTCCTCTGTACCTTCGAGAGAGTCTGACAATGACGTCAAGGGGTGGTCGACCATGCAGCTTGTATGTAATGAGTCCCACATTTGGCTTCATGGAAATTTCCTTTGCAGCCTCACATGAGCTGCTTGGTCTAGGGTCACATAGGCCACCATTGCATATAATGCGGGTGGCTTGCCACTAGCTGTTGCCAATGTTAAATAATGATCTGTCACTTCCAATTGCTGGCGCAAGCAGTGCAGTGCCTCAGCTCTAAGCTCGCATCTCTAACTTGATTTAATATACTGGCCTAAGTATATACATCTGCCTCTGTGGTGGGACAGTGTCATGTCCTGAGAGAGAGGAGGAGGACTGCTAAAAGTGTGATGAGAGATCTTATCTTTTCGAAGAACGCAGAGTGGATGAAGTGACTGTGGGTTGGTTATGAACTGTAGATTAAAACTGAAGAAACTGCAAAAAGTTGGTAATTTAAGGAGATGGGACCTGGATAAACTGAAAGAACCAGAGGTTGTAGAGAGTTTCAGGGAGAGCATAAGGGAACAATTGACAGGAATGGGGGAAAGAAATACAGTAGAAGAAGAATGGGTAGCTCTGAGGGATGAAGTAGTGAAGGCAGCAGAGGATCAAGTAGGTAAAAAGACGAGGGCTAGTAAAAATCCTTGGGTAATAGAAGAAATATTGAATTTAATTGATGAAAGGAGAAAATATAAAAACGCAGAAAATGAAGCAGGCAAAAAGGAATACAAACGTCTCAAAAATGAGATCGACAGGAAGTGCAAAATGGTTAAGCAGGCATGGCTAGAGGACAAATGTAAGAATGTAGAGGCTTATCTCACTAGGGGTAAGATAAATACTGCCTACAGGAAAATTAAAGAGACCTTTGGAGAAAAGAGAGCCACTTGTATGAATATCAAGAGCTCAGATGGAAACCCAGTTCTAAGCAAAGAATGGAAAGTAGAAAGGTGGAAGGAGTATATAGAGGGTCTATACAAGGGCAAAGTACTTGAGGACAGTATTATGGAAATGGAAGAGGATGTAGATGAAGATGAAATGGGAGATACGATACTGCGTGAAGAGTTTGACAGAGCACTGAAAGACCTGAGTCGAAACAAGGCCCCGGGAGTAGACAACATTCCATTAGAACTACTGACAGCCTTGGGAGAGCCAGTCCTGACAAAACTCTACCATCTGGTGAGCAAGATGTACGAGACGGGCGAAATACCCTCAGACTTCAAGAAGAATATAATAATTCCAATCCCAAAGAAAGCAGGTGTTGACAGATGTGAAAATTACCGAACTATCAGTTTAATAAGTCACAGCTGCAAAATACTAACGCGAATTCTTTACAGACGAATGGAAAAACTGATAGAAGCCGACCTCGGCAAAGATCAGTTTGGATTCCGCAGAAATGTTGGAACATGTGAGGCAATACTGACCCTACGACTTATCTTAGAAAATGGATTAAGGAAAGGCAAACCTACATTTCTAGCATTTGTAGGCTTAGAGAAAACTTTTGACAATGTTGGCTGGAATACTCTCTTTCAAATTCTAATAGTGGCAGGGGTAAAATACAGGGAGCAAAAGGCTATTTACAATTTGTACAGAAAGCAGATGGCAGTTATAAGAATCGAGGGGCATGAAAGGGAAGCAGTGGTTGGGAAGGGAGTGAGACAGGGCTGTAGCCTCTCCCCAATGTTATTCAATCTGTATATTGAGCAAGCAGTAAAGGAAACAAAAGAAAAATTTGGAGTAGGTATTAAAGTCCAGGGAGAAGAAATAAAAACTTTGAGGTTCGCCGATGACATTGTAATTCTGTCAGAGACAGCAAAGGACTTGGAGGAGCAGTTGAATGGAATGGACAGTGTCTTGAAAGGAGGATATAAGATGAACATCAACAAAAGCAAAACGAGGATAATGGAATGTAGTCGAATTAAGTCGGGTGATGCTGAGGGAATTAGATTAGGAAAGAAGACACTTAAAGTAGTAAAGGAGTTTTGCTATTTGGGGAGCAAAATAACTGATGATGGTCGAAGTAGAGAGGATATAAAATGTAGACTGGCAATGGGAAAGAAAGTGTTTCTGAAGAAGAGAAATTTGTTAACATCGAGTATAGATTTTTAGTGCCAGGAAGTCATTCCTGAAAGTATTTGTATGGAGTGTAGCCATGTATGGAAGTGAAACATGGACGATATCTAGTTTGGACAAGAAGGGAATGTGGTGCTACAGAAGAATGCTGAAGATTAGATGGGTAGATCACATAACTAATGAGGAGGTATTGAATAGAATTGGGGAGAAGAGAAGTTTGTGGCAAAACTTGTCAAGAAGAAGTGACCGGTTGGTAGGACATGTTCTGAGGCATCAAGGGATCACAAATTTAGCATTGGAGGGTTAAAAATCGTGGAGGGGGACCAAGAGATGAATACACTAAGCAGATTCAGACAGATGTAGGTTGCAGTAAGTACTGGGAGATGAAGAAGCTTGCACAGGATAGAGTAGCATGGAGAGCTGCATCAAACCAGTCTCAGGACTGAAGACAATAACAACAACAACAAGTAATTTTTATATCTGCGACACTTCCCTTTCCCGGGGGAAAATTTGAAAGCTCAAATCTCCAAGGTTGTAAAATTTTCGTTACTTTGTTGTGTGTGACAGTGGAAGTTCCTGTACCTTTATTTTTCAAGCACATTTTACATTTAGTCACACAGATCCTCTCTATGACCAAAAACAGTTTGCCCTTCACACATTATTATTATACCTGACACAAGTATATGTGTATTGGACAGTAGCCACATGTCATCCTTAGATGGACTTTTCATCCTTACTTAAAACCAACTCATTGTTAAACTTTCTCAAAAATTCCAAGTGATAAATATCCAAAACATTATTCATATACATAGGTTATGATTCATAAATGGGAACTGGTTTATTAACTAAAGTATTACAATGTTCATTGTTTTACAACACAGAACACTTCAATCATATGTTACTTCAGAACAGAAAACCCTTTTTACATAATACAAGACTTCACAGCATTGGCCAACCAAGAACTCTTACTTACAGGAACTGTTGTCATAGTATAGTTGTAATTAGATTACACAAACAGAATTAGAGTTTCATTATTATACTTGTTTTCTTTCTTTTCACTTTATGGATCACCATTCTCAACATCAAGGTTGCATTTATCAGTCATCACATCATTTATCATCACATGGGTCATTATTACAATTTTAGTGTACACAAATTCTTAAAAGCTAATCATCATTATTCCACAAACTTTACATAAGTCAGATGTGCTTGCCTTGTAGAGCATGTTGATTATGACATTCTGTTTCCATTATCTTTTGTCAGCCCTTCACATGCGTGTATCACTTCCTGTCTCTGGTTGATCTCAGCGTCCGACTCTCCAGAATACTTTCTTGCTCGGCTCTAGTGTTCAGTGCGACTAACTCCTCTGCCTCAATGTATGGTTCAATTTGGGTCAGGTTTGCGTACCTTACAACATTCGTAGAGGGATTACTAGTTACTATGGTATTTTGTGTACCACATCTTGTGCAATACTTATAGTATAAACACAAACAAGAAGTCATAATTACAATACTAAATACTACTGAACCCATGTATCCCCACATGGTGTACTTCTTTATTGACCAACCTTGGAAGGTTGAACATTGCTGACAGTCAGTTTCATTTTATAACCATTTTATGTCCTGCGACCTTGAGGTAATCTAATTTCTAACCACGTTCTAATGGTAAGAGTAAAGGTACCTGGGACACTGACCATTCCTCGTCCTCTACTGAACAACAGTCTGTATGTATACTTAGGTTGGGAACTATGTCAATTTTTCTGACATTTGTGTGTACCGTATGGTCAGGTTACAGTAGAACTTGGGCTCCATACCCTTTACATTTACTTAAGAATTTAAGTTTTCCCTTGCCTCACACAGTGAGGTCAGTGGGCGGTAGGTCGTTACACAATATTGTTAGCTCTTCATCCTTTGCGGTAACAAACAACCACTCATTGGTTTGTATCTGTGTCCAGATACTTTTGTTCAGTACTGTGTACAATTATTTAAGATTGCAACTTTTTGGGATTCCATGTACTTATCATAACATGGCGGCCTCTCATCGTTCTTGATTGTACATAGACATTAGTATGAAGTTTTGTTTACAGAATTGATGTCACATTGTGACTGTTTTACATAGAAGCTGGTCAGTGAACAGTTGTGCATACTGTCATTTTGTGTCATCAGTAATCAGTAATTCCTTTTCTGGGGCTATATAAGTGAAAAGTTTATTTGTTTTCTCAAATTCAGGCAGCAGAGGTCCAAAACTTGTACAAGATATATGTATTTCTATCATCTAAGGCTATATTTAGCTCATGACTTATTGTGGCATCTGCTACAAATACAGCCAAATCTATTATATGGAGTATTTGATATCCTCAGTCCTTGGTGAGCACAATCAAGAACCTCTCATCCTTCAAGTCCTCTTTAATGAGCTCAAGATACTTAACAACATGTACTGAATTTATCAGGTGTGGTTCCAGTAGGCCCTTCCGCACATTTACTATGGCGGAAATCAATAAGTCATGTTCTTTCTCCAATTCATTAAGCATGGCTGTGAGTTTTACCACTTGCTCTGTTATAGTTATCAGAATCATGGCATGCTGCAGCCTCTTACCTGTTTCATAGCCCTGTACATGAGCACTCAGTTTTCTAATACCTTCAGCAATAATTTGTTCATTCTTGGTCACAGTGGTTATCGTCTGATTTATTCCTGTTAGTCATGCTCTGACTACAGTTACTAGCTCCTTGCAAAGTCAGAACAATTCTCTCTTTTAACACATCTATCTTTGTTTTAAAGAAGGAGGCATCATTCTTGTCTAATGTACCAAACAGTATCTTACTAGCCTCGCCATTAAAGTTTGGGATTCCATGTTTTTCCCATGTTCTTTCGCACCTAGACAACTGGCCAATTAACTGCTTTGCAGCATGTAATTTTTCTCACATGCCACTGTATAGTCTGGTGCACATATTCACACTCACTGGCGCTTACCTTGAATTGGTGTAACTTGGCAATACAATGCATTACAGATCGGTGGGCCATTTGTTCAAATTTATAGTGTAGTTCTTTCAGATTGAAGTTCCTGACAATCCTCCAAATTGTACTGTACAGACTGACTACACCACAATCATCATAATATATTCCCAGTGGAGACTGTAACTACTACATTCACATATCTGGGAACAGCGCCCTTTGGTGTGCAAAACGGGCCACCAGCATACTTCCCAAAAAGGTCTGTCTCACTGGCATCTGGACTCTAAAAGAATTCGTTTAGCTAATATGCATGCACTTTTATGCATTTCTTTCCTTATAATCAAATGACTTCATTTAGTCCCTTTGATTCAACAACAGTATGAGGTGCTCACCACTGCCTATCCAGTTTCTTAGAGCGTCCTCTTCACATGCTCTTGTCATATAGTAATACACAGTCATGCTTCCAGAACATCTTAGGATTCTGTATTTTATCCTAGTGGAACTTATTTTGCTCTTGCATTGCTGTGTGAGCCTCCTGATACAGCATTTGCAACCTTTGTTGGATCACCCTCACACAGACTATATTTGCCAGTTTTTCCTGCAAC
Source organism: Schistocerca cancellata (assembly GCF_023864275.1). Classification (NCBI taxonomy): domain Eukaryota; kingdom Metazoa; phylum Arthropoda; class Insecta; order Orthoptera; family Acrididae; genus Schistocerca; species Schistocerca cancellata. The sequence goes on along the minus strand of NC_064628.1, from coordinate 583,762,270 downwards.
CATCTGGGAAAATTACACTTCCTACCAAAAAACAGTTAAGTACCCTGTGGTACTGTGTGGGGTAATGTACACAACCATGGTGCAGTATCTCTGTCAGAGTATGATGTGTATATTCTAGTGCCCTGTTTGCTTGTGGATGGTAATTCGTGGTCTGAATTTTGTCTATTCTTAACAGTTTGCAGGCCTGCTTGATGGTGTTGCTGCCATGTTGCTCAATAGAGCCGCAGGAATTCCGAACTTCAAGATTATCTTCTCGACTAATTTCCACATGATGATATCAGTGTCTTGTTGCTTGATTGGTTTGGCTACTATAAACTTTGTTAATGAATCCTGGAATGTCAGAATGTAATGGTTATCTGCGTGTGTTTGCAGTTTTGGCCCTATGAGGTCAATGTCACATCTTTCGAGCATGAGCTCTGGAGTAGGGGTTAACTCCAGTGGCTGCTTCGTTTTCACTTGGTTTATTGTAGTTTTCTGAAAGCTTTCACACTTTTTAATGAACTGTTCGATATCAGCTTTCATTCCTGGGACCTAGTGTAATATTGTTTTACTTGCTCATAAGTTCTACCCATCCCTTGATGTCTGCCTATGGGGAATATGTGGTGCATCTGGGTCAATGCAGCCAGCTTGTCTACAGCGCTCAGTACATCCCGTGCTTGATGACAGCTCACCTTCAGTGGCTGGCTATGTTGTCTCAGTGGCTTCCACTATCTCCGCACTGGCTACCTCAGCCAGCTTTTCACTACGATCCTCAGCTGCATTGCCCAATCCTTTTGAGTCTGGTTCTGCATCACGTAAACTCGTATTGTGTGATAATGTGTCAGACACATGATTTTATTTGCCTTCTTTGTAGAGTATTTCAGCCATACTCCTCTAGTTTTAATCAGAACTTCATCAACTTAGCTAAAGAATCAGATATGCTGCTTAACCACACTAGTGGCTTGTGATCCATGATTATCTTAAATCATTTACTGAACATGTATGGTCAGAAATACTTGATGCCTATACTATGGCTAATAGCTCATGTTCCACTGTGCTATAATTTTGCTCGGCTTTGCTGAGTGCCCAGGAAACGTTTTCTATTGGTAAGTCTTTTTGTAACTGCCTTTGATTTGGGTATGCGCCCAGCGCATAGCTGCTCGCATCTGTCGTAATGAAAAACTCTTTAGTGAAATTGGGATATTACAGTATTGGAGGGCTGATCAGTTTCTCTCTCAACTACTCGAAGGCCACCTCTTGTCGCATGCCCCACTCGTATGGGACTCCCTTCCTTAATAAGTTATGTAGTGGTTTTGCCACTTAGCTGAAATTACTCACAAAATGATGATGACTTTAATTGCAAAGTGGTCCTTGGCTGTGGGTACTTTTTATTGCCTCCACTTAGGTGGGTCCTGGTTGTACTCCAGATGCAATTACTATGTGCCCTATGAATGTCATCCCCCTTTGCAAAAACTCACGTTTGTCTACCTGTAGTTTTAGATTTCCCTTTCGTAGTTGATGGAACACTTTCTCCAAGCATGTGTTATGTTCTTCTAGCGAAGTGCCCACCACCACAATATCATCCAAATACATAAATACTTTATTTTCCTGTTCTCTGGTCAGCACAGTATTCATTAAAAGCTGAAAAGTGGACATAGCTGTTTTTGGACCCATAGCCATCTCTATATTCGATAATGCCCCTTTGGAGGGCTGAAGGCTGTCTTCTCTTGATCCTACTTGTCTGTGAGTACCTGGAAGTACCCTTTGGCAGGGTCCAGTGTAGAGAAGTATTTAGCCTTTCCCCAAACTGTCCAGGAATTCATCAATTGGGGCAGCAGATATATCATGTTTAGTGATTTGACGTTCAGTTTCCGGTAGTCAGCTGTCATCATTTTTGCTCTCCACTGGCATCTATCTTTTTGAGACCATTAGGATGGGGAAATACCAGGCAATTGTACTTGCAGAGGTAATGCCATTAGCTAAAATTCCTTATACTGTAGTCTGTAACACCTCTTGTTGTATCTGAGGGATGCGATATGGTCTCTGATTTATTATTCGCTTTCTGCTTTTGGTATCAGTGGGATCTGATGCTTTACTGATGGGGTATGAGTAGGCATATCTCCTGGTACATGGAACCCATCATGGTATGCAACACAGAAATCTTCTAACACTGATTTCTCTTCGCTATTTAAACGACTGGTGAGCATGTTCTCTCTCAATAATTTCTGCCACGACTTTGCCGTTTCCTTCTTCTCCGTCATGACAAGGCAGACCTTGTAATGAACAGGGGGTGGTATTTGCTGTGCAAATACTTTGGATGCAGCGAACCTAATACCTTGGTCCCTCGTATTCAGCACACTGGTTACGCATGTTCCGCCTCGCGCAGTCACAATTGTTTCAGGGATATACGCCCCTGGTCTAACTACCTGCCTGGATACTAGTACCTCTGTTCCAAACTTACAGGTCATGTGTATCTTTATTATCCGTTCTCCTCGTGGGCCAATCACTGTCTCCACACAGCAACTGTTGGTGATTGCTGTCACGGAAAGTGACTTTTGTTTGTCTGACTTATTGGGTTCCTTCAGCGATTTTTCTGTTGCTCACTCAATATACCATGTCTCGCTGCAGTGGCCTGCAAGAGCATCAGAGACAGCCTGACAGCTATCTGTTCATAATGCTTCTGGTTACTTAGGATCTGAGGTGGGCCATTAGACTCGGTCAGCTGTGTCACTATTGCTTGCAGGCATATTTGACTCTGTGTTATGCAACGCCTACACTCAAACGTCCTGGGTTCCCTATCTTGCCACATTTTGTTACAAGAGCATAACTATCTCATGTGGTCCCCAATTATTCATTATTTTTAACTGTGAGTGGAGCTATGGGTGTACCTTCCCATACCTTCTGCAATTCCAGCCAGTCGTCGTATGCCCATATTCCTCTGCAGTCGAAATCTAAAATGACCCTGTTGCTTTCTCCCAAGTAGATGGCCAAATGGCAAGCCAGTAAGATTATCTATGGCTTGAAATTTGGTGACCCATTCATTACTCATCCTTGTTTTCAGTCTTACTTGTACCGACCCTTGCATCCGAATTTTCCATAGGCAATGCTTTTTGTCAGTACAGCTTCATTGGTCTCACACTGTACCCAGTCACTTGACACACTGGTTTTAACGAAATTGACATGCACTCCACTATCAATTAACACTTATGTCATTACCTTTTACATCGGCACTCTGTAACTGAACATACTGTAATCATTTGTCCCAGTGTAGTCAATGGTTCGTACAATATCCAATGCAGCATAGTGGGACGGTGTCATTATACTTATCTCTCACGTCCTGGAACGGTTTTCTGCCTTATGTTGGCCCTCTTACTCTCCCGACACTCTCAGGCATAGTGACTAGTTCATTGACATGTGTAGCAAGTCACTGGCTTGGCCCTGCTGCACAGGGGAGTGTGCCAGATAAATTGAACTGCGTGCACCATATGAGTGGCAGATATTGGGATTGTGACCCATTCTCTTTGAATTCTTTGATATTGATTTCCTTGGTGAGAAGTTGTGCCCACTTGGGTTAGCCTGGAATGCTACTTGTCCTTCCCTGCCACAGTTAAAGCAGCTGGCCATTGTCTGTTGCCCTAACTTTGGCACCACGGTTACCTGCTATTTTTCTTTGTTGGATGTGAAGGTGCATTTTTCCGTTGCTGCTAAATCAGTTGCTTCTGAAATCATTAGCTTTTCCCCTTGACCTTCTATCACTGTCTTAATTCATTTATTGCACAAACCGTGTGAACACGGCCCTGCCTAATTTTCCAATCAATGCGTTACTGCCAAATATTTCCTACTCCTCCATGATCATTCTCATGCTCTCCCTAAAGTGAAACTGCATAGTGTCGACATGGGAACCCTATTATACCATATTTTTGTCCTCGCTCTGTCGGCTACCGAACATTTTACAAGCATAATAGTCAGGCATATGTTTATTTTCATAGTTTTCTACCAGTATCGCCCTCACATCAGACCAAGTCTCCATATTATCTATAACCAACAGTTTTCTTCAGGTCCTGCCCTTTATGTGACCAACTGTAAATTTTAGAAGTAAGTCTCTAGCCTTAAGTTCTACTGTACTATAGGCACTCTCACAATTTTTCAAGAACTCGGAGAGTTTGTGGTGAAATAAGCACTGGATCATTTGAGAGATACAGAAGCTAGTGAGTGTGCCAGGACTTACTCCAGCTCACTGCTATTAGCACCATGTCGTCATAATGTGCCTGTGCGTATTGCTATAATCTAAGGATGAAATTAAAAATTAAAGTTGCTTTTCCAAACTTTGTCAACATATGCTTCAGTATAAGAATGTTTAAATTGTTAAATCTCAGAGTGATCAGATGAATATGTTTCCCTAAATAAATGGTATTGAGTGAAAAACAAGTGGCGCTAAATAAGAAAGCTATAAACCCAAAAATAGGTCAGAATGTGCAAAAGTATGTCGAAATAAGTTATATATTTCAACTTGGTCAGAAGAGAATTTTGGTCAGAATCCAAGATTTTACAAAAAATTGGAGGTGCTAAGTATTGGACTTAGAAAGATGAAATTTGAATGAAGCTTCAGTTCAAAATAAAAACATTAACTATTGGACCCCATGAAGCTGTCTAATAGTTTTTCAGTAATTTACTGAGAACTAAATTTGGAACAAAAATGTCCTTATTTGGAGTAGATTAAGTACCATTTATATTAATGATAGAAAGTTCTGATTACAGCATATGATTAGACCCATTAAATAATAAACCTTCTAATGGCTTTGGATGACATTTTAAGTGTGAAGTAAATATACTAACTTCCACTTCTTTTGTGAGATGACTTACTTGGCATTCTTGGTCGACTTTCCTTGCTGGTTAGCCTGCTGCTGCAAAATCTCTTTCACTTTCTTCTCTGAAGTATGCTGCTAGGTACAGGAATATCTTAAGACTCTCTCTATTTATAAAAATAAGTAGACAAACCAATTTCATTTGCTTCAACTAATGACATCTATTTGAACTTCAGACTCTTAACGCTTTCTTGTACAACAAGAGACAGTGCTGTGTTGGGTTGCATGACTCACATGTCTCTTCCAGTTGACTCGTATGTTGTGCGTGCAGCTGATTCTCTTCTTTGGGTCCTCAGCTATGTCGCTCTCACTGTTTAATACTTCTCCATAGACTGTATCGTATTAAAGGGAATAATATTAACCGACTCTCTATTCTTGAAATAAATCATGTACTTGCAGAATCTTTTCAGTTCAAAAACAATATATTTTCAACTCTCATCCCCAAAGAAACAACTTTTCTGTACAAGCTCCAGCAAGTCAGCTGGTTCCAAGATAAATGTCAGAATCGACAAAACACCCATACAATTACATACGTGCTGCCTCATGCACAGCCAAGACATAAAGTAAGTGTCCCTATACAATACATGCATATAGGGATTATTCTGGAAAGTTTGAATTCTATGCACAACTAGCATTGTTACGTTTAATGTAAGTTTATGAGTGTTACGGAAATGCTGACTGCAGTACAATTTCACTGCCTCAAATTCTGGTTCTCTAAATTTCTTCAGTTGCGATTCATGAAAAGAACGCCTCCTTTCCTCTAGAGACTCCCACCCGAGTTCCTGAAGCATTTCTGTAACACTCGCTTGATGATCAAACCTACCAGCAACAAATCTAGCAGCCCGCCTCTGAATTGCTTCTATGTCCTCCCTCAATCCGACCTGATAGGAATCCCAAACACTCGAGCAGTACTCCAGAATAGGTCATATTAGTGTTTTATAAGCGGTCTCCTTTACAGATGAACCACATCTTCCCAAAATTATACCAATGAACCGAAGACAACTATCCGCCTTCCCCACAACTGCCATTACATGCTTGTCCCACTTCATATCGCTCTGCAATGTTATGCCCAAATATTTAATCAACGTGACTGTATCAAGCGCTACACTACTAATGGAGTATTCAAACATTACAGGATTCTTTTTCCTATTCATCTGCATTAATTTACATTTATCTATATTTAGAGTTAGCTGCCATTCTTTTCACCAATTACAAATCCTGTCCAAGTCATCTTGTATCCTCCTACAGTCACTCAACGATGACACCTTCCCGTACATCACAGCATCATCAGCAAACAGCCGCACATTGCTATCCAACCTATCCAAAAGATCATTTATGTAGATAGAAAACAACAGCGGACCTACCAAACTTCCCTGGGGCACTCCAGATGATACCCTCACCTCCGATGAACACTCACAATCAAGGACAACTTCCTCTTTCCATTCTGGTAGGTACGCCCCTTTATAAAACATTCCTATTTTTTAGGCCACAGGTCGTCCTATCTCCATGTAGAGGCTCTATATACTTAGCAAATGCCGGGTAGGCCTCATGGTTTATTATCGTAATATACATTCCTATGTATACTATAATTAAGTATTCTCTAGAAAATAAAAAATCTATTTTACACTTTGCATTCACTTTTTATTGCTTCATTTACTCCCTAGAGTCCTCCTCTACTTCTTAACTTCTATACTCTTAGTAGATACTATGTCTATATATACCATTCAAGTCCACTATCCTACAGTTCGTCAGAGTGTTTGTTAAACTGACGTTTCCTAATTATCAGCATGACTAATGCCACTCCTGCTTTCTTTTTCTTTCTTTGCTCACATCTCTTCTTCTTACATTGTGATAGGCTTTTTAGTCTATAATTTCAATGTTTGTGTCTAAATGTATTTTTGTGTGTATGCGGATGTGTGTTTGTGTAGTAAGATTCTTTGGCCTTCTTATCTAAAGATAAGATGTAAGTTATTAGAAACGAAGGAAACAAGGAAGAACTTCAGTGATAGAATTTTGTGAATATGGAAAGAGGGAAAAAGTAGATAGGTCCTGAAATGAGAAGTAAGAAAGGAAAAAAAATACGGTTGCTAAGATCTAAGAAGAGAAAGAAGATAGCCCCAAAGACAGGAAACCGTTCCCACCTCCCTTCCCCAGGATAACCTACCCCTCAGGTACTTGAGTGAGATGCCAGAGTAGGTTTGGTGTTACATCATTTTCTACAGAACGGACATTCCCACCTTCACCCTTGAGGTCCCTGAAGGAAATGTTAGCAAACCTATGGAAATAGCAAATGGTGAAGAACAGGCACACTTGTTTGTGAGGGTTTTCTGAAAGGTGTGATGTGTGTTTTTTGTTAGCCATGATTTATTTTCTCTTGTAAACCATGCTTTTATTTACAATACCCACCCCTTTTAAAACCTATAGAAACCCTCCCATTAACATCACATCTCATAAAAGGTATAAAATACGCTATACAAAATAGAAAATTTATACACTATGGTATCACAGTTGTTTAATTATTCACCTCATATTATATTATCCATAAATATAATACTCTGTTCATTTTATTTTATGTCAATATCACTTTCTTTCTCCTAGGTTTTCTTTATCTTGCAGTCATATCCAGTTTTCTAAGCACTTGATTGTAGGGTAGTTGTAAGATTTTAGGAATAGATGACAGAATACTTTAAGATTTTAAAGGAATTCATTGCAGGAAAACTATTCTGGAAGAAACACCGAAAACAACTCAGAATCCAACGGTCGTCACTCCGCCCGTTAACTCAGAATGTTAACATCACTGTGGGAATATATGACTCCGCTCGGGTCCCATGGATCTGATATTAAATTTTCTTGTGCACTGGCAGACCAGTATTTCTCTTTAAACTTATTTTGAATGTCTCCCTACTGCAAATCAGTCACCCTTCACTAGTTAACATGACATTAGGTGACGATACTCTTTTTTTTCTACTTTATTCTGGATCAGCTTGAGTTCTTTCCACAGGTCATCTATACGTTTCCTGGTATCATTAAGTTCAGAAGATAGAATAGGAGATGCGTTTCCGGATGTTACTCCCTTGGTAACTTTTCGATTTATTATGTCTTCTACCTTTTCCTCCAAACTACTTATATGTATGATATCAGAGTTTGCTAAATTCTCTTTGTAGTTCCTTTCCACATTATCTACTCGTTTATTAACAGCTCTAATTTGTGATTGAAGTATTGGCATTAAATTATCCTGCTTATCGACACTCTTTCAAAGTACTCAACCCTTGCTTTACAGCATTAAATTTAACATTACACACATTTTCAAAGGATCCTAACTTTTCATTAAGCTCTGATTCTACACTATTATATTTGTCTTCAATATACAGTTGTAACCTTTTTGTCAAATCCTGAAAATTATCGTTTTGTTTCTGACTAAGTCAGTGAGTCAGTGAACCTTTGATTTACATGAATGGTCAAGGAACTAGTCAATTCGTTCTTTAAATCTAATTTTAAATTCTCTACCTTACTATTTAAGGTGTTGAATTCAGTCTTTAAAGTATCCATGCTCTCACACAGATTACTAAATTCTTTGCTTTGTGAGTAAACTTTGGTATTTAACAAACTTATATTTGCTGCTTGACTACTTAAGGTTTCACTCTGGTTATTTAATTGAGAATGTATTGAGTCTAGTTTTTCACTTAGAGTCGTATTTTGAGCATTTGAAGCTGCACTTTTGGCTTAGATTAAGTTTACTATCTCAGTCCAGTGTGGCACTTCGTTACTAAATCTCATGGCCATAGCTGGTTCTTGAGTTTCCTCGACTACTTGTATGTTATCCCTATTCTTGCAAGCTTTAGATCTTGTAAGAATTTAACTAACTTCAAGTATGGTAACTACCGTAATAAAATTCACTGAACCGTTTGTATCACTTTGTACTAAAACAATAAAGTTCTGATTTATGCTCACCCGGCAGAGAATTCGTGCTGTGTCGGTGAGCGAATGTGGAACAGGTCAGCGCTGGTGAACAGCAACTGGTGCCAGCAGCGTCGGATGTCGGTTTCTGCACCTGCATACCTGCGATGTATATGAGAGCTCTACAATCCCTGCACTGGATCTTCTTAATCAAAGTGTTCTAGGCATTTTTTCTTAGAGAAACACACTGGAATCTTCTTCTCAATTTCTCAAATCAAAATTTTGTTCCCAGCTTATTTTCTCGTTTTTCTCAGCTGAATATCGTTGCTGGTTAGACTGCTGCTGCAAACTCTCTTTCACTTTCTTCTCTGAAGTATGCTGATAGGTACAGGAATTTCTTAAGACTCTCTCTACGTATAAAAATAAGTAGACATTTCATTTGCTTCAACTAACAACATATATTTGAACTTCAGACATATTACAAATCTCAAATCTCTAGATCGTGACTGCCACCTGCGCTGAGGTTAGAAGAAGATGGTGCGTCATCATGGAGCTGTGTGGACCTGCGAGCCACCTGCAAGCTATTGTGCACACTCACTGGCGCCCCCTCCCCCCTGCACCCCTCCTGCCACTCATGAAGCTACCACAGTAGGCAGTACTCACTGCCACAGCCGCTGTTGCTGCCTGCATTACGTCGAGACGCTTCGCATCACGTTTGCTGGTACACCTCACCAGCATCATGCGTCAGGATCAAGTAGTTAAATCAAGTCAAGAATATTTAAAATATTTGTTAGTTGAAACTTCCCAACAGATTAAAACTATGTGCCGGACCGAGTCTCGAACTCAGAGCCTTTGCCTTTCTTGGGCAAGTGCTCTACCATCTGAGCTACCTAAGCATGACTCGTGACCCATCCTCACAGCTTCACTTCTGCCAATACCTCATCTCTTGACTTCCAAACTTCACAGAAGCTCTCCTGCGAACCTGCAAGACTAACACTTCTGGAAGAAAGGGTATTGCACCCTGGAGCATGTGTCCAGAATGAGTTTTTCACTCTGTAGTGGAGTGTGCACTAATATGAAACTTCTTGGCATATTAAAACTGTGTGCCAGACTGAGACTCGAACTTGGAACCTTTTCCTTTCGCAGTCAAGTTCTGTAACAACTGAGTAGTCCACTAAAATGGGAAATATTGATGAGAATAATGTTAAAGTTAGATGGAACCAGTCCCTGACAATGCATCCGCAGAATCAGAAACTGAAATTAGTAAGGATGGTTCTGTCAAAGTAATAAACTGAAAATCAGAGTGTGATTTGTCAAAAGTAGGATCGGAATTGAATTTCAATGTTACTGCAAAGTTGAAACCATTGTCTGATGATGCGGTAATTGAAGTTGAGATGAAAAAAGGAAATGATAGAATTAGTTCAATTATGAGATAATGAAACTGAGTTCAATATGTCTGAAATTCATCCAAGTCAGGGAATGCTAGACACTCCTTTAAAAGCGGTGGAAATGCCAAGTGGCAATGTAGAGCCACCAAGTTGGATGCATTGTATTGTTGTATTTTATTCAATTACTATGTGCTGAACTTGAACTTAATCATAAAGAACTGAACAATAAGATGGAATCCAATAGTATACAGTTAAGCAGTAAGACCGATATCTTGAAAAAGAGTCGAATTCTCAAAAAATTAATTATCACGGAAAGTGTAGGCCGCACAAAAATTATCGATATCTTGAAAAGAGTCGACTTGTCAGAAAAATAGTTACTACAGAAAGCATGTACTGCTCGAAAAATGTCGACATCTCGAAAACAGTCGATATCTCAGGAAATTGGTTACCATGGAAATGTCAGGCGCTCGAAAGAAGTCGATTTCTCAGAAAATTGGTTACCATGGAATGACTCGAAAAAAATTACCACCACAAATAATCGTTATCACGATACATATGGATAACACGAAATACGTTAACAAGAGAAGTATCGATACAACGAAATAAAGATATCGCAAAAATATCGATTTCACAAAAAATATAGAAATAACGAAAGATATCGTTATGTTGTACAGTTGACTTCTTAGAAAATTGCTTGCAACGGAAAGCGTCGGGCGCTCGAAAAAAGTCGATTTCTTAGAAAATTGGTCAACACGGGAAGCATCGGACGATCGAAATAAGTCGAATATTGGATACCACGAAAAAAAAGATATTCCGAAAAAAACAATATCTCGAAATAGACCTACTTTTCAGAAAATGGATTACGACGAAAGCGCAAGCCGGTCGAAAACACCGATATCTCGAAAAGAGTCGACTTATGAGATAATTGGTTACCACCGAAGCGTCGACCGCTCGAAAATTATTGATATCTCGAGAAGATTTGACATCTCAGAAAATTGGTTATCACTTATAGAGGCGCCCACTCGATATATATCGATAACACGAAAAGAGTGGACTTCTCAAAAATCGGTTATCACGGAAAACGTCGGCTGCTGAAAGATATCGAATCTCAAAAAGAGTGGTTGAAAAACGTTCTGTGCACGAAAAATTTCGATATTTCGAAGGAGTCGATATCTCAGAAAATATGTTACCATGGAAAGGGTCGGGTGCTCGAAAAAAGTCGATTTCTTAGAAAATTGGTTACCACAGTAAGTGTCGGACGTTCGAAAAAAATCAATTTCTCAGAAAACTGGTTACCACGGAAAGCATCGGATGCTCGAATAGGTCGAATTTTCAGAAAATTGGTTACCACAAAAAACACCGTAATCCCGACAAAAATGGAAATCTCGAAAAGTGCCGATTTCTCAGATAATTGGTTAACACGGACAGTGATAGCAGCTCGAGAAATATCGATAGGTCAAAAAGTGATGACTACTGAGAAAATTAGTTACCAAAGAAAGCTTCAGCTGCACCTAAATATCGACATATAGTAAAAATCGAAATTTCGAACAATGTCGGTATCTCGAAAATAGTAGTATACTCAGAAAACTGAATACCACACTAAGCGATGGCCCCCAAAAAATATCGATATCACGAAAAGGGTAGATTTCACAGAAAATTTGTTACCACAGAAAGCATAGGGCTATCGAAAAACGTCGATTTCTCAGAAAATTGGTTTCCACTAAAAGTGTCGGACGCTCCAAAAAGTCGATTTCTCAGCAAATCGGTTACCATTGGAAGTGTCAGATGCTTGTAGAAAACGTTATTTCGAAAAGAATCGGTAACTCGAAAGGAAATCGTAAACTCGAAGAATATCGAAGCTTCGAATAAAACACATCTCAAAGAAATCGACATCTCGAAAAATATAGGAATGGCTAAAAAATCGATGCGTCGTAAAAATTTCGAGTTGCCATGTAATATTGGAAACTAGAAAAATATCAATGCCTCGCGGAAAATCGAATCAATGTAAATATCAGTACAATGCAAAGAAAATCGATATCACAGAAAGTCGAAATCCCAAAAGTAAAAGATATAAAATGAGAATAAGATAATGGGTTACATAACGATATTTATTAGGTATCAACATCTCCGCAATACCAATATAACGAAAATTTTTGATATCTCGAAAAGAGTCGACATCAGAGAAAATTGGTTACCAGAGAAAGCGCTGGCCACACGGAAAATATCGATATCTCAAAAAGTTTCGACTTCCAAGAAAACTGGTTTCCACAACAAGCGCTGGCCACTCGAAAAATATAAAAGTTTCGACTTCCAACAAAACAAGTTTCCACAACAAGCGCTGGCCACTCGAAAAATATCGACTCCCGAAAAGAATCGACTTCTTAGAAAATTGGTCATCACAGAAAGAGGCGGCCGCACGAAATATATCGATATCTCGAAAAGAGGCGGCATATCAGAAAATTGGATACACGGTATTCGTCCTCCGCTCGAAATATATCGATATCTCGAATGGAGACGACTTATGAGAAAATTTAATATAGCAGAGAGTTTCGGATACTCGAAAGACATCGATATCTTGAAAAACATCGACTCGGTGGAAAGATGGTTATCACAAAAAGCGTCGTGTGCACAAAAAATTTCGATGTCTCAAATGAGTCAACTACTCAGAAAATTGATTACCATGAAAGCGTCGGCCAGTCGAAAAATACCGCAAGGCGAAAAAAATCTATATCTCGACGAAACCTCGAAAAAATAAATACATCGAAAAATATTACTATCTCTAAAAATAATTATGTCGAAAACTATATACACCTCAAAGAATATCGATAACATTAAGAATAAGGACATCTCTTACAATACCGATATCCGAAAGATATAGATATGCCACAGATTCCGATAGGTCGAAGATATGAGTATCACACCCACCGGTATCTCATAGATGTCGGCATTACGAAAGGAATCAGAAACGCGAAAAAATTAATAGCCCAGATACTTCGATGTATCGAAGAATATCATTAACTCTAAGAAAATCGATGTGTCGTAATAGCCACGTCTCGAAAGATATCGATACAGCAACAAAAATATGTGCACCTATTATTAGATATTTGGGAAAATATCGATATCTCGAATTGTGTCCTCCTACCAGAAATCTGGGAACCACAAAAGGCGTCAGGCGCTCAAAAAAATCGGTATCTCACCTCACATCAACATCTCATCGAAAATCGACATTCCGAAAATGTCGTTATCTTGGAAAAAAATAGATATTTCAGTATGTATCGGTACCATTAAAAAACGACATCTCGAATAATATCGAAATCTCCAATAATATTGATAACGCAAAGAGTATGGATATCCTATAATATTGATATCTCAAAGCGTGTGGATATTTGGAAAAACAGCCCCATGCCGAAGATAATTGATTTCACGAAAATACCGATATATCAACGATATTGAAACGCCAAATATTTCGTTAAAGGTATTTCGAGGGTACATATGCCTCAAAGAAATCAATATCTCGAAAATGATCGATTTTTCGAAGGAATTCGTTACATGAAGAAATAAGAGATCAGTAAATAAAATCAATATCCCGGTTAATATCGGTTATTGAAGAATTACGTTATCTTGAAAAATATCGTTATATCTAAAAGTAATGATATTACACAACATTGATACCAGGGAAAAAGGCAAAATCTAAAGATATCGATACATCTAATATATCTGATATCTCGAAAAAATGCAAAGTCTCTAAAAAAACCATATAACGAAAAAAATCTATATCTCGAAAAATGTCTACACCACGAAAAATAACTAATGTTGTTGTAGTGGCCTTCAGTCCTGAGACTGGTTTGACACAGCTCTCCATGCTTCTCTATCCAGTGCAAGCTTCTTCATCTTCCAGTACCTACTGCAGACTACGTCCTTCTGAATGAGCTTAAAATATCTATCTCTCGAAAAGAGTCGAATTCTCAGAAAATTGCTTACCACGGAAAGCATTGGCCACTCGAAAATTTCGGTATCTCTAAAAGAGTCTACTCTATTGTTTACAACAGAGAGCGTCTACACTCGAAAAATATAAATATCTTGAAAAAAAAAATGGTGTCTCGAATATAACGAAATCTCGCTGAATGCCCATACCATGTAAAACTTCGATCTATGGAAAGATACCAGTGTTTCGAGTAGTATCAGTATCTCAAAAATATCGATGTTGTTGTTGTTGTTGTTGTGTTCTTCAGTTTTGAGACTGGTTTGATGAGGCTTTCCATGCTACTCAATCCTGTGCAAGCTTCTTCATCTTCCAGCACCAACTTCAGCCTACATCCTTCGGAATCTGCTTAGTGTATTCATCTCTTGGTCTCCCTCTACGATTTTTACCTTCCACGCTGCCCTCCAGTACTAAATTGGTGATCCTTTGATGCCTCAGAACATGTCCTACCAACCGATCCCTTCTTCTAGTCAAATTGTGCCACAATCTCCTCTTCTCCCCAATCCTATTCAGTACCTCCTCATTAGTTATATGATCTACCCATCGAATCTTCAGCATTTTTCTGTAGCACCACATTTCAAAAGCTTCTATTCTCTTTTTGTCCAAACTTTTTATTGTCCATGTTTCACTTCCATACATGGCTACACTCCATACAAATACTTTCAGAAACGAATTCCTGGCACTTAAATCTATACTCAATGTTAACTAATTTCTCTTCTTCAGAAACGCTTTCCTTGCTATTGCCAGTCTACATTATAAAATTCTCTACTTCGACCATCATCAGTTATTTTGCTCCCCAAATAGCAAAACTCCTTTACTACTTTAAGTGTCTCATTTCCTAATCTAATTCCCTCAGCATCACCCGACTTAATTCGACTACATTCCATTATCCTCGTTTTGCTTTTGTTGATGTTCATCTTATATCCTCCTTTCAAGACACTGTCCATTCCATTCAACTGCTCCTCCAAGTCCTTTGCTGTCTCTGACAGAATTACAATGTCATCGGCGAACCTCAAAGTTTTTATTTCTTCTCCCTGGATTTGAGTACCTACTCCAAATTTTTCTTTTGTTTCCTTTACTACTTGCTCAATATTCAGATTGAATAACATCAGGGAGAGGCTACAACTCTGTCTCACTTGCTTCCCAACCACTGCTTCCCTTTCATGCCCCTCGACTCTTATAACTGCCATCTGGTTTCTGTACAAATTGTAAATAGTCTTTCGCTCCCTGTATTTTACCCCTGCCACCTTTAGAATTTGAAAGAGAGTATTCCAGTCAACATTGTCAAAAGCTTTCTACAAATGCTAGAAATGTAGGTTTGCCTTTCCTTAATCTTCCTTCTAAGATAAGTCGTATGGTCAATATTGCCTCAAGTGTTCCAACATTTCTACGGAACCCAAACTGATCTTCCCCGAGGTTGGCTTCTACCAGTTTTTCCATTCATCTGTAAATCATTCGCGTTAGTATTTTGCAGCTGTGACTTATTAAACTGATAGTTCAGTAATTTTCACATCTGTCAACACCTGCTTTCTTTGGGATTGGAATTATTATATTCTTCTTGAAGTCTGAGGGAATTTCGCCTGTCTCATAGACTTAGGTCTTTCAGTGCTCTGTCAAACTCTTCACGCAGTATCATATCTCCCATTTCATCATCATTTACATCCTCTTCCATTTACATAATATTGTCCTCAAGGACATCGCCCCTGTGTAGACCCTCTATATTCTCCTTCCACCTTTCTGCTTTCCCTTCTTTGCTTAGAACTGGGTTTCCATCTGAGCTCTTGATATTCATACAAGTGGCTCTCTTTTCTCCAAAGGTCTCCTGTACGCAGTATCTATCTTACCCCTCGTGAGATAAACCTCTACATCCTTACATTTGTCCCCTAGCCATCCCTGCTCAGCCATTTTGCACTTTGTGTCAGTCTCTTTTTTCCTGCTTCATTTTCTGCATTTTCGTATTTTCTCCTTTCATCAATTAAAATCAGTATCTCTTCTGGTACCCAAGGATTTCTACTAGCCCTTATCTTTTTACCTACTTGATCCTCTGCTGCCTTCACTATTTCATCCCTCAAAGCTACCCATTCTTCTTCTACTGTATTTCTTTCCCCCATTCCTGTCAATTGTACCCTTATGCTCTCCCTGAAACACTGTACAACCTCTGGTTTAGTCAGTTTATTCAGGTCCCATCTCCTTAAATTCCACCTTTTTGCAGTTTCTTCAGTTTTAATGTACAGTTCATAACCAATAGATTGTGGTGAGATTCTACATCTGCCCATGGAAATGTCTTACAGTTTAAAATCTGGCTCCTAAATTTCTGTCTTACCTTTATATAATCTATCTGATTCCATGTAAATCGAGATACTTAGTAATGTCAGCTGTCGAGAAACATCGATACCTCGAAAGATACTGATATATGGAAGAGACGTATGATATCTCGAAAAAATCGGTTACCCGAAAAAGAATGCTACCACAAAAAAAATTTATATGTCGAATAAATAACGGTTTCTCGAAAGATATCAGCATCATGATAAATATTGATATCTCTAAAAGAGTATACTTCTCAGATAATTAGTCACTGCGGAAACTGTTGCCCGCTCGACATATGCCGATATCTCGAAAAGAGTCGACTTTTCATAATATTGGAAGCAATGAGATGCATCGTTCTCTCGAGATATATCGAAATGTGGAAAAGATTCGATCTTACGGGATATTGGTTACCACAGAAAGGGCCAGCCGCTAGTAAAATAACGATATCTCGAAATGAGTCGACTTCAAGGAAAATTAAATATCACTGAAAATAATGGGCACTCGCAAAATGTCGATATCGCGAATTGAAACGACGTTACAGGAAATTGGTGAGTATTGAAAGTGTCAGACGACCTGAAGAAAGTCGATTTCTCAAGAAGTTCTTGACCTCCAAAAAAACGATACTACAAACAAAATCGATGTATCAAAAATAACAACTTTGAAAAATTGAAACCAGAAAAAAAATCGATTTTTAGAAAATATAGATACGTCAAAAAAGTTGGTAACTTGAACAAGCATTATATACAAAAATATCGTTATATCCGAAAATTCATACATCACAGAATATGTTGATACGACGTAATATATTGGTAAAATGTAACACAACGATAATACGAGAAGTACCAATACCATGAAAGATATCGATATTTCATCAAATGACTACATGTCGAAAAATATTGACATAACGATAAGTATCGATATCCAAAAACAGTCGACTTCTCAGAATATTGGTTGCCACAGAAAGTGTCGGGCTCTCGGAAAAGTACATTTCTCAGAAAATTGATTGCAAAAGAAAGTATCTGACGATTTCTTAGAATATTGGTACCACGAAAAAACTCGGAAAGAGTCGACTCCTCACAATATCCGTTACCACAGAATTCGTTAGCCGCTATGAAATACTCGATATCTCGTAAAGGGTCGTCTTATAAATGTTTTGGTTACCAAAGAATGAATTGGCAGCTGTAGAAATATCGATATCTAGAAAAGAGCAGACTTCTCAGAGAATTGATCACTACAGAAAACTTCGGTCGCTCGAAAAATATCGATAGCTCAAGATGACACATCTCTCCAGAAAATTGTTTACCACAGTAAATGATGGTTGCTGGAAATAATTCGATGTCTCGCAAAATTCGACACCTGTAACTATATTAACGGTACGAAAAATATGGATATCTCGAGTAAAGTCGACAATAAAGGGTAAATGTCCCATATAATGTGTGGACATATCGTAAAATATCGATGTATAGAATTGAGTAGACTTCTCATAATGTTGGTTACCCCGGAGAGCGTCGGCCGCTCGAAAAATATCGTTATCTTGAAAAGGGCCGTTACTCAGAAGAATGGTTACCACGAAGGCAGTCGGCCACTGGAAAAATATCAATGGCACGAAAAGAGAAGACTTCTCAGAAAATTAGTACTACGGAAAGTGATGGGCGCTAAAACATATCGATATCTCGAAAAGGGTCGACTTGCCACATAATTGTTTACCATGAAGATGTCCCATGTTCGAAAAATATCAATATTTCGAAAAGTGTCGACGACTCTGAAATTATTTTTATGGAAAGCTTTGGCCTGTCGAAAAGTATGGATATCTCGAAGCATGTCATCTTCTCAGAAAATGTTTACAATGGAAAGCGTGGAGCGCTGGAATATAATCTATATCTCGAAATGAATCGACTTCTCAGATAATTTGTTACCACGGGAAGCAACGGTCACTAAAGGCTTATCGATATCTCGAAAGGACTCGACTTCTCAAAAAGTTTGTTGCTTGCAGATTATGGGAAGACACTAAACAATCGATATATCGAAACGTATCGACTCCAATTGAAGTTACTCTCTCGTGTCTTGACGAACGCTCTAAATATATCGATATCTCGAAGACAGCAGTGTGATCAGAAATTGATTACCACGTGATGAGCGGTCGCTCGAAAAATATCGATATCTCGAAAAGCGTTGAGCTCTCATAAAATTGGTTACCACAGAACGCACAGGTCTCTCGATAGATATCGATATCTCCAATGGAGTCAATTACTCAGAGAAATGGGTACCACGAATAGCATTTTCGACTCGAGAAATATCGATATCAAGAAGAGAGTCGTCTTCCCAGAAAACTGGTTACCATAGAAAGCGTGGCTACTCGAAAAATAACGATATCTCTAAAGAGTAGATTACTCAGTAAATTTGTTACTACAGAAAGCGTAGAGCGCTTGAAAAAAGCCTATTTCTCATAAAATATCTAACACGGGAAGTGGTGAACGCTCGAAAAAAGTCGATTTCTCAGAAAATTGGTTACCACGGAAAGTGTCGTACCATTGAAAGAAGTCGATAGCTCGAAAGAAATAGAAGTCTAGAAAGAAACGTATAATTCTAATAGTAGTCAATGTAACGAAAATAATCAGTGTGTGACTAAAACTATCGATAGCTCGTAAAATACTGTGGCGTCGAGAAATTACGATAGGTATATAATTTCTTCCTCTCGAAACATATCGATAACTCAAAAAGTTTGATATGGCGCGAAAACTGGATATCTCAAAGATATGAACATACCGAAGAAACCGACACTCCGTAAAAATCGATACTCTTAATATCGCCGATACATCGAAAAGATCAATATAGGGAAAATATCGATATCTTGCAAAATACTGACAACACCCAAAATATCAGTATGAAGAAAAATAACGATATCTCGAAAATAGTCGACTTCTCAGAAAATTAGTACTACAGTAAGCATCCGCCGATTGAATTATATTGATATGTCTAAAGAAAAATCAACTTCTCTGAATATTGGTTACCAGACAAAGCTATGGCCGCTCTAAAAATATCGATATCTGGAAAAGAGTTGGCTTCTCAGAAAAATCGTTACCTCCCATAGAGGGGCCGCCCAAAAGGTATCAATATCTCGTAAAGAGTCGACTAATGAATGAGATCCGTTACCACGTAAAGTGTCGGCCTCGCGACAAATGTCGATATCTCGAAAAAGAACGGCTTCTCAGAAAACTGCTTTTGAAAGAAAGCGTCGGAAGCTCGAAAAATATCGATATCTCGAAACGGACAGACACTTCTGAAAATTGGTTACAACGGAATGCGTCGGCTGCTCGATAAATATCGTGTTCTCGAAAAGTGTCGACTTCCCAGATAATTGTTTCCCACAGAAAGTGTCGTCCGCTCAAAATAATCGATATCTTCTAAAGGGTCGACTACTCCAAAGAGTTTACCTAACAAAGCGTCGACATGTCGAAAACTATCGTTTTCTCAAGAAGGTGTAATATCCCAGAAAGTTGGTTTCCTCGAAACGCGTCAACCACTCGAAAATTATCGATATCTTGATAACAGAGGACTTCCAAGAAAATTGATTACCATGGAATGTGTCGGCCTCTTTACAAATATCGATATCTCAAAAAAGGGCGACTTTGCAGAATATTTGTTACCAAGCAAAGTGTTCGCTGCTCTGAAAACATTGATATGTCGAAAAGCGTCTACTTCCCAGAAAATTGGTTACCACAGGAAGCGTCGCCCGCTCAAAAAACAACGATATTTCGAAAAGAGTCGAATTATTAGAAAATTGGTTAACGCAGAAAGCTTCGGCCATTCGAAAAATTTCGATATCTCTGAAAATTGCGTACCACAGAAAGTGTCGGACGGTTGAAAATATTCGACTTCTCAGAAAACTGGTTACCACAGATAGTGTTGCACACTCTAAAAAAAACCATTTCTCAGTATATTTCTACTTCGAAAAGTATCGAACTCTCGAAAAAAATTGATACCTTGGGAAATATCTATGTCCTGAAAAATATCTATATCTCGAAAATAATTGATATCTCCATATTGATCAGCACCCCAAGAAAAATCGAAACCTTGACAAAAATCAGCTCCTCGAAATACGGTACCTCAAAAATCAACGATACCTCTAAAAATTATGATACCTAAAGAAATCGTTGTCCCGAAAAATATCGATACCACGAATAATGTCTATATCTCGATAAATACCGATATCGCAGAACTATCTTTATCTCAACGTAATCCATATCCCGAACGCTTTGTTGGCCTGGAAAGAATCGTTATCGCTAGAATTATCGATATATCGAAAAGTGTTTGTGACGCGCTAAACATCGATACTTTCAAAAATATCGACGTCTCGAATAGCTCAGATACAATGTGAAATATTGATATCTGTAAATATGTCGATATCTTTAAAAATATCGATATCTCGAAAAGCTTCGTCTTCTCAGAAAATAGGTTACCATGGAAAGCAGCGGGCGCTCGAAAAAACTTGATTTCTCAGAAAATGGTTTCCCTCGAAAATAACCGATATCTCGAAAAGCACCGACATCTGTGGTAACTAATTTTCGGGGACGTCGACTCTTCTTCCGAGATATCGTTATCTTTCGAGTGGACGACGCTTTTCGTTGTATCAATGTTCTGAGAAGTAGACTCTTTTCGAAATATCGACGTTTTTGGAGCGGCCGATGCTTTATATAGTAACCAGTTTTCTTGTAAGTTCGCTCTTTTCGAGATTCGATATATTTCGCGCGGCTGATGCTTTCCGTGGTAACCAGTTTTCTGGGGAAAGGATTGTTTTCGAGATATCTTTCTTTTTCGAGGTATCGATAGTTTCGTCTCATGTATATTTTCCGAGAGTTGGTTCTTCTTGAGATACCTACTACTTTAGAGATATCGATTTTTTCGTGATATCCCTTTTTTTCGAGATATCCATTTTTTCGGGATTTCGAGTGTTATCGCGACCTGTTTTGGTTTTCCGAATTAGTGGGGAAAGAGCAATCTCTTCATTCTGTGTAACCTTCACGATATGTGCAGTGTTGTCTTGACTTCGCCATTTTGTGTATTGTGATGTTTGTGAATTAAATTCCCTTTTACCTAGACCTCTGCCCCGTACGTAAGTGTTGTTCCAGTTCTTGTAGCTAGCAGGACTACCTGGCCATCTACCACTGGTTGGCCCTTGGCAGTTATTGTACTGGTTATTACTGTCGGCCTGGGTTGTATTTTGAATCTGTTATCCAAAAGCCCCTTGTTTGGTATACACTGGTCCATTGTAATTAAGGTTGTGGTTTCCTTTAAAACCTCGTTTGTGTCCTTGGTTTCCCCAGTTACTTTAGTTACCTTGTGCATGATAATTATTACATGGGGGTTGCGAGCGCCCACTTTTTTGGTTGCTTCCACCGTACTACTTTGCACATCACTATTTCGCGAATGTTCTCTTGGCACATTGTAGTTATGGGGTTGTGGCTGCTCCTCTTCATAAATCAAGACAATCGAATCTGGAATGGATGAAAAGTGTACCAAATCAATCTTGGGTATTGTGATTGATTTGTCCATGATATGTGCTACCTCTCTCCTTAGCCTCTCTTGGACTGCTATGGACCAGAATTTGTCCAAGAAGGCACTCTCAAACTGTTTATAAGTATGGCATCGCTCGGCCATATTGGTGGTTCACAATCGAGCATCGCCTTCAGTGTACCCCACAACGAACATGATCTTATGTGCCTGAGTCCAGTTGCATGGTAACATGTTACCGAAGGCTCTGATGAATACCCAGGTGTGTGTTCTTCTACCCTCTGTAGTAAAAATATGGAACTGCCTATGCTGTAGTAAATCTTCATCAGCTAGAAGTGTAGGCCTGCAGGAGGTGCCGTCTTCTACTGCTGTTGCATTGTTCGGCTCCATATGGGTGCAACCAGTGCATACTGATGCAAATGGTGTCTACACTTTCGGTGCCTGTTGCATTTTACATTCTCCCTTCCTCTCCATCTGAACGGCTAGAGGTAGAAGACAGATAGGTATTGAAGCTCTCTATTCTGCCAGACTGCACCTGATCGCTTGTGATTAGTCGCTCGTTTGTGATATCAATACCACTAGTTGAACTGTTATGAAATTTTTCTTCTGCTACCTTTAAACCTGATTCAATTCTCGCAATTAGTTTGTTTTTCCATCTCCTTGACTAGAGCTTCAAGCCCTTCCATAGAGATCTTGTGCTCTTGCACTACCTTCTGTGTTTAGTGTTGTACCCTTTCCTGGTAATTCTGATTCAGCTCTCTTCATTAAGTTCTTTACAACGTTATCAATTATTTCTTGGGTTTTCTTTACAAACTTAATGCTTAATTGTAAATTAATCAGTTGTACATACAGTTCCTGTACTTTTTCAGGCAAATCTTTACATATAGATTGCAACTCGGTAATTGTATCTTGCATCTCCTTTACACTTTTATAGTTTCTGATTGAGTTGCATACATTTTAATCTGTGTGTCATTCATGTTTTCAGCTTACCTGCTTTGTCAACATCCAGTACCTTTTTACCTAGCTATCTATTTCCTGGAAAAGATCTATGACTTATTCCACCTCTAATTCCTTTCCTTTTTTGCACAAGTAACATGTTGAATCATTTGACAGGTCAGTGCGCAACTTTTTACTTATGTCATCAAATTTTTACATTTATTCATTTGAAAATTTCTCATATTTTTGCGTCACAGGTTTCCTAGAGCCATTATATGTTAGTGTTTGATGTTTTGAAGAAGTGTGTGAAATTACTAAGTTTTCATGTTAGATAATTAAAGTTTTGTGTTTGTACATTAAATTTTTGTGTTTGTCCATTCCTAAAATCATTAAGAGTGTTCATAATCCCTTGCATAAGTTGTATCAATGGTGAGGTATCATCAGCTACTGACTCGTGTCATCTTATATTCGGCTCCGTTTTGGCCAATGTGGAAATTTTAGATCTACTAGAATATGTACTACTTCGCCTTTCACTAGCCTCATGTGAAAGAATACTTTCTGGTGATATTTGTGAAATTATTTCGCCCATCATAAGCTAATTCATGTTATTAATCACAAAACTGCTATCCTCAATCATAGTTGAGCTTAAATAGTACTCACAGTTGTCATTTATCTCACCAACATTTTCAATCTAATTATTATTTGTCATTGTGTTAGTTGTGGCAACATTTTGTGCTTGTACATTAATTACTGGAATGTCAACAATGGTTTTATCTGCCATATCAGTTTTTGTCCATGAGATTTACTACTTTCAAAATTTTAAAATGAATATCCTTTTCTTAATTACTGTCAGAAATTTTTTAAACAATCCTGTGACATACTGAGAAACTGATTGTTGCTGCACTTACAGTCAGTTAGAATTCTCATCCAAAAAAGCTTTTTAATAAATACACTATTTTACTACAATTAAAATGCTCCAATTTTAGGATGGGAGGGGCAGGTGCTACTACTGTTGTTAGAAACGAGTGATGCACTACCAAGTGCAGCCATGCAGCTATTAGAATTTTCCTACCTTCTTGATGAGTTTCACAATTTCTTTTTCTCCTAGTTTCCATACAAATCTTATACTCCATCCATGATTCTCTTGGCAACATTATTCGTTTCATGCAACAAAGAAGACGAAAGATAATTAATACAATAGAAAAATTTTACAACTGGTTTTATACATCTTAAGAATTTATATTATCTATACCTGGCACCATCATTTTGACAGTCATCAGTTATAGTTACTAAAGCACTGGCGACGTAAGGAAGAGTCGAATAATGTGGATTATCTCGAGGCGTGTGGCTGGGGACTACTTTCATTAGAGAACAATTCATGCATCTAAATTCACACTTCCACAGTTTCTCATTATGACTACCACTGATACAGTCTAATTGATTAGTAAATTAATTCTCCTTTTAACAGAATGATATTTACCTCTCCTTTCTCGAAGAGAAGGAGACATCATCCATTGTCATGATAAATAATACAATAAAATATAATCACAATTGAGGTCGCTGTTGTTCTAGATGACTGAAGGTTGTTGTGCTTCCAGATATAATTTGCAGGAGGAATATTTTACAAATGAAAGAAACTGCTTTCCTTACCAGAAGATATATTGTAAAAAACTTTTGCACAAATATACATTGTGCCCCATGCAACACGTCCATCAAAATTCTGAATTATGGAATCATGGAAAGGAAAAGACAGCTAGTGAGAGAGATAAAAATTGACATCAGTTAAAAAAACTTAGAAATGGTCATTTATCTTTTTGTGTATATATCCTTTTGGTGGGGGAATGTCTATATTGCATCTTTGCCCTGAACATTGTTCTGATGCCTCCTAAATGACATATGCTTTATGGTTAAATCAAAATAAGATATGCCACACTTGGAAAAATAATGTATGGTATGCTATGCACTCCTACATCCAAGAGCAGTTTTTTATGTTTCGTGTGTCAGGGAAGACTACCTTGCACAGGTATATTACCATTAATCAGGCACTGAATTTTTCGGATTGTGATGAGTAAGATTAACAAAACCTTAAATTTTACTGATATGAATAACTGTTTTTAAGTATTGTTTCTCATTATAGTCACTTGAAACTGGTACTTGAGAAAAAAAGCTCTTTGCTCATCTATCTTCAACCAAATTACTGTAACCCTCATGCACACAGATTCTAAATGAAAAGTAAACTTTTGCATTATGATGTGACTAATGACCTCCCTGATGTCTCAGTGCACCTGTCTTTTTCCCTGGTGAGACTGAAAATCTCACAAGTATGTTTGAAGATCACATTTAATAATCCTTACTAAAAAACTGCTAGGGCACCTTCAGACACAATGATGCAGTTCTTCAATGATATATGTAATTGGTTGACAATGTGGAGTGTATCTGTCAAACTATGTTTTGGCATGAGGCACTACTGTCTTTAATTTTAACTACTGAATCCCTACTGAATTCCGTACTTGCATTGCATTTAATGTGAACTCTGTATCATGCTGCTACTTGTCAGCATTTTTCATGTAAAGAAAACAAATCATGACTATGGGCAGGTTTGAAGACAGAATCTGTATCTCTGTCCATAGCATTTAACCAACTGAACCAAAATCACTTTGCTTCAACATTTTCAAATTTCTCATTTACAAATCATATTGTGAGGTCATGTTTTCATGTTTTTTTTTCTTTTTTTTTTTTTGCAAAGTTGGCGAGTTCTCACTTTCAGAGAATGAGGAGGCATCAATAGCTTCCAAAATTGCAATGAATATACCTGTTGAAGATATAATGAACTGCACCTTTAATTCATCTACAAGAATGACTACTGCAGTTTAATGTCTCAAACGATCACAAAAGTCATTATATGGCCTCTGTCATTTTTGATATGGCATGTATACATCATAATGATGTTATGCCTGACTTTTCATGTGTGCAACCAGACTCATCCATATACAGCCATGCTCTCATCTTCCATCCTTGACTTCGCTGTGCTTTCATTAGGTCATGGTTTTCGTAGTTGATATCACTTGTTATTGTGTATCTTTGTTATTCATTATTTGTTGTTGTTCATTTATATTTTTATTTGTTATAGATTGAAAACAGCTGAGGACAGCCATGAGAGTTGAGATCATAACCTGAATTAACTTGACATGACATGATGTGTAAGACAGTGGACCCTGATGTGATAGTGCCATGAAGTGATGGAGCCATGATGGCCTTTTTGAACTGGCCTTAAGTATTCTTCCACAAGTGAGGCAGATATCTGAAAGCAAACAGTTATTTAGATTTTACAGTGACAGAGCATAGATGATGGTCACATTGTTTGTAAATAAGAACAGAAGTTGATTACGCAATTTTCATTAAATAACGTTTTCAGTAAAAAAAGTCTGTTGTAATGAAGGACTAAAATGCAATTTTTTTACGAAGTTTTCTGTTATTGTGACTTTCAGTGTGACGATTGGTTTGATGCAGCTCTTCATACTACTCTTTCCTGTGCAAGCCTATTCATCTGAATAACTATCCTTCTTATATGCTTATTGTATTCATCAGTTGGTCACCATCTACGATTTTTACCTCCCACACTTCCCTTGAATACTAAATTGATGATCTCTTGATTTCTCAGAATGTTTCAATCAACTGGTCCCTTCTTTTAGTCAAGTAGTCTCACAAATTTCTTTTATTGCCAGTTCTGTGCAGTACGTCCTCCTTAGTTAGACTATTTGCTCATGTGATATTCAGCATTCTTCTGTAACACCACATTTCAAAAGCTGATCCAAACTGTTTGTCGTCCAAGTTCCAACTCCAAATAAGGCTACACTCCATACAAATACCTTCAGAAAAGACTTTGTAACACATAAGTCCATATTCGATGTTAACAAATGTCTCTTCTTCAGAAACACTTTCCTGGCCATTTTATATCATCTCTACTTTGACCATCATCAACTGTTTTGCTGCCCAAACAACAGAATTCATCTACGACTTTGTCTCATTTTCTAATGTAATTCTCATCAGCATTATTTGATTTAATTCTTCTATCCTTCATTATCCTTATCTTGCTTTTGTTGATGTTCATATTATATCCTACTTTCAAGACAATGACCATCTGTTCAATGGCACTTTCAAGTCCTTCACTGTCTATGACAGAATTACAATGTCATCAACAAAACTCGAAATCATACAGTGTAGGCTTTCATTGCTGACATCTTTTTCAGTTAAAACTGTTGTGCTAAATGGCTGTGGTCGATGTATAAAACAGCTTCCTGACATTCCACCTCCAATTGTGGGAGACATTTCCCCAAGGTAAAACAGCTATTGGTACCAAGGCTTGAGGGGCTGTCAGATTTATAGAGCATGTAGAGGCCACCTTCGTACGTCGTGTGCTGCTGACCATATGGTTATCTCTGAATGGCGTCATCATTCTCGATTAAAAGAAATAGGTTAAGTTGGTGCAACTTCAAACCTTCTTTTATACTAAAACTATTAGGTTGTTTATGAATCTCTACTGCTTTTCTATACACACATGTACAAAAATGTGATAATGCTCATCTCACTGAATTTTATTTCATGGATTCCCTCTCGAAAAACATTCTCTACTATGGCCGATTTTCGGTATGCTCCAGGAGACGGTTTCTTTTGTGTTCGGCTATGCAGATGTTGACACTTCTATTCGTGCTTCGAATATACACTTGTCTGCAACAGCACGGCATTTTATACACCACAGATCTCGCTAGAGTCTGCCTTGTATCTTTTGCTTTTCTTAAATATTCATTAATAATCTTGGTAGTTCTAAACATCATTTCCACCACACACTTGGCCATATTTTACCATAGTGATCCATAATTTTACTTTTCTACACTGGTGTCCAAAATTAAAGCAACAAACTGTTATTTCCCGGTCCTTTGTCTCCTTCACGATATAATCACATAAACTGTCAACAGATATCCATAAGATCATGTTCCGCACGGAACTTGCATTCCTGGCAACAGAGAACCCCGCCCATGATGACAGCAGGGTAACTATCAAATGCGTTAGTGCTTACTGAGTAGTACCATATCCACAGTCACTGTGTACACAGTCACAGACGGTGCTGTGTGGCATAGAGAAGACGCGTACCAGAACCTCCGAGGTGGAGGGCCAAGGAAGAATGGAAGCAGGACAGTCACAAACTGACGTGGCTCGCTGGCTTAATGTGAATTATTCTGTTGTCTCTTAAGAGTGGAGACAGTTTAAGCAGTACGTGTACCTCTGACACGTCATCACAGAAGGAAACGTTTAGAGTGGATTTGTCAAAATGCCACATGAACGGTGGAACCATGGGCCACTGTTCTTTCCGCAGATGAGTCCCTATTTCGTCTGGAGAGTGATTCTCGACGGATTCTCATCTGGAGGGAACGTGGAACACTGACTTCGTGACTATCTCTGGATGGTGTCTTCATTTGTCATTAAAAGTAAGCGACTGTCATTCTGTTGGCGCGAAGTCGACATCCATATTTTAATTAACTTCAAACCTTCTTCTTTTCTATTAAAATTATTATGGTGTTTATGAATCTCAGTTGTTTCTCTATATATGTGTGCACGATAATACGATGTCCTGTCTAAAACACTTGTCTCGCTGAATTTTATTTCTTAGTTCCAGTCTAGAAAAACGTTCTCTTTTTTGGCTGATTCTTCAGTATGTTCAAGACGACAGTACCTTTCGGGTTCGGTTATATGGACGTTGACAATATACACTTGCCCACAATTGCACAGAATGTCACATAACCCAGGTGTCACTTGGGGCTGGCGTGCATCTTACGGCATTCTTACCGAACTATCAGTTTAGTAAGGCACGGCTGCGAAATACTAACGCGAATTCTTTACAGATGAATGGAAAAACTGGTAGAAGCCGACCTCGGAGAAGATCAGTTTGGATTCCGTAGAAATATTGGAACACGTCAGGCAATACTGACCCTACGACTTATCTTATAAGATAGATTAAGGAAAGCCAAACCTATGTTTCTAGCATTTGTAGACATAGAGAAAGCTTTTGACAATGTTGACTGGAATACTCTCTTTCAAATTCTGAAGATGGCAGGGGTAAAACACAGGGAGCAAAAGGCTTTTAACAATTTGTACAGAAACCTCATGGCAGTTATAGGAGTCAAGGGACATGAAAGGGAAGTAGTGGTTGGGAAGGGAGTGAGACAGGGTTGTAGCCTCTCCCCGATGTTATTCAATCTGTATATTGAGCAAGCAGTAAAGGAAACAAAAGAAAAATTCGGGGTAGGTATTAAAATCCATGGAGAAGAAATAAAAACTTTGAGATTCGCCGATTACATTGTAATTCTGTCAGAGACAGCAAAGGACTTGGAAGAGCAGTTGAACGGAATGGACAGTGTCTTGAAAGGAGAATATAAGATGAACATCAACAAAAGCAAAACGAGGATAATGGAATGTAGTCGAATTAAGTCAGGTGATGTGGAGGGAATTAGATTAGGAAATGAGACACTTCAAGTAGTAAAGGAGTTTTGCTATTTGGGGAGCAAAATAACTGATGATGGTCGAAGTAGAGAGGATATAAAATGTAGACTGGCAATGGGAAGGAAAGTGTTTCTGAAGAAGAGAAATTTGTTAACATTGAGTATAGATTTAAGTGCCAGGAAGTCATTCCTGAAAGTATTTGTATGGAGTGTAGCCATGTATGGAAGTGAAACATGGACGATATCTAGTTTGGACAAGAAGGGAATAGAAGCTTTCGAAATGTGGTGCTACAGAAGAACGCTGAAGATTAGATGGTTAGTGTGATGTACAGACAGTAGCAGAGCCAGGATGGGGAAGGTGTAGGCACATTTATTTGGTCCAAGCCTTGTTGACACAAATTTATTATTTAACAATAATTGGTTATACATCCAAGTTATTACAGTTAACAGTTTAAAGGAAATTTTAGCAATAGAATTTTTTTTAAACATTCTCCAGAAGAAGATGCAGCCCCACTCTGAAACATTACATAAAGGTACTGTTAGTAAAAGGTATATCATGTGCAGTCATCAAGACCTCAAGAATATTGTTTTGGTTCAACATAAGGTGAAAACACCTAAAATGCAGATCTTCAATACAACTTACAAATAAATAATTTAACACATCACTCACAAAACCACATGAATTATTTCACACATACAGTCTATTACGAGCTCAACAGTCATTTCTGACATCTATGTGATACCTAAATTTGATTGATACAGAATAAACACAGCTCAAAAGAATGATCTTCCAACATACTATAAAACAACTTCATAATAAAGATGACTGCGTTTTCCCCATTCAAATTTCTGTGTAACAGTTTTTTATACTAACAAGCTACAGTTGCTGCCTCTTACTTGCTACAGACAGACAAGCACATCTGTCAATAAATGACTGATTAACGAGGTGGCAATTCAGAGCTAGCAACTTCTTGTAACAACTGATTCTCAAATGCTGCCACGAAAAACATTCTACAAAACAGAATCACACAAATTAAAGTTCCACTCACTACGAAATCCGACAAATCACGCCATATAAATAATGATCACTTCGTAATAATGAAACTGTAAAACATTACACACTGAAGTGTGCTTCTCACTCACAACAGTCCTTTTAAGTGCATACACAACACAGCTCAAAATCTAAATCCTTCAGCAATATTAGTAGAATTAGGAAATTTACAATTCAAACACACCAAGTTTAACAAGATCTAATGTAATAATAATTTGGACAGAACTTTGATAAAATGATCGATGATAGTGGATACTGTGCCATACACTATGAAAGAAATTAAGAATTATTCACAGTAGACACTTGGCACGTGATGATGTTCTCTGAATTATTCCGAATCACAAAATGTTGTGCAAGTACCAACCCCATAATAAGTAATGATCATGAAATATAATAAAAGTATATGAAAATTTCGGCCTTAGCCAGGTGATGAGAACCACACCAATGCAGTTTCCTGTTACACTTGAGCGCTAGGCCCAACAAACAACAGCTGGTCATGGACAACCACACTAAGTAAGTGAGCATTCCGTCCTCCCCACATGCTCACAAACAGCAATCTTATTGCAGTCCTTAAACGGCCGGCACCAGTTGACTACCAGCCGCTTCCGTCCTGTCGTCATCCGACGACCAGCCGACCGATCGACCAACGGCCTTCCGTCTGCGTCGACCACGGCCACGGCGCGTACTTGCACCGTGCGGTCCTGCCTGCTGCTGACTGCTAACTCGTCCAACTGCGGAGTAACGACGAACCCAACAGCGACTGAGACTTAGAGCCGACCGACTGACATGCGAGTGTCTGCGTTCTGACTGACTCTGTCGTCTCACTGCACCGACTCCCAGACTGAGCAACTAACCGACTGACCAGACTGGTCCTCTCACCATCTCCCGACCGAGTTGTCCTCCAAAACTCTTGCTTCGCGCGCCAGCGCCAACAGCGCTCAGCGATAACGCCCCCTATCGATGCAGCGGAAACAAGTGAATAATGTCACGGGTAAATCAAATGAGCTGAGCCGTGACACGGCTCCGTTAGATCACATAACTAATGAGGAGGTATTGAAAAGAATTGGGGAGAAGAGAAATTTGTGGCACAACTTGACTAGAAGAAGGGATCGGTTGGTAGGACATGTTCTGAGGCATCAAGGGCTCACCAGTTTAGTAATGGAGCACAGCGTGGAGGGTAAAAATCATAGAGGGAGACCAAGAGATGAATACACTAGGCAGATTCAAAAGGATGTAGATTGCAGTAGGTACTGGGAGATAAAGAAGCTTGCACAGGATAGAGTAGCATGGAGAACTGCATCAAACCAGTCTCAGGACTGAAGACCACAACAACAACACTACCACAGCACAACGGTCAACATTGCTGCCCGAACTACCTAAGCTGAGTGCCCTCCCCAACACAAACTTCAATTCATTTTTCCCTTATATATTGTCACTGATGCGAGCCATAGTTTTCTTATTGAATGGGAGAAAAAGTTTTCGAGGTGGTGGTCACTGTTGCTCAGAACTTCCGGTTTCTTCTGCTCTTTGATGGGGTGCTCGATCAATCTCCTTACTAGCATATCCATTTTTCCTGAAGGTCGACTGTATGCGATTTAATTTTGTCTGCAGATAAAACAGCTCGCAGAGTTTGTTGGCTCTGTCCATCAAGGATCTTGTGTAGAATGACATCTTTCTTGTGTAGACTGATGGTTTAATTTCTTGGGGAGGACTCGATCACTGTCTTTTCTTTCTATACACCTTATGGCTAAGAATTTCGCCCTCCCATTTGATTACAGCTACATCTAGAAATTTGAGTTGGCCCTTGCTCTCTTTCTCCATGTAAACTGTATCTTCAGTGTAATACCATTTAGATACACCAAGGAAACATCCAGTTCATCTCCATCGTGAGTCCATGTTACAAAAGTATCGTCCAAATAGCAGTACCTTTTAGCTGGTCTTTTACTGATCATATGCAACGCCCTCTGTTTGGAGGATTTCAGAAATAAATTGGCAGTGGCTGGACTAAGAGGGCTGTCTGCAGACACCCTGTCGATTTGTTGGAAAAAGTCATTGTTGTACTGGAAATAAGTTGTGGTATGGCAGCGTCTAAATATAGCCACTATGTCAGACGGAAAAATATCTGCTATGTATGAAATAGCTTCGATTCAGGAACCACAGTAAAAAAGAAAATACAGCACAAGTTAATCATATTAACAACCACATGGAACTAATGATGCTACAGATGTGACGAGGATGGCAGCAGCTGGCAGTAAGCTGTTATTTCTCCATTTTTGTATCAGTGATGTATTGCATGGTTGTGACTGGAATAAGGTGGATGGGCTAACATTCAGGACTATGGAACTCAGCACACAAGTGTCAGACATTCGGCAGAAAAGGAAGTATAGCGGCTTACAGAAAAGCAGACGTGAAACATCAGTCGTTGTCAATTCTTGATCGATTATTAATTTGTCTGGGATAGAATTAACCGAAGAAGAAAGTTTAGTTCTATCGAAAGGAAGTAATTTTGCAGTGACATCGCTGAAGATTCTCGTGGAGGGCATTATAGCAAAAGTGGAGTTAGGGCTATGTCTGTTATCCCCACAATCTGCTTATGAAATTAGGACAGAAATGGCCAGAATGTTACGCAATGCTAAGCCACCTAACAGCAATTTATCTTAAGTGGAAAGGAAGATGCTGACAGAGATCACTGCAGACAAGAGCACCTTTGTACTTACAGCTGACGAACGTACTACCACAATTTTGATGAAGAGCAAATATTACCAGAAGAATAGTGACCTTTTGGACCCACTACTTGTAAAAACCTTCAGGAGGATCCTACAAAGAAAGTTTGAGAATCACCACTCAAATGGTATAAAACAGTCTTCTTTCTCTTCAGCCAATAACCAACAACTCTGCGTAACAAAAGCTAATCGATCCAGACCATATGCCCTACCAAAGGCCGGTATTACACTATCAAATTTCTTTGTCAAAGATTTTTGATAGTGTAACAGGGATCTTTGACAAATGTCGTCCAATATTTGATCAAATCTAGGCCGAGGCCGTATATTTGATCAAAGAAATCGCTTGTCTTCTGTTCACTGCAATGCGATATGTTACCACGCGGAGCGCTAGCATCGCTGCAGCGTTCTGTCGTCTGTAGTGTTTTTATAACCATTGCCGGTAAATACAATTGGTGTGTGCCGACAACTACAGAATTAATAGAGATGTCTGAAGCTTATGAGGCGCTTTACAACGTGAGGCACCCTGAATACAAAAATAGATTAAGAAGATTGGAGACCTAACCTGACCTAACCTAACCTAACCTAACATAACATAACCCTCTCCTGTAGCAAGGAATCGGAGTGTTATAGTGAGCCTGTCTTCTGAAGATGTAGCAATTCTTAAGTGAATTTTGTGCTTTGTGATATGAGGATACACTTCATTGAGCACATACAGAAATGTATGCACATCCATTCTTAAGTAATTGATGTACGACTTGACGTCTTCCACTGTAAGCTCACATAACAAGTTTTGTTGAATGCTTTTATCATGTCGTCGTAAAACCCACGGCTTCACCCAGATTATATTAGTTTTTCGTTCCATAGATCCGTGCTGAGGAGATCCTCGTGGATGTGGAACATGTCGATTTTTTTTAAGCTGAAATAAAAATACTAATAGTATGAATAAATACAATACATAATTTGTTTCTATTAAAAATTTCGCCAAGGGAGTAGAAGGAGTTGGCCAGTAGTAAGTCGTTCAGGCTCCTTTTAAACTGATCTTTATTTCTAACTAAATTTTTTATGTTTCCTGGCAAATTATTGAAGATGAGTGTTCCTGAGTAGTGGACCCCT
Source organism: Schistocerca cancellata (assembly GCF_023864275.1). Classification (NCBI taxonomy): domain Eukaryota; kingdom Metazoa; phylum Arthropoda; class Insecta; order Orthoptera; family Acrididae; genus Schistocerca; species Schistocerca cancellata. Next base: position 583,728,021 of record NC_064628.1, on the reverse strand, counting down.
TTTTGAACTAAAGTAAGTGTTTTTAAGTCCTTGTGCAGATCATTTTTGTTCCTGGTATTGTATGTATGAACTGAGTTGTTTGTTAGAAAAAGAGATATATTAATTACGACAAATTTTATTAAGAAGTAAATATACTGAGAGGCAGTAGTTAACCTGCGAGCCGGAAGTATAGTGAGACTCTGTCATTTGGGCCTACGAGAGTTATAGTTTTTTTTTTTGTTTGTTTCTCATGCCTCGATAACTGTACAAACATATCGTTGCATGTATTGTAATAATCATTACATATAATGATCCACATGCAACAATATCTCTACGGAAGTATCTAGGCATGAAATACAAAACAAAAAAAGCTAACCTGCAAATCTCGTATGTCCAAACGACAGTCTCACTGTACTTCTGGCCCGCCAACAGTTTCATTTTCTTTCTTATTTTCCCCCAGTACCAATGCAAGAATCTGAAGTACCCAGTTCTTTGAAGAGGTTTCTGCAGGAGGTCCGTGAATTTACTCCACAAATAATACGTATTACACGCTTTTGGAACGTGAAAACTTGTTTGACTTCAAGATTTACCCCAAAATATTATCCCATATGACATTATGGAATGAAAGTATGCAAGCTTTTTCATTTTTATGTTGCCTATGTCTGCTAACACTCGAATTGCAAATACAGATTTGTTATGGCGTTTCTGCAGTTCTGTGGTGTGCTCCTCCCAACTGAATTTATTATCAAGTTGTAATCCCAGGACTTTTAAGGCTGTCAGCCTCGTATGTATGGTTCCATTTTTTCCCCCACTTCTTTTATGCATGTGCACACAATGCAATTGGCGTACGTAGAACTGCTGCGGTTAATAACAAGTTGTTGTCAGCCATCTTGAACTTTGACGAAAAATTTGATGACAGTGTAATACCCCCTCTAACGCTACGTCAAAGATCTTTGTCAAGTATATTGGACGGAATATTGGATCACATCTTTGATCAAATCTTTGACAAAGAAATTTGATAGTGTAATACCGGCCAAAGTTGCGTAAGCCAAATGTTTGTATGAGACTTATTGTGAGTACCATAGAATCTACTACCCATGAGGTGGCAAGGTATCTCGCCTGTATGTTGTAGCTCTATATTGGTAGAACCAACAGTTACGTTAAAAACTCTGTAATTTTATTGAAGGAGATTATCGTCAGCCCAAGTGTTATTCTTGTTAGCTTGCTTTGATGCAATGTCATTGTTTACTATGGTTCTCATAAACGAAGCTATTTCATATATAGCAGACATTTTACTGAATGGCATGCTGGGTTTATCTAGACACTGCCTTACCGAACTTATTTCCAGTACAACAATGATTTTTATCAACAATTTGACACCGTTACTATGGGCAGCCCTATTCGTCCAGCCATAGTCAATGTATTTATGGAGTTTTTCAAACAAAAGAAGCTGCAGACGCCCAGTAAAAGACCAGGTAAGGGGTAGTGTTATGTGGACAATACCTTTGTTGTATGGACCCAAGGTGAGGAGAAACTAGATGACTTCTTGGTGCATCTCAATGGTATTAAACTGAAATACAGTCTACAATGAAGAAAGAGGGCGAGTTTCAACTTAAAAGTTCTGTAAGTACCCGCAATCAAATAGGTGGATGGGACTCTGGCCATTAGGTATATAGAAATGACACACACACTGACAGATGCCTACATGAGGAAGTAAACTATCAGCCTGCACAAGAAACAGGTGTCATGAAATCTTTGGTGTACAGAGCCATGATCCAGTTTACTTGCAGGATGAATTCAATCATTTACAGTCTATATTCAAGAAAAATGAATATGCTAGTAAGGAGACTGATCGAGAACAGAAGTCGGAAGTACTGAGCAACAACGGCCACCATCTACACTGGTGACCAAAATTAAAGCAACAAACGGAAATTATTCAAGGTTGCACTTATTTTGCAACAAAATATCATAAACAGGCGACAGTAAAGTAGAAACAATGTAAATAATACATAATGTAAACAAACTGCAACATGCATAACAGTAGAGAAAAATGTTCTTCGTTTTTTCCAACTTAACAGATTTGCGCACACATTCTGACAACTGGTCAATGTGCTCAGTATGGGGTATGACCATCTACGGCAGCAATACAGGTCTGACAACGATGGGGCATGCTGTGAATGACGTCATCAATCTCATGTTGAGGCAGTAACGTCCATGCCTCCTGCAGAGCTGCCTGCAAGTTTTGGAGAGTGATTGCAACCCTTGTCCCTAGTGCATCCCAGGCTTATTCTATGACATTCAGATCAGAAGAGCGAGCAGGCCACGCCATCTGTGCAGTATTTTCCGTCTCCCAAAACACATCAACCACCTGTTCTCTATGAGGTCGAGCATTATCGGCCATCATTACGAAGTCTTGGCCCACAGCACATCACAACAGCTGCACATGAAGTCCCAAGATATTTTCACAACACCTGACAGCAGTTACATCTTGCCGATTCAACCAGGAATTTCAAGAAGAGGTGTTCGAGCGGCGAACGTAGTCCCTGCCCACACCATTAGGGATCCTCCTTGGTACTGGTTTCTTTCCACAATGTTTGGTTTCTGAAGTCGTGTTCCACGTTCCCTCCAGATGAGAACCCGTCAAGAATCAATCTCCAGACGAAATAGGGACACATCTGCAGAAAGAACATTGGTCCATTGTTCCACTGTTCAGGTGGCATTTTGACAAATCCACTCTCAACGTTTCCTTCTATGAAGACGCGTCAGAGGCACACTTACTGATTAAACTGTCGCCACTCCCAAGACACAACAGAGTAATTCACATTAAGCCAGCGAGCCACGTCAGTTTGTGACTGTCCTGCTTCCATTCTTCCTTGGCCCTCCACCTCAGAGAATCTTGTAGGCGTCTTTTCTATGCCATACAGCACTGTCTGTGACTGTGAGGTGGAATGCCACGAAGATGTTTTATACATTGACCACAGCCACTTAGCACAACAGTTTTAACTGAAAAAGATGTCAGCAATGAAAGCCTACACTGTATGGCTTCGAGTTTTGTTGATGTCATTGTACTTCTGTCATAGACAGTGAAGGACTTGAAAGTGCAGTTGAACAGATGGTTATTGTCTTGAAGGTAAGATATAAGATGAACATACACAAAAGCAAGACAAGGATAATCAAGTATAGTAGAATTAAATCAAATAATGCTGAGGAGAATAACATTAGGAAATGAGACAATTAAAGTTGTAAATCAGTTCTGTTGTTTGGGCAGCAAAACAGCTGATGATGGTCAATGTAGAGAGGATATAAAATAAAGACTGCCAAGGCTAGAAAAGTGTCTCTGAAGGAGAGACATTTGTTAACATCGAATGTCAACTTACGTGTTAGAAAATCTTTTCTGGAGGTATTTGTCTGAAGTGTAGCCTTATTTGGAGTTGGAACTTGGATGATGAACAGTTTGAATCAGTTTTTGAAATGTGGTGTTACAGAAGAATGCTGAATATTACATGAGCAAATAGTCAAACCAAGGAGAACGTACTGTATAGAACTGGCAGTAAAAGAAGAGACATTCATCTATTTCGTCTTACATTGCTTGTTTTTTATAAAGATGACAAAACCATTTCCTACAAATTAATTTATTTTTCTCCATATTCCAACTTTAGGTTATATTCAAAATTTTATAGGATCATTAAGAACCAATGAAGACTACATAGAAAAAAAAAACAAGAAACAAAAGGCAATACTGAAAATGCCTCAATAAAAAATACTCGACTGCAGTAAACCATTAATGGGTGACATACAATGAAATCAATATTTCATTCACATCATGATATTACTTACTCTGTTTTTACACAATGTTATTAACTGCTGCCTTAAAAAAATTTATTTGCCAAAACTTTCCAATTTAATTTAAATATTTCCCGCACAAGTTCCTCTGCAACGCATATTACAAAAGACAACGATTCCTGACTTTTTGTGGTTGCTATTAGTTAAGTAAAATTTATTTACACCCTTTATCACGTCTCTTATGTTAAATAATAGAAGAATGCTGAAGTTGAAAATGTTCCCAGAAACATTACACTGAAGAAGAGCAGGAGTTACTATTATGGCACAGTCATGTTCTGTCTTTGTCATTTCATAAAATGTACTTACGCTCTAAACACAACAAAATATATTTATTAAGAACCTCACTACATAAAAAAATGGTATATTGATCCTTTCAGGTGCCACAAAAAAACAGTGTCTTCTGGCTTGCATTAAGTTACATTACAGCAAGCAGAGGAACCAAGAGAGAAGAGACTTTCTATTATTCCTGGTAAAAATCTATGCCCAACTTGCAGATGGGAGGTTACATAATATAAGAACGGAAATGAGGGAACCACTTCAGAGGGTACCAGTGAAATGGGAGACTGGACTATTCAGTCTCTAGAAAGAAAAAAACTAGATAAGTTTATCAAATTTAGGACTGTCTCCTGCTAAACTGCATTCTATTTCTCATCACAGGAGAGCTGAAATTGCCAAATGAAAACTGGACGCTGAAACGGACACATTACAAAATAAACTTTCACATGCATACAATGTTGAACTGAAAGAGAAATATGAGAATGGAAACTATGACCATAAACAGAAAATAATCCATTTTGATAAATTAACGAAACAAACAAAAACAGAAAATGAAACATTCCAATAATCCAGAAAAAATCTAATTTTGACTCTTGTGCCAGAGGCTTGCGCTCGACTAAAAGGATGTGAAATGTTTTAAGTCTTTGAATATTTGGTATGCCGGGCACATACTCTTTTCAAACAAAAGAGAATTTTATCACTGCCTGAACAGAACACAAGAAAGGTATTACCACAGGAAACAGCTGACAAAGTAAAAAATTTCTAATTGGATGATGAAAACTCAAGAACAATGCCAGGAAAGAAAGACAAAGTGAGCATCAGGAAAAATGTACATGAACAGAAATGAGCGATTTTAAGTACTTTACCTGAATCGTACCCTCTACACAAATATAAATGTCCTAAAAACACAGTAGGCTTTTCTACACTTCCTTTAGCCGAAACAGCTGCAACACTAATCACAGAACCTGTATGCTTTGTCTCTGTGACAAATGTCTCCTACATCCCTATTTCACGAACACCTGCAAAATCAAGTAGAAGATTTTGAGCCTGATGAAAGAGTTCAATACAGGCAGTTGGTTTCAACTTACAGGATGAATTTGGTTCTTCATGTAAAAACACTGTCAGAAATCTGCGAATAGCTGGTACAGAAGATAGAGAAACTTGCAGCCCATTCCTTCAGTGCAAAATCTTAGGTTAATTATTTGAAAATGAGAAAGGAAACTCTTCAAGAAGGAACTGTTTTAATGTTGATGGACTTCCATGAAGTCTTCAGCTTTGTTGTGCATGACAAAGCATAACATTCTTACTGGATTAATGGCAGATATACTATTCACACAGAATGTGTGTACTATAAGAAAGACCAAAGTTTGCAATCAAAACACCTCTGCATTATTTCTGACGATTTAGAGCATGATGTAGCCACAGTTTATGAAATGCATAAGACTGTATTGCAGTTCTTGAAAACAGAACTTGTATTGCTTATAAGTGATACTGAATATTTGACAGATGGTTGTGCTGCATAGTACAGAAACTGCAAGAATTTTCTGAATATATGAAATCATGAACATGACTTCAAAATCAAATGCACTTGGTTATTTTTTTCAACTAGCCACAGTAAATCTCCCCATGATGGAATTGTTGGCACTTTGAAAAGGCTTCTCAGTAAAGCAAGTCTGGACTGTTTTGTGGAAAAATACCTAGCGATGTGGAAGTTTTTCAATTTTATCAAGGACAACTTGCAACAAGTGTCACTTTTCTTTATTACAAACCTGGAGCTAGCTGAGGATTGTAGTTGTCTTTCTGCATGGTTTTCAACTGCAAGAACTGTTTCTGGAACCGGACCCATGCACCACTTCTTATCATTTCCAGCAACTCAGATTTGAGCCAAGCACCTCAGCTGTGATACCAGTTTCAGTGCCATTTTTTACTTCCCTTGAAGTGAGCTGTTAATGCCTGAAGTTCGTGTGCATGCTAATTGCTGTTTTGGTTGTGTGAATGATTCCTTCTGGCATCTAGGAATTATTTTGAAAGTGAATGATGATGAAAGTGAGGCAAGAGTTAGATATATCCATCCACATGGGCCATAATTGTCCTTTTATTGGTCTGAAAATGACACTTGTGATGTTCCATTCTCCCTTATTTTATGTCAGGTAGAAATCAACACAATGACTGGAATGTATACTCCATGTCAGGTCTCTTCTAAATTGGTGGAAGCAAAATGGTCCTTATTTAAGTGTAAAATGAATGTGCAATGAGACAAATTACTGATTGCAGTGTTGCTACTTGGTTTGTGGTTTGACTGACAGTTGACTTACAATATTTCAAAACGGGTGTAATTATTGCACTGGTATGTGAGCCGAGACTGTTTGCCTGCAGTGATCAGGTCCTGGTGGGTGATGTATCTGAACAGTAAGTATGAAGTGCTTGGAACTAGATAGTGACAAGCAACATTTTTGACATATGCATGACTTTCCGTATATGTACCAAGTCAATCACACCTTACAATGCACTGTCAAGAAAAAAAATTAGCATTTTGTGGTATGTCATTACCTTTCCCCAAGCACTTCATATATATATATATATATATATATATATATATATATATATATATATATATATATATATATATATATATATATATATTCATATTAATTTGTTTGCTACTGTACATCTTTGTTAGAAACAGAGGTTATGCTTTTTCTTAAATCAAATAAAAAAACATTTTTCCCAATACTTTTTACCTTACATCAAATCTCAGTTTATGAAGAATGTACAATACACATTCCATAATTTTAGAATAGTTTATATGGATACTGTGGCTATTTAATTTAGTTTTAGTTTTTTCTAATGAATTGTGCAGCACATTACATTTGATTCCATTACGATGAATACGATTAAGATGCTATCAAAAAAACTTGGAAAAAATTCTTGATATCACATAGCAAACAAGTAAACAAAGTTTCAGCTTGATACTTCATACATGGTTGCCAGGACCTCAATGATTTTACACGAAATGATTCAGAATAAACAGTTTGCTTGCTATTTTTGCATCTGTCCCACTTTCATTTGACTGCCCCTTATATTTTTCGTTGAACAGGGAATTGTTAGATATCCAAACATGCCTAAAAATTGTATGAAAGCAAAGGTGAATGTGGAATTCTAAAGAGAATCCTACATCAAAACTGACCATAGTATCCGTACCATGGAGCCACAATGACTAAGTCAGTGAACAAAGTCAACCGAGTTGTAGAAAACGTGTTCACACTTCATCACATACTTGCTGAGAATGTGTTTCTGGTATTTTGCCAGCTGGTATGTAAGTGTGACAATATTACTAGCTATTTTGTTCCTACTATTTATATCCTGTTTCAAAGAAGTAGTCCATTGTCACCTCTTGTGGTGAACCTATACAAGGAGCACTTTGAAGCAAATGCACTTGAATCCACCAAGTTGAAACGCATGTCTTTCCATCGGTGCACGAATGATACATTTGTGGTGTGTTCACATAGGGTATAAAAGCTTCTAGAGTTCCTAGAACGTTTAAACCCCATCCATCACAATATAAAATTCAGATGAAACCTGAAAAAGGGGGTTAACTACTTATCCTTGACATGTTAGTTTAGAGAACAGTGGATGGATTCCTGGTTCACAGTGTATGTGGAAAACCTATGCACACCTACCTCTATTTCCATGCCTTGAGCTATCACCATCCAGCAAAGAAATTCAGTGCTAAAAACTCTGGCCCACAGAGACTGAACACTTTCAGGCAAGGAAACCCAAAATGAAGAATTACAACACCTATAAACAGTGTTCCAAAGAAGTGGGTACTCTGATCATAAAATTTAATGGGCAATTAAGTCAAAATTAACAACACCTGAGAAAGAAGTCGAGACTGAGATCAAGGACGAAAAGCAAAATATCGCTAATCTACCAGGCTCAATAATCTGAAATATCACTAGATTCCTAGAAGACATGGCATCCAGTTTATTTCGCTCCCTCCAACTAAGATACAAAGTATTTTTTGTACCTTGTACAGTGTAAAGTATATACGTGTATCTTTGTTTGTGCTGAAATATATGTGTGTATAAACAGTCATGGGCACAGTTTGCTGCATATGCAGTTATCCGTATTCCCATTTCCCATATTGGTGACCCCAAAGTTTCTAAGTCTTCCACAACTTCGGCACTGGCTGCGTGGAATCAACAGGTTTTACGTATGATGCCATGGCTACCTCACCCAACGTTTTATACAAAGATTTGAAGGCTTAGCTACTACTACCAGGACACTCCAATTCCCTGCCAACGGTTGTTTCGCCGCTAACAGACAGCGATTCGCGATCTGCAGTGAAATTAACTTCAAACTTTAAAGCTCTACATCGGCTGAGTGTTACACTATTACCTCAAACAATGGACTCAGGTTTCATGTCACTGGACTGTGCACTCCAACATGTGAAAGGTGAAGTGGACGATTTCCAGAATCGTGTAGCGATCGATCGCTCATGTAGTGTTCAAAGGGACCCAAATTCACACACGTGCTTTGATCCTCTACGCGCTGCAACGTTTGATACAGTAGTGCCGTCTGCAACGCCGTCATTCACGCAAAACGCATACGCGGTCAACTGCTATCAAGATATCCAAGTTTTGCCTTCCTCACAATTTAATAACGGACATTTTTCAACATCACGTTCGCCAGGCTCAACAACCATATCTGTCGCCCAGTTTCTCGACCACTTGCGTTCGAGCACACTCGACGGTGCTTTGCCATCCAGGACCGTTGTACCATGACAAGTTTCACCAGTGGTTTATGGTCCTACATCTCGAGGTGCGTTTCCAACAGGTGGGTCCAACATCATGCCGAATAGACCACTCAGGACTGGCATTACGTTCTCTTCACTGATGAGTGTGGCATATGCCTTCAGCCAGACAATCGTCAGAGACGTGTTTGGAGGCAACCCAGTCAGCCTGAATGCCTTAGACACACTGTCTAGCGAATGCAGCAAGATGGAGGTTCCCTGCTGTTTTTGGGTGGCATTATGTGGGGTCTACATACGCCACTGGTGGTTATGGAAGACGCTGTGATGGCTGTACGATACGTGAATGCCATCCTCCAAGCGATAGTGCAACCATTTCGTCAGCATATTGGCGAGGTATTCGTCTTAATGGACTACCATTCATGCCCCCATCGTGCATATCTTGTGAATGACTTCCTTCGGGATAGTGACATCGCTCGACTATAGTGGCCAGAATGTTCTCCAGACATGAACCCTATCGAACATGCCTGGTATAGACTGAAAAGGGCTGTTTATGGACCGTGTGTCCCACCAGACACTCTGAGGGATCTATGCCGAATCGTCTTTGAGGAGTGGGACAATCTGGACCAACAGTGCCTTGATGAACTTTTGGATAGTATGCTAGGATGAATACACGCATGCATCAATGCAAGAGGACGTGTTATGGAGTATTAGAGGTACTGGCATGTACAGCAATCTGGACCGCCACCTCTGAAGGTTTCACTGTGTGGTTGTACAACATGCAATGTGTGGTTTTAATGAGGGCGGAATTGAGGTTTATGTTGATCTCCATTCCGATTTTCAGTACAGTTTCTGGAACTCTCGGAACTGAGGTGATGCAAAACTTTTTTTGATGTGTGTGTATCAACAAGGGATTCATCTCTTATAAAAGTTATGGCGCAAGTTTATTGATTAAAATTGGACAAAAATACATGTTAAATGTAATAACAGAAATAAAACGTGATGTGATGGCAGCAAAAATATGCAACAAACAGTTAACAACCCTGTGCGACAGCTGATTGGCAGACTAAGATTTGACTGATTGAAGTATTTACTTTGGCTCAAAATATGGATAATGCAATCTAAATTACTTAACACTGAATAGAGCTTGATAGATGTATTCTACACAGAAGTTATACTACATCGGTGCAGCTGAGAACAAATGGCATGATTGTGGTCTTTTTTGCCCTAACAAGCCAGTAGCAATATGGTACCCCTCTTCTCGATGTGCGTTACTGTCTCAGGTGCTGGTCATAGTTCAAGCACCTGCATAATGGCAATGTGCAACACTTTCCCTAACATGAGCACGAAATATGCATAGTCGAGGCTAGCAATCTGTTAGACATATCGCAATTACCCTCTAACACAGCCCTGAAATTTCGATGGACTCCAGTGTGTGACACTCTCCTCCCCCATCATATCATGGGGCAATTTGACTCACGTATATGGCAGTGCACACAAGGAGAACAAACGTCAAAGTGAAGCGAATAAGATTGCCTTAGGCACAGCGAGTTGTCCGAAATGACTATGGTCTATACTGTCAGTACAGCTAAGTCCTCACCACAGTCTCCCCGGTAAAATCAGTGCTAGTGTGGTGTCATGCTCAGGGCAAGTGTCCCAACTGCATCCCACTCATAACAAAAGTCAAGAGCAGTTTCCTCTCCAGACCGAAGCCTGAATCGAAAGATCCATTCCAGACAGCCATCTGAATCGGAAGAGCAAATACCACCTCTCCTCCCTTTCCATCAAGTCTCAATAAATTCCCAAAAGAATCTCCACAACCACCCCCACAAGGGTTTTATGCCAATCACGAGACTCCACGATCTCCATGTCTCTCCTCTAACTCGTCTGCTCCACACATCAGCCAACCCTAAACCAATTTAACAAATATTCTTAACTTTCTGGAGAAATGGCCAGTCCCTGACTCACTGTGTTCCCAATTTGTTTTTTTTTTCGTGGCCCCTTTAGGCAGCGTGTTATTTTGAGTTTCCGTAAAGCTGTAAAGTGAACAACACATTTATCATAGATATAATTATCTGGATGGCCTGAATGTTAAGGTGTATCCGACCAGGGGCCTCAGTTAAACCAAGAGAATTGCTTTTGTGTCCCAGCATGGATCGTTTCAAAGTCACCATAAATGATGTGTTCCTTCTAATACTGTTTTGAAGTTGTGAGGCTTCCCAGAAAACTCTGCAAGCAAGGGGTTGACACCACCTAATGGTTCCCTCGATAGCATTCTGTCCATGATCAACTTGGCAACTTGCTAATTTTTATGACTGCCATCCTCTTCACAAAGGTAGTTTACAGTGCTGTTGTAGCATGTTGGCTGGGCGACCTAGATTTCTTTCCCACCACGGGCCTCTGCTGTGGCAAGAGGTAGCTAACAGGTAGGTTCAGGTAGGCCGTTTTTCCTCCCCATCGGCCAAACGCATTGTCTGCACACTGTGGGAGAAGTTCCTGGGTCCAGCATTCTGTCTCCAGTAAGTGTTTTGAGACGTTCGTTACCCTAGTAGCTGCATGTGGCTTTCAAGCCCTAAATGTCCACCACAAGATTTATTGTTAAATGGCCAACTGCCATCTAGTTCGAAACTCCAGAAAAAGTACTATTTGAAGGAGAGACACCCTAAAGAACATGCATGCATTAACAATGCTCATGTTTCCATCAATGCCGATTTATGCTGATAACTTCCTGTTGTCTTATAAACATGATGTCCTGGGCGAAAAATCAATATTAAATTGTAACCTTGAATATGGAGGATAGTGAGAAAGTGACCCATCCTTTCTCAACTGTATACCTTATCTATTATATTTTTTGTTCCGTAACTAATGACATCATGGCGACAGGAGAAACTATAAAATTGCAACAGATGAAGCAGTTCAAAAGGAACACAAACGTCTAAAGAATTAGATTACAGGAAGTGCAAAATGGACAAGCAGGAATGGTTAGAGGACAAATGTAAGAATTTAGAAACAAATTGCGTAGGGGGAAGATATATACCGCTTACAGGGAAACTAAAGAGACCTTTGGAGCAAAACCATACAGCTGTATCAATGGAAAACTGGTACTAAGCAAAGAAGGGAAAGCTGAAAGGTGGAAGGGGAGTATTGAGGATCTATACCATGGAGATGAGCTTGAAGGCTATGTTGTGGAAAGAGAAAAGAACATACATGAAGATAAAATGGGGGAGATGACACTGCCAGAAGAATATGAGAGTGCACTGCAAGATTTAAGTCGAAACAAGGCCCCTCGAGTAGACAAAATTTCATCAGAACTAGTGACAGCATTTGGAGAGCCAGCCATGCTAAATCTATTCCATTTGACATGAGCGATGTATAACACAGGTGAAATACTCTCAGACTTCAAGAAGAATATAATAATTCCAATTCCAAAGAAAGCAGACGCTGAGAGGTGTGAATATTACCGAACTATCAGTTTTATGGGTCATGGTTGCAAAATACTAACACCAATTCTTTACAGAAGAATGGGAGACATGGTAGAAGCCGACCTCAGAGAAGAGCAATCTAGATTCTGGTGAAATGTAGGAACACGTATGGCGGTATTGACGTTACAGTTTTTCTTAGGAGAGAGGTTAAGGTAAGACAAATCCATGTTTACAGCATTGGTAGACATATAGAAAGTTTTTGACAATGTTGACTCGAATACTCTCTTTGAATTCTGAAGGTAGCAGGAGTAAAATACAGGGAATGAAAGGCTATTTATAACTTGTGCAGAAACCAGAAGGTAGATATAAGAGTCGAAAGGCGTGAAAGGAAAGTGGTGGTTGAGAATGGAGTGAGACTGTGTTGTAGCCGGACCCAATGTTATTCAGTCTGTATGCTGAGCAAGCAGTTAAAGGAAAAAAGGAAAATTTGCAATAGAAATCAAAGGTTAGGGAGCAGAAATAAAAAGTTTGAGTTTTCTTCAGCTAAAACTTTCAAGCTGGGGGGGTTGAGGTCGATATATAAAACTGCTTTCTGACGTTTTGTCTACAAGTGTGGGAGCTGCCTTCTGAGGTAAAACTGCTGTTGCCACTAAGGCCTGAGCAGCTCTTGCCTTTATGTTTTACAAAGTCGAAGCTCCAGTTTTTATGTCTGTTACATCAAATTGCACCCAGAATTACTAAAAGGAACACTGTGTTACGAGCTGCCGTAACAGCCCTTGAGAAACTGGTTTGTTTGAGTCACCAGCCCAGTGCAAAATTTTTGCAATAGTCATATCTCCTTCAGTACCCTTCTGTCGAAGATTTATAGGTTTTATTTACATCTTGTATTTGGCTTTTAAAAGTTCTAGTGCCTTATTTGTACTGGGTTTAGCTAGTGAAACCACGTAAATATTGATCACTGCTGCTTCCAAAATTGTTTCAAAAAAACAATCCAGAGAGCTACTTAACATTAAATTAGCATATTTAAATGGCTCTGAGCACTATGGGACTTAACATCTGAGGTCATCGGGCCCCTGGAACCTAGAACTACTTAAACCTAACTAAACTAAGGACATCGCCTAGGGGCGGGATTCGAACCTGCGACTGTAGCGGTCCCATTGTTCGAGACTGAAGTGCCTAGAACCGCTCGGCCACAACGGCCGGCACATATTTAAACAAACAACTCTAATACATTAGCTGATGTATATTTTGCAAAAAAAAAAAAAAGCATTTGTCACTGTTGCAGTGTCTGAAGGGCTCAGTTCATTTCTTTATGAAACATTACAAATATCTGGCAACATACTAATAGATTCCAGTTACTAATCAATCTCTTCCACCTACAGTACTTTTTACAATTCAAGCTGCAGTCTTATTGCAATCTATTTCATTGCAAAATATTAAATACGGTACTGGTATGTATAAAATTCACTTTACAAATGTAGCAGATGGCAAGTAATTTAGCACACTATGTTGTGCAGTTCAGGTTGCTGCCTCACTGCTTCATTTAATCTTTAGTCATTTAGTATGAAATTATAAATTTTAGAGAAAGAAATAACGAAACCAAACATTTTATAATAAATAACAAAAATAACTAACAACAAACAACTGATACCTGGCGACATACTAACAGATTCCACTTACTAATCTATCTTTTCTACCCACAGTACTTTTTCCACTTTAAGCTGCAGTCTTATTGCAATCCATTTCATTGCAAAATATTAAATACAGTACTGGTATGTATAAAATCCACTTTACAAATGTTGCAGATGGCAAGTAATTTAGCACACTAGGTTGTACAGTTCAGATTGCTGCCTCACTGCTTCATTTAACCTTTAGTCATTTATTATAAAATTATAAACTTCAGAAAAAGGAAATAACGAAACCAATAATTTTATAATAAATAACAAAAATAACGAACAACAAACAACTGACATAAACGACGATGAAACGGAAAATTGAGATGTGGGCATCGCCGTGTATCGGAAGAAAATTAGCTTGGGGACCACGTGATGAACAACGGATGGATGACGTTAGCCTTCAGAACTATATTCACAAGGAATCTGGTTGGTGGCATGACGTGAGGTAACATGACGGCACGTCCTGTGTGGATGTCGGCATTTGAAATATATTGAAGGATCTTTTGATGGGACGAGACAAAACATGACAGCCAGTGTGAATTAGGCTTTGCTCAGTGACGTTGCCTTCTGTTCTCCCTTGACGCCCAATGTGCATCGACAACCTGACATGACGGTGTCATGACGTGATGTGACGTGACGGCCAGTGTAAATCGGCCTCTAAAGCAAAGTTTCTCGGAAAGAAATTTTTGACTCTGACGTTGGCTTGAGTGACTATGTCGGCGTCTGCTAAATGGTTTGCTGACGTTGGATTTTAACTTATTCTTGTCATGAAAACTTTTATCATAGATGTGGATTTTGTGCTTTTGCACCTTTTTAGTCATGATTTTATCATTTAGCTTTATTTTTGTGGCATAATACATAGATTGATGACGTTATTTTAGTGAAGTAACCTTTTTTAAGTGTGACGAAGTGAACTCTGTGGAAGTGGAAAAATAAGTTGCATCAGTACTGGATATGTAAAAAGGGAAAAATCATTAGTGAAGCCAAACAAACTATGTTTCTTGCCTAATAAATATTGTTTGTTGATTGCATTTACGGTAGCAACTAATGTTGATATTTTGAAAATTGTCGGCGAACTGTCCTGTTGTGTTACATCTCAGCAGTTTGCGAAACAAAGTTTGTCTAGAAGTTTCTTTATGAAATTATTTTGGCCATTAATGTATTTAATTATCGTCATTGCCTTAACTCAAGAGTATATTGTGACTGTTTGTGTCACGAATTATATAGGATAACTTCACCTACAGCGTGCGGTGTTGGACTGGAAATGAAGTGTTGAGGTTACCGGTACGGTGCTCCCAGCTGTTGACGATGCCTGCCGTTTTGTTAACGTCTAGAACTGACCTACAACTGAAACACTGGAGTTGTTTTTTACGCAGCGACGCTACTCTTTTTTATATGTGTTAAGTTTTCCGCGATGTTGTTCCACACGGCTATTTCATGTTTACATATAAGGAAATTACATTGTAGCTTGAGCCATGGGTGGGGGGGGATTTGTAAGTGAGGTGACAAAAGACTGATGAGAAATGCCGGTCAAAGAGTAGAATCTTTGGCCAAGAGCACGTTTCAGTCCCATCTGAGCGTAAAGTGTATGTTATTGAACATATGTGCTCACACACCCTTGTGAAATAGTGTGTTTGAGGAATAGTGACGTGTAAAACAGACGAGCATTGTTTACTTTTGCCTTCTATATGAGAGGAGATTCGGAAATAAAATATTTATCAAAGAAATACCCTTTTTTAATTTTGTGTCTAGAGAAGCAACAATTTAAAAGTTGCGATGGGAAAAGCAAAAAGAGGCAAAAAAGGTGCCAAGGATGAGGAAATGTAAGTGGAGCTTACTTTGACACTAGCTGATATATTCAACACCACCTTACAAATAGAGCGAGAAAAGCATTTATATATTTTAGGCCAGCTGTTTTTGCTTATTATCGCCGCGAAGTGTCATCAGAAATGTGTTGTTTTTGTGGAGCATGAAGTCGAGTTTGTTTTCCATTAAAGAGCTATTATCCGAACGCTTGTGTCAGATATGAAATTCAGTGGCCCGCAGGCGCCGGTAGTTTCTTTTTTTTAACTTGAGTTTCAAGAATTTTACGTGTCAATTTCGTAAAATTTATCGCCTAATAGGTTTCATTATTACTGTATAGTTAAAGTTGTTACGTATTTCCCAGTTCTATTTAACGTGTGCATACTTTTTACTTTTAGTGAAGATGATGTTGGGGAATCGCAATTTATTGATGAAACACCTGTTAAAGGGAAGGAAAAGAAAGTTAAAACTAGGTGAGTAACACTGTTCAATTTTAGTGTACTTTTTCATCCTAATTTAGTGCCATAATTTCATTGAGAATTCATTCCAGAACTAATACTACTGTAAAACTGGTTGATCATATTAAGGAAGTTAATCGTCAGTTAATCATTTAGATGGCGAAGTACATCCACATGTTTGGTTTCATGTTAATTTGAGGATATAGAACTGGCTTTCATGACAAGTTTCAGCCACAGCCAGCCTTGCATGGTGATTGTGATGCTCAATATTTGGCAATATCAAAATAATAATAATTTCTGTAGCTCGTTATGTACTGGTGCTTGTCTTCAGATTTTGGCACCTGTTAAGGGTTAGGCTGACCATTATAGTGTGTGTATGCGGTAGTGCCTGAAGGTACTTAAGTGAATTGTGCCAAACCTAAGAAGTTGCTATAGACCCTACCTTGTGCAATTTGTTTACAGTCATCCTTTTTCATGCAGAGTGACAAGTATTTATTTTCTCTTCATACATTTTCTTGTGATCGAATATTATGTTTGCTTCCTCATGGCGTATTGAGCTATTAATTGAAATTTTTGCATTCAGCTTGCAGAGCTGTGTGCCATCACTGCTGTTAAAAATGTTATCTTGTTCTGATGAAGAGACATCAGACACTCCTTTGCTATCTAGCTTAAATCAATATATTTACTGAGATTCTTGTGCATGTACAGAGCAGTGTTTGTGCAGGGATGACGCAATGGATTTGCATTTTGGAGGACAGTCAATTCAAGCAATTGTTGAACCATCCAGATACATGTTTTGCGTGGTTTACATAAATAATTTCATGCAAACGCAAGAATATTTCCTTAGAAAAGAACACTTGCTTTCTCCCTGTATGTTAATCAAATCAGCTTGTGCACCGTTTCTAGTTATTTTGCCATCTCTACAGCTTTAAATGCAACTCTGCCGAGCTTTTCTTTCTGATTGTGTTGTTAACAGGTATGAATGGTTATCCTTTGTGTCATTATTGCCAATGGTTCATTATTACACAATGATTGATAATAGTTGTGTACATAGAGATTTATTTTCTCCTTTTATAGATATTCATATTTATGTCAATGAGCTCTTGGTGCACCCATTTCTCTTCATTCTGTGTCATTAAGGCACTTCTTACCCCTGTCATTCATCTCTACAACTGAGTGGCTCAGCAGAACAAGGTCTAGAGTTATTTGTCAACTAGAGTTAGTTTTGAGATAAATCAAGCTTTACTGAATTTACATTTTTAACAGACACGTGTTTTACATAATTCCCTTTAGGCTTAACATTACAAAACTAATGTACCTTTTGCCTGTAAATGACAAGAGTTTGCATGGGCTACGTCGGACCTTAAATAATTTACGGACTATTAATATTCTGTTTTACTACTGCATTTTTTTAAAACTTTTATTACAAATAGGCTATAACTCAGTTGAAATAGGGGATGTTTGCTAATGAAACTTTGCTGACCTCAATTTGTGTAACTTTCTATCGTAAGTTTCTAGACTCATATCAAAATCAACACCGAGCGAGGTGGTGTAGTGGTTAGCACGCTGGACTTGCATTTGGGAGGACGATGGTTCAAACCCGCATCCAGCCGTTCTGATTTAGGTTTTCTGTGATTTCCCTAAATTGCTTGAGGCAAATGCTGGAATGGTTTCTTTGAAAGGGCACAGCCAACTTCCTTCCCCATCCTTCCCTAACCTGATGTGACTGATGACCTCGCCATTTGGTCCCTACCCCCACATCAACCAACCAATCACAATCAACATGTGAAGTCTTAAAAGTATCTTCAGTTTCTGCTTTGAGATTTCTGTAGAGTATCTGATACACAGGAGGTAGGCCTACACATTTTGAGGCATGTGATATAATTGTATTTCAACTGGAATTCACATCCCTAAAGGGTATTTCCTTGGAAAGTGCACAGCACAGGGTACTTCCCTGTCCGTTTATGCAGACTAATTTTTACACCTGTTGTGGTCTCAGGTTTGCATGGCGCATTTGATAATACTTTGCTTCCTGCTGTTCAGCTTAGTTGTTTGTTTCCTTTTTATGCACAATTCAACAGTGTCTTCAGATTCCGTGAATTTTGCTGTTATGTATCTTTGCTTTCTGGTCTCCAGACAGACAGTGAGCTATTGGCCTCATGTTGCTGTTTGTGGCAAAGCTTGATTCCCAACACACACTCTGCTGTTTGATGCTGTTCTGTTTTTTAGAGCTTGCACTTAAGGGAACACTGATCACTGCAAATGCAACAAACTGTTCCCGTAAATGTTTATACACACACACATATTTCAACACAAAGAAAGATACACGTGTACACTATACAATGGCTGACTGTAACATTAATATGGCGGCTCGTCAGAGCAGTTAGAGTACAAAGATCATGCTTTACGTGGTCGATGTGACCGATCGGTGGTGGTGGTGGTGGTGGTGGCAGCAGCGGCAGCGAACCTAGTGATCCATGACGAGACGAATCCCTTGGCCACGGTTTCTGCTGTGATGTTGGGTATAGGAGGAACAGCTTCCACTCAACGAGACATGCGGTCGATTGTGCGATTGTGGAGAGGATATATCTGTGGCCCTCTGACGGTGGCAGAGGGCTGATAAAGTCGATATGTACATGATGAAAACGTCCTTGCAGAATGTCAAACTTGCCCGGGGGGGGGGGGGTATCGCCGATTTTGTTGCGTTGGTAGGAAATGCAGCTGTGTGCCCAGGTTTTTGACAGTCCTGCTTAACATTTTTCCAAACAAAACACTTGGTGATGAGGCGTGTGGTGGCGAGGTTCTGCGAGGCGTCGAAGGCTTGTCGGTGCAACAAGGGACGGAACAACAGCCACAGAGTGCCAGTAGAAGAGTCGCACCACACTTCATCCGAAATGCTGGGGAACTTGGCTTTGGTAAACACAAGCAATGTTTGAGGCTCCATGAGGAGAGCTTGAGATTCCTCGTCAGAGGCCTGGAGAGCGGCGAGGTCAGATAAATTGACGATGCATGAGACAGTATTGATCCATAAAAAGAAATCAGTGAGGATGTTTTCGATGCCTTTGATGTAGTGTATCTCCGTAGTAAATTGAGAGACCAGGTTGAAGTGGCGGAAACACCGTTGGAGTTAAAGGTCTGAAGGACCTGGGATAAATGATCTTCGTGGTCCTCAGTCGACTTGCTGAAAATGAGGATGTCATCTAGGTATGCAAAGCTCTGTCGTAAGATTGAGTCAATGAAACATTGCCACATTTGTGCTGAATTCCTTAAGCCGAATGGCATGAAGTTGTATTGGAACAAACCGAGCGGCATGAGGATAGCAGTCTTTGGAATGTCTTCCAGCACTACAGGAATCTGGTGATAAGCACGTTTACAGTCAATCACACTGAAGATTGTGGCACCCGATAACATATGGGTGAAATTGTTTATGTTCGGCACTGGGTAATTGTCCAGGATGGTGCGAGCGTTTAAGTGTCTGTAATCACCACACTTTCAAAAAGAATCGTTGTGTTTGGTGACGGTGACAAGGTGAATCGGTGAAGACCAATTGCTGTCCGATGGCTGTAGAATGCGTGCCTCCAGAAGTTTGTTAATTTGCTGCCAGGTCACGCTAGTAGAACAACTGGCAGTGGTAATTATCTTGTGCGTCGTTCCGTCAGTGACGGAAGAGACTGCGAACTGCACACGAGGCTGAGTAACATCCTGATGTGAAGTTTTGGGATGAGTGGGACATGATGAGGCGTAGCTGTTAGTGCAAGTTGGAAAAGACAGCACAAAAGTCACATGCCTATTATGTGAGTGCAGCGTGTGCTTGTTTGGAGAGGTTGGGTGCGCGCGCAACACGAAGCAGATCGGGGCGCGCAGTGACTGACTGTTGTTAGCTTTGCCTTGAGTAACCAGTACGGGCGAGAGAGGCATTGGCGTTGTACGGGGAACGGCGATGGCCGCCAAATCACCTGGTTGGCGCGTGAGAAAGGGGGAATGTTTACTAACACCTGGGGTGGCTATCTGCGTTGTGGGCATGTTCGTGTCACGCGCGTGACTGTCATTAGGAGCACTGTTTGAAACACATGGCACTGCATGTGGTGGGTGCAGAGATCACTGAACGCAAATCGTCACACGCAATGAATGTTTTTAAACTAACTTGATGAGTGTCCATGCTGGTGTCTGCTGATGAAGGTCGATCAGGTGAAGGAACTGTGGATGGCAGTAGCAGCAGCGAGGTACGAGCCACGGTGAACTCGTCGAAAGTGTGAGCAATGCATTGTTTCAACTCATCGTTTTGCCAGTGGAGTTGCGCCGCTGCATCGTACTCTGACAGTAAATAGGTGACACAGGTCACAATTTTGTCCACGAGGGTGAAGCACTCGCAAACCAAATGACATGTTGCTACAGAAACGGAACGGCGAGCATATGGGAGGAGCCAATGATGTAGGTATGATGGACACGTCAGCACTTGTGTCGACTAGGAAACAAGCTGCGACGAAA
Source organism: Schistocerca cancellata (assembly GCF_023864275.1). Lineage (NCBI taxonomy): Eukaryota > Metazoa > Arthropoda > Insecta > Orthoptera > Acrididae > Schistocerca > Schistocerca cancellata. The sequence goes on along the minus strand of NC_064628.1, from coordinate 583,707,326 downwards.
TGTTGGTCACGTTTAAAGGACCGCTTGGCCGAGAGGACAAGTGGATGAAGTGCAATGTTTGAGGATGCCTGTGAAGTTCCCCGCAGGACTTGGCATCTCTTAGATCCTGCGGTCAGCATTTGGGTGCTGGCAAGGTAATCTGCAATTCTTGGCCTCATCCCCAAAAATCTTGCGGTACCAACAGTACGGATGAGCTGGATCTGGTGGTGGCAGTGATCGTGACAGCGGAGGTGGTTTGTTGCCGTTGATCTGTTCCGGAACGTAAACTGGGACATATGGTGCGTGTGCGATTTTTGAGTGCTTGGAAAGAGGAGAGAGCGAATGAGTACTGCCCGGTGGTGTAGATGGCGTGGAGGCGGAATGAGCCCTGCCTCTGCCCGCAGACAGCCGGTAAACAGGCGACGTAGTGCCAATCAGCGGTGAGAGGTGTGCTGGTTGTTTTTGATGCAGAAGTGCATACAGCTGATCTGCAATGTGAAGGCAAAAGCTGATAGACTCGAAGGAGTGTGGTAGCAGATGTATCTGCAGGTTGGTAGGTAACTTGGCAGACCGTACCACCCACTGGCGAAGGCGGCACCAGAGTTTTGACGGAGTGCAGTCCCCCAAGTGTTCCTCATACAGGATCTTGATTATTAATTCCTGTGGCGAGCAGGCGAGTTGGTCCAATATTTTCTTCTTGACAAACTCGTATCTTGGCAGTGGCGGTGGTGAAAGGAGGAGGTCACAAATTAAATCTGAGTGGTCATGGAGGTGAGTGATGAGACATAGAAATTTAGAGTTATCGTCGGTCACCTGATGCAATTTGAAAAGGTGCTACACAAGTGCGAACCATGAAATGGGGCTGTCCTCGTACAAAGGTGGTAGCTTTGGCAGATGGCCAGGGGGAGGGAGGACGAGGGTGGCTTTCGGCGTATGTTGGAAGGCCTGCTATCCTGTGGTAGGATAGGCTGTCCTGTAACCCGGCACTACTAGCGTGGGTGTGTTACTAGCAAACACGTCCCAAACAATGGCCGGTTGCAATGTCCCTGATGAGTCATGCAAGCAAGGTGCTGCAGACACGGTCGGTACCATGGGAACGAATGGATGAGCAGCGCATTAGGTGGGCCCGTAAACTGGACCGGAGGTTAAAGGCACAGTACCAGCAAGAGTTTTCTGTGCACATTGGAAATGCACCTCGTATTGTAGGACCATAATCACTGGTGAAACCTGCTGGCTGTCACATTGTCATGCTACAACGTTCCTGGATGGCGAAGCGCTGTCGGGTGTGCTCGAACCCATGTGGTCGAAAAACTGGGCGACAGATCTGGTGGTTGCACCTGGCGAACTTGATGTTGAAAAATGTCCATTATTAAATTGTGAGGAAGGCAAAACTGGCATAACTTGATAGTAGTTGACCGCCTGTGCGTTTTGCACAAATGGCGGCATTGCACACGGCACTACTGTATCAAACGTTGTGGCGCGTAGAGGTTCAAAGCACGTGTGCGAATTTGGGTACCTTTGAACACTACATGAGCGATCGATCGCTACATGATTCTGGAAATAGGCCACTTCACTTTTCACATGTTGGCATGCACAGTCCAGTGACATGAAACCTGAGTCCATTGTTTGAGGTAACAGTGTAACACTTGGCCGTTGTAGAGCTGTAAAGTTTGAGGTTAACTTCGTTGGAGATCGCGAATCACTGTCCGTTAGTGGCGAAACAACCGTTGGCAGGGAATTGGAGTGGCCTGGTAGTAGTAGCTAAGCCTCCAAATCTTCATATAAAACGTTGGGTGAGGCAGCTATGGCGTCGAGTGTAAAACCTGTTGATTCCACACAGTCGGTGTGGGAGTTGTGGAAGACGTAGAGACTTGGGGGTCACCAATATGGGAAATGGGAATACGGATAACTGCATATGCAGCAAACTGTGCCCATGACGCATATATTTCAGCACAAAGAAAGATATACGTGTACACTGTACAAGGTACAAAGGCCGACTGTCACAGTAACATGGTGGCGCATCGGAGCACTTACAGTTCAAACATCATGCTTTACGCAGTCAATGTGACCTATCGATGCCACACACTGATATTCCTTGAAATGCAAATTCTCTGTTTCCCAACTGTTGTGATTGTGATGGCCAACAAGATTTTAATAAATTCTGTGCCTGACACCAAGTGTTGTTTAAATTGAAACTATCATTCCTGTTTATAAGGTTTTCTGACATCTGTGTTTTGATACACTGCTGAAGTATTTTGTCCCAGAAACTTGCCACATGGACTGTGATAATGGTGTCTTTGTATTTCATTCCATGACTGCAGGCTGTAAAAAATGAAAGTGATGAATATTTTGAGAGTTGGTAGTGTGGACTGAAACAAGAAAAATTTCCAAATAAGCATGAGCTGTTAAATGCACACCTACAGAGCTATGGGCACTTGTTCATCTTTGCTATTGTTAAACACATCTATTCTATTGCCCAAGTGGTTTAGCTCTTATGGTATGCATTTTAGAGTCCATGTGTACTGGATATTTTTTTCTTGTTTTGGTCTATATTATCGGCCCTCAAAAGTATTTGACACTTTATTCAACACCTTGTGTATTCGAGGCAGTGCTTGGTGACAACTGATTGGCTTGGTTGTTTTAGTAAGGTTGTCACTGATGTTCCTTGCATCTCTTTTCACTTGTTCTGATAGTCTGCCCTATGTAAGATGTGCCACATTCACATGCAATGTGACGCACACACACACACACACACACACACACACACACACACACACACACACCCCTAGCTTTCGGACACCCAGATTGTTTCAGAATGAAATTGAATCTTCAGTTGCACATATATTTTTATTTCACTTTACTTTTTTTGAGATATTAATTGTTATCTTCAGAAGCCTACAAAATTAGTGATATTGTAAATTTTTAGACCTCAGCTGTACATTTACGTAAAGTAGAAGAAACTTGCTTAGTAGGTGTGGTTCATTTACTGTAAATTAATTTATCATTCCAGTAAAGTGAAATAAATATATCTGTACAATTGATGGTTGGATTTTATTCTGAAATATATATTACATTTGCTGAAAAATAGCACTTACGGATAAAATAAAAGACCTAGATTGTCTTTAACATTACAAAAAAATACTTTGTATCTTAGTTGGAGGGAGCGAAATACACTGGATGCCATGTCTTCTAGGAATCTAGTGATATTTCAGGTTATTGAGCCTGGTAGATTAGCGATATTTTGCTTTTCGTCCTTGGTCTCAGTCTCGACTTCTTTCTCAGGTGTTGTTAATTTTGACTTAATTGCCCATTCAATTTTATGATCAGAGTACCCACTTCTTTGGAACACTGTGTTGTAATTCTACATTTTGGGTTTCCTTGCCTGAAAGTGTTCAGTCTCTGTGGGCCAGAGTTTTTAGCACTGAATTTCTTTGCTGGATGGTGATAGCTCAAGGCATGGAAATAGAGGTAGGTGTGCATAGGTTTTCCACATACATTGTGAACCAGGAATCCATCCACTGTTCTCTAAACTAACATGTCAAGGATAAGTAGTTAACCCCCCTTTTCAGGTTTCATCTGAATTTTATATTGTGATGGATGGAGTTTAAACATTCTAGGAACGCTAGAAGCTTTTAGACCCCATGTGACCACACCACAAATGTATCATTCGTGCACCGATGGAAAGACATGCGTTTCAACTTTGTGGATTCAAGTGTGTTTGCTTCAAAGTGCTCTTTGTATAGGTTCACCACAATAGGTGACAATGGACAACTTCTTTGAAACAGGATATAAATAATAGGAATAAAATAGCTAGTAATATTGTTACACCTACATACCATCTGGCAAAATAACAGAAACACATTCTCAGCAAGTACGTGATGAAGTGTGAACACGTTTTCTACAACTCTGTTGACTTTGTTCACTGACTTAGTCAATTGTGGCTCCATGGTACGGATACAATGGTTAGTTTTGATGTAGGATTCTCTTTAGAATTCCACATTCACCTTTTGTTTCATACAATTTTTTAGGCATGTTCGAATATCTAACAATTCCCTGTTCAATGGAAAAGATAAGGGGCAGTCAAATGAAAGTGGGACAGATGCAAAAATAGCAAGCAAACTGTTTATTCTAAATTATTTCATGTCAAATCATTGAGGTCCTGGCAACCATGCATGAAGTATCAACATAAACTTTGTTTACTTGTTTGATATGTAATATCATGAATTTTTTTCCAATTTTTATGATGGCATCTTAATGCAAAATGTTAATTTTGTTTCTTGAGAGTGCATTGTAAGGTGTGATTGGCTTGGTACGTAATACGGAAAGTCATGCATATGTCAAAAATGTTGCTTGTCACTATCTAGTTCCAAGCACTTCATACTTACTGTTCAGATACATCACCCACCAGGACCTGATCACTGCAGGCAAACAGTCTCGGCTCACATACCAGTGCAATAATTACACCCGTTTTGAAATATTGTAAGTCAACTGTCAGTCAAACCACAAACCAAGTAGCAACACTGCAATCAGTAATTTGTCTCATTGCACATTCATTTTACACTTAAATAAGGACCATTTTGCTTCCACCAATTTAGAAGAGACCTGACATGGAGTATACATTCCAGTCATTGTGTTGATTTCTACCTGACATAAAATAAGGGAGAATGGAACATCACAAGTGTCATTTTCAGACCAATAAAAGGACAATTATGGCCCATGTTGATGGATATATCTAACTCTTGCCTCACTTTCATCATCATTCACTTTCAAAATAATTCCTAGATGCCAGAAGGAATCATTCACACAACCAAAACAGCAATTAGCATGCACACGAACTTCAGGCATTAACAGCTCACTTCAAGGGAAGTAAAAAATGGCACTGAAACTGGTATCACAGCTGAGGTGCTTGGCTCAAATCTGAGTTACTGGAAATGATAAGAAGTGGTGCATGGGTCCGGTTCCAGAAACAGTTCTTGCAGTTGAAAACCATGCAGAAAGACAACTACAATCCTCAGCTAGCTCCAGGTTTGTAATAAAGAAAAGTGACACTTGTTGCAAGTTGTCCTTGATAAAATTGAAAAACTTCCACATCGCTAGGTATTTTTCCACAAAACAGTCCAGACTTGCTTTACTGAGAAGCCTTTTCAAAGTGCCAACAATTCCATCATGGGGAGATTTACTGTGGCTAGTTGAAAAAAATAACCAAGTGCATTTGATTTTGAAGTCATGTTCATGATTTCATATATTCAGAAAATTCTTGCAGTTTCTGTACTATGCAGCACAACCATCTGTCAAATATTCAGTATCACTTATAAGCAATACAAGTTCTGTTTTCAAGAACTGCAATACAGTCTTATGCATTTCATAAACTATGGCTACATCGTGCTCTAAATCGTCAGAAATAATGCAGAGGTGTTTTGATTGCAAACTTTGGTCTTTCTTATAGTACACACATTCTGTGTGAATAGTAAATCTGCCATTACTCCAGTAAGAATGTTATGCTTTGTCATGCACAACAAAGCTGAAGATTTCATAGAAGTCCATCAACATTAAAACAGTTCCTTCTTGAAGAGTTTCCTTTCTCATTTTCAAATAATTAACCTGAGATTTTGCATTGAAGGAATGGGCTGCAAGTTTCTCTATCTTCTCTACCAGCTATTCGCAGATTTCTGACAGTGTTTTTGCATGAAGAACCAAATTCATCCTGTCAGTTGAAACCAACTGCCTGTATTGAACTCTTTCATCGGGCTCAAAATCTTCTACTTGATTTTGCAGGTGTTCGTGAAATAGGGATGTAGGAGACATTTGTCACAGAGACGAAGCATACAGGTTCTGTGATTAGTGTTGCAACTGTTTCGGCTGAAGGAAGTGTAGAAAAGCCTACTGTGTTTTTAGGACATTTATATTTGTGTAGAGGGTACGATTCAGGTAAAGTACTTAAAATCGCTCATTTCTGTTCATGTACATTTTTCCTGATGCTCACTTCGTCTTTCTTTCCTAGCATTATTCTTGAGTTTTCATCATCCAAATAGAAATTTTTTACTTTGCCAGCTGTTTCCTGTGGTAATACCTTTCTTGTGTTCTGTCCAGGCAGTGATAAAATTCTCTTTTGTTCGAAAAGAGTATGTGCCCGGCATACCAAATATTCAAAGACTTAAAACATTTCACATCCCTTTAGTCGAGCGCAAGCCTCTGGCACAAGAGTCAAAATTAGATTTTTTCTGGATTATTGGAATGTTTCATTTTCTGTTTTTGTTTGTTTCATTAATTTATCAAAATGGATTATTTTCTGTTTATGGTCATAGTTTCCATTCTCATATTTCTCTTTCAGTTCAACATTGTATGCATGTGAAAGTTTATTTTGTAATGTGTCCGTTTCAGCGTCCAGTTTTCATTTGGCAATTGCAGCTCTCCTGTGATGAGAAATAGAATGCAGTTTAGCTGGAGACAGTCCCAAATTTGATAAACTTTTCTAGTTTATTTTTTTATAGAGACTGAATAGTCCAGTCTCCAGTTTTACTGGTACCCTCTGAAGTAGTTCCTCCATTTCCGTTCTTGAACAATAGAAAGTCTCTTCTCTCTTGGTTCCTCTGCTTGCTGTAATGTAACTTAATGCAAGCCAGAAGACACTGTTTTTTTGTGGCACCTGAAAGGATCAATATACCATTTTTTATGTAGTGAGGTTCTTAATAAATATATTTTGTTGTGTTTAGAATGTAAGTACATTTTATGAAATGACAAAGACAGAACATGACTGTGCCATAATAGTAACTCCTGCTCTTCTTCAGTGTAATGTCTCTGGGAACATTCTCTACTTCAGCATCCTTCCATTATTTAACATAAGAGACGTGATAATAGGGTGTAAATAAATTTCACTTAACTAATAGCAACCACAAAAAGTCAAGAATCGTTGTCTTTTGGAATGTGCGTTGCAGAGGAACTTGTGCAGGAAATTTTTAAATAAAATTGGAAAATTTTGGCAGTTTACTATTTTTTTTAAGGCAGCAGTTAATAACATTGTGTAAAAAACAGAGTAAGTAATATCAGGATGTGAATAAAATATTGATTTCATTGTATGTCACCCATAAATGGTTTACTGCAGTCGAGTATTTTTTATTGAGGCGTTTTCAGTATTGCCTTTTATTTCTTGATTTTGCTATGGTGTCTTCATTGGTTCTTAATGATTCTATAAAAGCTTGTACAAAATCCAAAGTGGGGAAATGGAAAAAAATAAATTAATTTGTAGGCAATGACTTTGTCATCTTTACAAAAACAAGCAATGTAAGACAAAAGAGATGGATGTGGTTTCCAAAGACAACACTATTCTCATATATATATAATAGAGGGAAACATTCCACGTGGGAAAAATATATGAGATGATGAGACTTACCAAACAAAAGCGCTGGCAGGTCGATAGACACATAAACAAACACAAACATACACACAAAATTCTAGCTTTCGCTTTTGTCTTCTTTCCCTCTCCTTCCCTCTTTCCTGACGAGGCAACCGTTGGTTGCGAAAGCTAGAATTTTGTGTGTATGTTTGTGTTTGTTTATGTGTCTATCGACCTGCCAGCACTTTTGTTTGGTAAGTCTCACCATGTCCTAGTTCAAAAATTACAGGAACTGTAATATTATGTTCACAGTGACAGGTAAAGTTTTCTAAAAAATGGTTACAAAAACCTCTAATTTATTTATTCTTTTCATATTGCTGCAGTCATTTAATCAAGTGCAATAAAATTTGGGAATTTGTCATAGGGGTTCCTAAAATTTCATCACACAAACTTTGAAAGTTTTGTGTGCGTGCATATGTGTGTGTGTGTGTGTGTGTGTGTGTGTGTGTGTGTGTTAATACATTCATCCCACTGTGAGACAAGATGGTTGCTGCCTTCATGGAAAAATGTTGGTGGCTGACAATGGATCCGAGATTGTACCCAGGTGTGCATCTCTTCGACTGAAGCAAATTGGTGGCCACAAATGTCTTTCTTCAGGCCTCCAAAAATATTGAAACCTCCTGGGGAGAGTTGGGGACTATATGGAGGATGTTTATGGGCTTCCCAGTGGAACTTCTGCAGCATACTCGAAACAACCTTGGCAGCTTTATGGCCAGATCTGTGTGTCACAGTATAAATAGAAAGCCTACATGCACATACCTCTATCTCCACATCTTGAGCCATCATTATCCGTCACAAAGAAATTTGCTGCTGTAGACTTTGGTCTATAGAGCTTGAACACTTTCAAGCAAGGAAATCCTTGTTGACGAATTAAAACATCTAGAAATAGTTTTCTTAAGAAATGTATACTTACGTCAGGAAATTGAACAGGTCAAAATAAAGTAATTCTGAGAAGTATGATTAGACTGAGACAGAGGAAGAGAATCTAAAAATTGCTTATCTATCTTATGCAGACCCCATATCGGAAAAGATGGTAGGTGCTTACAGAAATGTGCCATTCAGTGTATTTTCTCCCTTGTGTTCTTTGTGATATTGAAGATGATCTAGGTTTCCAAAAGCCAGGTATGTATGAAATTCAATGCAAATGTGGCATTTCTTACGTGTGTTGGACTATCACAGCAGTACAAATGTTGGATTACGAGAACAGTAGACAAGAGAGGCAAGTAACAGCAACATACTTGACTAAAACAATTTAGCAAATCAGATGTCACATAGCACTGCCTTGAATATAATCATGAAATGAAACAGTGTGACCAGAAGTGTGATTCATATGCCAAAATTTTAGGAAAGCATAATTAAGGAGCCTTTCAAAATAAAGATGTCGGGAAACCTAATAAACAGGGACAGCGTTTCAGTTCAAATAACCCTTTGTGTCTGGCACTCAATGTATTAAAATCTCCCTGACCATCACATCCACCAGACTTGGAAAATGCTGTAGAATTTAAGTTTCATGGAATACCAGTAAAAATTGTGGAAATAAAAGGGAGTAGTAGGCACTTGGAGTCAAACTCGTCTGTAAATACTAACATGGGATCAACATTAGTTCAGTCTAATTGGAGTCTGGGCAGTAAGAACACACAAACAGGGAAACTCGCAGCAACTGAGGAAGACAGCTGTGTTGATGAACAAAATATTCTGTATTAAATGGAAACAACAACTCAGCAGAACACCTGTGAACAAACTATTAATTTACATCTCCTCTTGTCACTGCAAGGATATTTTAAATGCATTGCACACTCGTAATTGGAAAATGGAAGCTACGACGCCCGCCTAATGCATACTTTCTGATTATGTGGTGACAAATTACAATCGGTAAAATCTTTAACTCAGCAGTCCTCATTCTGGTGACTCAGAAAGCCTACAGATTCTTTAGTCTATAGCAAAACCAGCAGGATCACCCATCAGCTGTGACTCACGACAGTATAAAGATGGTGGACACTCCTGTTTCCACCATATACAGTGTGACAACCATGATATCACTCACTACACCCACAAACATTAATAAATAATACGAAAAATATTTAATTAAAAGAATAAAATGAAATTAATGGGACAGCCACTCCAATTAAGAGTTTTCGTTGTGAAAAACTAAATAAGCATCAGTCTGAATAATGAAAGCATACCAAACCAAATATAAACCCAAAAATAAAGCAAATGCCATCCTTTGCAATCAACAAAATCAGCATATAAAAAAATGAAAAACAAATCGGTATCGGAAATTTCATTGGATTTCTACACTGATGAGCCAAAACATTATGACCACTTGCTTAATAGCTTGTCTGTCTGTCTTTGAAATGAAATACATAATTGATTCTGTATATCCGACAGTTTGTTGGAATTGCAGTCAAGTCTTCAAAGGAAGCACCTGAGCCATGAATTCATAACATCCAGAAACATATGGCCCCAGCATGCCAATTTTGATTATTTTTGAGTGGTGCATATGGGGCCTGAAGATGACATAATGAATTGCTGAAACTGGTAGTGAAAATAAAATAAAATAACATCTCAGTTGCACAGCTGTTTGACGAATTTCGCTGTTAAATGTTTGTCTGTAGGTTTGTGGAGGATTACTACCACTGGTCCCATGCAAGAGCAGGAGAATGTCTCCCCTAGCATAATACAGCTCCTACCCGTTGTAATGTTATGTGAGCCTCACTGCCCTTTTCTTAACTAATTTGTGTCTAATTTTATTCTGAGAAGCTCAGTAATGCATGTAAATACTGTAAATGTAAATGTGATTCAAAAAGTACTTGAAGTGAAGTGCAGCGCAGCTGGACAGCTAGAAACTCTTTAGCGTGCAATCCCCGCACAATAGTAGTTGTGAATCTTTGAGTGTGCACTGTAAAAAAGGGGACGTGTTGCTAGGTAGTCACTCAGAACGTATTGTTACATTTAATGAAAATTGTCATTTTAGTGATAAAACTGAGTAAAATATGTGTAAGAGTTGCCATACATTTATGTATACAAATTTTCTGGAAGTGAAGAATAGAAATATCTTATTTTTGGAAAAGGAAGTGAACTTCATTGTCGTCGCCGTCTATCAATCAGCAGAATTGTAAGTGTACAAAGTTCACTAAAATACAGGAAAAGAAATGCATTCTCTATAGTTTTCATTCAATACATAACAACCTCTCATAATTTCTTAATTACAGTAATTGGATTATGTTTTTGTAGTATGGTGATGAACTCCACTGACCATTCTTGATGTAGCAGGACATGTAGTTTGAAGGAAGTTTGTGTGCCAAGCAATCTCCTTTTCTCATGAAAAGCAGATTGCTGTTTGATCTTATTTACTTACAACAGTGGTCCCTTAGGTATGATAAGCTACGAAAACTTGGGCTCAAAGCTATCTGTTATACGCCCAAGTAACCAATAGAGTCATACTTTAAATCTTAAAGAACAATAACTTCCTCCAAATTATAATACGTCACCAACTAGTGCAGAAGCTGATCATTTAAGGAGGCAGCTACCAAAATTCAGGTACCAGTTAAGACTTAAAGTAGTCTCAATCAAAATCAATCTCACTCTCTCTCTCCAAACACATATGTAAATATTCATATTATTAAGATAAAAGTCCTTTTATACCGTGCTGTGTTCGTGGTGCACTACATGTTTCAAGCCACTGTTCACCTTGATTATGGCATTTATGGAGATGAGCATCAACCTAATGTAGCAAAAATGTGATTCGCTCGAAGAGCTGACATGTTTCCCTTGATGGAAGGTTGAATCCAGATTCTCCCATGCCCACTGCAATCATAATTGACAATGTCGTTGGGTCAATGTGTGAATATGTAGGGGTGGTCTGCTGTGGAGCCCCATGTTCGACAATGTACGATGAACAGTGTGCACCGAAACACTTCTGTTTTACCAACATTATGCTGTTTCAGCAGAGATGCCACAGATCATCATCTATTCTACTTTACACAACAGACAAACCTCCAAACCACGCGTTCTGTGAAGAGTCATGAATGTCCAACCATTTAGCGCCTAGTGGTAGTTTTGTTGTCCTCCTACCTTTTTTCGTAGTTGCTCAAGACATTAGCACGCGAACATTTCACCAGCTTCGCCCACTCAGGGGCTCAGCATTCATTTGTTGAGTATGGGCTTGGCGACCCCAGGGTTCTTGAGCTGGGATTTGGTAAGCGCCACCAGTCCTCTGTCACCATAATCTCTAGTCATACTTAAACGACCACCGTGCGGTGCAGTGGTAGAATGTTGTATGTTTCGGAGAACGGGGGTCTTTAGTAACAGGGCATTAGAGTGTGCCATAACCTTTCATTGTAATTGAGCAGAACGGGGAAAGCTTTGAGAAGATATCCCCTTTCTATATTCACAAGGCTTTGGAACGTATTGCTGGGTCTCTGAACAGTGTCAAACAACTTCGTAATGGAACACTTGTAGTTGAAACTGCTAATTCCAACCAAATATCTAAGCTTCTGGGATGTAAGGCCTAAGGTAACTATCCAGTCGAGGCTGAATTGCGTAACACCCTTAACTATAGTAAGGGCGTAGTTACCTGCCCCGAAATAATGGAGGTGGACCCTGTGGAGTTAAGTGAAGAATGGAAGACTGTGGGCGTCATGGAGGTGCAGAATTATATGAGGAGAATCAATGGGAAATTGGAAAAATTGGCAATGTTTATTCTAATGTTTAATACTTCCGAATTACTGGAATATATCTGTGCAGGCTATATCCGCCTCAAGGTTTGCCCATTTGTTTCTAACCCCATGTGATGCTATAAATATCAAAGATTTGGCCATACCACTATGGGATGTAACGGGAAGGCTGTGTGTGGCAATTGTGGAGGCTCCGTTCGCGAGTCGGGGACTTCTTGTACACTTCCACCGAAATGTGTAAACTGCTCTGGGGATCGCCCAGTGTGGAGCAGAAAGTGAGGGGTTTACAATGAGGAAACGAAAATTCAAGAGTTGAAAGTAAAGAGATGCATACCCTATGGTGAAGCTAAAAAGGCTTACAAAGCCATTGCATCAGCCCTTAAGACGTCAATAGCTAAGTGTGATGCCTCCTCACAAACTCAGATCACAGATTCAACTACGAGCACATGTACTTGTCGATGTACCTGTGGGGGAAACTCTCCACTTGCAACTGATGTTGTTTGGAAGCCGTCAGCAGTAGGCTTACCACCTAAGCCACATACCACTTACCAATATCAGAAGCCAACTAAGCCATCTCCGCAACCCAGGCAGCTGCCTCCACCTGTCAGTAAAGAAAAACATCCTTCGCAAAGTAGTTCTAAGTCCAAGAAAGCGGTAGGTAAGCCTTCGGATTGACGAGCGCTCTCACTTTCTGATGGCAATTATGCTCTTGAGGATATGGACTTCCAATTGGAGGAACCAGAGAGCACGGAACTGGCTAATGTTCTCCCTGGTAAATCACCGCCTCCGAGTGAGAAAGAAAAGAACCACCATCGCTAACCAATGGCTTCCATACGGACTTCTGTGTTGCAATGGAATTTGAATGGATATTGCTCACATTTGGAAGAATTGCAGCTGCTGCTCCAGGATAAATCTTTCTGCATCTGCTTACAAGAGACGCATCTTAAAGTCACACACACCTGCATTACGGGGCTACCACACATATGGGAAGGACGATGCTACTGGAGACGGAGCTAAAGGTTGAGTGGTTATTTTCCTTGATGACAGATGCCACTGCTCTCCTGTCCCTCTTACCACGACCATGCAAGCAATTGCTGTGAAAGTTCTCACATGCTTTACTATCACAGTGTATTCTTTGTACGTGCCCATCAATGACGCTTTGGATGCGGATGCACTGGCAGACCTCTTTCAGGCACTCCCACACCCATTCCACCTTGTGGGGGACTTGAGTGCTCACAATGTGCTGTGGGGCTCGGCTACAACTTGCTCCAGGGGTCGAATGATTGAGCAACTTGTCCATTCTGAGAAAGCTGCCTTCTGAACGCGGGTCAGATGACTCACTTTTCCACAGCTACAGGGTCTTTTTCAGCTATTGATCTTTGTTTTTGTTACCCAGCTATTGCAGACTTAGTTCAGTGGGAAGTGGCTCCAGATTTACATTCTAGTGACCACTTCCCAGTGTGGATTCATCTGCCGCCTAGGACGGTGGCCAGCAGGAGACCACGCAGGTGGTTGATACAAAGGGTAAATTGATTACAGTACAGTCAACAGGCTATTTTTGAATGAAAGGATTTTGCATAGGAGGCGGTGGTCCATATCACTCACGAGATCCAAAGGGCTGCCGCAGAGTCCATCCCCAGGTCTAGTAACCACCACAGACGATGGCCGGTACTGTGGTGGAATGACTAGTCGATTGGCAATCAGGGCCAGACGGACAGTTGTGCGGAACTTCAAACAGTGTCCAACTACAGACAATCCTCACGCCTTGAGGTCTGCGAGAGCACATGCGAGATGAGTGATCAAAGAATGGAAGAGGGCTTCCTGGGGGGAATTCAAGACTTCCATTAATTGGTCCATTTCCGCTGTGCACATTTGGGAATCACTAAGACGGATTTCAGCCTAGGGTAGTCCACATCCCCTTATGTCCTTGTCCAATAATGGGGTCTTGGTGGACACGCCAGAAGACCTGGCTCACGTTTTAGCTGAACACTTCTTTACAAGCTCCTGCTGTTTAGGTATTCCGTCAGACTGCAGAGTTAAGGAAGCTCAATTTCTTCCCACATGATGAGGAAGTCTACAACCTTCCATTCTCCATGTGATAACTGGAATCTGCTTTAATGCAGCCAGAGACACTGCTCCAGGACCTGATGAGATCCATTATGCCGTGGTTCGTGCCCTGAAGTGAAAGGTCAGCTCCTCGCTTGTTTGTCAGATCTGGTTTGATGGACAGTACCCCAAGACTTGTAGGGAGGCAATATTAATTCCATTCTGGAAACCTGGCAAGGACTGTAGTGCCCCTAATAGTTATCGGAGTGTTGCCTTTACCAGTTTTATGGGTAAGACTCTTGAACGCATGGTCAATAGCCTCCTCGTCTGGCTGCTCGAGTCCCGAGGTCACATGATCTGCTCTCAGTGCGGTTTCAGATGCTACCGTTCCACTCTTGACGACTTAATTCTACTGGAGACGGCGATGCAGGAGTCCTTCTTACACCGAAACCATTTAGTTTGTGTGTTTTTTGACCTCGAAAAAGCAAATGGCACTACTCGGAGGTACAACATCCTTTGCCCACTTCATGAATGTTTACTACATGGACGCCTGCCGCTTCTGATCCAATCCTTTCTGGAGGACCGGCATTTTTGTTATCGCATTGGCGGTGCCATGTCTGATTGCTTTGTTCAGGAGAATGGTGTGCCCCAGGGCAGTGTCCTCAGCGTCACATTGTTTGCCATCACTATCAATGGCATTTCCTCCACAGTCAGGAGCCCTGTCAAACACTCTTTGTTCGTGGATGACTTTGCAATCTTTTACTCTTCCTCTGATGTTACGACGATGATGATGCAGCTACAGTTGACCATTAGGAGGCTGGAAACCTGGGCCCAGACAACTGGTTTTCAGTTATGACCTGAGAAGACTCTGTGTGCACAATTTTAATAAACCAGAGCTTACACTGGGGGTCCATATTTTATGTTTTCAAGAAACTGTGCACTTTCTGGGTTTATTATTTGACTCGAAATTAATATGGCTCCCACATCTGAAAGACCTACGAACAAAGGTCTTCCGGTTGTTGAACATTTTGAAATGCCTTGGTGGAAAAAATGGGGAGCTGACAGGTTTGCATTTGTTTGATCACGCTTAGACTATGGCAGCGTGGGCTATGGATCAGTCCGTCCTTCCTACCTCAGAAAGTTCGATGCTGTCCACCATGAGGGCATTTGGATATTGACTGGAGTGAGTGTTTTGGACCAGCCCAGTTCAGAGTCTGTGTGAACCACCACTCTGGGTTTGGCGACATATCCTTTTGGCTTGACAGGTGCTGAAAATACCAGTGTCATCTCTGTCATTGGCATTTAGTTCAGTGATCCAACCCACCTTCGAACGATTGTTCAGGAATCGGCCTCAAGCGATCCCGCCATTTGGTATACGTACTGCGGACTGTCTCAAGGATCTGGATCTCTCGGGTATGAAAATACACACCCAGTGATGGAACGCACTGCCGCCTTGGTGTCTTCAGAGGCCTTAAGTGATTTTAAGCTTGACACTGTACAAGAGAAGTTGTACTCCAGATATGGTTTTTACGACTTTGTTTTCATCTGTTTTAAGTATGTACCATAGTTTTATCGTTATTTATACTGGTGGATCCCAGCAGGAGAATGCTCTCGGTTGGTCTGTGGTTGTCTCTGATAGGGTTTTTTAAGTGCATCTTCCAGAACAATTTACAAATTAAGATGCGAAGTTATATGGCATTCTGATGCACTGGAGAGGGTTCACAGACGTCATCTTAAGAGTTTTTTTGTCTGTTCCGACTCAGTGCGCTGCAAGCACTTCACCAAATGTATCCGGTAGACCCACTGATTCAGCTCATCCATGACTCCTTACAGTGGCTCCAGTGCCGTGGCAAGGAGATGATCTTTTGCTGGGTACCTGGCCACGTTGGGATACAGGGTAACGACATGGCTGACAAATCTGCCAAGGAAGCGTGTTGGGATGGTGCTGTCCATCAGTGTCCCATCCCGTTGCATGCCATTCTCTCATTTTCTGACAGATGCATCATGCGTCAGTGGGAGCCTGAATGGTTGCAGGTGTCAGGCAACAAACTGCAGTGGCTCAAATCGACCACAAAGGCTTGGCAGACTTGATGTCAGCCTCGCCACTGGAAGGAGGTTTTGCTTACCAGATTGCGCATTGGGCATAGCACTTTCACACATAGCTTCCTCCTTCGCCTGTGAAGTTTGTGGCGTGTTGCTTTCAGTTCGGCATTTTGTGGCTACGTGTGTCCTGTATACTGATATTAGGGCAGCCCTTGGTCTCACTGGAGATCTGCCCGCCATTCTCGCAGATACCTATACCAGTGTTATCAGAGTAGTGAAATTTTGTGAACTGTCAGGAATCATCCCTAAACTGGTGGGAAAGGGCAGCAGACTTTAGTACGTTACAAACTGCTCCGCATGTGGGAACAGCCTTCATTCTCACCTATGAGATTTCATGTTGAGTTTTTGTCAAGGTGCTGATGACCATGATGTTGAGTGCTCCCTCAAGCCAAATAATCATCATCAACAACAACAACAACAACATTTACCAGCTTCGCTGTTTTTGAGACACTCATTTACGGGCTCTGGGTAATAATAATCTGCCCCTTGTCAAAGTCATTTTTCTCAATGGATTTCCCCATTTGCAGCCCATATCTTTGCTAGGATGATTCCCCAACCATGTCTGCTCTGCTTACATACTTTCATTAACACGTCACATGCCTGCAACACTACCAGCTAGCATACATCATCATGGTGGGCAGTGGTCATAATGTTTTGGCATATCAGCATATAGCTCAAACAAAGTGTGTATCACAAATCTATGCACAGCTCCGAAAGCTGGTACTGCTATTTAAATTACTCTGTATAGCTCACATGAAGCCCACAATACCAGAAAACAACAATACTCAAATCGTCAAAGGCAGTATCCAACACTTCACTTTACTGAATACAGCTCAAATGAAGTTTGTAATGTGACAAACCCAAACCTCGCTCACGTATCTAATATTGAAAACCTCACCAACATAGTAAACCCATATCCATCATATCTACCAATCACAGATTTATGGTTCGGTGCCACCGTCAGCATTGCGTTTGCTCGACCCATTGCATCATTGCAGAATTTGACTAGCGACAGGAGCTATTAGGATGAGTCCGGTGACAAGTGTACTGGTGGAAGCTGGAGTTCCTCCATTGAAGATCAGACGTGCACAGCTGCTCGCCAGTTATGTTGCACACATTCATAGCTCTCCTGAACATCCTAATTACTGACGTCTTTTCCCAACCACGCTAGTTCACCTCCTGCATAGGCAGCCCAGGTCAGGGCTAATGATTGCGGTTTGTGTGCGATCGCTTCTGTCTGAACTGGAGTCCATCCCTTCACCACCTCCCCTCGAGGTCCATTCACGTACACCTTCATGGGGGTAACTGTAGGCCGAAGCTTCACCTGGACCTTTCACATGGCCCTAAGGACTCCATTAACCCTGCGGCTCTCTGCTGTCACTTCTTCTCGATTCTTGAAGTGTTCTGGGGCTCAATGGCTGATGGTAATGTTGGCTTCGCCTTTGTCCACAGAGGCCATATTGAACAGCATTCCTTGCCTGATGGCTGCAGTGTATTCACTGCAGAGCTGGTGGCCATATCTCTTGCAGTTTAGTGTATCTGTTCATGCCCCGAGAAATCGTTTCTTCTGTGTACTGACTACTTGAGCAGCCTACAAGCTATCAACCAGTACTACCCTCACCATCCTTTGGTGGCGTCCATCCAGGAGTCCATCTGGGGGTCCATCCAGGAGTCCATCTGGGGGTCCATCCAGGAGTCCATCAAAGCCCTGGACCGGTCCCGTCGTTCAGTGGACCTGAGGAGACATTGGTATCCCAGGCAATGAACTTGCTGACAGGCTGGAGAAACAGGGTATGTGAAAACCGCTTCTGGAGATGGGCATCTCTGAACCTGACCTGCGTTCTGACTTAGGCCGCAGGGTTTTTCAGTTGGAGATGGAATGGCATAACAGTACGCACAACAAACTGCGTGTCATTAAGGAGACTTCGAATACTGTGGAAGTCTTCCATGTGGTCATCTTGCGGGGAGTTAATTGTCCTCTGCCGGCTCCGCATTGGCCACGCTTGGGCAACCCAAAGTGACCCACAGTTACCTCCTGCACCGTGAAGACCCACCTCAGTGTCGGAGCGGCGCCCGTTTGACAGTGGTCCACTGTCCCACTTTGATTGCCCAGCGACGAAATCTTGGGTTACTGGACTCGGACTCGTTGCCGCACATTTTATCTGACAACGCCTCATTGGCTGATTTAGTTTTATGTTTTATTCATGAGGGTGGGTTTTATCATCTGATCTAAATTTCAGCACATGTCCTTTGTCCCTCTGTGTCCTCCACCCCTGTGCTTTTAGGGTGGAGGTTTTAATGTGTTACAGAGTGGCTGGCTTTTCCTTTTTATTCTCGTGGTCGGCCAGCCACTGTAAACTGCTTTCTTCTTTTACTCTCTTCTGTTTCTAGCATCTCTTGTTTTCTTGTCCTGTTTTGTTCCTTTTGGTGTTTTTTGCCTTTCCTTCATTCTTCTGGTTTTTCCTTTCTTTCTGTTTTGTGTTATATGTCTTGTCTGTTTTATTCTCACACTTGCGACATTGTTGTATGAGAAACAAGGGACCGATGACCTCGTAATTTGGTCCCTCCCCTCCCCCTCCCCCCTCCCCCCCTCTTTTAAACCAATCTACCAGTCACATTCCGGCATAGTTACAGAACACTATCAAAACAAACTGAAAATTCATAAAAACTTGCATCACCACCAATATTGGTGTAAAAGTCACACACATTGTAAACATAAATACACATGACATACATACTACAATAAAAATAAAATAAAACTACAATAAAAAAAGAAAAAAAAGACTTACGAAAGCTGCTAACACACACATGTATGCTGCCCCGCGCCACCCACCCACCAAAAACAGCACAAAATCATAAATGTCAGCCATACCTCCAAAACACAAACACCCCTCCCCCAAACCACCTGCGCCCTCCTATACCTACTAACCATAGTAATCACAGTAACTTAACAAAAATATAAGTAAAAAAAATAACTACATTTAAAAACCCTGAAATGGAAAATCCTACCCCTCCCCCACAATCACCCCCACAAATGACACCAAGAGAATTCCCTCCCCCTTTCCTTCATCCCCCCCCCCCCCCCCCCACACACACACACTCTATTCAACTGACTACCTTAGGTGTATACATTTTCACAGTAGCCCTCAATAACCTCTGAAATGGACAAAAATTAGGGCAGCTAAGTGTAGTCAGGAGGTTAGAAGGGGGTGGGAAGGGGCAAAGAGGAAAACGAGAGAAGTAAACAGACTGTTGGTTTGTAGGTGGAGAAGAATATTGTGCAGTGCTTGCATGGGAGCAGGGAAGGTGATAGATGTGTGAAAGACAGTGACTAACGAAGGTTGAGGCCAGGGGGGTTACAGGAATATGGGATATATTGGAGCGAGAGTTCCCTCCTGTGCATTTCAGTAAAGCTGGTGTCAGTAGGAAAGATCCAGATGGTGCAGGCTGTGAAGCAGTCACTGAAGTGAAGAAGGTTGTGTTGGGCAGTGTGCCCAGTGACTGGGTGATCCAGCTGCCTCATGGCCATTGACTGTTAGGGGGTCATTCATGCGGACAGACAGCTTGTTGGTTGGCGTGCCCACATATAATGGAGCACAGTGGTTGCAGCTTAATGTCTAGATTGCATGACTGTTATGGCAGTTGGCAGGAGGCAAAGGCTTGGGAGCAGAGGTAGAGCAGTGCTACCTATGAAAGCAGTTGTGATTTACAAGCTAAACTACAATCACAGTGCTGCGTACTCTGTGGACATGACAACCAACAAGCTGTCTGTCCGCATGAATGGCCACAGACAAATTGTGGCCAAGAGATAGCTGGACACCTAGTCTCTGAGCACACTGTCCAACACAGCCTTCTTCACTTTAATGACTGCTTCACAGCTTGCACCATCTAGGTCATTCCTACTAACACCAGCTTTTCTGAATTACATAGATGAGAACTCTCCTGTGTTCTTGTAACCTCCTGGCCTCAACCTTCATTAGTCACTGCTCTTTTCCCACCTAGTCTAGGGAAGGCTGAAAGTTGGAAGAAATATGTAGAGGACCACAGGGTAAGCAGCAATTTATGCTGTTTGCTGACGATACTGTCATTACAGTACAGTGTCATCGTTGAGTGACTGTAGGAGGATACAAGATAACAGACAAAATGTGTAGTAGGTTTCATGGATGGCAGCTCAATCTAAATGCAAAAAAGTAAGTTAATGCAGATGAGTAGACAAAATAATCCCATAATGTTCAAATACAGTATTCGTAGTGTGCTGCTTGATACAACCACATAGATTAAATATCTAGACATAACATTGGAAAGCGATATGAAATAGAATGATCATGTAAGGATGGTAGTAAGGAAGGTGAGGGATCAGTTAAGTTTGATGGGAGAAATTTGGGGAAGTGTGGTCCGTCTGTAAAGGAAACCACATACAGAACATTAGAGCAAACAATTCTTGAATACTGCTCTAGTGTTTGTGATCCTCACCAGGTCAGATTAAAGAAAGACATTGAATCAGTTAGAGGTGTTCTGCTTAATTTAGTACCATTAGGTTCGACCAACATGCCAGTATTATGGAGGTGCTCTGTGAACTCAAATGGGAGTCCCTGGGGGGAAGGAACTCCTTTTCATGAAACACTGTTGAGAATATTTAGAGAAGCAGCATTTAAAGTTGATTGTAGAGTGAATCAGTTGTGACTAATGTAGGTTTCGCATAAGAACAATGAGGGTAAGGTACGAGAAATTGGTGCTTATATGTAGGCATATATAGGGTAGTTTTCCTATCCCTCCATTTGTGTGTGGAACAGGAAAGGAAATGACTGGTAGTGGTCCGAGGTACCTTATGACATGCATCATGTTTCGAAGTGTGGATGTGGATGTAGATGTGTGGGCAGGAACTATCGAGGATAATGTTGTCACCAGAAAAAAAAAAAAATCTGGCAATCTATGGGTCGAAGTGGAGAATGTTAAGATTCCTAAATTTGGAAGGAAAGCAAGAATGGCCCCTAAAATGGAAACAGGAAGAGATCCAGCTTATGCTAAGACCCATCATTGTAGGTCATACTGCAACCATTTTTATAAAATAGTTGACAGCATTTTACTGAACAAACAACTGTAATGTATCATCGCTTTTATCTCCAGCTGGGTGGTAATCAACCAGATAAGTCATGTGTAGAACATGTGGTTTTATAAAGCAAACCTCTGATGGTTTGATAAGAGTATCTTTGGTTGACATTTTGATGATATTTGACACTATCATCCATGGAGATTGGTATGTGCACTGTCACCAAAAGAGGCAACTAGAAAATAAGTTTTTCGTTTAATTCTGAGGCAACCAAAGTTAGCTATAATTTGGAAGCTCCTATATCTACATCTATACTCTGCAAACCAGTGTGAAGTGCATTAATGCTTAGTATCTACCCGTAGAACTAGATCACAGCATGTACAGATAATGTAGCTCCAGTAGGCTAGCTGTTTTTGTTGTTGGCTTTAGGGTGTCAGTGACAAAATGAATAGTGTCATTTCAAAATCTTTTGAAGGACCGATGATAGTAGCATAATATAAAACAAAGTTGAAGACAATGTTCAGCAAAAGAAGAGGTAGTAAATGAAGATAAGATATGAGGTACAGTACTGCAAGAAGAATTTAGCAGAGCACTGAAAGACCAAAGTCAAAAAGAGTCCCCTGTAGTAGAAGACGTATACTCCGAATTATTGAGATTTAAATGTGATGGTATTGAAGCCATTAGATTAGGTAGTGAGACACGAAAAGCATTAGAAGAGTTTTGCTATATGGGCAGCAAAATAAATGACAGTGGCTGAAATAGAGAGTATATAAACTGCCGACTGGCAGTTGCAAGAAAAGCATTTCTGAGAAGGAGAAATTTGTTAACATCTAAAATAAATGTAAGTTCTAGGAAGACATGTCTAAAGGTACCTGTGTGAAGTTCCTTGTTGTACGATGGTGAAATGTGGATGACAAGTAGTTTAGACAAAAATGAAATATAAAAGCAACTTTCGAGAAATGATGCTACAGGAAAATGTTACAAATTAGTGAGTAAAGTGAACAGCTAAGTGGAGGTACTGTATCGAATTGAGGAAAAGTAAATTTGTGACATAACTTGACTGAAAGAAGAGAGAACCATACAATCAGATCAGAAAATCTGTAAATAGTGCTGACACCATCATTTGAGCTATACAGTGTAACTTCAGAGACTTATACCAATACAAAAATCATTAAACAATTTGCACTATGAAAAAAGGAAGGCCAATACACAAAGCAAAAAAAAAAAATTGCAAAAACTGATGGATGTCTGTATTGACAACATCAGCTGACCTGTATAGCACAGAACACCAATACTGACACAGAGAGGCCAACCCCCCTGCGGGTCCGGGGATTAGAATATGCCCGAGGTATTCCTGCCTGTCGTAAGAGGCGACTACAAGGAGTCCATCCCCCTCACGGGGGTAGTTAGCGCCTGCGTCCGGAGACGGACGGCTCCACGACCTCTATTTGCGGTCATTTTGCTTTTTCACTTCTCTTTTCTTCCTACCTTTGGTTGGTTCCTTTCTTTGCTCTTCTCCACCTCACTGTCTTCCTTACTCTTTCCCCTGCAAAATCTCCTTGCCTTCTTATTGCCTTCTTCTCCTTGCCTTCTCATTGCCTTCTTCTCCTTGCCTTCTCATTGCCTTCTTCTCCTTGCCTTCTCATTGCCTTCTTCTCCTTGCCTTCTCTGGTCTCCGCCTCGGCATTTGAGACAGTCTGTCCTCTCTCTCTCTCTCTCTCTCTCTCTCTCTCTCTCTTTCTTTCTCTCTTTCTCTCCCCCCCCCCCTCTCTCTCTCTCTCTCTCTCTCTCTCTCTCTCTCTCTTTCTCTCTCCCCCCCTCTCTCTCTCTCCTTTTTCCTCTTCTTCCTTCCTCCCTGTGCGTGCCTGAAGGCCGACCCACGCGTTCGCACGCGTAGCCGGTGACGGGGTAACGCGTAAATCCCCGCCCTGGGTAGACATGTAAGGCACGCGCGTACCCCCTGGTAAAGGCCAGGCCCGGGGAGGGGTGATTGCCTGAGCTGATACCTTCTGACCATGCCGATTGGTCCCTCTGTCTGTTTCTCGGGAGGTGTGACCTGAGGTGTAAACATTCACCTAAGGCGGAAGTGCCCTCTGAGAGGGTCCCCACAAGGAAGGAGCGCGCCATCGGAGACGCTGGCAATCATGGGGGATTCCTCCGCAATGGATTCCACTCCATCTCTCTCGACTTCTGCCCAAAAATGGAAACGTGACCAGCCACCAGTGACAAAAGTACTACCGCCTGTCCCACAGTTCCTCGTCGTTTCTCGATCTGAGGACGGAAAGGATTTTTCCTCTGTCAACCCTTTCGTTATCCAGAAGGGCGTAGGTGCCATAGCCGGATCTGTCAAATCTTGTACCAGGTTGCGTAACGGTACCTTATTACTAGAAACTGAGAGTGCCTTTCAGGCACAAAAACTGCTTCGGGCCACACTCCTGTACACGTTCCCTGTCCGGGTGGAGGCCCACCGAACTTTGAATTCGTCTCGTGGTGTAGTCTATACTAGCTCCCTCGACGGATTGACTGACGAGGAGATTCAATCTTTCCTCGCTGAGCAGGGCGTAACGGCTGTCCATAGGGTCATGAAAAAGGTCAACAATGACCTTGTACCGACCCGGACACTTTTCTTGACCTTCGATAGTGTTAAGCTGCCATCGCGCATCAAGGCGGGCTACGAGGTTATTTCTGTTTGCCCCTATGTCCCGACACCTACGCGCTGCTACCAGTGTCAGCATTTCAATCACACTCGACAGTCTTGTTCCAATGCGGCTAAATGTGTCACTTGTGGCAGGGATGCCCATGAGGGTGACTGTCCACCTCCATCTCCTCGTTGTGTGAACTGTCAGGGTGACCATGCCGCATCCTCCCGCGACTGTCCTGTCTATAAGGAAGAACGCTGTATCCAAGAAATTCGGGTCAAAGAGAAAGTGTCCACCTCGGCTGCTCGCAAGCTATTGGCTAGTAGGAAGCCCGCGCTGCTCCCAGCGGGGAAATACAGTACTGTCCTCGCCTCTCCTCGGACTACCAGGGAGGTGGCAACCCAGACATGCGATCTGACCTTCAGCACCACGGTCGTCTGTTCGGCCAGTGCTAAGATCACGCGGTCGACGTCTCCTCTTCCTCCCATCACCCCACAGACACCAGCCCCTTCATCAGCTTCTGCTAAGACAAAGACCCCGAAGTCGGATGCACGGGCCTTCAAGAAGGAACCATCCCGTGCAGACTTCCTACGTATCTCGACCTCCCAGCCTTCGACCGGTACTTCCACCAAACGTCCTTCCAAGAAGGCTCATAGGAAGCACAGTTCTCCTTCTCCGCCACGGCGCATTTCTTCTCCTGCGTCACCCAACGGTTGCCGCCCCAGGCCGTCATCCGTTTCGCCTGGCCGCACCGCTGGTAGCCGAACATCTGGCCGTTCACCGGCGGAGGAAGCTCCCCCTCCCGGCCATTCTCCCAAGATGGCCGATGAACCTATAGACCCAATGGACGATGACTGTCCGCCTACTGATAGCGGCGGCAGTGCTCGCTCGAAGCAAGGCCCTCAGCGGCCTTCGAGGTGACCCCTTCTTTCATCTTCCTTTTCTTACGATGGCACTTATTCACTGGAATATTCACAGCATTCGCTCCAACCGAGAGGACTTGAAGTTGCTGCTCCGCTTGCACCGTCCGCTCGTTGTAGCCCTCCAGGAAACGAAGCTACGCTCATGCGATCAAATTGCCTTGGCACACTACACCTCTGTGCGTTTTGACCTACCCCCTGTGGTAGGTATCCCAGCTCATGGAGGGGTTATGTTGCTGGTCCGGGATGATATTTACTACGATCCCATCACGTTGTACACCGGCCTGCAGGCAGTTGCCTTCCGCATTACTCTCCCCACTTTTACATTTTCCATTTGTACCGTTTACACTCCATCGTCATCTGCCGTTACCAGGGCAGACATGATGCAACTTATTGCTCAGCTACCTGCACCATTTTTGTTAACTGGAGACTTCAATGCCCACCATCCCCTTTGGGGCTCTCCAGCATCCTGCCCGAGGGGCTCCTTGTTAGCAGACCTTTTCAACCAGCTCAATCTTGTCTGCCTCAATACTGGCGCCCCTACTTTTCTTTCGGACACATCTCACACCTATTCCCATTTAGACCTCTCTATATGTACTCCCCAACTTGCACGCTGGTTTGAGTGGTATGCACTTTCTGATACATATTCGAGCGACCACTTCCTGTGTGTTATCCATCTCCTGCAGCATACCCCCTCTCCGTGCTCCTCTAGTTGGACCATCTCCAAGGCAGACTGGGGGCTCTTCTCTTCCAGGGCGACTTTTCAGGATCAAACCTTCCCAAGCTGCGATCGTCAGGTCGCACACCTCACGGAAGTCATTCTCGCTGCTGCTGAATATTCCATCCCTCACCCTACTTCTTCTCCACGTCGCGTACCGGTCCCCTGGTGGTCCGCAGCATGTAGAGACTCTTTACGTGCTCGTCGAAGTGCTTTACGCACCTTTAAACCCCACCCTACAGTGGCGAATTGTATCAATTATAAACGATTACGTGCTCAGTGTCGTCGTATTATTAAAGAAAGCAAGAAAGCCAGCTGGGCTGCTTTCACAAGCACCTTCAACAGTGTTACTCCTTCTTCTGTTGTCTGGGGTAGCCTGTGCCGGCTATCTGGCACTAAGGTCCACTCACCAGTTTCTGGCTTGACGGTCGCGAATGACGTCCTTGTGGCCCCTGAGGATGTCTGCAATGCCTTCGGCTGCTTTTTCGCAGAGGTTTCGAGCTCCGCTCATTACCACCCTGCCTTCCTCCCCCGCAAACAGGCAGAGGAGGCTAGGCCACCTAACTTCCGCTCCTCGAATCGTGAAAGTTATAATGCCCCATTCACCATGCGGGAACTCGAAAACGCACTTGGCCGATCACCGTCCTCCGCTCCAGGGCCTGATTCTATTCATATTCAGATGCTGAAGAACCTTTCTCCTGCGGGTAAAGGTTTTCTTCTTCGTACATACAATCGCATCTGGATTGAGGGACATGTTCCCGCATGCTGGCGCGAGTCTATTGTTGTCCCGATTCCTAAGCCGGGGAAGGACAAGCACTTGCCTTCCAGTTATCGACTTATCTTGCTTACCAGCTGTGTCTGTAAAGTGATGGAGCGAATGGTTAACTCTCGATTGGTTTGGCTGCTCGAGTCTCGACGCCTACTTACCGATGTACAATGTGGATTTCGTAGGCGCCGCTCTGCTGTTGACCATCTGGTTACCTTGTCGACCTTCATTATGAATAACTTCTTGCGGAAGCACCCGACCGCGGCTGTGTTCTTCGATTTGGAAAAGGCTTACGACACCTGTTGGAGGGCGGGCATTCTCCGCACCATGTATACATGGGGCCTTCGCGGTCGCCTCCCTCTTTTTATTCGTTCCTTTTTAATGGATCGACAGTTCAGGGTACGTGTGGGTTCTGTCCTGTCAGACACCTTTCGCCAGGAGAATGGGGTGCCACAGGGCTCAGTTTTGAGCGTCGCTCTCTTCGCCATCGCGATCAATCCAATAATGGATTGCCTCCCAGCTGATGTATCAGGCTCCCTTTTCGTGAACGATTTTACCATCTATTGCAGCGCGCAGTGTACACGTGTCCTGGAGCGCTGTCTTCAGCGTTCTCTTGACCGTCTTTACTCCTGGAGTGTCGCCAATGGCTTCCGTTTTTCTGCCGAGAAGACGGTCTGTATTAACTTCTGGCGCTACAAAGAGTTTCTCCCACCGTCCTTACGACTTGGTCCCGTTGCTCTCCCAATCGTGGAGATAACCAAATTTTTAGGCCTTACATTTGACAGGAAACTTAGCTGGTCTCCACATGTGTCATATTTGGCCGCCCGTTGTACCCGTTCTTTAAATGTCCTCCGTGTTCTCAGTGGTATGTCGTGGGGAGCGGATCGAACCGTCTTACTTCGTCTATATCGGTCGATCATCCGCTCCAAGCTGGATTATGGGAGCTTCGTATACTCCTCTACACGGCCATCCATCTTACGCCGCCTCAACTCCATACAACATCGGGGTTTACGACTTGCGATCGGAGCGTTTTATACTAGTCCCGTAGAGAGTCTTCATGCTGACGCTGGCGAATTGCCACTCACCTACCGGCGCGATATACTGCTTTGTCAGTATGCCTGTCGGCTACTGTCAATGCCCGACCATCCGTCTTATCGTTCCTTTTTTGATGACTCTCTCGACCGTCAATACGGGTTGTATGTGTCTGCCCTGCTACCCCCTGGAGTTCGCTTTCGTCGCCTCCTTCAACACCTTAATTTTTCACTCCCTGCAACCTTTCGAGTGGGAGAGAGCCACACGCCACCTTGGCTCCAGGCTCAGGTCCCTGTTCACCTTGACCTCAGCTCGCTCCCAAAAGAGGTTACCCCCGGTTCGGTCTACCACTCCCGTTTTGTGGAACTTCGTTTGAAGTTCATCAATATGACTTTCATTTATACAGATGGCTCTAAGACCAATGACGGAGTCGGGTGTTCTTTTATTGTCGGGGCACAAAGTTTCAAATACCGGCTCCATGGCCATTGTTCGGTCTTCACAGCTGAGCTCTTTGCCCTCTACCAGGCTGTTCTTTACATCTGCCGCCACAGACATTCTGCTTATGTCATCTGCTCTGATTCCCTGAGCGCCATCCAGAGCCTCAGTGATCCGTATCCGGTTCACCCTTTCGTGCACCGGATCCAACGCTCTCTTCGGCAGCTGGTGGACGTCGGTTCTCCGGTTAGCTTTATGTGGGTCCCTGGCCGTGTCGGTATCCCTGGGAACGAAGCTGCAGATGCCGCGGCCAAGGCTGC
Organism: Schistocerca cancellata; assembly: GCF_023864275.1. Lineage (NCBI taxonomy): Eukaryota > Metazoa > Arthropoda > Insecta > Orthoptera > Acrididae > Schistocerca > Schistocerca cancellata. The sequence continues at coordinate 583,679,249 of NC_064628.1, read as the reverse complement.
GGTCCTCCAGCCTCGGACAGCTTCTTGTTGTGTCCCTTCGTCAGATTTTAGCAGGGTTATTTGTCGGCGCATTTTGTCGCTGTGGCATGCCGATTGGGCTGCCCTTACAGCCAATAAGCTTCGGGCCTTGAAACCTCTTCCCGTGGCTTGGACGTCCTCCTCACGCCCTTCTCGGCGGGAGGAGGTAGTTTTGGCCTGGTTAAGAATTGGACACTGCCGGTTCAGCCATCGCCATCTGCTGACGGCTGCGCCGGTGCCGTTCTGCCCATGTGGGCAATTGCTGACGGTCCGCCACCTTTTAATGTCCTGTCCGGATTTTAACGCACTGCGTCTCGATCTTAACCTGCCATGTACTTTTTGTGCGCCCTAAAACCACAAAAAAAAAAAAAAAAAAGGGGGGGGGGGCAGTGAACAATGAAGAAATAATATAATTCACAAGTCAGTTAAAATACACAGTAACAATAAGAAAGTACACATCATTTAATATAAGAAATGAATTCCTCGCAGACATTTTTACAGAACAAAAACTGATCAGTTACTGTACTTTTCGGAAACACACGTTAAACTGAGGAGTTGTAACAAAAATAGTACATCAGTTTAACTATAACATAAAGGCTGAATCTTGAAGCCTCAAACCACATTTTGTGCCTGATGGACCGCCACATATTATTCTGATGACACCATCACATGTAGACGTTTGAAGAATGTTGACAGCAAACCTTTGTCAATCTCATTTTGTTGCCACATATCTGACATTTAGAGAGTTCCGTACTGTCTCCTAACATTTGAAAAAAAAAATAAATAAAAATTCACAGTGTATTCCATACATTCCATCTCACTCCACAGCATTCAGCTATTGAATATTAATTTTGGGTCCATGTTGCAAAAAATACACGATACGTTCAAAACCAAAATAACCAACTAATCAAACCAGTCATGTACCACATATTATGTACATTATAAGAAAGAAGGGTATGTACCGTAGAAGTAAAAGAGAAGGTACATGTGTCACACAACTATAAGACAACATAACATTGATCACTAAAAGGGGTTACCACACTGAACAGAAGTTTAATTTACGAAAATAAAATTTGTTTACCTCCAATTCAAAATAAATGTAAATCGCACACATACTTCACTGTTCATCTTAATTGTAATCACAGTTTTCTCCAGTTTCTGAGACATCCGTAGATATTTAATCTTTGGACACTTAAAAGCTTCACATTGCAAACAAATGACATCACACTTGATGTCATGGCTCAAACCCAATGAGTGGTATCAAATGCTAGAGTTCACCAAAGTGAAGAGGCTTGCAGTACATAGGCTAATATGGAGACTGCATCAAAGTAGTCTTTGGACTGAAAATCACAACCTCAACAGCTGCTATTACGTGTATATGATAAGGACAGCAATTGCTAGAGGAATTATGTGGTACTGGTTGCACTAGCGTCTTGTGTGGTACTTCCTTCTGGAGTTGCACTACACTTTCACAGAACCCTCCCCTCAAATCACCATCTGTGCAACTGATTTCATGTGTTCACATGCTTTCATACCACTTCGTAATTAGCTCTAGATTTTTATTGCTAATATTATAATTTGAGCCTGTCAATATTTCCTTTGTTATAGGAAGTATCTTTGCATTTATCCAAAGTTTAAAGTGAGTTCCCATTCATTATACGAAGTGAAATCCCAAGGTCATCATGTATTTACTTAGTCATCCAGTGATGATACTATCCTGTAGACAACAGCATTGTCAACAAACAGTATGTTACTGCTTCTGAAACTATTTAATGAATTGTGTATGAGTATTGAGAATTCTAGTTATCCTGTAATGCTTCCCTGTTACACACCCAATTTTGCTTTCACTCTTGCTGCACAAGTGCTGTGTAACATACTGTGTTCTGTTAGTCAAACATTCTTAAAGTCGTCATATGTTTGTGAAGAGGGCACCACGTACTACCTCAGACATCAACTGTCAATGTGGTACAGTGTTGAAAATCTAGGAGGTGAAATGCACCTACTATTTGCAAGAAATTGTGTGAAAAAGTTGACTGAGTCGTTTTTCCTGAATTCAATCAGACTAGTTGACAGAAACTTCTCTTTGCCCAAGGAACATTTTAAAGTTAGAGCTTAGAATGTGCTCTAAGATTCTGCAACAGACTAATCGTAAAAATATTGGTCTGGCATTCTATGCATGCATTCTTTCACTATTTTTACAAACATGAGTGATGTACAGTCGTCTGCAGTGGGACTGTTCACTGCTCCAGTGTGTCTCAACAAAAACAAAGTAGAAGTGTTTCTAACTTTGCACAGTATTCAGTGCAAAATCTAGTAGGGGTACAGTCGAGGTGTGATGGCTTGTCATACTTATTTCGTTACGTCTCATTTGTGTGTGTGTGTGTGTGTGTGTGTGTGTGTGTGTGTGTGTGTGTGTGCATTTTTAAGTGTGGAATTTGAGTTTCTTCTTTCTGTATGTTGTCTTCAATTTGAACACCCTACTGACGTTGGAATATCCTAGAATTTTCAGATATTTTGCCTGGATCTGGCTGTGAATATTGTTGTGGACATCGTGCATAGTCACCCCCCCCCCCCCCCCCCCCCCCAGCGCCCAGCAATTCTCCAAACGGCCCAATTAAATCGAGATGCATCCTAGCCCTCTTTGATTATCATCCTTGATACATGTATAAAATATTCTTGATATTCTTGCCGCGTCAGTTCTAGATAAAATCTCGAGCTTTCGACGATTACCTCCATCATCATTGTCAGGAGCTTACTGTCTCCACTGCTGCTATGGTAGCCTATATATAGCCCGAAGACGGCTTCTGATTGGTCGGTGATTATGTTCTGCTGTCTCAGACGGTGTCAGTGTGTGCGCCGGTGGCGCCACCGCTTCCGTTTGAACGTAAACCTTGGAAGGAACGTCTCTGCTGCTTCTCTGCATCAAGCGCTCGTTTCCACGCACAGCTCAGATGGTATCCGCTATCGAGGTTAAAGTTCTTTTGGCTCATTCTTATTTCAACAGCCTCCTTAATAACAGAATCCCAGTACGTGGAGGCATGGGACAGAATTTTAGTTTCATTGAACAATATTTTGTGTTTGTTCATGAGGCTGTGCTCCGCAATTGCCGATTTCTCCAGCTCTCTATTTTTAATATGGCGTTGGTGTTCTGCACAGCGGTCGGAAACGGTACGAATAGTCTGACCTATATAATTGCTTCCACACTCACAGGGTATATTATAAACTCCAGGGACCCTGAGGCCGAGATTGTCCTTAACAGGGTGCATCATCTCCTTAATTTTCTTAGGAGGACGAAAAATCGGTCTTATACCACGTCTATGCAGGACTCTTCCTATTTTGCTGGAAATTGCGCCACAAAAAGGAAGAACCGCAATCGGTGTTTCATCCTGTGAGGTTGCAGCATTATCACGTTTCCTTCTTTTGGAGAACGCTGCCTTTATATCGCGTGCACCATAGCCGTTCTTTCGGAACACGTTCTTCAGGTGATTAATCTCGGACCTTAAGTGGTCCTCGTCAGAAACAGTTTTGGCTCTATATACCAACGTGTTCAAAATGGCTCTCTTCTGAGCAGGGTGATGGAAACTCTGTGCGTTCAGGTATAAATCGGTATGCATCGGCTTACGGTATACAGAGTGGCCAAGACGCCCGTCCGTCTGTCGTTGTCTAAGAAAGGCAGTCTCCCTTCCTTCTCCATCTCAACAGTGAACTGGATGTTCGAATGGATGCTGTTCATGTGCTCAATGAATTCTTTGAGAGCTTCTTCGCCATGTGGCCAGATCATAAATGTATCGTCAACGTAACGATAAAATAAGGATGGACAGAGGGGAGCCGAATTTAGTGCACGTTCTTCAAAATTCTCCATAAAAAAGTTAGCCAGTGATGGAACAACGGAGAGCCCATTGCCATACCGTCTGTCATTTCATAAAATTTATTACCATACAAGAAGTAGGTGGTCGCCATCACGTGCCGGAACAACTTTATAGTTTCAGGAGGAAAAAGATCCGCCAGCATTTTCAAAGTGTCCTCCACAGGAACTTTTGTGAACAGCGACACCACATCCAGGCTGACTAAAATGTCATTAGGACCAACTCTAATATCTTCAAACCTGTCGGGCAAGAACCTGGACAAAGGAGCCATCTCGGCCCTTAATAAAGGTTTGAACTTTGCTCCTACACCACGTACTATACCCATCGTGGATCTTATCAGTGGAGTAGAACAGGATGTGCGGCATCTTGTATAGGACGACGCCGACGAAGTGAGACTTGTTACCAGTCGGTTTTTGGCCTCAGCTAAGCCTCCCAGGTCTAACATCAGTCGAGAGGAGAGGGAGGGGCTCCGTTTACTTCAGAAGGATGAAGATCTTGTCATATTACCAGCTGACAAAGGAAATGCCACCGTGGTCCTTAATACTACTGAATATCGTAGAAAAATGACTTCACTGTTGGAGGACAGTACGTATAAGTGTCTTAAACGGGACCCAACTTTGACGTACAGCAGAAAAACCATGAAGTTACTGAAGAATTCCGGGCTTCCAGACGATATTACAAAAAACCTCAGAGTCCAAGCTCCTAGACCGCCCAGGTTGTACGGACTACCGAAGCTCCATAAGGATAATGTTCCCATGAGACCTATTGCCAGTGCAATTGGTTCTCCTACTTACAAGCTGGCCAAATACTTAACAAAGTTGATGACTCCTATAGTTGGCCGGTGTGAACATCACATCAAAAACTCCCAGATGTTCACTGAGAAAATCAAAGATATTAGAGTTGGTCCAAATGACATTTTAGTCAGCCTGGATGTGGTGTCGCTGTTCACAAAAGTTCCTGTGGAGGACACTTTGAAAATGCTGGCGGATATTTTTCCTTCTGAAACTATAAAGTTGTTCCGGCACGTGATGACGACCACCTACTTCTTGTATGGTAATAAATTTTATGAAATGACAGACGGTATGGCAATGGGCTCTCCGTTGTTCCATCACTGGCTAACTTTTTTATGGAGAATTTTGAAGAACGTGCACTAAATTCGGCTCCCCTCTGTCCATCCTTATTTTATCGTTACGTTGACGATACATTTATGATCTGGCCACATGGCGAAGAAGCTCTCAAAGAATTCATTGAACACATGAACAGCATCCATTCGAACATCCAGTTCACTGTTGAGATGGAGAAGGAAGGGAGACTGCCTTTCTTAGACGTTTTAGTACAACGACAGACGGACGGGTGTCTTGGCCACTCTGTATACCGTAAGCCGACGCATACCGATTTATACCTGAACGCACAGAGTTTCCATCACCCTGCTCAGAAGAGAGCCGTTTTGAACACGTTGGTATATAGAGCCAAAACTGTTTCTGATGAGGACCACTTAAGGTCCGAGATTAATCACCTGAAGAACGTGTTCCGAAAGAACGGCTATGGTGCACGCGATATAAAGGCAGCGTTCTCCAAAAGAAGGAAACGTGATAATGCTGCAACCTCACAGGATGAAACACCGATTGCGGTTCTTCCTTTTTGTGGCGCAATTTCCAGCAAAATAGGAAGAGTCCTGCGTAGACGTGGTATAAGACCGATTTTTCGTCCTCCTAAGAAAATTAAGGAGATGATGCGCCCTGTTAAGGACAATCTCGGCCTCAGGGTCCCTGGAGTTTATAATATACCCTGTGAGTGTGGAAGCAATTATATAGGTTAGACTATTCGTACCGTTTCCGACCGCTGTGCAGAACACCAACGCCATATTAAAAATAGAGAACTGGAGAAATTGGCAATTGCGGAGCACAGCCTCACAAACAAACACAAAATATTGTTCGATGAAACTAAAATTCTGTCCCATGCCTCCACGTACTGGGATTCTGTTATTAAGGAGGCTGTTGAAATAAGAATGAGCCAAAAGAACTTTAACCGCGATAGCGGATACCATCTGAGCTGTGCGTGGAAACGAGCGCTTGATGCAGAGAAGCAGCAGAGACGTTCCTTCCAAGGTTTATGTTCAAACGGAAGCGGTGGCGCCACTGGCGCACACAGTGGCACCGTCTGAGACAGCAGCACGTAATCGCCGACCAATCAGAAGCCGTCTTCGGGCTATATAGAGGCTACCATAGCAGCAGTGGAGACAGTCAGCTCCTGACGATGACGATGGAGGTAATCGTCGAAAGCTCGAGATTTTATCTAGAACTGACGCTGCAAGAATACCAAGAATATTTTATACATAAGTGCTGCCGCGAAGAACTTCGTTCTCATCCTTGATATATGTTTACCTAACTAGAATATTAGAATATTACCTGTGAAATGACTGAGCTTTAACAGTGTCATAGGATGGTCAGCTCCCTCTCTCCGTAGGAATGTTAATGGCTGACACCATGAAGGATGTGAAGAAGTTAAGTAGCAAGCCAGTGTACCAATCATGATTCAAATCGACCGGTCTGATTTCTCAGTTAGCTATGAATGTGCCCAAGTGCTTACATCAACCAAATCACAAAAAGAGGGAAACATTCCACGTGGGAAAAATATATCTAAAAACAAAGATGATGTAACTTACCAAACGAAAGTGTTGGTATGTTGATAGACACACAAAATTCAAGCTTTCGCAACCCACGGTTGCTTCATCAGGGAAGAGAGAAGGAGAGGGAAAGACGAAAGGATGTGGGTTTTAAGGGAGAGGGTAAGGAGTCATTTCAATCCCGGTAGCGGAAAGACTTACCTTAGGGGGGAAAAAAGGACAGGTATACACTCGCGCGCGCGCGCGCACACACACACACACACACACACACACACACATCCATCCGCACGGTGTCTGATGGGTTGCGAAAGCTTGAATTTTGTGTGTGTGTGTGTGTGTGTGTGTGTGTGTGTGTGTGTGTGTATCAACATACCAACGCTTTCGTTTGGTAAGTTACATCATCTTTGTTTTTAGATGTATTACAAAAAGAAGTGTCTCCCAGTACTCTTGTGTTTGGGATTGGCGAGGTCGATAGGTGAGGTCTTCTGTCATTCAGCTAGTATTGTGAAGTTTTGAAAATCATAAGACTAGCCATTATTGTAGGCAGTGTAGCTATATTCACAAAAGTAATATACTAATATTTGGTAGTGTAGACCTTATAAATAATATGGAATTACCATTGTGCAGCATATTCTTAACAACGTTTTTTCAATATGTTAATTCTACAAAAACTTTTACCTCGCAAAGCTATTACGCTCATTATGTTCAGTATTTGATAAAGTGTTTAATTTTCAAATAAATTATGTTTCAGGAATAAGGATGAAAATGAACAGGATTTGGAAGATATAGATGATGAAAATGATTCAACAAAGAAGAAAAGGGTAAAGAAGGAGAAGAAAAAACACAAAGATGGTGGTGATCGTGAGACTGATAGTGATGAAGATGAATCAGGAAAGAAGAAGAAGGTAAAAAAGGAGAAAAAGAAACAGAAGGACGATGATGACGACGACCACGAGGCAGACAGTGTCGAGAAAAAGCTAGAGAACCTGCATATCGATACAGAGCATGCAGGAAAAAAGCAGGCTAAGGTAAAAGTTTTCAGAACATTAAGATCCATTTTTTCAATGACTGAAAACAAAAAGAAGAGAGCAGATTGTTTAAAGATGTGTGGCATTGAGATTGGTTAAAAATGTGTGATGTTATACAATGGACTGAAAAGAGTTTCTTAGAAATCTGTATTGAAAAACGACTTTTTTTGCAGTGCTGTGAACTCTTTACATTAGTACTGATTCATGTGCATGTCCCTCTGTTAGTTACTCTTATGCTTTCTCTTTGTAGCTTTTTGTGAGTGGACGATAAGTGGTTGCACTGTTGAGAATTTCTTTCATCTGTCTACACTTTTTCTTCCAACGGAGCTTTGAATAAAAGATAATTCCACATCAAGTGGTCTATTTTTAGAAATGGACCCCGCTGGACAATATCATATTTTGTTGTAATTTTGTGTGCAGATTTACTAAATGACCAAAGGAAGATATACAAATTTTTATGTGTAAAATGTAATACTTTGTGTGTAGGGACCTCTTTAAGTGAAAGGTGCACAAATGGTGCGGTGACATTTCAATAATTTTCAGAGTGCTGTAATTCACTGGATAACTGTGATAAAGCTGCAAAATGTGGCAAGGTAGTCAGATAGTTTGTGTTGTGCACTTTCTGTAAGTTTTATGTCTTTTGGCTCACTATTTTTGCTCAGAGTGCCATAGAAAGGAGTCAGTAAATTTTGCCATGACAAAATTTCTCCCAAGTTGAAATAGCTTGATATCTTTATGTAGGCTAGTTAGTTTAAAAGAAATCCTCTTTTTTGACCTTAATGCCTAGTAGCTTGATTATCACTTTTTGGGTTATAGTTCTTGGGACTGATGGGTGAATGTACCCAAAAATAGATTTGCTACAAAAGTAATTTTTGAACCCTTTATTTCAAAAGGGATACCTAATGCATACTTGCTTTAATTACTGTTTGAAAGAACATCTTTTTCTCCACAAAATAGTCAGTTTCCAATAATGGTTTTTACTCTAAAGGTCAATAATTATCCATTAATGTTTGTCATGCAAATCAACGTTTAGGAGGGTACAAGTTTTGTTTCCCCATGTATTTTATGTAGGGGGAGGGGGAGGGGGGGGGGGAGAGAGAGAGAGAGAGAGAGAGAGAGAGAGAGAGAGAGAGAGAGAGAGAGAGAGAGTGTTCCACCAATAACCTCTCAGAGATGGTAGTATGAACATGTTGTTGTTGTTGTTGTTATGGTCTTCAGTCCTGAGACTGGTTTGATGCAGCTCTCCATGCTACTCTATCCTGTGCAAGCTTTTCTTCATCTCCCAGTACCTACTGCAACCTACATCCTTCTGAATCTGCTTAGTGTATTCATCTCTTGGTCTCCCCCTACGATTTTTACCCTCCACGCTGCCCTCCAAAACTAAATTGGTGATCCCTTGATGCCTCAGAACATGTCCTACCAACCGATCCCTTCTTCTGGTCAAGTTGTGCCACAAACTTCTCTTCTCCCCAATCCTATTCAATACTTCCTCATGAGTTATGTGATCTACCCATCTAATCTTCAGCATTTTTCTGTAGCACCACATTTCGAAAGCTTCCATTCTCTTCTTGTCCAAACTATTTACCGTCCATGTTTCACTTCCATACATGGCTACACTCCATACAAATACTTTCAGAAATGACTTCCTGACACTTAAATCTATACTCGATGTTAACAAGTTTCTCTTCTTCAGAAACGCTTTCCTTGCCATTGCCAGTCTACATTTTATATCCTCTCTACTTCGACCATCATCAGTTATTTTGCTCCCCAAATAGCAAAACTCCTTTACTACTTTAAGTGTCTCAATTCCTAATCTAATACCCTCAACATCACCCGACTTAATTCGACTACATTCCATTATCCTCGTTTTGCTTTTGTTGATGTTCATCTTATATCCTCCTTTCAAGACACTATCCATTCCGTTCAACTGCTCTTCCAAGTCCTTTGCTGTCTCTGACAGAATTACAATGTCATCGGCGAACCTCAACGTTTTTATTTCTTCTCCATGGATTTTAATACCTACTCCGAATTTTTCTTTTGAAAAAAAATACCTAGTAAACATGGTTTTTGAAATGCATACTGGAAGAGCTATAAACACTACTTCATCTTTGATACTGAGGGAGATATCTCTTCTCCTGAATAAGTGCTCATAGCTCTTAAGGTACTCATTTTAGATTGCATATTTGCTGGACCTCTTGTCTTGTTTTGGTTTGCACTGCTACTTCTGAAAGTGTATTGGGGTTTTGTTTCACCGTATGTATCTATCAAAACACATGGCAGGGACTTGCCTGTTACCTGAGTTACCTGGGTTTTCTGAATTTATCTTGCAGTTTTAATTTTTGTGATGAAAAATGCTTTAGTAAGGTGCTAATACAAACTTTAGGCTACACAACAGCTCAATCTCTTATCACAACCTTTACATGGCTTTCACATTCATTTGCTTTGCGTTTCATCAACCAAATTTTCAACTTCTATATTAAAGATCACTCTGCCACCACAGCTATGCTGTGAAGGGTATTCAATCTCATACTGTAGCCGTTTGTGGTATCTGAAAACAGTCAGTGTTGCTACTGTCACTACCAGTAAGTAAAAAACTAGCTTCCTCATCACCAAAGGCCACACTCAAAAGCCAGACAAGTTCACCATAGGTTGGGAACTTGTTCCAAGTTCTCAGCTCTGATAGTTGTTACTGGGTTGCTTATAACTGTTCCCAAGCCTTGCGTAGGTTTCTTAAACAAGTTGTGAAGCATTTGGAGGATTTGGCAGTTTTTTCTAAGCCTCATGTTTCAGTATCATTATGGTTCCAAAACTGATGTATTTACATTAATGTAAAAACAGCATTAGTGTTGCAGTGATTTAAATTTTTTGTCAATAGGAGGAATGCCAGGCTAAGGATGGCAGCGAAGCTTATTCACCCTGGTACTTCGTATGTACGAGAGTTAATGGGGAATCTTTCTTGTCAATGAAACCTCAGTTTTTTGTGGAGCATTTAGAGGACAAGTTTGGGGAGGTGGAGGGCTTGTCCAAAATGTGGTCAGGGTTGGTCTTGATCAAAACAGCATGCTCTGCCCAGTCATGGGCATTACTCGCCTGTGACAAGCTGGGGGATATTTCTGTTTCCATCACACACCGTAAGAGCTTAAGTATGGTCCAGGATATCAAATTTCACAGGAACCTTCTTTTGCTGTCTGACAATGAGCTGCACGCCAATTTAGAGTGGCGAGGTTTCTGTTTTGTCCAGTGCGTGGGGTCTGAGGGATAATCAGGTTTCCACTGATGCGTTCATCTTGGCCTTCGAGGGTGATCCATTACCACAGAAGGTCAAGGTGCTGGGCTGCCGCTGTGACATAAAGCCGTATATCCCTCCCCTGATGCGGTGCTTGAGATGCCGGAAGTTTGGCCATATGTCTTCGCGCTGTACTTCCAGCGTCACCTGTTGGGACTGTGGACGTCTTTCACATCCCAATACTCCCCGTGCCCTACCTCCCATCTGTGGCAGTTGTGGAGAGCACCATTCGCCTTGCTCGCCAGACTGCAGCATTCTCCAGAAAGAAAGAAAAATAATGGAATAGCAGACCCTGGACCGACAGACCTGCACTGAGGCTAAGAGAAAACGAGAGGCTACATCCAGTGCATATGGCGTCAACCTATGCTGCCGCTATGACAACAATTCTACCATCTTCTGTTCTGCTGCATACAGTTGGCTCTTAGAGCTGTCCCCTTGATGGTGGGAGGGGGGCCACTTCCCTACCTGTTGCTCCTGCAGAACCCACTTCAGGAGCTACACCCCCCCACCCTCCCCCAACCATCGGGGATGTCAGTCCGCACTTCTCAGCCAGAGAAGCGTAAGTCTTCTTCGGCTCCTCTCTCCAGGAAGGGATCCCTTGGGTCACTCCCTTCCCAGTTTCCGACCAGTGGCAAAGCTGACACCCGCCAGTGGCTGAAGCAACCACAGGTAGCTCGTCATAGGGCTTCACAGTCCTCCTCAGCCCCTGAGAATCAGTGAAGCCCTCCCAGCTGGACAAACCTACAGGAGCAGCGAGATAAACCTAAAAAGAAAAAGACCCCCAAGAACCAGCACTATCCACAAGCTCTGTGTCTAAAGATGAGGTGGAGATTCTGGTGTCCACTGAAGACCTAGATCTCACTGGGCACTCAGACACAATGAATGTCTATGACACAAGTACTCATCTGGTGGCAGCAGGTGACCCTGAGGCATAGACTGCCTCATAGTGTTTCATGCCTTGCCAGTCTCACGATCACATAATCCTGCAGTGGAACTGTGGCGGTTTTTTCCACTACCTGGCTGAGCTAAGGCAACTGTTAAGCTTTACACCTGCTTTCTGCGTTGTCCTCCAGGAAACCTGGTTCCCGGCATTGCCGACCGACCCCTGCCCTCTGCAGCTATAAGGGATATTGCAGGAACCATTGCAACTATAATAGAGGATCAGGCGGAGTTTGCGTCTTGTGTCCTGAAGTCAGTATGTAGTGAACATGGGCCGCTTCAAAACCCTCTTGGAGCTGTGGCTGTCAGGATAAGGATGGTGCAGGAAATAACTGTCTGCATGGTATATCTTCTTCCAGGTGGTGCAGTACCCCTGAATGTATTGGCTACACTGATTGATCAATTCCCTAAACCTTTCCTACTTTTGGGAAATTTTAACGAGCATAACCCCTTGTGGGGTGACACCATGCTTATTGGCCGAGGTAGGGAGTACGAAAATTTACTGTCACAACTTGATGTCTGCCTCTTAAATACAGGTGCCCCCACACATTTCAGTGTTGCACATGGCACATATTCGGCCATTGATCTCACGGTTTGCTGTTCTGACCTTCCCCCATCCATCCACTGGAGAGCACATGACAACCTGTGTGGTAGTGCCCACTTCCCCATCTTCCTATCATTCCCCCGGTGTCATGCCCACACACGCCTACCCAGATGGGCTTTAAACAAGGCAGACTGGGAAGCTTTCACCTCTGCTGTCAACACTGAATTTCCCCCACATGGTGCCATCGACGTTGTCATTGAGCTGGTCACTACAGCGACGGTTTCTGTGGCGGAAAACACGATCCCTCATTCTTTAGGGTGCCCCAGTGAAAGACAGTCCCTTGGTGGGTGCCGGAAGTCGCTGAGCCAATTAAACAGCATCGGCAAGCTCTACAGCGACATAAGCGGCACACTTCCCTAGAGCACCTAGAGAGCCTTTAAGCAGCTCCGTGACTGCATTCACCAGCTTATAAAACGACGGAAACAGGAGTGTTGGGAGAGGTATGTGTTGATCATTGGGTGCCATACATCACCTTCCCAAGCCTGAATGAAGATCAGATGTCTTTTTGGGTATCAGACTCAAACAGGTGTCCCTGGCATTAACATCAATGGCATGTTATGTACTGACACAAACGCGATTGCCGAGCACATTGCTGAGCGCTATGCTTGAGCCTCTGCATTGGAGAACTACTCCCAGCCTTTCGCACCCTTAAACGGCGGATGGAAAGGAAAATCCTCCCATTCACTACATGCCACAGTAAACCCTATAATGTCCCATTTACAGAGTGGGAGCTCCTCAGTGCCCTTGCACATTGCCCTGACACAGCTCCTAGGCCAGATAGAATCCACAATCAGATGATTAAACATCTCCCATATGACTACAAGCGACACCTCCTCACCATCTTCAACCAGATCTGGTGCGATGGCATCTTTCCATTGTAGTGGCGGAGAGCACCATAATTCCAGTGCTCAAACCCAGTCAAAACCCACTTGATGTGGATAGCTACTGGCCCATCAGCCTCACCAGCTTTCTTTGTAAGTTGTTGGAACGAATGGTGTGTCAGCGGTTGTGTTGGATCCTGGAGTCATGTGGCCTACTGGCTCCATGTCAGGATAGCTTCTGGCAGGGTCACTCTACAACAAATAATCTTGTGTCCCTCGAGTCTACCATCCGAACAGCCTTTTCCAGATGCCAAAATCTGATTTCAGTCTCTTTTTTTTTTTTTTGACTTATGTAAAGGATACAGCACAACCTGGTGACATCATATCCTTGCCACATTGTATGATTCGGGGTCTCCGGGGCTCACACCCGGTTTTTACCCAAAACTTCCTTTTGCTCCGTACTTTCCATGTCCAAGGTGGTGCCTCCCATAGTTCTACCCATATTCAGAAGAATGGCGTTCTGCAGGTCTCCGTATTGAGTGTCTTTCTATTTTTAGTAGCTATTAATGGTTTAGCAGCAGCTGTAGGGCCGTCCATCTCACCTTCTCTGTATGCGGATGACTTCTGCATTTCGTACTGCTCCTCCAGTACTGGTGGTGCTGAGTGACACCTACAGGGAGCCATCCATAAGGCACAGGCATGGGCTGTAGCCCACAGCTTCCAGTTTTCGGCTGCGAAGTCGTGTGTCATGCATTTCTGTCAGTGTCACACCGTTCATCCAGAAACAGAACTTTACCTCAATGACAATCCACTCACTGTAGTGGAGACATATCGATTCTTAGGACTGGTCTTAGACACCGGATTAATTTGGCTACCTCACCTTCATCAACTTAAACGGAAGTGCTGGAAGCACCTTAATGCCCTCTGCTGCCAGAGCAACACCAACTAGGGTGCAGATCGCTCTACGCTGCTGCAGCTCTACAGAGCCCTTGTTCAATCCTGCCTTGACTATGAGAGTCTGGTTTATGGTTTGGCGGTGCCCTCAGCATTGCATTTACTTGACCCAGTTCACTACTGTGGGGTTCGCCTAACGACGAGAGCTTTTAGAACGAGTCCGGTGACCAGTGTCCTGGTGGAGGCTGGATTCTCTCCATTGAAGGTTAGGCGTCTGCAACTGCTCGCCAGTTATCTTGCACACGTTCGTAGTTCTCCTGCGCATCTGAATTACCATCTCCTTTCCCCAACCACGGCGGTTCATCTCCCTCGTCGGTGGCCTAGGTCAGGGCTTACGGTTGTGGTTGACATCTGGTCCCTTCTGTCTGAACTGGAGTCCTTCCCATTACCACCTCTCCTCGAGGTCCATTCACGTACACCCTCCATGGTGTACAACTAGGCTGCATATTCTTCTGGGCCTTTCGCATGGCATTAAGGACTGTGTTAACTCTGCGGCTCTCCGCTATCACTTCCTCTTGGTTCTCGACATGTACTGGGATCATGAATGGTTTACACCGACGACTCGATGGCTGATGGTCACATAGGCTTTGCATATATTCATGGAGGACATATTGAACAGCACTCTTTGCCAGATGGCTGCAGTGTTTCCACTGCAGAGCTGACGGCTATATCTCGTGCTCTTGATCACATCCCCGCATGCCCTGGCGAGTCATTTCTTCTGACAAGGGAACGGTCAGACTTGTCATGCTGAAACATGTATTGCTTTTTTTAGCACTGTTATTTAACTGTGCAAAAGGTCCGTATGCAAAATTGTAGCTGCTGACATGAACTGGAAGTCACCTAAAAAAAATCACGAACATGGCTGTGTTTCCCGCTTGGCGCTTGCAGTGACGGCTGGCCACCCCTGGAAATGGCGAGTCGCGAGCGTTGTGCGAATGCTCGGGAAGTGCGGCCGTCTTATCGCGGCGTTCACGAAAGAGGAATATCGCTGCACGGTTTTGGTGGAAAGGAGAAACGAATATTCGTTTCTGTGGCATGCACGTCCTTTTAATTTCTGGTACGTATTTCGAAACATACCGTCCTGAAACTGGTTAGAGATGTGAAAGATGTTCTGTACATGTTCATCTATACTCCGCAAGCCACTTTACGGTGAACATTCAATCTCACCTCACAGGTGATGGCGAACCCTGTAAATGTTTTGCTGCTTGCCATGGAGATATACCACAGACGCCAAATGAAGCAATCAACAGAAAACACGCGTGAAGACTATGTGTTGTGCGACATGGTTATTAAACTTCTAGACGACCATGTAAATGGTGCAGACCTGTGGCTAGAAACAACTGAAACACTCGATATTGCAGACTGTGAATCTACAGACGGCGAAGACACCGACGAAAGTTGCACTCGTGAAGACTCTTCGAGTCATTGTGCCACGTACCATCATCAGTTATTTCCGAAAATAACACCAGCAACTACAATTACCTTATCAGACAAAGAAAAAGCGGTGACGTATTGGTTGAACAAAAGTGGCAAGAAACGCCTACGTGTCAGTACTGTTCAAAATAAGTATCGCTTTGTCCGTTCTGAACGTGAATTGTATAGCTGGAAAAAGGAAGTCGCTGGACGACGTAAGAGTCGACTAGAAATTGCGACGGAGATAAATGCGCGACTTTTTGAGCTATTTACGGATGCCAGACAACAGTTATTTAGTGTCAGCGATACAACTTTGCGTGATTGGGCGTTAGAGATTGCCAACACGATAGGCGCTAAAGAATTTACAGCTTCTCAAAGTTGGATTAGTCGCTTCAAAAAATTTAATAAAACTGTGGCAAGAAAAATAACAAAATTTGTATCGAGAAACAGGTCGGAAAATGAAGTGACACAAATCGAAATGATATAAGCTTTTCTTACGAATGCAAAAGTAAGATCGCTAGTGTTAGTGAATCGTACGTGTACAATGCAGATCAGTCAGGTTTTCAAAAAGAAATGCGTGCGAAAAGAACACTGTCATTCAAATGGGAAAAACATATTGAGGCGATTGCACAGTCCACGACTGCACTCACCCATTCATACACTATAAAGCCCATAATTAGACTGGATGGTTCATTGCTGCCTAAACTATATGTGTGTCTTGAAGAACCAACTGGACGTTTTGGACAACGTGTCAAAAGAACAATGTTCTACGCAAATAATCTTGTGGTAGACGCATCGAAGTCTGGAAAAATGGGAAATGAGAACGTTTTCATGCGTCATGCTTTTCTTCCGTTCTGCGGGAACAAATCTGTTCTCCTTCTAGATTCGTGGTCAGGTCATAAAAGGTCTGATTCATTAAAAGCTGTGTTTCGAGCCCACCCTGATAAAGAAGTAGAGATACTTCAGATTCCACCCGGCACGACAAATGTAATTCAACCTTTAGACAAAGAATTTTTCCGTCAGTGGAAGGCTTTTTACAGAAAAATAACAGAAAATTATTGTGTGCAGATCACTGCAATTTCCTGTCTATCATCGTGACAATATTCTCAAGCTGCAGTCAGTAGTACATTATCAATTTTCCGCCCCACGCTTTCAAAATTTGATTAAATATGCGTGGCACCCCTCGAAATATACTGATACTAGGCCTGATTCATTCCTAACACCAGTCCAGTTTTGTCTACGGACATCTAGCTACGTCTGTGATTCACAGGGGTGTCATATATCGTCTTTGCTTGTATGTTCTTGGTGCACAAAAAACCTCTGTTTTGAACATTGTATCAATATTTCGCATTTTTGCTTTAATTACAAGAAATAAAATTTGGACGTGTTCTAAACCGTATATTTATTTATGTCTATTTCATAGCTATTTGGAAAGAATGTTGTAGATAACATATCAGCCATATTTGTCAACGAATGTTTATCATGCGATCGCTTTCACTGGGGGAATCAGCTCTCTCACTGCTGTGGCAAGAGAGCGGCGTGTAGCTAACGCCACCTTGTCCCTAGATGGCATTGGTATAACGTAGCGAGAGAGGTCAGGGTTGTACAAGAGGCAGTTATAAGCGCGGAAACCGTGCGACAATAATGTCTTACTTCATAAAATTGTTTACAGATTTCCAAGTCATGTCAGCAGCTAAAATTCTGCATACAGACTTCTTGCAATGTTAACTCACAGTGGTAAAAAAAGCAACACAGGTTTCAACATGACAAGTCTGACCATTCCCTTGTGAGTACTGAATCCCTGAGCAGCCTACAAGCTATTGACCAGTGCTACCCTTGCCATCCCTTGGTAGTGTCCATTCAGGAGTCCATGTGTGCACTGGAATGGTCCCATCGTTCAGTGGTGTTTGTGTGAACCCCTGGACTCGTTGGAATCCCAGACAACAAACTTTCCGACAGACTGGCCAAACAGACTATGCGGAAACCTCTTCTGGAGATGGGCGTCTCCGAAACTGACCTGTGTTCTGCCTTATGCCGCAGGGTTTTCGGCTTTGGGAGGTGGAATGGCATAACAGTACGCACAAAACAACCTGCGTGCCATTAAGGAGACTACGAATGTGTGGAAGTCTTCCATGTGGTCGTCTCGCAGGGAATCACTTTGAGCCATTCGGCAGCAGACTTTTAACTTTCCCAGCACCCTACCTTTGGTGTTGGGCGATAATGTCTCAACAGCAACTAAAGTTCTACATTTTATTTGTGAGGGTGGGTTTTTTCATTTGATCTAATTTGGGGCGCATGTCCTTTGTCCCTCTGTGTCCTCCACCAAAGTGCTTTTAAGGTGGAGGTTTTAATGTGTTGCAGAGTGGCTGGCTTCTTCTTTTTATTCTCATGGTCAGCCAGCCATGGTAATCTGATCTCTTGTTTTGATCTCTTCTACATTTTTCTTGTGTCTCTCTGTGGTTTTCTTGTCCAGTTTTGTCCATTTTAGTGTTTGTTGCCCTTCTGTTATTCTTGTGGTTTTCTCCTTTCTTCCAACTGTGTTTTGTATGTCTCGATTATTTTACTCCCACTCTTGTGGAATTATTTTAATCGGAACGATGACCTAGCAGTTTGCTCCCTCCCCACCCCTCTTTAAACCATCACTCTTTTCACTTCAAGATTTGTCTACTTTAACCTATCTCTCAGACACACAAAATTCTATTGAGATTTTTTACTGGACCAACACCTTGATGCCAATGTGGGAAAATGAATTTTCTGCACTAGCAGATGGCACTTACTTGGTCACTTATTAAATGTTGTACCTAATTAACATTGTGTTTTGTATAGCCTTTTGAATCACAGTTACTCATTTCTCTAAAAAAGAAGCACCCCCAATGGAACTCAAAATGCTATTAAACTTATCATTTGCTTCCATCTGTGCATCTTCATCAGACAAAAGCTGAAGCTGTGACATCAAGCCAATTTCTTACAGATTTCCATGTGACCGCTTAACACTCGAGTATGCGCGCCATTTTTCATATCATGAGCTGACGCGTGGCGCATTTTGTATGCGTGTATAGAATATCTTTCTTTATGTTACCGAGGTAAGTCATGTATGATCAAAATCACAGTTTAATCTTACTTTATTTAAACAACGAGAAAGTAAGCATATATTATTCGAGCTAAACCACTGTTTTATTAAACAATAATGAAATAAATTTTCACTATAACACACTGTTGCTAAGGACAGGTGTTACAGAGACAGTAACGACCCACTCAAAGCATTAAGCAGTGCAGTTGCATCATATCCCAGCCAGCTGCTTATTCGATTACCAGGTATCTCATAGAAAACTGCCTCAATGTGGGAATAAGTTGCTAGTTCGTAATCTATGTAATTTTTTTGCACGGATCGTACATTTTTTTCTCGTCTGGCTCACTTTATATTTTATATTACTGCTGCTCACTTGGACGTGTGACAACACAATTTATCACTGTGTTACATGAAGCAAATAATGAAGGAATAGGTATGGGTTTGCAGCTGTGAAACAAAAATGGAACTGTGCAAAATCATTTTATTTTTATTTGGTGCACTTTATACACCTGCTCAAAGGCTAAACACAACTTTTGCTCAGTGGTTCAGCTGATTTGCCAAATTTGCATTTATGCAGCTAAGATTTTTCCAGTTGTGATATTCTTCAACGAAAAAGGATTGCAACAGTATATTTGCAGACATTCAGATTTTGTCTGCAAAGTAGCTTTATGATAATAACAAATTGTACATTCATAAACTAGAATGACTCAACAACAGTTCTTTTTGTTCAGGAGAAATTTCTCCAGCATTTAGCAGCCTTAAGTTATATTACTTTTTTGTGTAATATAGTTCTAAAAAGTTGAAAAACAGAATAAGCCAAATGTTTCATAAATATTCTGTTTCTATGTGACCTGTGGGACATCACACACTGGAAAATAGAATAACCAAAAATAAATATAACTATACAACTGAGAAAACAATTAATGCTTCTCATATTGTTGGAATAGCCTGTAGTATTGCATCACCTTCCTCCTGAGAAACAGAGGCGGCCAGAAAATGAGTCTACCAACATACAAACATTTCTGTAATTTTTTGGTGAACTTTGCTGTGTTCACCGTCCTGTATTCTGAAAATTTCTTGTTTCTGGGAGAAATTGATAGCAAAACAATAAAATATAGAACTTCAGTGTCAATTTGATGTTAAGGAGGATTAAATTTGTTAAAAATTAATTTATCATCTGTATCACACTTTTTCTAGAATGACCCAGTAGTCGTTTGTAGAAGAAAGTGTACTGGATTGTTTTAAACCTTAAAGAAATAAAGCATTCTAAAAGTTAGATATTTCAAAGAGAAAGAGATACTCTTTCAAATAGAAGGGATCAGACATGGGTTTAAAAATTAATTACTTTTACCAGCAAATCTGTTTTCAGGCAACTTCACACTCGTTGATCTCAAGGATTGTCAAACCAAAAGTGATGAAACTTACAGATTTTATAAACAAACTGCTAAGGTTACAAAAGGGGAACTTTTTAAACCAACTACAAAAAGAGATCATGCTGTTTGAACTTGGGAGAAAATGTGTCGTGACAATAATGTATTGACAGCTTTGTGTAGCACTTGGAGTAAAAATGGTGAGCTAAATGACACACAATTTACAGAATGTGCACAGTGCAAACTGTTTAGCTGTCTTGCCAGGTTTTGCAACTTTACCACTAGTATCCACTGAAATACAACACTTCGAATGTGGCTAAAATTTTTGAAATGTCGCCGTGACATTTGGGCACCCTTCATTTGGGAGATTTAGAGGATCAGATGTGTGAATATACCACTAAAGTTTGGAGGGAGCCATCTCAGTGTGTTCAGGATGGACTCGACTACCACCTGGGGCATCCTGGGTACTTTTGATGGCTTGGGAGATGGGTGTGGTTTTGTGGACAGCTGTAGAGAAGCAAACAGTGAACATAAATTGTTCTTTATTAACCCACTAAACTTGGAATGCCATATGAGTGCACCTACATCTCTGGTGCGATTCACTGTCATCTTGTAACATTCCCAATTGCAGTGGCAGGTGAGCTAGATGCTCCATACAGTGTACTTGTACTGCCCTGGTGGCAGTGCGCTGAGCTAGTGTTGCTGGCACACCAGAAGCCAAATTGCCAATGGTAACTGAGCACCTTGGCGCCCCCACTGGGGCATAGGGTAAGACAGTGATGTCTTCCAACTTTGCAGTAGGTGGCAGCGTCCCAGTGGCAGAAGACAGTGTCATCAGGCCTTTATCAAGTACTACAACTGAAACAAAATCTGACACATTGAAAAACAATGAAACGAGGTTACAAATGATACAAAGATACCAGAATGTATGCTTCTCATGAGTGAAATTCAAAGATCTTCACTGCTACTTAAATATTCTACTGTCCTAGTTGAATCAGCTTTGCAGTCTGCTGTTATCGGAATGAAGTGTACCTTTTTCTTTGTCTCTCAACCATCATGCTTGTGACACCACAATGTCACAAGTTGGAGATGCGAACCGATCACTACTGGAGGGTGGGAGCCATCTTGGTGTGTCAGACTAGGCTCGACACCCATGTGAGGCATCTTGGATTCTTTTCATAGCTTGGGAGAAGGGTGTGACGTGGACAGCACTCTTGTGCTGATTGTAACCTCCTTGCTTGGACCAAGGTTTAAATGCAGCTGTATAGCTCTGGCCATTGTGGAAGAAGCCATGTTTCTTGGCAGCATTGAAACATCTGGAATGGGGGTCTCTTCATGTGGAAGTGGGTGCATGGCGGAGGGTTGTAGGGTCAGCAGGTAGCTACCCTCTGCTGCTGGCAATGATGCTGCCTGGTTACAGCTCTGGACTGTAGGGGAATTTTATGCCATAACAGGGATCTCCTACACGCAAACTATTAAAATTCAGCAGCTTAAAGTTTGTAAACCTTTCTTGGGTCATACTCACACTAAATTAAATATATGGTTGAATGGGGCCCATCTCTAAAAGAAGACCAACCTATTTTGATGAGCTAGTTCTGAAATCTGTGTATCAAAGAAAAGCAAAACGGAAGTAGGCCATTAACAACAGCAACAACAACAACAATAATAATAATAGCAGTAGCAGTAATAGAAATGACAATAAATACTCACATTGATGCTTCTGATTTTTTTACTAATTTGAGTGTATGTTAATCGTGGTGAAATCTTTATTATACATAATTTTTTTAAATCTTGCTTTGTTTTGACCCCACCCCTGAAGGATTAACTAATTCCTAGTGGAACTCTGTCCTTCACATCGTTTTCAATAGTTTTAAGTTGCACATAGATTCCTGTGCATCAGTATGTTTCCCTTGCTACTTTGTGCCGCACACTTAAAACGCATTTCACATTGTAACAGCGTTGGTAGACTAATGTTACTTGATCTTTTTGTCCCACATGTGAAGAATGTCATAACTTTGCAAACCATAACTTCTACATGGTGTCAGTACTGCTCTCAGAACGTGGGTTTCACTTAGTTTCTTGTGTCATCAGTCACACATTCCAGTGTTTAATTAGGCTACTTATCCCAAGGAACTACTGGCAGTTCCATGTGAATATTTAAATACCATCCACACACAGCCTATCAAGACATGGTGCAGAATCCAGTGCTGCTGAGTTTTTCCCAGTATTCGTGCAAACCTCCCCACTGCCCTCTTTTTGTTTTTCAGCCCTGCTTCCTCAGAAACATTTTCTAGTGCCTGATCAGTTGTTTCCTAAATCTGATCTAGCTTTTCATTTGTTATTGGACTTTTGAAAAAAAAAAAAAAAGGGGGGGGGGGGAAGAGAGAGTGTTTGTGATTTATTCTAATCTCTTTTCTAGGGTCACAACTGACTTTGAATGGTCATAATAGTGATTGTTACTTTGTAATTACTTTGTTCAATGTTTTTCTTTAATTTTATTTTTGGTTCATTCTCTTTGTATATTTAAATAGTGACCGGTATTGTAGGCTCTTACCTGTGATCAATCATAAAAAAATTTGTTTTTTTCATTTATATTGTCAAAGAATGTGTGTAAATCGATGCTGCGAAAAACAATGTTACATCTGTGTGTTGTTGACTTCCTTGGTCAGCCGTATTCGGTATCTGTTTTATTTAAATGCACACTTCATCAAAATTAGTTACCATTTAATGGGTCATTGCTTTTTCTGTGTTAGAACATTTACTACCATACAAGAGATGCACAATTATGAAGAACCTATAGTTAAAATATCGTTCTCTGTCACTAATTGTAATGACATGCGAGTAATACTAGTGTTTTTTCAGGTATTACTCTGTGTACACCCTCAATCAGACAATAATGGTTCATTTTTTCTGTGGTAATTTTTTTTTTGTCTGATACAGATAGTGAGAAGATGGTATATTACCAAAAGTGGGAGTAATAACAAAGAAAGATTAATACAGCTCTGTCACACATTTTCTGAAGTACCATTATGTGATTTCTGCCTTAAAAGTGTATGTAATTAGTACTAATTCAGTACCTACCAGTTCATCCACCATATTGTTGTCGAAACATAATCACTTTCCGTTATTGTTATCCCACTTCATGGTACTTGTACAGAGATTGTGATGGAGTGTGACGGAGGTGTCTGTAAAGTATCTGAGATGAGGACATGTAAAATCTCCCACGATCATTTAAGTGTTGTCCATTTCAGAATAAATAGCCCCCAATCTCACCATGGAATGAGTTTCTGTATTAGGGAGTTGATAATTTTAACCTATTCTCAGAAAAGTCTTGTAAATTTATTCGAAAGGCTAACTGTATCTTTCACTGCCTGAAATCAGTACTTGTTCCATTCCTATTAAATACTAAAGTGGACAATTTTGTGATTTATCTGTTGGCAAGCACATACTTTCTCAGTAAATCTCTGATTGCAAATCAGTACATAGTTTTCAATTACAACAAATTGAAGGTTCAGCCAAGGCTCCTTTCATTGTGAATGTCTTAATCAAGTAATTAGAAGGAGTTTTCGTGGATGCCAGGAGTGGTGATCCTGTTGAGTTCATAGACAGCATCTTTGTTGTATGGGCTTATAGTAGACATGAACTACTTAGTTTTATTCTTGGAACATCAAAATTCTTTCTCCATTGTGAAATTCAAATTATCTTCTTCTCAAAACAACTGGGGCATGTAAAATGTCAATGGCATGGTGGTCCTAGCGAGTCTCTATATGTAACTAATTTCTTTCGGCATCTCTTCAAAGATGATTTTGGTGAAAGTGTGTGGGGCTTGCCACAGAGAAGGTAGTAAATCCATATCATATGACAAAATTTGGCCAAAGGAACCTTCATCTTTTTCATTGTTATTACACTCACAACAGTGCTTTAGAAATAATTTATGTATTTGATCAAGTGGACAGGATGTATAGAGGAATATACCTTTCCAACCAGTATGTAGACACATCTTATTGTCATGTAGGGTAAATATCTCATCATGGCTGTTCTCCTCAAGGAAGCATAAATTTTTAATTATCTTTTATTAGGTCATGTGTTAAGTCTTCCTTCAAGTGTCAAAGAATAAAAGAACTTGGCAGACGTAAACAGTGCTGTGAACAAATGTGAGAAAATGAAGTCCATTTTGTTTTTGGGCTAATACACCTTGTTCAGATAAAAAGGAGGCAGCCAAATGGTGACAATCTTGAATCCCAGCCCACTAGAAGACAAGTACCAAACCATTATACTTAACCAACACATTTTTTAATCGAAATCTCTGTCTCGTCGCTCTAAATTAAAATTTATGGAACAGGATGTCAGTTTAATTGAAGCTTGAATTTCTTCTTTCCCAAAAGAAAAAGAAGTCATTATCCATAGTACAAAGTAATTAAGGTATTCCTATATTCTGCATTAAGTATGTTCTGGATGTACACTAAATTTTGGATAGTTCATTCAGTGTGTGTTAATCCGTGATTCTGTTGGCGAATTTTAAGAAAAACTTACAGAAGCTTTCATTGTACTGCTTCTGCTCAGATACTGCACTACCTGTGACCAGAGAAGCTTAGAGTATAGCCAAAAAGAAATTATGTCTATGAAAAACAGAAAAATCTATGGAAATCCTTGAATTTAAAAAGACCGAATCTCAAATGCCTTAAAGTACTATCCATGCACTATATGGACAAGCAGTAGGTGATATTCACACCAATGTTGACCCAGTTTAGTATATTTTATAGCAAACGGTTGTCGATTACTGTGTGTGACTGTTCACTGGTATAATTGGGAGATGTTTCATGAGTCTAATGGGATGAACACATAGCAGGATGTGGTGGAAATGGGTGATGTTTCACGAGTCTGTGGGATGAAACATAGCAGGATGAGGTGGAAATGAGGTTGCATCTTGTCTGTTCAGAAATATTGTAACACCTGGATGCACTTACCAAAGAATATCTCTGCAGATTTGGTGTGATTATTGTGCTGGACTGCAGGACTAAGAGAGAATTGCATAGTTTTTATGGTACTTATTTCAGTTACAGCTAATAACTATCTTGAAACAGTTTATTTGAAATTTTTAGTGGCTGGATACTTACATGTTTTTGTGGCAGAGATTTTGGCATTATCAAGTCAAGGAAGAAGATCCGCAAGACAGTGGTGCAGAGAGAAGCTGCAAATATGATAAAAGGGCACAACTATTTAGTGTTGCCTCCATGAAGACTGAAGACATCCAGGATGTACCAAATGCAAGTGATCAATTCCTGAGTACAACCATTTCAAAAACTGGCATCCTTGCTTTGATCAGGATATCAAAAACTGATTTGTCCTATGTGAAGATATTCCTTAAATTTTACAAGCTGGAAACTTGGATGAAGATCAAAATCACAATGGAATTACATTATCTATACCTCTTCCACCACTTGAGACTAGAACGTCTATTAGTGAATCTAAAAACAAATCTCTATTGGCCACACTTGAAATTTTTTTTATAATAAAAATGAAAAATTTCTCTGAGAACTATGTGCTTCAGAATAGCAAGCTTATCTTTAACTTGTATGTACCAATTCTTTTTGTTGTTGACATGATACTCTTGTATAATTTGTATTACTTGAGTTTTTTGAGTTTCTGTATTTCGCTAGAGGTGTGTGTGTGTGTGTGTGTGTGTGTGTGTGTGTGTGTGTGTTTTTTGTAGAAAGGAGTCTGTGATTCACCCATGTTATGGGTAATGAAAAGTATTAATATTGTCCTTTATAGTAAGTTCAGCTAGGAGGCAAATGTGAGGTACAGGGGTCGGACAAAAATTTGGAAATACTGCAAGTAATGATTGATTGAACATAAATGCAGATGCTAGCCAAGCCTTCAGGTTGCACTTTTGTATTTGACCCTTAAGAGCATTTGCTTAACATCCTCAGTATGTTGCAAGTGTCACTTGTGGTCAGAACAGTGTTCTGTGTTGTTGTTAGTGCATCTGTTGGAGCTAAGTGAATTCAGACATGGGAAAATTGTTATTACTGATATGATGGGAGCTTCTGTAGCCAAGGGAGCAAAGTATTTGGTGTTTCAAGTGGCACTGTATCGAAGATTTATACCACATACTTTGAAAATGCAAAACATCATCCACTAATCATAAAGCAGATGACAGTGTATGTTGAGGGATTGTGGCCAAAAAAGGGAAGAGCACAGCTGTAAACGTCACTGCAGAACTAAATGTAACAGTCACAAACCCTGTCCGCACCAAAATAACACAAATGTATCTCCATAAGCATGGAATTACAGGGTGAGCTCGAATTCCAAAACCACTCATCAGTGAT
Organism: Schistocerca cancellata; assembly: GCF_023864275.1. NCBI lineage: Eukaryota > Metazoa > Arthropoda > Insecta > Orthoptera > Acrididae > Schistocerca > Schistocerca cancellata. The sequence goes on along the minus strand of NC_064628.1, from coordinate 583,652,922 downwards.
GCATAATCTTGAAACAGCAGTGCATGATACCAGAACCATAAAACCTAGACTATTGACCAAAGGAAGAGTGTCATTTGGTTGTCCGAGTCTCGTTTCATGCTGTTTCCAACTTCTGTCTTAGTTTATGTCCCAACAGTAAAACATGGTATGGGTTCAGTGATGTAGACAGCCATATCGAGGTATTCCATGGGCCCCATCGCTACTCTGCAAGGTCACATTAGTGCCAAGAATTAAGTGACCATTTTGACTGATCAGGCCCATTCCCTAGCACAGTGTTAGTACCCAGTGTTGTGCTCAAAGGTGACAGGGTCCTCGTTCACACAGTTCAGATTGTTGAAGACTGGTTTTGTGAACACAGGGATGAATTGACGCATTGCTACCATTCACAACCTCTCACTGTTATCGAGCCTTTGTGGTATACTTAGGAGAGAAGGGTGTGTGATCGTTATTCGCCTCTTTCATGGTTACCTGAACTTGACACTATTATGCAGGAAGAATGGTATGAGATTCTCTTGAAAACCGTATGAGACCTGTATTTATCTGTTCCAAGATGTCTGGAAGATGCTTTGAATGCCAATGCGTTCCAACACTGTATTAGTCACAGTAATGTGTTGTGTTGTTTTTTGTTTTTCCATATTTTTGTCCAACACCTGCATAACCTAACAACTCATTGCAGAAAATTACAAACCAGTATAAATGTCAGCATTTCTTGAAATTTGTTACACTCTGAATAATTTTCTATTGGTTTGCTTGTGCTTTTTCCAGCACTCACAAAATGTGTTTGTCAATTGTTGCAATTTTTTACAAACTTGAGATGAATTAATACTTTTTGTGATCAGACCTATCTTATTTCGTGCCACATGTAAAATTATCATTAAATTTGTTAAGTTATGCCTTGTAGTTTATTTTTACTACAGCTTTCATTGGTGATGTTATGATATGGACATTTAGAAATTTTATTCTATCTCTCTGTCTCTCTCTGTTTAATCAGTTCCAACCCTCCATAATCCCATGGACTAAGGCATGCTAGTTTCTTCTATCCTATGTTTTTTTGTAGACTTTCCAAGTTGGAATCCATTACTTTTGTGATGCTATTGATACATATCATTCTTTACAATCCTGTTCTAGTGCATTTAATCTTCTATAGTGTTAATGTCTTTTCTAGTGAATCGTGTTTTCTCATAATGTGCCCAACGTAGGTCAGTTTTTGTTGTCAGTATCATACCTTCCAAGGAGCCATCTGGTTTTTTTGTTGTAATACTGACCTGTTTTTTCCTGTTGGGGTCAGTGGAATTCTAAGGAGTTTCATTGAACACCACAATTGAAAGGTTTCTGTTCTACACCGTTCAGCCTTTGTTAAGGTTCAGGTGTCACACAATTCTTTTATCACAATTGGAAAGACCAGAGCCCATACTGTATGGATCTTTGTTGTTAAAGTTATGCCTCAGCTCCTTAAAACATTGTCAAGCAGGGTGTATCTGCTCCAGGAAAGCCGGGAAAAAACACGGGAACTTTTTGATCGGGGAGAAACCTTGGAATTTTTTAGAATTTTAGAAATATTTCATTGTTTTAGTTTTCAGTTAAATTTTTGTAATTTTGACCAGTACGAACTGATACTCTAACAAAGATTTTCACTGTGGCTCACGGCTGCAGAATAGCACTGCAGCAAGTAACACACAAACGAGAGAATAACACCAAAATAAAACTTTAGTTGCAAAGAAAATTTGCTATTTACAACAACAAAACACAGTGCACACACAAGCATCTGCTGACAGCAAAATGTGTCAAAGGCTTTAGGACGACAACTATGCAATACCTTGTTACAAGAACCTGCTTTCAATGAGCATGAAGTCACAACTGTTTACAAATATTGCTTATGGTTGTGTAAGAGACATTACTTTCCAAAGTAAATTCCCTTTGATGCAAGATGAATTATATTATGTATGAGAATGTGAGAAGAATTTCGTAAATCATTGAGTGTTTGACTCTCATTCAAAACTTAACAACGCTTTGAAGACCAGCCACTTAGAAAAATTTTGGGCCCAGAAACCAGCCATTTAAGCCATTATTTAAAATTTTACTGGCACATTTGTGTTTGATAGAAAGACCAAGCTTCAAGGTTAGTTTATAACAAATTTACAATAACGATAGCTAAAAGTATAGTTATCCTTTAAAAATGGAGAAGTGAATTCTTGAGCAATTTTATGCTTAATTGCCTTTTTTATGTAAAAGTCAAAGCACTCGACAGAACATGTATTTCATCAAAGTTATCCACGAAATATTCAGTGTAAAACAGTGGAATTTATAATCATGCTTGTCAGAAATATTCTGCTGCAGTTATTTAAGCTGTGCTCTTTAGGATCCTAACCAACCACACCCTTGAAAATTTTTGATGACTAATATTATATGTGAAATCTTAGCTTTTCAAGTAGCTATACTGTATGTACATTGATTTAAGCCATTGAGTTTTCCTATTTGTTCATGCACACTACTGAACAGTGATGATGTTTGGCTGACTACATCACATAGCTTATGCTCTGAATATCTGCTGTCATTGGCTGGTGAGATCATGCGACGTGAGCTATGATTGGCTGATGAAAGTGCATCACACATAAATTTCGATTTCAGTGCTTCTGTAGCTACCGTGCAGTATTTGGTGGAGATAAGTGTATTGGTTTTCGATAGCTCATATCAACAAAGCAGGTTGTGACCTCAATGTTGGATTAAGAAATTTTATACTTTCGTAATACAAAAATATGCAGTGAACATGCTGCTGCACAGCAAAGGTCTTTTCAAAATGTGTTGTTTATTGCTGTATTTTGTTTCCTTAAGTGCTGGGAAGTTCTATGCTGGTATATGGAACCTTTACCATTCAAAGGATTGATCAGTTTAAAACTCCGAGGCAAAGTGTATTGTCCTTTAATATTGGGGGTGATGTACTTTCACCCAGTGTACAGTATATTTTCACATGGGAAAAAGTGTATTTTTAACAGGGAAATCTGTCAACGTACACACCCTGTCAAGGTTTGACATTGTCTTTCTGCCAGGTAACAAGGATTTCGTGGCTTCAGTCACCATCTTGGCGCCAAGATAACTGAGCATTGAAATAACCCATGTAGTGGTAGGTCTAGTAACTGTAATTCTTGTTTTCTTGACATTCAGCAGTAGAGTATAAAGTCTTGCAAATATTATGTACATTTGTATGCTTGGTGTGAACTGCAGTAAACTGTTTGTTTGGAAGTACAAATTAATTTTTCTTAGTTGTGTGTTTTGTTTAATTAACAAAAAATGAGAAATTTTTGTTGGTGGTGATTTTAAGTAAAAATTGAGGTTTTGTTATAACATCTGAAGGGTGTTTTTTTGTAAATGTGAACATTTATTTGACTTCTTTTCCACAGAAAAATAAAGGAGCCGATCTGAATGAAGATGATGATACTGTAAAGCAGCCTTCTAAACCTTCAAAGGCAAAGAAACAGCAAAAAATTATGGTGGCTGATGAAGATGAAGATAGTGAGAGTGAAGAAAAATCTAAAACCCCTGTCTCTCAGAACAAGAAAAAGGGGGCTAAGAAAAGTTTTGCTTTGTTGGATGTAGAAGATGGTGACTCTGGCTCAGCTAGTGATAAGGATAAGAATAGAGACTCAGAAGAAGACACGCGTGAAGTAAAAAAGGCAAAGTCAAATAAAAAGGTGGTGTCTAGGACTGATAGTTTTGAGGATGATAGCGAAAGGACGAAAGAAGATAAAAGTGCAGTGAGTGGTGGCAAGAAAGGGAAAAAAGCCAGGCGGAAGAAGGATGAAGATGATGAGGAGGACATTGAGAGAATGTTAGCTGAACTGGAGATGGAATATTCAGGTGTGAAGAAAGAACAGGTTGAAGGTACAGAGGAGAAAAAAGTTAGTGCAGATGGTGATTTAGGGGCGAAGAAAGATTCTAAAAAGAAAAGTAAGAAGAAATCTAAAATTGACGTTGAAGACGTGGAACTTGATGACGATGATGTGACTATAGTTGATGGTGAGGAACTTGAAAGTACTGTTAAGACTGCTGCACAGAAGAAGAAGGAGAAGAAAGAAAGAGAGAAACAGAAGAAACTTGCTCAGAAGAAAGTGGTAAGTTAGTTTCTGTTATGTCTTTTTATAATTTCTTATAATTTCTCTTTGGGCCGGGTAGAAAACTGATCATTTTATGTAAATGTTTAATCTTCTCTCCCCCCCCCCCCCCCCCCCTCTCTCTCTCTCTCTCTCTCTCTCTCTCTCTCTCTCTCTCTCTCTCTCTGTGTGTGTGTGTGTGTGTGTGTGTGTGTGTGTGTGTGTGTGTTCTTCCTACCCGGATCCACATAGTGATCAAATACTGCTTAAAGGCTGCTGCTGCTGTGACTTCATATAATACTTTTCTTTGCTGTTGGCAAGTTTGTTTTTTGGCATTATCAAAAGTTTGTGTGTAAATGGTCATACGTCCACTGTTCATAGATCACATGTTAAGACAAAAAACTTAAGCATGGCCTTGACATTCTTGCCAACGCCTTACTTCATAAATGGTCTACAAACAGTAGATGTTTGACCACTTCCACACAAATGCTTTATAATTACCATGATGTACAAACTGACCAATAGCTAATAAAATTATTGCACAAAGTTACAGCCTCACTACAGGGGCATCCAAAATCAGTCTGCCGTTACCTGTCTAGTGGAGTAGATTGGCATGCAGTGGTATATGATGCAGATTCTGTTCATGGTATCTTAGTTGCCAGTGTCAGTCAGTTAACTTTGTGTACTTGCAGATAGACTTTGGTATATAGGACACATAAGAAAGGAACGCGAAAATAAACCACATGGTTTACTGGAATCGCCACGAAGGACAACTAATAATTTTGGGAGGAAACCCATCATCATAGACAGTTTCACAAAATCGGTTATACGACAAATGATGGAGAACTTTCAAATAAAACTAAAAACAGTGCCGACATTATGGGATGGGATTTTTGAAGACATACTAGGTGCCATAATTATTAAGCTAAAAAGTGTTGACAACAATCTTGACAGTCACATTGCTGATGATGACCTGTAAAATATGATGTATATAAATAGGCAATGAATAATTTCTTAAAAAATACATTGTGTGCTTTCAAACCTGACTGTATTCATATAGTTTCTCTTGGTAGAAATTTACTACATGGTAGTAAAAGTGTTAAACAGTTTTCCAAGGTAAAAGCAGTCAAATGTGGTCCAAAGCAAATCTCTGTCTCAGTTACTATTCACCTGATTCTAAGAGACATTGCTTAAAACACACATGCAATACATACTCAGAACACTGCTGAAATTTCCTTCAAAAAATGTATACTGATTATGGACTTCTACGTAAAAAGCTTGATGTTCAAGGTGAGTTCATATATTAATTTTTATTTTTTGATAATAACTTTATTTGTTAATCTACAGCAATGTTATCCTATTCAAAATATTCCTCATTACATACTATACATTTGTGTCAATGCTTTTTCCAATTCCTGAAACACTGTTGGAACTGTTTCTTTGGAATGTTTATAGCTCTCTTAACTATGCATTTTATATCTCACCTATGCTTGTAAAACTGCTGTGCCCTAAGGCCTGCTTTGGAATGTTTGTACCACTTGTAATCTCCTGTTTTACTCATATACTCCTCAAAATATTTACCATTTCTAAAAATTTGACACACTTCATTCCACCAGCCGGTGTGGCCGTGCGGTTCTAAGCGCTTCAGTTTGGAACCGCGTGACCGCTACGGTCGCAGGTTCGAATCCTGCCTTGGGCTTGGATGTGTGTGATGTCCTTAGGTTAGTTAGGTTTAAGTAGTTCTAAGTTCCAGGGGACTAATGTCCTCAGTAGTTAAGTCCCATAGTGCTCAGAGCCATTTGAACCATTTGAGCCACACTTCATTCCATTCATATAACAAAATTTAATACAGATTCTCTAATATATTTAAATACAAAACAAAATATTGTTGCTACTACCAAAACACATGTAACCTTTTTGACAGCTGACAATAGACTAAATACTCAATATGCATAATGTTGTGCAGGTACTTTTCAGATATGTTTGTGAAGACAGTGACAAAAACGTAGTGCGAATCAGACTAATACAACACCCGAAATTACTTTTATAACATTCTTTGTGTTGCAATAATTGTTATGTTTCAACAAAACCCTTCGAAGAAACTACCATTTAATAGGAACACAAAGTAAGAACAAACTCTACAGATTGATTGCACTGTATGGGTTTCATTTTACAAATAGCAGTGGAAGCACATACATTGACATGAACAGGCATTCAGTTCTGTGTTTGTAGTAGGATGCTGATTTCCATTCCTATGTTAATATTATTTACTCTATAATGTTGTGTTTAAGAAGTAGCTATTGTCTTTTCATTCCTTGTGGTTTTAATGTATTTATCTAAAAATAAATGCTGCCAGAATGTATCTGTACGTGGTGTTGCAACAGATTTAAAGCATGTGCTGCAGCAGGGCTGGTACTACATTGTGAAACAGCATATAGAAGTGCCTTATGACACAGCTGTATAGGCAGAGTAGGGGCTCACTCACTGGTCTTGAGTTTACCGCAGATTATTGCATGTCTTCTTTTAAAGAGAAATTCATTACAGTTGGTCTGTGAGACAGATTGCTGCTTTGTAAAACTAGCATTGCGTTGATACAGTGTACAGTATATTTAAGGCACCTACTTGTTACAGTCTTTTATTTTATTTTTTTAAATTTTCTTTGTGTGGTGGGGGTGGTGGTGGGGGTGGGGGTGTCTATGTAGTTTCTGTTTTTTTTAATTAGCACAAGAATTGTGAAACAATACATCTTAATACCCTAAATAAAATCTCTCTTGACTGTAATGTAGTTTTCTGTAAGACAATGTTTGCTGTGTTTGTGGCAGTCTTCAAGCTACATAAACTCTGTTGATGGTGCAACTTAGTTCCTCATGGAGTGTACAGGTAGTTTGTTGTGGTAACCCCAAGATGCCTAACTTCTACGTCTGTACTCTGCAAACCACTGTGAAGTGCAGGGCAGTGGGTATGCCCAATTGTACCAGTTATTAGGGTTTCTTCCTGTTCCATTCATTTATGGAGCACAGGAAGAATGTTTGTTTCAGTGGCTCTGTGCGTGCTGTAGTTATTCTAATCTTATCCTCACAGTCCCTGTGAGAGCAATGTGTAGGGGTTGTAGTATATTCCGAGAGTAATAATTTAAAGCTGGTTCTTGAAACTTTGTTAGTAGACTTACTCGGGATAGTTTACATCTATCTTCAAGTTACTATCCATTCAGTTTATTCAGTACACCTCTGACATTCTCCCACAGATTAAAAAAAACCTGTGAGCATTTGTGCTGCCCTTCTCTATAGAGATTAAATATCCCATGTTAGTTCTATTTGGTATGGGTCCCACACACTTACACAATATTGTAGAATCAGTTGCACAAGTGATTTGTAAGCAATCATCTTTTTAGACCGATTGCATTTCTTCTGTATTCTACCAGTAAACTACCAGTAAACTGAAGTCTACCACCTGCTTTATCCTCAACTGAGTTTATGTGACCATTCCATTTCGTACCCCTACAAAGTGTTACACGCAGGTATTTGTATGAGACGACTGATTCCAACAGTGACTCATTGATATTATGGTCATAGTGTACAACATTTTTTGTAAACTGCACAATTTTACATTCTGAACATTTAAAGGAATTGCCATCTTTGCACAACATTGAACTCTTATAAAGATCTGACTGAAAATGTATGTAGCTTCTTTCAGACACTACTTCATTCTAAATAACTGCATCATCTGCAAAAAGTCCGAGGCTACTATTAACATTGTCCATAAGGCCATGAATGTACAACATGAGCAACAAGTATCCCGACACTTCCCTGGAGCACACCTGAAGTTGCTTCTACATCTGATGTTGACTCTCCATCAAAGATTACATGCTGTGTCTTCCCTACCAAAAAGGCCATAAATTTCACTTGATACTCGTAATTGTTGCACCTTTGACTGGTCAGTGTAGTTGTGGTACTGAGTCAATGTTTTTTTCAGAAATTAAGAAATAATGCATATACCTGACTTCCTTGATCCAAAGCCTTCAGCATGCCATGTGGGAAGAGTGCGAATTGGGTTTCACGTGATTGATGTTTTCAGAATCAATGCTGGTTGGCATGGAGGAGTTCTTCCGTTTGAGATACCTTATTATGTTTGAGCTTAGAATATATTCTAAGATTCTACAATAAATCAAAGATACTGGACAGTAGTTTTGAGGATCACTTTTACTACCGTTCTTGTAGATGGGTGTGACTTGTGCTTTCTTCCAGCTACTGAGCATGGTTTTCTGTTTGAGGCATCTAAGATAGTTTATAGTTAGAAGAGGGGCTAACTCAGCTGCAAATTCAATGTAGAATGTTACAGGGATTCCATTAGGCCCTGGAGCTTTGTTCAGTTTTAACAATTTCAGCTTTTTCTGAACACCACTGACAGGGATACTGACTGCACTCATCTTTTCAGTGGTACAAGGATGAAATTGGGGCAGTTCTCCTGGGTTTTCCTAAGTAAAGGAACATTTGAAAACAGAGATAAGCATTTCAGATTTTGGTTTGCTACCCTCAGTTCGTTCCTATCTCATTTGCTAGGGACTGGACACTAACTTTGGTGCCACTGACAGCCTTTACATATGACCAGAATTAAATGGTTTCAAGAAAGATCATTTGACAATATTGTGCTATGGTTGTCACTGAAGACTTCACACATTGCTCTTTTGATAGTCAAATGTGTTTCATTAGCATCTTTCCATCTATAGTCCTATAATACAATAGTCCATTTCTTTAAAAGTTTCTTTACAGTAACTTGATACCATGGACGGTCCCTCACATCATGCACTGGTCTTCTGAGTACATATCTATCCAATGCATGGTAAGCTATTCTTCTAAACTTTAGCCATAGTTCCTCTACATGCCCCTGCTCTGTGCTGAGATAACAGTATTGATTTTTTATCTACTTTACTGAACATGTTTATCTTTCTGCTTGTTTTAATTGCCCTTTTTACCTTGGTAATCATTGTTGCCACAACCATTTCGAGATCACTAATTTGTTTTAGTGTGGACATCCGCAAAGAGATCAGATGTATTTGTTGCCATTAGATCCAATATATTTCCATCATGACTGAGGTACCGATCTATCCAATCCAGGTAGTTTTGAGAGAAGGCATTTAGTAATATTTTGAAGGACTTCTTACCACATCCACCACTAACGAAACTCTAATTTCTACAATTGATAGTTGGTTGATTTAACAGTCTCCACCTGTGTTTACAGTATGAGTTATGGTTAATCTGGAGATGAGTGTGGTGAGTGATAGAAGGGTCCAGTTATCATTTTATGCCCACCCTAGATACTGAGTCTTGCCCAAACAATCTCTCATGCAGCTTTAATTTCTATCTTCAATGTTTTAAGTTTCTTGTGTACTGTGACAAATACGCCATCTCCATTTCCCATTTGCGTATCATTTTTGTATATGTCTAAATTTTCCTCAAAAAGCTCATTGCTCTCAATTTAAGGTTTCTATCAGCTTCCTGTACCTAGTATTACGTGATTAACACCTTATAGGAGCACTTCAAACTGTGGCACTTCTTTGCGGATGCTATGGTAGTTAACCAGCATGATTTTAGTACTTTCACCTGTGGGAGGCATTTCTTTTGACCTTACACTGATACTTCTGGATTTCCTACAGCTATCTTTATCTGCATTGGATGGAGATTCATCTAATCTAAAAAGCTGTTGTATGCAGCCCACGCACAGTCAGGTGCATGAGTAGCAGCAGTTTCTCACAGAACCCTTAAATTCTCTGGTTCAGTCCTTCCACTTGACTTGGAACTAGAGGGTCACAATCAGTTCTGGGTGCTATACTGCAAATTGTGAGCTTCATTGTTGAAACTCCGTGCTCAAGGCTGGTCTCCTCAAACTTCTCTGCTAGTCTCTGGAATGGCCCATGTATGACCTTGGAGACCAGACAACAGGCATCATTTGTTCCACGCGTGCCACAGGCTGCGGTTGGTTGCACCCTGTCCCCTCAGTGGATGCTGGAATAGCCTCTTCAACATGTTTAATGAGGTCCCTAGGTATGCACACTGAGTGCATGTGATGTCCTTTCCTGTCCCTTGCTGTCATTTCCCTAAGGGGCAACAGCATTCAGCATACGTTTGAAATGCTGACGATTAATAGATCCTATTCATTTGTGTTTGCCTCTTATTGACGCCGAACAAAACAAGTTTTCCCAAAATGGTTGAAGTGAGTTCCAGTGGCTCAGTTTCAGTGAAAGACAGCAGGAAGAGAGAAAACACAAGCTAGGACTGGGGAAGGGGATCAGCCGTGTGCTTTTCTGAGGATCATTTCAGCATTTGCTTTAAGCAACTTAGAGAAAACTTGGAATACATAAACATTGATGCCAGGCAGAGATTTGAACCACCATCCTCCCAATTTCGTGTCCAGTAACTTACCTCTAAACCACCTCACCCAGTGCCTGGAGTAAGTTTTGTTCATTGCCACCAGACTTCCATTAACATAAAGTTGGTGTATGCTTCAATACCTGCTACTTCTCTTACTGTAACCACCTACATTGTGAAGGTGGCCGAAATATAAAACAGTATGGTTGTAGGGGTGCCCAGTGTGCATAGTTGGTGAGCAGGACTGTGTTGAGGTCATGAACGGATGAAATGTGAGCAGTAACGTGTTCCGAATGAATTTTCACTCTGCAGGAGAATGTGTGCTGATTTGAAACTTCCTGACTGATTAAAACTGTGTGTCGGACTGATACTCAAAACTAGATTAGAGTCATGGTCCAGCACAAGGTTTTCATTTGCCAGGAAGTTCCATTAATGAATTCACTGGTAGCTCAGTGCATAGTGTCAGCAGATTCTGATAAAGATGTTGGTGATTCAAATCCCACTAATAGCTTACCTTCCTTTAACTTTTTTAAACAACATATTTGTTAACAATGGAGCATGTCAATTAACTAATACTGAAAAATATTTTTTTAATAAAAATATCTTTGTATTTTCATGAAAAGGTGAGTATTTACAAAAAATTAAAATTTGGCACAAAAATGGGAAACATCAGATACTATTTGCAGATACAGTTCTACACATCTATGGGTACTGCATCAGTGATACGTGTAATACCTGATGAGGAAATAATAAATAGTGGAAACGTAAAAATTCTTAGGTGTGTATATTGATGAGAATTTAAACTGGAAAACATACATATTGGGACTCCTAAAACCACATAGTTCAGCCACATTTGCACGTAGAATCATTGAAACTCCTGGTTAGAGACAAATCAGTATGTTGTCTTATAGTACATGGTTTCATTCAGTAAAGCCATATGGAATAATGTTCTGGGGTAACTCATCTTTAAGCTAGAAAATCTTCATTGCCCAAAAACACGTTTTAAGAATAATGTGTGGTGCTCACCCACAATCTTCTTGTAGACATCTAAGGAGTTGGGCATTCTGACTACTACTTCACAGTATATTTATTCCAACACGAAATTTTTTGTAAATAATTCACTACAGCTCGAGAGGAACACTGATTTACATAATTACAATTCCAAAAGGAAAAAAATGACATTCATTACTTCATGTTAAGGTTGTCTTTAACACAAACAGGCGGTGCATAATGCTGCAACAAAAAAAATTTTGATCACTTACCTGGTGATATATAATGTCTAAGACAGCAAAGTAAAATTTGAGTACAAACTGAAATTTCTATTATTGCAATGTGTAAAAGATAGGCGTTACTAACTCTCATGTTGCCCTCTCCCGCCCTTCGACCCCCTCTGCCCGCCGCTCCCCCCTCTGCCCACCACTTAGGTCAGTCTTGATCAAAACAGCCTCCTCTGCCCAGTCATGGGCATTACTTGCTTGTGACAAGCTGGGGGATGTTTCTGTTTCCATCACACCCCATAAGAGCTCAAATATGGTCCAGCATATCATATTTCACAGGGACCTCCTTTTGCTGTCTGACGATGAGCTGCGCGCCAATTTAGAGTGGCGAGGTGTCTATTTTCTCCAGTGCGTGGGGTTCAAGGGATAATCAGGTTGCCACTGATGCCTTCATCTTGGCCTTCGATGGTGATGAGGGTGATACATTACCCCAGAAGGTCAAGGTGCTGGGTTGCCACTGTGACATAAAGCCATATATCCCTCCCCTGATGCGGTGCTTTAAGTGCTGGAAGTTCGGCCATATGTCTTCCTGCTGCACTTCCAGCCTCATATGTCGAGATTGTGGTTGTCCATCCCATACCAATACTCCATGTGCGCCGCCTCCCATCTGTGTCTACTGTGGAGAGCAGTATTCCCCTTGCTCGGGACTGTAGGATTTTACAGAAGGAAAGGAAAACAATGGAATACAAGACCCTGGACCGAGTGACCTACACAGAGGCTAAAAGGAAATTCGCAAGGCTCCATACCGTGTGCATGACAACATCTTATGCCGCCAATATAACTACTGTTCTAGCCCTATCCATTTTACCAATTCCAGTCAGCTCTCAAAGCTGTAAGACTACATCGGCTCCCTTGATGGTGGGGGGCACTTCCCTCTCTGTTGCTCCCGCACCACCTACTTTGGGAGCGGCACACCCCCAACCATTGAGGACATCGGTCCCCACTTCTAAGCTGCAGAAGCGTAAGTCTTTTTCGGCTCCTCTCGCCAGGAAGGGGTCCCTTGGGTCGCTCCCTTCCCAGGTTCCTATCAGTGGCAAAGCAGACACCTGTCAGTGGCTGAAGCAGCCACATGTAGCTGGTTGCAGGGCTTCACAGTCCTCCTCAGTCCCGGAGACTGAATCAAAGAATCCCTCCCAGCTAGAGAAACCCAAGGAACAGTGCAAGAAATTGAGAAAGAAGAGGTCCAAGAACAAGATAGTTGCAGTAGCACCCACTTCACCGCTGCCTACAAGCTCTGCATCTGAGTATGGGGTGGGCATTCTGGCATCCCCTATGGACCTAGATCTCGCTAGACCCTCAGACACAATGGATATAGACTGCTCAGGCAATAAGTCGGTGGTAGCAGGTGACCCTGAGGCATAAACTGCCTTATTGAATGTTCCATGCCTTCCCAGTCTCACAATGACGTCAACCTTCAGTGGATTTGCGGCAGTTTTTTACACCTTCTGGCTGAGTTACGGCAAATGTTAAGTTTTACACCTGCTTTCTGCATTGCCCTTCAGGATACCTGGTTCCCGGCAATGTGGACCCCTGCCCTCTGCGGCTATAAGGGATGTTACAGGAACTGTAGCGACTATAATTGAGTGTTACAGGAACTGTAGTGAGTATAATCGAGTGTCAGGTGGAGTTTGCGTTTATGTCCTAAACTCGGTACGTAGCGAAACGGTGCCCCCTTCAAACTGCTCGTGAAGCTGTGGCTGTCAGGATAAGGACGACACAGGAAATAACGTATATCTTCCTCCAGATGGTGCAGTACCCCTGAATGCTTTGGCTGCACTGATTGCTCAACTCCCTTAACACTTCCTACTTTTGGGAGATTTTATTGCCCATAACCCCTTGTGGGGTGACACCATGCTTGCTGGCCGAGGCAGAGATGTCAATACTTTACTGTCTCAGTTCGGTCTCTGCCTCTTAAACCACACACCTCAGTGTGGTTCATGGCAGTCACTTGACCATCGATTTATCACTTTGTAGCCCAGGACTTCTCCCATCTGTCCACTAGAGAGCACACAACTACCTGTGTGGTAGTGACCACTTCTCCATCTTCCTGTCACTGCCCATGGACCCCTTTCCAGGTATGCTTTAAACAAGATGGACTGGAAAACTTTCACCTCTACTGTCACCATTGAATCTCCCCCCCCCCCCCCCCCCCCCCCCACACACACACACGATAACATTGATGCGATGGTGGAGCAGGTGACTGCAACAATCGTTTCTGCTGCGGAAAGCGCAATCCCTCGCTCTTTAGTGTGCCTCTGGCGAAAGGCAGTCCCTTGGTGGTCGCTGGAAGTCGCTGAAGCAATTAAGGTGTGTTGGAGAGCTCTACAGTGGCATAAGCAGCCTCCTTCCCTGGAGCACCTCATAGCCTTTAAACAGCTCTGTACCCGCATTCGCCATCTTATCAAACGACGGAAGTAGGAGTGTTGGGAGAGATAAGTCTCGACCATTGGGTGCCATACGTCATCTTCCCAAGTCTTGGCAAAGGTCAAACATGTTTTTGCACTCTCAGGCGGTGAATCCTATAATGCCCCATTTACAGAGTGGGAGCTCGTCACTGCCCTTGCACATTGCCCCGACACAGCTCCTAGGCCAGATAGAATCCACAGTCAGATGATTAAACATCTCCCATATGACTACAAGTGACATCTCCTTATCATCTTCAACTGGATCTGGTGCGATGGCATCTTTCCATCGCAATGGCGGGGGAGCACCATCATTCGGGTGCTCAACCTCCGGTAAAAACCCGCTTGATGTGGATAGCTATTTGCCCATCAGCCTCACCAGCATTCTTTGCAAGCTGTAGAACGTATGGTGTGTCGGCAGTTGGGTTGGGTCCTGGAGTCACGTGGCTCCATGTCAGGGCAGCTTCCGCCATGGTTGCTCTCGCACTGATAATCTTGTGTCCCTCGAGTACTATCTGAACAACATTTTTCCAGGTGCCAACATCTGGTTGCCATCTTTTTTTGCTTTACGAAAAGCGTATAACACCACTTGGTGACATCATATCCTTGCCACAGTATGGGAGTGGGGTCTCTTGAGGCTTGCTGCCAATTTTTATCCAGAATTTGTTTTTCTCCGTACTTTCTATGTCCAAGTTGGTGCCTCCCATAGTTCCCTTCATATCCAGGAGAATGGCGTCCTGCAGGGCTCTGTATTGAGTGTGTCTTTATTTTTAGTGGCCTTTAACAGTCTAGCAGCAACTGTAGGGCTTTCAGTCTCACCCTCTCTGTATGTAGACAACTTCTGTATTTTGTATTGCTCCACCAATACTGGTGTTGCTGAGAGTCGCCTACAGGGAGCCATCCACAAGGCACAGTTGTGGGTTCTAGCCCATGGCTTCCAGTTTTCAGCCGTGAAGACATGTGTCATGCATTTCTGTCGGCATTGTACCATTCATCCGGAACCACCACTTTACCTTAATGGTGATCCACGAACTGTAGTGGAGACATATCGATTCTTAGGACTGGTCTTTGACACCATATTGACTTGGCTACCACACCTTCTTCAGCTTAAGCGGAAGTGCTGGAAGCACTTCAATGCCATCCGCTGCCTGAGCAACACCAACTGGGGTGCAGATTGCTCCATGCTGCTGCAGCTCTACAGAGCCCTTGTTCGATCCTGCCTTGACTGTTGGAGTGTGATTTATGGTTCGACGGTGCCCTCTGCATTGTGTTTGCTTGACCCATTGCACCATTCCGGAGTTTGATTAGTGACAGGAGCCTTTAGGACGAGTCCAGTGGCCAACATATTGGTGGAGGCCGGAGTCCCTCCATTCAGGATCAGATGTGCACAACTGCTCGCCAGTTACGTTGCACACATGTGTAACTCTCCTGTATGTCCTAATTACCATTTTCTTTTCCCAACCACGGCGGTTACCTTCCCGCATAGGTGCCCCAGGTCAGTGCTAATGATTGCGGTTCACGTACGATCGCTTCTGTCTGAACTGGAGTCCTTGCTTTTACCAGCTCTCCTCGAGGCCCATTAACGTACACGTCCACGGTGTAGCCCTAGGCCAAAGCTTTACCTAGACCTTTCACATGGCCCTAAGGACTCCGTTAACCCTGTGGCTCTCTGCTGTCACTTCTTCTCGATTCTTGAAGTGTTCCGGGGCTCTGAAGTGGTTTACACTGATGGCTTGACGACTGATGGATGCGTTGCCTTCACCTACATACACGGCGGCCATATTTAACAGCATTCATTACACGGTGGTTGCAGTGTAGTCACTGCAGAGCTGGTGGCCTTATCTCGTGCACTTGAGTACATCCGTTCATGCTCTTGTGAGTTGTTTCTCCTCTGTACGGTCTCCCTGAGTAGCTTACGAGCAATTGACCAGTGCTGCCCTCGTCATCCTGTGGTAGCGGCCATCCAGGAGTCCATCAATGTCCTGGAATGGTCCAGTCATTCCGTGGTGTTTTTCTGGACCCCAGGGCACGTTTGCATCCCAGGCAATGAACTTGCTGACAGGCTGGCCAAACAGCTATGCAGAAACCGCTTCTGGAAATGGTTCTCTCTCTGAAACTGACCTGCGTTCTGTCTTAAGCCGCAGGGTTTTTCGGCTTTGGGAGGTGGAGTGGCATAACGGTACCCACAATAAACTGTGTGTCATTAAGGAGGCTGCGAATGTGTGGAAGTCTTCCCTGCCGGCTTCTTGCAGGGAATCAATTGTCCTTTGTCGACTCCACGTTGGCCATACGTGCTTCACACTTGGTTACCTCCTCCGTCGCAAAGACCCACCTCAATGTCACTGCGGCTTCTAAATGAAGGTTGTCCACCTCTCGCTGGACTGCATACTTGTAGCCACTCTGTGGCGGGCTTTTAACTTTCCCAGTGCCCTACCTTTGGTGTTGGGCAACAGTGCTTCAACAGCAGCTTCAGTTTTACATTTAATTTGTGAGGGTGGGTTTTATCATTTGATTGGAGTTTTAGCGCATGTCCTTTGTTCCTCTGTACCCTCCACCCTAGTGCTTTTAGAGTGGAAGTTTTAATGTGTTGCAGAGTGGCTGGCTTCTCCTTTTTATTCTTGTGGTCGGCCAGCCACTGTAATCTGCATTCTTGTTTTACTTTTTTCTAATTGTTTTTTGGGTGTCTCTGTTGTTTCTTTGTCCTCTTTTGTTCCTTTTATTGTTTGTTACCTTTTCTTTCTTCTTTTGGTTTTTCGTTCCTTTTGGTATTGTGCTGTAAGTGTCTTTTGTTTTATTCTAACCCTTGATGACTTTTATAGGAGCAAGGGACCGATGAGCACCCAGTTTGATCTCTCCCTCTCCCTCCTTAAACCAACCAACCAACTCCCTACACTTCTCCCCCCCCCCTCCACCCCCTATCCCATCTCCCTTTTTCTCCCGTGTGTGTGTGTGTGTGTGTGTGTGTGTGTGTGTGTGTGATATTTATACAACCAAAAAGTACATCAGTAATTTCTTCAGATATACCGGATCTAACTGAAGCCACTCGTTGATGATTTGATCCCATCCAGCAGAGCTATCATATGCTGGGAAGTTGATTGCTACATTTTATGTGCTGTTCAAAATAGCTCCAACTGTGTCATGTGGGATTAGGATTGGGTGATAAGTGGGCCAACTAAGGTGTGATAGGTCGCCTGAGTGTTTGTCAGGACAGAAACCTATTCATAGAGCCCTGTGAACATAGCTGTTGTCATCAATGAAAATATGTGTCCAGCGCATATTCACCATGAAAATGTATAAAAATGGTACTAGAAATGATGAAGTAAACACCTTGGTCTGTGTTTCCAGTAACTGTAATGACTGGGAAAATGTCATGGTTTCAGAAAGTCGCTCAAAACATTACGGAACCACTATTGGCTTGTACTATACTCTCCACACACTGCCAGTTAAATACTTACACTGTTGGTGCACTCATTGTTCTGCATCACTTGAAAAGAGGGAAAATTACAACCCATTAGACCACACTACGTGCCTCCAGTCAGCTACTGTCCAGTTTGTGTCATTTGGACCATTGAAGACTTACAGCTTTATGTTCCACAATAGCATTTTGTGAGATACTTGACTCCAAACATTGATTGCATGCTGTTAACTTCACAATGTTCACTTCAAAAGTGGTTGAGTTGGACCTGCATTTACTGAAAGCAGCAGCTGCTGTCAGGTTTGAAACAGATTGTCATGACAAGGTTGGCACTTGTGTCCAGTCCCTTTCAGTTAGGACTTCTTATGACTACTGTCCTTCTGCTGTGTTATGTAGCTGTAGCTGTGTGATCCTCTGTTCCTTGCAAAGATGTTGAACAGTTTGCGTTGATAAACCAACATGTTGGGCAACTTCATGCATGGTGTGGCCATGGGCATGTCTCCTTTTGGCCATTCGTTTGTGCCTCAGTGTCTGTGCTTATTAGATACACATTGTATTATATGACAAGAAGGTCAATTTTTTAGTGATTGGTGAGAAGGGATCATACTGAAAAATGAAAAGACCAATTTTTTTTTGGAGAGCTTGTAGTGAGACTGACAGTCTTTTCTTGGTATCACCACTTTTGATCATCTCAAAGCTGAAAATCTCAATGAGTGTGGGATATTGTTTGCTTAGGAATGTACGTGATACCATAATTAGAGTTGCACTAATACACAATCATTAACTTATTAGTGATGATTACCAATTTATCTTGTATGAAAACCTTACCAGCGCGCAGAATCATATCAGCACATACCATACCTAACAGGTACAGTTCATTGGCAAAGTTAATTATTTAATTGTGGCACAAACAAAAACTCAGATTTATGCAAAAACATTACAGTTTGCACCTAGCGCAGTCCTGTAGTAATTTATCTCTCTCTCTCTCTCTCTCTCTCTCTCTCTCTCTCTCTCTCTCTCTCTCACACACACACACACACACACACACACACAGAAAAAGGCTTTAAACATTAAAGTTCTGGAGTTTTGCAGATGTCGATGCGTGTATTTTCATGTGCAGAATGTTATGATAATGGCATGAGTCAACACTGAGAGAGCAACTGACATAGGTCATGCTCTTGGGCTTTAAAACTAGAAACTACCAGTTTTGATTAATGTCGGACTACTTAAAGACTAGTGTAAGATTGCATTGTTATTCCATTAACTCTTTGAAAATTGGCTAGATTGGATTTCACTGTTTTGGATGAAATAACAGAACTAATGTTATTTTGGCTTACAGAAAATTACCTGGTTAGTAATTAAGAAAAAAAATATGGATCTCATGAGATTTGGATCTCCTTTTTACATATATTAATACCATATTGCAAATTAGATTACAGTACATTAAATTCTTAACTAGTGAGTTAATTAATGCCATATATCATTTTATGCAGAAAAATTATATCAATGAAAGTACGTATTCATAATTCAGAATCCAACAACAGTCAGGGCAAAGATGGCAATGAAAACTGTCCGAGATTAAGAAGTTAAAGTTTAATTATTTTGGAAGGTGATTGTTTTAGGTAATTTGAAATAAGTTTCTAAAAAATAGAAATGCTTAGGCTTCAAATGATGTAGGTCATTATATTGAATTATGCTGATTAGCCCACAAAGTTTTACATATATCAAAATATAGTGCTAACTCTAATTAATTGTGACTTTTGATTAACACGCTCTGTACCCAAACTACTGTTACACATGGAATAATTCTATCCAAAAGGAATAATAATTCTATGGAAAAGGAATAACAGAACAACAAATTTAAATGGGGAATTCTTATGTAACAGTGTTGGGCAAGTTTGAGTATCAGACGTGGGCATAAAATAATTGGATCCTTCGGTCACCTACCAGACTCATCTCCCTGATCTAACAGAAACCTTTAGAGAAAACCTCAGTTTGCTTGTATGTAAGTTCCCCACTCACACTGTAATCATCGTTGGAGGCTTTAATCATCCAACAGTCAATTGAATTAGTTTTGTTAGTGGTGGGCACAGTAAGATGTCCTGTGAAACATTACTGATGTGTGGAGGTGTTTTCCATATATGCAACTAATTGAAGGCAGTTTGTTTATTGCCATACGAGTTTCGTATATGTTACTTGTGAAGTTTCTTCAGTGGCCTGTGATACATGTTTCCTTTTATACAATAATAAATGTATTATGTGATACTTACAACATGTTACTATACATCTTGTCATGTTTTTCTCTTGTTTTTCAGCTTTTGTAGCACAAATTTTGTGTTGTGAAATCATCATTTGCTGTTACTTAAGGTTTCCAGAAGAGATGTGTTCATTAGTCTCAGTACTCCAGGTGGCTAATTTCTGACATTCTTTCACCCACATTTGATGAACACATCGCGTACGTCACTTGCACTTTACATTTTGTGATCAACTTGTGTGTGTTTACAGTGTGTAGTGTTGCCAACTATTGCTGTGTGTTTTTATCTTTTGTTTGTGTTGTATGTGTGGTTTGATATTTTTCATTTGGTGTGTGTGTGTGTGTGTGTGTGTGTGTGTGTGTGTGTGTGTGTGTGTGTGTGTGTGTTGCTCATGAGAGCCTGAGTTTTATCTGTTTATTTTTTAATGGATATTTGTGTGTGTGTGTGTGTGTGTGTGTGTGTGTGTGTGTGTGTGTGAGTGTGAGTGTGAGAGAGAGAGAGAGAGAGAGAGAGAAGTGGGGGGGGGGAGGAGGAAGATTCATTAATTATTTATTCTGATTATGTTTCAGATTCCTGTTAGTTATTGTTTTTGTGGCTACCATGATCATAGTTATTGCTTACAGGGATTTGGTCATTAATTACCTTCTTTTTCATTGCAAGCTCTCTTTGTATGTGAAAGTTCTTGCAACGTCAGAAGCTTTTTGTTGTGATTATTCACTCTAATAATTGTCATGTCTTGTTCCATTTTGGGTGGTTTGTGTCCATTTTTATCAGGTTTTCGGCAAAGATAGAATGGCTGTTTTCATATTTACAACTTCTTACATGTTCTTTGTATCAGCCATCTGGAGCGTGGAGACTAATGAATACATCTCCGCTGGAAATCTTGATTAACACTGAACAATAATTTCACATCACGGAATTTGTACTACAAAAGTTGATTCTAACCTGAAAAACAAAAGAAAAACATGACAAAATTAACATAGTAACTATACATTTATTATGTGTATGAAAAGAAATGTGTATTACAAGCCATTGAAGATGCTTCACAAATAAAAGAAGCGAAACGTGTGTGGAATAAACAAACTGCCTTCAATTAATTCCATAGAAGGAACATACCTGCCCGAATTTTGGAGCAACTAAGAATTAATGGGGGGGGGACTGAATGCCTTCTCTCAAAAGCATTTAGAGGAACTATGGCTCAAGTTTAGAAGAATAGTTGCCCATGCACTGGATAGATATGTACCCAGAACAGTGCATAATGGTATGGGCTCTCCATGGTGTACAGTCACTGTAAAGAAACTTCTAAAGAAACAGACTCCTGCATAGTAGTTGTAAAGGAAAGTGAAGGACTACAGATAGAAAGATGCTAATGAAACACATTTGGTTGTCAAAAGAGCAATGCATGAAGTCTTCAGTGACTACCATAGCAGAACGTTGTCAAACGATCGTCTATGAAACCACATAAATTCTGGTCATATGTGAAGACTGTCAGTGGCACCAAAGTTAGTGTCCAGTCACTAGCAAATGTGACAGGAACTGAAATTGATGATAGTGAAGCAAAAGCTGGAATGGTTAATTTTGTTTTCCTTTACCAGGGAAAACCCAGGAGAACTGCAACTGCACCAATTTCATCCTCATACCACCGAAAAGATGAGTGAAATCAGTGTCAGTGTCAGCGGTGTTGAGAAACAACTGAAATTATTAAAATTGGACAAAGCTCCAGGGCCCAGTGGAATCCCTATCAGATTCTACATTGAATTTGCAGCTGATTTAGCTCCTTTTCTAACTACAGACTGTCGTGGATCCCTCAAACAAAACCATGCCTAGTAGTTGGAAGAAAGCATAGGTAACACCCGTCTACAAGAAGGTTACTAGAAGTTATGCTCAAAGTTACTGTCTATTATCTTTTACATCAGTTTGTTGTAGAATTTTAGAATATATTCTGAGCTCAAACATAATGAGGTATCTCAAATAGAATGAGCTCCTCTGTGCCAACCAGCATGGATTCCGAAAACATCGATCATGTGAAACCCAACTTGCACTTTTCTCACACGTCATACTAAAGGCTTTGGATCAAGGCAGGCAGGTACATGCTTTTTTTCTTGATTTCTGAAAAGCATTTGACTCTAATATTAAGCTTGTCGCCAAAAGTTGGATCATGTGGAGTATTAAGTGAAATTTGTGACTGGATTAAGGACTTTTTGGTAGGAAGGACACAGCATGTTATCTTTGATGGAGAGTCAATGTCAGATGTAAAAGTGACTTTGGGTGTGCCCCAGGGAAGTGTGTTGGGACCCATGTTCATATTGTATATTAATGGCCTTGCAGACAATATCAATAGTAACCTCAGACTTTTTGCAGATGATGCAGGTATCTGTAATGAAGTAGTGTGTGAAAGAAGCTGCATGAATTTTCAGGGTCTTAGATTAGATTCAAAGTGGTGCAAAGATGGCAATTTGCTTTAAATGTTCAGAAATGTAAAATTGTGCACTTGCCCACAAAATGAAAAAACTTGGTATATTATAACTATAATATCCAGTCACTTTTGGAATCAGTTCTTTCATACAGATACCTGAGTGTAACACTTTGTATGGATATGAAATGGAATGATCACATAGGCTCTCGTGTGGGTAAAGCAGATGGTAGACTTCAGTTTATTGGTAGAATACAAGGGAAATGCAATCAGTCTACAAAGGTGATTGCTTACAAATCACTGTGCGACCCATTCTAGAGTGTTTCTAAAGTCTATGGGACCAGTACCAAATAGGACTAACAGGGGATATTGAATGTATTCAGAGAAGGGCAGTATGAATGGTCAGAGATTTGTTTGATCTGTGAGAGAGCGTTACAGAAGTGCTGAAGAAACTGAATTGGTAGACTCTTGAAGATAAATGTAGCAAGTGTATTAACAGAGTTTCAAGAACCGGCTTTGAAGGAGGACTGTTGGAATATACCACAACCTGTCCGTGCCGTTCACATAGGATCCTGAGGGCAGGATTAGAATAATTACAGCATTCAGTCTACCATTCTTCCCACACTCCGTACATGAATGGAATGGGAAGAAACCCTAATAACTGGAACATTAGAACTTCCACTCTGCTATACATTTTGTGTTCGTTTGCGAGTTGAATGTAGATGTAGATTGAAAATATAGCAGAAAATTAGAGAAAGGAAAGGAAAATTGTTATTAACTGGGGTCAGATGGTGTAGAACCATGCTGTTAGGTCATAAGCTCTAGACCAGTTTTCTGACAGTATCGTGCAAATTGTTTGGTGTGCTTGGAACATAGAAAAAATTCCAGTGCCACTTGACACTATCATATCCTCTCCACACTTTACTAATGGCGCTTAGAGGGCAGATTCACAACTTTCATTCATTTTTTTTTTCTCTCACTGTTTCACATTCAGGTTGGAGTTACCTTCACTAATCAACATGTATAAGAGATTGTTGCACTTTTGGAATAAGTTATGAGTGGCACCCTTTCCACTACTGCCATCAGCAGTACCATCACTGCTGTAGTTCGTGTTCTAGCCGTAGAAGCGCCACCTACGCTACAGTGCTACACCAATAAATGCTACTGAATGTCAGCTCCAAGGAGCCAGTTGGAAGACACAGAGTTGAACTCTGAAAAATATTCATTTATAACCTTTGATAAAATGCATTGTACTCTTATGCGGACTCTGGATTTTGCACCCCAAGCTGAGCATTACTGTGATAATTGTCAAAAGTTGTTGAACAATATTGTTTCCTGAGTAAGAAGTTGACATGTATGCCATACACATGCCCACTGAATACGTACTATGAGAATGCGTAAGACTATCCAGTCCCTCAGAGGTACTACTTAGGGAGCTAATCACTCACTTTTTTTATTTTTGTAAGTCATTTACCATATTTTGACTAGATTTAGGATGCATAATGTGTGGATCTGCAGTGATGTTGGTGTTAGACCTGCTTGATCCTACTCAACATAAAGTCAATTTGGCAGCAATTGACATTGTGAGGATTCTGTGGTGTATTATGAACTATGTTATAAAAACCACTACCAACCACTAATTTAAAGACAATTGTATTTTTCCATGCCATTATCAATTTTGAAATTTCATTCATCAGGTGGCTGCATTTAAAGACGACCTGCTAATCAGATGTTGGTTGTTGGGCACCATGGCAGACAAAACAACCAAAATTCAGAACTGGTAATGGCATAGAAAAAATGCGTTAACACAAAAAAGTCTTTGAATAAGTGGTTGGTAACTGTTTTTAGAATACGGTCTATTCAACATAGTTGTTGTTTGGTCCCAGATTGAATCATTTTGGGAAGTCCTGTCAGCAACCTTCTAATATAAGCGAATGTCATGTTTGATATTAGCTGCCATTCATGGTCTGTGTAATGATGAGCCACCATATGCCTAGCAACCTACACTATGTGATCAAAAGTATCTGAACACCTGGCTGTAAATGACGTAAAAGTTCATGGCACCCTCCATTGGTAATGCTGGAATTCAGTATGGTGTTGGCCCACCCTTAGCCTTGATGACAGCTTCCACTCTTGCAGGCATATGTTCAATCAGGTGTTGGAAGGTTTCTTGGGGAATGGCAACCCACGGAGTGCCACACTGAGGAGAGGTATCAATGTGGGTTGGTGAGGCCAGGCATGAAATTCGCATCCGAAACATCCCAAAGGTGTTCTTTAGGATTCAGGTCTGGACTCTGCGCTGGGCAGTCCATTACAGGGATGTTATTGTCGTGCAACACCTCCTCCACAGGCCGTGCGTTATGAACAGGTGCTTGGTCGTGTTGAAAGAGGCAGTTGCCATCCCCGAAGTGCTCTTCAACAGTGGGAAGCAAAAAGGTGCTTAAAACATCAATGTAGGCCTGTGCTGTGATAGTACCACACAAAACAACAAAGGGTGCAAGCCCCACTCCATGAAAAACATGACCACACCGTAACACCATTGCCTCAGAATTTCACTGTTGGCACTACACACACTTGCAGATAACGTTTTCCGGGCATTCGCCATACCCACACCCTGCCATCAGATCACCACATTATGTACGGTGATTTGTCACTCCACATAGTGTTTTTCCATTGTTTAATTGTCCAATGTTTACACTTCTCAAGCGAGGTGTCGTTTGGCATTTACCGATGTGATGTGTTGCTTATGAGTAGCCTCTCGACCATGAAATCCAAGTTTTCTCACCTCTCGCCTACTGCCATAGTACTTGCAGTGGATCCTGATGCAGGAATTCCTGTGTGATGGTCTGGATAGATGTCTGCCTGTTACACATTACAACCCTCTTCAACTGTCGGCGGCCTCCGTCAGTCAACAGACGAGGTCGACCTGTACACTTTTGTGCTGTACATGTCCTTCCATGTTTCCACTTCACTACCACATCGATAACAGTGGACCTATGGATCTTTAAGAGTGTGGATATCTTGCATACAGATGTATGACACAAGTGACATCCACTCACCTGAACATGTTTAAAGTCTGTGATTTTCATAGAGTTCCCCATTCTACACTCTCAAGATGTCTAATGAGTACTGAGATTGCTGGTATGGAGTACCTGGCAGTAGGTGGCAGCACAATGCACCTAATATGAGAAACATTTGTTTTTGGTGGTGTCTGGATACTTTTGATCACATAGTGTATAATGCCTCTCCCCTAGGGCCTTAGCCAGTAATGGTTGGGATAGACTTGTTGAAATGGGAACTGTTCAATGCTACAAACATTCTACAATTATAAGCTAAGTACGTATTTTGATGATCACCATCGGGTGTTGTGGGAGAATATGCATTACAGGGAGTGTGTGTTAATCACATTGATAAGAAAAGTAGAAACCTCTACAAAGAAAAACTCTCAACCTTTATTTTAGCAATACTGTTGTGACACGTAAAGATATCAGAAATGGAGGAGGAGTGGGAAAGGTGAATAATGCCATGAAATGAGTAAATGGAGGGAGTTGGAAAAACAAGGCTTTCATTCCTACATTGGACACTCCAACACTTCCTGAGTACTTCAAAATGGGACTCACTCACTTCATAATGTGTTACTACGTTCCACCAAACCCATACATTGGATGAAAGTTTGGAACACATTACAACTTAATGTAATGGTGAAGCAACCTATGGAGTGATCTCGGGGACACCTTGCACTCCCTCTTACCCTATTTTTTGAGTAGTTGCTCTGGTAAGCATGTCTCCCCCCTCCCTCCACATCAATTGCTTTGGCAACCATCCATTGTGGAGCAAGGGATATAAATCGTTTTGCTGTAGAGAGAAAAATTCAGAAACTGAAGGCTGGCAAATGAATATCGTACTGATGGTGAAGTAAGGAAGCCTTTAAAGCATGTAGCCTCCAGTTTTGCTATGTCATTAATAATGTCACAGTAAGCAAAGATACGTAACGCCATGCAGACAGAAGGTGATATTGCCGTTCATACTAACTGCAACTGCAAATGATCCAGCGAGGTAATCTCAACAGTTTGCTGTATTGAATTTCAGAGACCACCACAAGTGAAACCAAAGGAAATGGCAAGTAGGAAAGTATTTGGCCAGGAGCCACATTCAAATGGCAGTAGTGTATTGTCATATCAAACCTAGCTACCCTCTCCAATTAAAAAAATGTATAAGCGGATGAAAAACATTGGAGGAGGAATCTCGTGTATAAATGAAGACTGCTCTATAATATCAAGGCTCTAGTCTACCTACCTACCTACCTGCCTGCCTGCCTGCCTGCCTACCTACCTGCTTAAAACATGGCCCCCATTATCTTGGACACTATCCCCTCTCCCCCCCCCCCCCCCAAAAAAAAAGGAGTATATTGAAGTCATACCACACCACTAAAAATAGGCCCCATAATAAAATAGAATATGGCTGGTTTCAGGATTCTTGCATAAGAATTTAAGTGTAGAGAAGAGCCTTGTGTTTCTATCTCCTGGAGACCTACTTTGAAGGTTCTGCTGCACCTGTGTTAGCGGGCAGCAATATGCACAAAAAGGATGGTCTTATTGGTGACAGGGCTATACATAGAACTGGTTTTTATGCTGACAAATGCCACTCCTCACCAATACCTCTTATGCTTGAATTTCAAGCAGGTGCAGGTGAAATGTGTGTTACTGTAGTGGTGAGTTCTCTTTAACCTGTAACTTGATGACTACACATAAAAGCTCTCTATCACCACCTTATGAAGCTATCACTTATCCTAGGATTTTTCAGTGCAGCTGACATGTTTTGAGACTCTGCCAACATCTGTCCCTGGAATCTACTTGCAGAAAGCCGCAGTCTCACACCTTGGTGCATCTATCACCTGAATAGTGTTTAAAGGCTGTACTTCAGTGCTGCAGCAAGGTTGTTATCAGCTGTTAACCTACCCTTCTGCCTGGCTGCTCTTGAAGATGTGGCTCACTGGGTTTTTGTTTCCTGAAAGACCAGTGTCAGGAAGGAAGCTACTTACATCGGTGAATTGGGTGCTCTACAGCCAGCTGTCTGTGTATAAATGCTGTGGCAGTGTTCAGTACATTGTGAATTTCATTACGTGTGATTTATCAAGCCGCTGAAGCAGCCAGTGCAGTTGCTTCTGGTCAATGTGGTGAAGAATGCTGGTTTGCTATAAAAGTCAGATAGCTGTCTTTTTGAAGATTCAGGTGCAGACTATCAGCAGAAGACCCAGCAACCTGTTGTGTAGAAAGACCAACAGTGTGTAGAGTGATTGAACCTGGCTGAAGGCAGTCGTGGCACAAGTTGATGAAAGTAGTCAGTCACTCCATTTCAGCACCCACAGAAAAGAAGTCAATTGGAAGAATCTCTGGTCTTGCATATCAACATTTGTCATTGCTGTGCAATGGGGAAGTTACTGACATCTCCCATTGAATTGGCTGAGGAAATGTCACATTATGTTTACAATTTAATGCCTGTGAATGCCAAGGTTCTTCTTTCCATCACTGTGACAAAGACATGGAGACGTAACAGTTGGATTTTAACCTCATCAACCAGGATTCATACTATAGTCCCTTCTCCATTTGGAAATTGGAATTGGCTCTATCATTGTCTAACAATATAGCTCCACTACCAGATATTATTCAAAATAAAATGTACAGTATGTAAATGTAAGATACAAAGAGATTCTTCATGATATTGTCGATAATATTTCAGCTGAGGGAAATTCAACATGTAGTGAGAAACCTTTGTGATCCCTCTTCTGAAGTTGGGAGATATTTCCAAAAAGCTACTGCAGTGTTTCTTTGATGAAATGATTGGGAAAGACTATGGAATGCGCAATCGAATTTCATTGAACGAGGACTTTTAAAACCAAAGAGACTCCTCAGCTGCTTCTGGAGTGGCATCAAGATGTACCATTCAAACTCAATAATATCACACTGTTGGAGGCTGTGAAGAATGAATTATTTCCACAGCAATACCACTTCATAATGTCTTATCGACACTAAAATAATTTGTGATATGACCTGGAGGTATGTCATCCTGAGACTGCTCCTCAGTTTGGGGTTTTTGTGGGTGGTTGTTAGCATTTTATAAAATATTTTCTATGTAAGTGATATTTTAGCTATAGAACTGGAAATTCATTTTCAGACTTGCACACTACTGGCCATTAAAATTGCTACACCAAGAAGAAATGCAGATGATAAACGGGTATTCATTGGACAAATATATTATACTAGAACTGACTTGTGATTACATTTTCACGCAATTTGGGTGCATAGATACTGAGAAACCAGTACCCAGATCAACCACCTCTGGCTGTAATAACGGCCTTGATACGCCTGGGCATGAGTCATACAGAGCTTGGATGGTGTGTACAGGTACAGCTGCCCATGCAGCTTCAACATGATACCACAGTTCATCAAGAGTAGTGACTGGCGTATTGTGACGAGCCAGTTGCTCGGCCACCACTGACCAGACATTTTCAATTGGTGAGAGATCTGGAGAATATGCTGGCCACGGCAGCAGTCGAACATTTTCTGTATCCAGAAAGGCCCGTACAGGACCTGCAACATGCGATTGTGCATTATCCTGCTGAAATGTAGGGTTTCGCAGGGATTGAATGAAGGGTAGAGCCACGTGTCATAACACATCTGAAATGTAACGTCCACTGTTCAAAGTGCCGTCAATGCAAACAAGAAGTGACCGAGACGTGTAACCAATGGCACCCCATACCATCACACTGGGTGATACACCAGTATGGCGATGACGAATACACGCTTCCAATGTGCGTTCACTGCGATGTTGCCAAACACAGATGCGACAATCATGGTGCTGTAAACAGAACCTGGATTCATCCAAAAAAATGACATTTTGCAATTCGTGCACCCAGGTTTGTTGTTGAGTTCACCATCGCAGGCGCTCCTGTCTGTGATGCAGCGTCAAGGGTAACCGCAACCATGGTCTCCGGGCTGATAGTCCATGCTGCTGCAAATGTCATCGAACTGTTTGTGCAGATGGTTGTTGTCTTGCAACCATTTGTTGACTCAGGGATCGAGACGTGGCTGCACAATCCATTTCAGCCATGCGAATAAGATGCCTATCATCTCGACTGCTAGTGATACGAGGCCGTTGGGATCAAGCACGGCATTCCGTATTACCCTCCTGAATCCACCGATTCCGTATTCTGCCAACAGTCATTGGATCTCAACCAACGCGAGCAGCAATGCCGTGATACGATATACCGCAATTGCGATAGGCTACAATCCGACCTTTATCAAAGTCGGAAACGTGATGGTACGCATTTCTCCTCCTTACACAAGGCATCACAACAACGTTTCACCAGGCAACGCTGGTCAACTGCTGTTTGTGTATGAGAAATCGGTTGGAAACTTTCCTCATGTCAACACGTTGTAGATGTCGCCACCAGCGGCAACCTTGTGTGAATGCTCTGAAAAGCTAATTGTTTGCATATCACAGCATCTTCTTCCTGTCGGTTAAATTTTGCGTCTGTAGCATGTCATCTTCGTGGTGTAGTAATTTTAATGTCCAGTGGTGTATATCCAGGGGAATTTTGCCCTTATGGGAAGTATTTTAAGTGTAACCCTGTTTGCTATTCCAATAACTAGCATAATGTCTGCAATGAACAACTATATCCATTTTCAACTTTTTGAAGATGATTTTTCTTGCTTGTGCACATTTTCAATGTTGGTAACTACAGAATGTCACATGTGCTTCATTCTTCAGAGATTGTAGTGAATTAAAACCATTAACTTTATTTTGCAAAAGACCACATGTGTAAATTTTAATCTTCCTCATTGATTTTTTAATGTATAACATGTGTGATTATGGGAAATTACTTTTGGTTTCAAAATATTGGTAAATTCCTAGGTTTCAATTTGGTGGGTGCTGCATCACCTTAAGGTGAAGACACTCAAAGAAATACCTGCAAATGAAGTGCAAATGTTTGCTTCACGTAGCAGCATATATAAAGTGCTCATCAGTCTCATTCCCTGCAGGAATCTCAAAGTAGCGAGCTTAAGGGACATGGATAGGGACTGTGGACAGCTGGCACTAAATGGGAATGTGGGTTGGCTGGGAGACATGCCAAGGTAGTCTGCACAGTTGTGATAAAAAGTGTCCAAATGGTGCATTGGTTAACGCAACTGCCCAGTAGTATACATAGCGAGGTGGCGCAGGCACATTGGACTCGCATTCGGGGTATGATAGTTCAAACTCGCGTCTGGCCATCCTGATTTAGGTTTTCCGTGATTTCTCTAAACCGCTTCAGGCAAATGCCAGGATGGATCCTTTAAAAGGGCACAGCTGCCTCCCTTCCTCATCCTTTCCTAATCCAATGGGACCAATGACCTCCCCCGAGTCAACCAACCAACTACCTACTAAGTGGGAGGTCCTGGGTTCTAATCTCGGTCTGGTACACATTTTCACTTGTCATTGCAGATTCTGCAAAAAGTCCCTAAGGTGCTGACATCAGTAGTTCCTTTCCTTTCTTCCCATCCACATTCAAGTTATATAGTGGTGGTGTGGATATGTTTATTCCACCCTTCCAAGTGCACAGTTTGATTATTTCTTCTCTTCACATATTACGTTCTACTAAATTGTTCATTATTTATCAATCACTCTTACCTAATATTAGCTTCTAATGATGTAAGGGAATGTTGTGGAATGTCCCAGAACTTCTGAACACAGAAGGACAGGCACTGTTTGGATTAGCAGATGTTGGCTCTCCCTGCAGATCTATCTCAGAGGGACATCCTCCTTTTTTTATACAGCCAGGTATTGTTAATAAATTGCTAAGTTTTGAAAGCTGTTTCACATTGTGATAATCAGAACTAATGATCTGAACTGTTAATCATCACGAACTTGAATATAATCTACCTACCTTTGGGCTCTGAATGAAGAGAGGGGAATGGGGGAAGGGAGGTGGTAGTAGCTGCCTGCTGGTCTGCCCTCCCAAACACATTGACATTGCCATATATTCCAAAAAAAGTTGCTAATTCTTTTTATGGAACATCATCACAGTAAGACTGATTGGAATGAAAGAATTAATTTGTTTCACTAACTGCTTTCATTCATATTCCACAAGGATGCGGAAGACCAAATTCTTGAGCACCATAAAGTGACCATACATGACCACCATGTAACAGTTCTGTTTCATAATCAACAATATGGGCTTTTAATGAACTGTCCCACTGTTGACAAATCAGCTGTGGTGCTGTTACAAGTTTAAGAAATGACTTAAAGAATGTTCTGCAGGACTACATATTTAGGTACTCTTGTCAGGTACCTCATTGGTCTTTAGTTTGTCTTGAGATATGTCTGTAACTTTGGATCAAAGAGGGAAACTAGAGTCTACAGTATTCTGATGACTGACAGTGTCCTCAGTGAGTACCCTTCTATGAAACTATCTACCGATGGCTGGTTCTATAGCCAGTTATTGAAGCTGCTATCCTTTTATACATCCCCAAGGTTTCAAATTACAATATCTGCCAGGTGCAACCAGGATGTCCACTGCCACTTTCATAACAGTCATCTAGGATTTGTAACATACCAGATTCTGCTTGTACTGTGACACAATGACTTGCCTGCTAGCTGTTCCTGTATCTACAGCTTTACTCCACAAACTAGTGTGAAGTGTTTGGCAGAGGGTACTTTCCATTGTAAATCTGTAACTATTTCTTCCCTCTCCATTTGAATATGGAGCACTTGAAGAATGCCTGCTTAAATGCCTCTGTGCACCATGATTAGTCTAATCTTATCTTCACAGGCCATTTGAAAGTTATATGTAGGGGACTGTTGTGTATTTGTAGACTCTTTGTGTAATACTGGTTCTTAAAAGTTTATAATTTGGATTGTCTATCTTCAGGCATCTGCCAATTGACATTTTTCGGAACGCTCTCTTGTTGGTCAACAAATTTGTGGTCATTTGTGCCACTGTTATTTTTTTTATGTATCTTCATTTTCCTGTGTTAGTCCTATTTGGTATGAGTCCCACACACTCAGGTAATATGATAGGATCAGTTGCACGAATGTATTATAAGCAGTCTTCTTCATGGACTAATTGCACTGTTCCAATATCTTACTAAGAACCTGCTTTACCTGTAACTTAACCCTTGTGATCATCTCCCTCTCCCCCAAATTATAACAACTAAGTATCTGTGAGAGTTGATTGATTCCAGTTCTGTCTCATTACTATTTTTGTTACATGATACTACATTTCTATGTTCTGTAAAGTGTACACTTTTACATTTGTGTATATTTAAAGCAAGTTGCCAATCTTTGCACTGCTTTGAAACTTTATCAAGATCTGACAATACTTGCACCTTTTTTTCCGGTAGTGCTTCACCGTTGATAATTGAATCAGTAGAAAATCTGAGATCATTGTTAATGTTGTTTGCCTGATTATTAATATACAACACTGGCTTAGTGCCTGTTGATTCGCTCCTGTTTGACTGTATGGCTTGCAGAGATTTTTTGTTTTGTTTTTATTTAATCCAATTTTTATTTTATTCACAAATTGAAACACCTTCTAAGCTTTTCACATTAATTAAGGCCATAGAAGCATGATCTTTTCCAAATATACTTATGACTAAAAAGTGATTCTGTTAGCTGGAGGCCAAAGTTTTTGCTAATCATGCCTTTTGCATTCTTGTGAAGATATTTCTGTAGCAACTTCCATCCCCTAACAAATACTTCTTTTATACTTAATCAAAAAGTGTAGTTCAAATTTCCATAAATTTAGCTTTAAAACTTTTTTAATGTAACAAAATATTTCATTAAAAATTTTCATCCCCTATTGCACTCCCTTAGGGATTCAATGTCCAGAAATACTGAAACACACACACACACACACACACACACACACACACACACACACACATTTATTTCTAATGGAGAAGTCAAATACCAATTGTCATAGATGTAGCCTTAAAAACCTTTCAGTTGTTCTTTAGTAATTATTTATAAAAAAAAAAAAAACTTTCAGCCATTATTTTACCTCCTTAGTGGTTGAATTTCCAAAAATATTTTTTATTTTCTGTCTTAAGAAACCAAATATCAGTTTTCGTAGTTCTAGCTTCAGAATTCCCATAATAGCAACATACTTTCAGAAAGCCTTTCACCCCCTTAGGAGTGGAATTTCAGGCAATCCCTTCTTAAATGAGGGGTACAGATAAGATCCATGCCCTCTCCAAACTTCCAAGTTTCTATTCTTAGCAGTTTGGGCTGGGCGATGATGAGTCTGTGAATCAGTCTGACCCTATTTTATCCCCTTGGGGGCTGAATTTCTAAAAAACAGTGAAACACCTGGTTTTTCATCCCTAACCGAGAAGTCAAACACCAATTTTCAAATATTTAGCTTTAAAAATAATGAGATATATTCATATAATGCCTCACCCCCTATTTCACCTGCTTAGGGGTTGAATTGCCAGAAACAGTGGCATGTGTATGTTTTATTTCTAACAGAGAAGCCAAATACAATTTTTTGTAGATTTAGCTTAAAGATGTTTGACAGTGAAATATTTCCATAGAAACTTCCATCCCTGTTTTACTCCCATAGGGGCTGAATTCCCAAAATCAGTGAAACACATGTTTTGTTATTTCTAACTGAGAAGCTAAATTTAAATTTTCATTGAGTTGGCTGTAAAAATGCCTTCACAGTAAAATATTTTCTTAAAAAGTCTCATCTCTTATTTCACACCCTTGGGGGTTCGGTTTCCAAAAACACTGAAAAACATATTTTTTTAATTTGTAACTGAGAAGTCGAATACCAGTGTTCATAGATATAGTCTTAAAAATAATTTACTAGTTCTTTAATGGTGATATATTATCAAAAAAAGCTCTCACCCCACTATTTCGCCTCCATAGGGTTAAATTTCCAAAAATACTGAAACACCTATTTCTTTATTTCTGCTTGAGAAAGCAAGTATCAATTTTTGTGGGTCTTACTTCAAAATTGCTTTAATAGCAACATTAAAAAAAAAAAAAAAAGTCAACCCCTATTTCAGCACCTTAGGGCTGGAATTTCGAAAAATCCCTTCTTAAACTATGCCTACAGTATAAGATCCACACCTTCTCCAAAGTTCAAGTTTCTACCCATAGCGGTTTGGACTGGGTGGTGATGAGTCAGTCAGTTACATTGCCTTTTTTATCTAGAGATCAGCTGCTGTTGGTCAGTTCTGCTCCTGTATCACACTACTTCAAAAATTCAAGGTCTGCTAGCTATCCTGAAGAAATACCCCAACAGATAAAACACTCTGCACTAGCAGTCAGGATTGCCAGTGTATAAATTTCTGTCGAGCCTAACAGTTCTATCCTTTTTACTTTTTAACACCCACAAATCTTTCTTGTGTAAGTACCACTACTTAACAGCTGGTTTTATCTTTGCGTATTGTAAATTACTACTAAAATCCTGAGCACAGCCCTCTGAGAAACGCATCAGTAACGAGTCACATTTGGTGCTTTTGTTGGGTGGGTATAAGGGACTACCTCTCCCTGCAATATCAACCTCGAGAGGTATCTGGTTGGCCACTCATTTGCACCTATACTCCCAACATTTCCTCCCATTCACCTCTCCCCTCCCCCTCACCCGAACCCCTTTCCCCCTCCCCTTTTAAGTCTCCACAGATTAATAATGCTTTTAATTAGCACTGTATAGTGAAATACCAAGGCAACTTGGTAGTCATTATTTTGAGTTTCGATATCAATATGCCACAACAACTAAACCTCTTATGTAGAGAGGGCACCCTGGTTTTCGTCACATACATTGTCACTGTGAGCTGAGCATTTTGAGGATGTAGGGACTGCTGACAAAAAAAGAAAATACTCCCATGAAACAACAAGAACCATCACCACCATTCTTTCCCTGCATGCTCTTGCATATCAGATCTTATAAAAGTCACAGAATTTCCTCTCCCTCCTCTCTCTCCCAGCCTCTCTACCTGTGAATCGGTTAGAAGAGGAAGATAAGGGTATACTACACTGCTGAGACATTCTAGTAACTAAAGTGACCTTATAGTACTTTGACAGTTATTCCCCAGAAAAAGATGACATCCATGACAAGTTTAGATATTAATCAACATTCTTCTGTTAAGACCCATTTTTGTAGGTAACCTTCTGTGTGATATTTTGATCCTTTATATAATTCATCTATGCAATAGATTATTATTTATAAAATTTGGATTCTGTCAAGAGAAGGTAATGAAACATTAAATATATTTCATTTGTTATATATCATAAGGTTAATTGATAACATGTGACAGCAGGTAATATGCGTCACTTAACTTTGTGGTAATTCTCTAGGTGATATTCAGAAACTGCCATCTGGCTTTGGCTAGGAATATGATGGACCCCACTCATAAGGGCCTGGGAAAAGCGTTACAAAACTCTTAATAAAAGAGGATGTGAACCGAAATTGGTACATGACGTACCTTTAGGTTGTGAAAGGAAGGTACGTTACAAGAGGTGCTGGAAGTGACCTCCCCCCATTTATGATCACAGTTCAACACATCACTGCATGTTCATGAATGTTTCAGCCATAGTATAGGGTGTGACTGCCTGGATTTCATGACAGATGTTCTCATGTAGCTCATTGGTGGTGTGTGGTTAGTTCTTATACTCGTTACTGTTATGGTGAGCCAACAGAAAACAAGTCAGATGATTTTGGGGGCCATGATCTGGTGGAAATCACTATCAGAAAAATTATTCCACTGCAAAGCCTTAATCACTTTAGACTTTGTCCCATCTTACTGTTACCAGCCAAGTATCAGTAGCCTCACCATCAAACTGGTTCGTAAATTCATGAAATCATATCTGATTTACTTAATGGTGATCATAATGTCAACAAAAAGTTGGTCTGTTGGTGTGCCATTGTGATAACGCACAGAATGCGCCCACCTTCTGTGAACGAAGGGGTTTCTCACCTGCTATACGCTGGTTGTTACTGCTCCCTAAACAGGCGTCTTGTTAGCTCACTTACCCTGACAAGTGCAACCACACATCATCACTGGTCTGTGTGTACGGCAGTAATCCTAGCCTTGCAACAATAAATTAGTGACATCAGTGGTGGTGGGTTAGGCATTTATCACGGTCAATCTGTATCAGTTAATGAATGCCTGCAAACTTGTAATGATACATGCCTGCTTTCTGAGCAACTCTGTGACAAAGCTATATGATAGTACATATCCTTGCACTAAATGGCTAAGAGACTATATGGGTGACACCAACAATCATGTCTGTACGTCATCCACTCTTTTCTCTGATAACCCCCCCCTCCCCTCCGCCCAAGCCTTGAATACAGTGTGTAGATGGTTAATGTTGACCGCTGAACCATTCAAGGAACAGTTGCTTACATTTCATAAGGGAGCCAATATTCAATACTGTTTTACAGGGAAAACTGCTCTTATACAAAATACTGATACATCGTCAGAATTGAACAGCACTGGAAGGAAAAAAGTCACATGAAGCACCATGAACAGTAAGCCATGCTATACTGAGACACAAGACCCTCGCACAGCCCATGGAACCTCATTGTTGCCACATTTTGCAGTTTCTGCCACACTGATGAGTTACGTGAGGATATCTGCAGTGAAAGCTGATACTCTCAGCAACATTCGCCAACATGCAATGCCGTTTGTGTGAGTAGGTCACTTCCAACATCTCTTGTAATGTACCTTCATTTCCCAACCGCAAAAGGTATGTCATACATAAATTCAGTTTCATATTATCTTCTGTTAAGCTTTTTATAGCACTTTTTCCCAAGCCCATTAGAGTGGGACACCATTTACGAGGGTTGACTGAAAAGTAATGCTTCCAACCTTCGTAACTCTTCAACAGTTGGCAGCATTGCTATGCAGCAGGTACTGGCTTGTTCTGTAGCCTCTTCTCTACAGCTCCGGTTGGCGAGAAGCCTTAGCATTGAATGGTTGTGTTGTTACAGTGTGAAGTATGGAACCCTGCACAGACGGTCAGTAATGCGATTTGAGCAATGTGCAGTCATTGAATTCTCGACAGCAGAAGGTGTCACTCCAAAGGAGATTCATCAGAGAATGAAAGCAGTTTATGGTGATTGTGTTGATGGGAGTACTGTGCATCGTTGGGCAAGTAAGTTTAAAGGTATTGAGGCGAGAACATCTGACCTGCGTGACAAACAAAGAGTTGGACGGCCTGTGACAGCAACCACCGAGTTTCACAAGCAGAATTTTGACAGATTGATTCAGGACAATTGTCATATCACTCGGAGAGAAACTGCAAGCACAATCGGCATTTAACAAGAACGTGTGGGTCAGATTACTGATTTGCTTGGCTATCTGAAGATCTGTGTACGATGGGTACCCCGGACACTGAAACCTGAAATGAAAGCGCACAGACTTTAAATTTGCCAGGAACTCCTGTAGCATGACAAGAATGAAGATGACGCCTTTCTCTATTCAGTTGTGACAAGAGACGAAACGTGGGTACACCATTATGACCCGGAGATGTAACGTCAGTCTGTGGAATATTGACACAAAGACTTGCCCCTGAAAAAGAAATTCCAGAAGCAGCCCTCAGCTGGAAAAATCATGGCCACAGTGTTCTGGGACGCAGATGGTGTTATCCATGTGAATTTCCTTGATTGTGGAACAACAATAAATTCAGAGCATTACATCAACAATGCTGCGAACTCTGAAATGATGGCTAACAAGAGTCTGAAAGGAAAAGGGAAATGCTTTCCTACAGCATGGCAATGCCAAACCACACACTTCACGTGCCACCACAGCAGAACTTCAGAGACTGAATCTCACCACCGTATGGCATACTCCATACAGTCTAGATCTACCACCATCTGACTTCCATCTGTTCCCAATAATGAAAGACGATTTGTGGGGACATCATTATGCTTCTAGTGAACACATTGAGAGAACTGAGAGACTGTGCTTGCAGGTCAACTTCTTCTGTGACAGCTTCAGAAAACTTGTTCATCGTTGGCAGAATGCATCCAATTGGCTGGTGGTTATGTGGAAAGTTGAATATTGGTAATTAAAGAACACATTCTGAGGATTATTTCTGCGTATGATTTATTAAAATATTCCCTTCCAAACCCAGTTAATGAAGGTGGAGGCATTACTTTTCAATCAACCCTCATACATGATTATTGTGCTTTTTCTTTGCACTTCTATCTTCTGTGTTCAGCTGATGTGATTGAAACTCAAGCTCTCTTGCTTTATTAAGGCAGATACAAATTATCTGCTTCCATCTCTTGTTTCATATATCTTTCTGTTACATTCATTATTAGATGTAAAACAATTTTCTGTGACTCTATGGCCTGGTCCAGGTCTTTCCATTGGATTCCACAGC
The DNA here is from genome assembly GCF_023864275.1 of Schistocerca cancellata. Taxonomy (NCBI): domain Eukaryota; kingdom Metazoa; phylum Arthropoda; class Insecta; order Orthoptera; family Acrididae; genus Schistocerca; species Schistocerca cancellata. The sequence continues at coordinate 583,614,330 of NC_064628.1, read as the reverse complement.
AGCAATTTCAGTGTTCCTAGCCCAATCGAGTAATCCAACTGGAAAAAGGGGACCGACAGTTCAACATTGAGTCTGAACCACGTATTGACCTGCACATCTTTGAGAGATGGAGGCTAAGTTAATGGCACACTGTGAAAAATTTCTGTGGTTGGACAGGGATTCTGTGCTGCTACCTCACAGTTTCCAGCCACATGTTTTACCACTAGACTACCGAGCCTGTAAATAGTTGCACTATTTGTAAAGCTAGCTTTTTGACATTTAACAGTATGAAGTTAAGAGACATGTATATTCCTCTCTCTTTGTGTCAGTTACCAAAAGATGAAGTGCCTGTTTGTAGGAACCAGTTAAGAAGGCTGAAGAGACTCAAGAAAGCGATAGACCTGCCACAGTAAAGCCTGAGGAGAAGGTGAAGCCTGAACAGAAAGAAGAGAAACAGCCTGTTGAGGGAGAAGAAGGTAAGATTCTGAGTTGCTGTTCTGTCTTGTGACTAAATGTGTTCTTGCATGATTTACAGTGAAACCTTATTTACCAAATAACCAACATCTAAAACAGTTATTACTCAAGGTAAAGTGACACACACACACACACACACACACACACACACACACACACACACACACACACACATCCATGTGTGTGTGCGAGTTTATACCTGTCCTTTTTTAGTAATGTCCTAAATTATTTTCTAGTTATCTGTTAATGCAATAAGTAGCTGGTACCTAATTATAACAATCAGAAAAAAATAGTCAGCTTCATTATTTCTGATATTCCATTAAAAATAACAAAACGATAGAATGAGTAAACCAGCATGTAAATTCCTGATATTTTATGAATCACTTTTAATATTCAGTGCAGTAGTTATTTGAGCTTATAAATCACACTGCAAGGAACACTGTTCTCACCAACACATTAGATTGACACAGGTTTAATGTACTCGTCGAGATCAGATATGGGAGCATTACTAATTCAATATACTTTCATTTTATTTATTTATTATTTTTTTCACAATAGTCTTTCAGAGAATCATGACAGGGTCTTCCAATATATCATCTGGGCACTGGTCATCGGCTGACCTCATATAGTGACCCCAATGCCTCTCGTCTCATCAAGAGATCATTGTCAGGAACTCGTGTGATTTATATATGATAGACATAAAACACACACTGCTTCAGTACAGTATTCACAACACCATATAACACTTAAAAATAAATACTTCAGCTTACCTGGTATGTCTCAGGTGGTAAAAACTGGTGATTTTGAAACACTACAGCATCAGCATCCCACATAATCAGAAGCGAGTTAGCTGCAGTGATGAATTTTGGCTCTAGTTCCCATCTTGGGATTGATCCACATTCTTGTGGTGTGGGTGTGGCAGGAGCCAGGTGAGGGAAACAGGGCAGTTGCAGTTGGAATTACAAGGGTTGGCAGTTCAGAGTCAAAGAGGTTGTAAATAAAACTGCATCCTTAGCTGCTGACTAGGAATCTATGATGGCTGCAGCAATTGACTTGTGACCCGATAAGTGCACGAGTTCTGTGTTAGACTTTCTGACCTTTGCCTGAGCTATGCAGGACTCCATCCTTATTAAATAAGGAAAACTGGACAAGATGTCCCTGAAGATTATCCACATGGCACCTAAAAATGTATCCAAGAAGTAAGCATCTATTTGGTCATATTCGTTCGGGGGAAGGGAGCCAAGTAGTGAAGAGTATGCAGAATGGTGTTAACTCTACACTATTGGCATACTTCTCAATGTTTAAGGATAAGGGATGGAAAATGTGTAGCTGTGGTTTAGAGAATACATGACCAAGAAGACAAGGGAGCAGATGTAGTTCATCCAGTTAGTGTCTGTGGATGCACTGTTCCACACTGAGCTGACACTGAAGCAGAAAGTGGCCAGAGATTTTAACAGCAAACTTAATTTCTTTGTGCGATCCATTCGTAAACAAATTCAAACTGGTTTTGATTTTGTAGCATGTGCTACAAAGTGCAGTTGCTAGCACTACCATAATTACTATCACTACTGTTCTTAACTTCAATATTGAGGATACTTGAATAATGAACAAAGTAAATAAGTTTATTCTGCTTTGGTTTTATAGTAACAAAAACACACTGTAAAGAGAGCCTTCCCTGTAGGGGGCTTGCATTATTTGGCGGGTTCGTGCTTGGCTACCATGGGGCCCCAGCTTTTGCAGCATCTTTGCCTTTCCATGCTGCATGTCTATCCTCTTTGCTATTCTTTTTCCCCCTCCCTTGGAGAACATGTCAGGGGAATGTTCCGCATTGTCCATCGCTGACATAAGAACAGTCTCACCACTGTTTTCATTCCCTTTTCCTTTCTTTATTTACCTGCTCCTGTCCTTCCTCCATTTCAGCGTTTGAGATTCTTCTTTTTCTTCTTCCTCCCTGTGCACTCCTGAAAGCCGGCCCACACGTCTGACATGTATCAGGTGACTGGGTAAGGCATAATTCCCAGCCCCAGGTTGACAGGTAGGTTTCACACGTAGCCCCTGGTACAGGCCAGGACAGGGAGGGATGATTGTCTGTGCTGCTGCCTTCCCAAATTGCAGATTGGTCACTATCAGGTGTTCAGGAGGTGTGACCTGAGGTGTGAACAATCACCTAATCCATGTGTGCACCCTTGTGAAGGGGGCCCCAGTTGGAAACAGCATGCCATCAGAGACACTGGCAATCGTTGGGATTTTCTCACAATGAGCCAATCATCTTCACAATCAGCAACAACGAAACGTAAACGGAATGATGATAATGATTCTAAGACCCTTCCAACTGCACCACAGTTCCTCGTGGTTTCATGTACTGAAGATTGTCAGTCCTTTGCAGAGGTAAATCCGTTTATTATTCAGAAAGGCGTTGATGCAATTGCCGGCCCTGTGAAATCCTGCTCTTGTTTACAGAATGGCCCTTTGCTTTTGAAGATTACTTCAGATTCTCAAGCACAACTACTGCATGCCGCTTCGCTTCTCCATGGCTATCCTGTTCGTGTCGAGGCCCATGGAACTCTGAATTCTTCCGACGGTGTTGTTTACACTAGGGTGCTCAACAGTCTGACCAAGGGCATAATCCAAACAAACCTCTTTGATCACGGTGTCATTGCCATCCATCGGGCGGTGAAAAAGGTCTATTCATCCTTAGTGCCCACACACACGCTTTTTCTCACCTTTGCTTCTGGCCAAGATCAAAGCAGGTTATGAAGTTATCACAGTCCGACCGCACATCCGAACCTGATGTGCTGCGACCAGTGTCATCATTTCAACCACATTCGAATGTCTTGTTGACACCTGGCCAAAGTGTAAACTGTGCTAGAGATGCGCACAAGGGTGATCAATTGTCCGCCTCCTCCTCCCTGCTGTGTCAGCTGCAAACGGCGACCATGTGCCTCCTCTCGAGATTGTCCCGTGTATCTCGATGAGCGGGTTGTTCAACAGATCCTGGTAAAAGAAAAAGTTCTCTACCCGGTCGCTCGCAACTTATTGACAAGTCGCAAACCCTGCGTTCTACCCTGTGGCACTTATAGTACTGTTCTTGCTATATCTCGCTCCATGAAGGACATGACCATGCAGACATGTGACCTCAAATTCAACTCTGAGGTTGTGAAATCGTCCAGTGTCGAGGTAGCATCACTGTCCCCTCATCCAGCTGTACTGTCGCCTCGAGGGATGAAGTCACCAGCTACACAACCAACGAGCCAGAAAGAACGCAAATGGTACTTCCGTGAAGGCTTCCTGTGTCCCTCCAGCCAACCAGTCTTCCTCTGCTAACCAGAAAGGCTCGAAGAAGTCCACCAAAGGCAAATGGTCTTCTCCTTTGCCAACTTGGGGATCCTCTTCGACACTGTCGCCACATGATACCTTCGCCCGGCTGGCCACCGTGTCACCGGTGCACAGCACCAATCATTTTTATGCATTGGACTCCAAAGACCGACAGCACAAGAAAGCCGATGCTTCTGTGAACCTCATGGAGCAGGATCCTCCTCCCTCTATGCCGTGTAGCAGCGAGCCTTAACAGGCTGGCACTCAGCAACTGCCGAGTTGACACCCCTTAATTTTTTCCACATCAAGACTCTTCTCCAGTGGAATGTTCATGGTCTTCAATCCAACAAAGAGGATTTCTGTCTGCTTTTAGAATCTCTACGTCCCATTGTTCTGTGCCTTGAGGAAATAAAACTGTGTCCTCATGACCAATTTGAGCTTTCACTTTTCGTCCTGGTCCATTTTGACCTTCCCCCTGAGTTCAGTATTCCATCTCATGGGGAAGTCACGCTGCTCATACCGGATGACGTTCATAGTCTGCTCATCTCCCTGACTTTGTACCATTTATGTCCCTCCATCATTAGATGTAACCAGCGCAGACTTCCTCCAGGTTACTGAGCAGCTACCTCACCCATTTCTGCTGCTCGGTGACTTTAATGCACACAATCCCCTCTGGCATTCTCCCAGAATCTATCAGAGAGGTGCCCACTTGACTGACCTTCTTAATCAACTTAACCTCTTTTGCCTTAACACAGGAGCACCCACATTCCTGTCCAACTCCTCGTACACCTATTCCCATTTGACCTATCCTTCTGCACTGTCCAGCTTGCCCATCGTCTTGCATGGTCCGTTCTTTCTAACACATACTCGAGTGACCATTTCCCATGTGCTGTGTGTTTCCTGACTCCTACCCCACCCATGTGCACACTCAGGTGGCAGCTTACTAAGGCCTACTGGCAGCTTTACTCCTCCCTGGCGACCTTCGATGAACATGATTTCCCCAGTTGTGATGATCAGGTGGACTATCTTACAAATGTTATCCTTCCTGCTGCAGAATGTTCCAGTCTCTGCACTTCCTCTTCACCATGCCTCCTCCCTGTCCCTTGGTGGACTGAGGCATGCTGCGATGCAATTCGCGTGCGGTGACATGCTTTCCGCATTTCTGGCCATCATTCTATGATGGAAAACTGTATTAATTGTAAACAGATGTGTGCATAGTGTCGTCACATTATTTGGAATAGCAAGAAAGCTATCTGGATTTCATTCACTAGTTCTTTAACAGTTCCACTCCCTCCTCTGTCATGTGGGACAAACTCCGACGGCTCTCTGGGACCAAGATCCCTTCCCCAATTTCTGGCCTGACAGTAGCAGATGGTCATCATGGACCCGATTGCTTTCTCCAATGCATTGGGCTGCCGTTTTGCGGAAATTTTTCCCAGTATCACCCTTCTTTCCTTTGTCGGAAATGAGTGGAGGAGGCTCAGACGATAGTTTTCTCTTCTCAGAATCATAAGTGCTACAATGGCGCCTTTACTGTGAGGGAGTGAGGTCTTGCTGTCACTTCATCTGGACCCTCTGACTGTTCACATTCAGATGTTGCAGCAACTTTTTCTTGCAGGCAAGCATTTTCTGCTTAATATGTACAACCGCATCTGGGCAGAGGGCACGTTTCCCAGGTGCTTGCGTGAAGCCACTGTCATACCCATACCTAAGCCCGGTAAGGACAAACACCTTCCTTCTAGCTATTGCCCTATTTCTCTTACCAGCTGTGTGTGCAAGGTTATGGAACATATGATTCATGTCTGGCTGGTATGGTGGCTTGGTATCGCAATTTACTAACCACTGCACAGTGTGGATTTTGAGCGCGTCATCTGCAGTTGACCATCTTGTCACTTTGTCCACCAATGTCTGAATGGTTTTCTGCAGAAATCCCAGACTGTGGCTGTGTTTTTCGAGTTGAGGAAAGCCTATGACATCTACTGGAGGACTGGTATCCTCTGTTCTCTCTACATGTGGGGAGTGGCTGCTTGCCCTGTTTCCTTGAGGAATTTTTATCATACCCAGTTTTCAAGGTCCATGTGGGTTCTGCCTTGTTGGACACCTCTATCCAGGAATACGGTGTGTTTCAGGGTTCTGTCCTGAGTGTTGTCCTCTTTGCTATCTCCATTAACCCTGTAACGGCCTGTCTCCTGCTGGGCATCTCCAGTTCCCTTTCTGTTGACGATATTGCCATCTTTTGCTGTGCTCCGAGGGCCTGTCTCATTGAGTGGAGTCTTCAGCGATGTCTTGATCATCTTTACTCGTGGGACATTGACAATGGCTTTCGTTTCTCCACTGACAAAACCATATGTATGCATTTCTGGCTGGCGCAGTTGGTTTCTCCCACTATATTTACGTCTTGGACTTGTTGCTCTTCCCTTTGTTGAAACTACGAAACTTCTGCTGCTCATGCTCAACAGGAAACACTCTCGGTCATCCCACATGTCATACCTGGTAGCGCGGCCCCTCAGTGTCCTGTGTGTCCTCAGTGGTAGTTCCTGGGGTGCAGATCAAACCACCCTCTTCCATTTTTACTGGTCCTTAGTCCATTTGAAACTAGACTATGAGTGCTTTGTTTATGCATCTGCATGTCTGTCCCTCTTACGCCGTCTCAATACTATCCATCATCATGGCATCTGTTTGGCCACTGGCGCCTTTTACTCTAGCCCAGTTGAGAGTCTGTATGCAGAAGCTGCTGAACTACCACTGTCCTACCACTGTGACTTTCTCCTCAGCAGATATGCATGCCTTTTGTCTGCCATGCATGGCCACCCATCCTATACCTCCTCCTTCGATGACTCTTTTGATTGCCAATATGGGGCACGTCCCTCTTCTCTGTTACCTCCTGGTGTTCACTATTGCTCCGGCAGTGTAACTTCTCACTCCTTGCAACTTTCCCAGTGGGTATGAACCCTTCAACATCTTGGTTTCGTGTGGTGGCCCATGTTCGCCTTGGCCATCATTTGGTTCCTAAGGACACTACTCCAGCCTCATTCTGTCGCCTTCAGTGTTTCATGACCTTTGCATGGAACTTCACGACTGTACCTTTGTGTACATTGATGTCTCTCGGACTGATCATGGTGTTGGGTGTGCCTTTGTCATAGATGCCGATGTTTTTCGTTATCAGCTTCTGGCACACTGCTCAGTATTTACAGCAGAGCTCTTCATCCTGTATCAGGTCACAGAGTACATCCGGTGACAGACTTTTCAATTGTGTCATATGCTCAGACACTCTCAGCACCGTTGGAAGCCTCTGTGTGCTGTACACTGCCCATCCCATAGTGCTACGGGTCCAGGAAATCTGCACTTTTGATGGAGCCACTGCTGTTTGTGTTCCTGGTCATGTCGATCTGACAGGAAATGAGGCTGCTGATGCTGCTGCCAAGGCTGCAGTCCCTGTACCTCAGCCCACTATTTCTTATATTCCCTCTGATGATCTCTGTGTTGCTGTCCGTCAGGTGGTGGTGTCACTTTGGCATCACCACTGGCCCTCCCTTCATGGGAATAAGCTACAATCTATTAAGCTTCTCCCAGTGGCTTAGACGACCTCCTCTCAGCCCGCCTGCTGTGTGGTCGTCATTTTAACTGGGTTGTGTATTGGGTGCTGCCTTTTTAGCCATCGTCATTTAAGTGGCGCTGCCCCACCACTTTTTACACATTGTGCCCAAGTTTTAACTGTCTGCTATTTCCTGACAGAATACCTATTTTTTAACAGTTTACGTTCCCGTCTTCAGTTGTCCCGTTTTTAGTTGTCTTCTCTTATGTCAATTGGGATTGACATGTAGTTGTTTTCTAACTCCTGTCTGTCTTTGTGTTCTATAGTTTTGACATGGGCACTTATGACCCTAGGTGATTTGCGCCCTAAAACAAAACAAAAACAAAAGGGAACTTTCAAAATGTTCGCTGATTTGTGTAGATAAATACAAATGTTGCCAGAAATGCCTTGCTTTTAAGTGCATTACATGCCTGACCTTATCTAGAGGGTGCTTTATAACCAGAATTTCATATCAGTAACTACCTGTGTACTTTGTGCATTGCTGATCATGGGAGCTTACAAACATTTGTACGTTCTTTATTGTTACATTCAGCTATGGCATTTGTTCGCAGATGAAGATGATAAGAAGAAAAAGAAAAAGAAGAAAGGTAAACCGGAAGAGGAAACGAAGGAAAAAACAAAAGGTCCAACAAAGAAAGCTATAGCTGCTATGCAAGAGGCACTTAAAAAACTGAAAGAAGAGGAAGAGAGGCTAGCCAGGGAGGAAGAAGAGAGGCTCAGGAAAATTGAGGAAGCAGAGAGAGCAAAGGAAGAGCAGAAACGTTTGGAGCAGGAACGAAAGGAACGAAAGAAGCAGAAGGAAAAGGAACGTAAGGAAAGACTGAAGGCTGAAGGCAAGCTTTTGACTGCAAAACAAAAGGCTGATCGTGCTAGAGCACAAGCAATGATCGAAGCACTGAAGGCACAAGGTGTTGATGTTCCAAATGTGGGTGAGAAGAAACAGACCACACCAAGACCAGGGACACGAATCAGGCCAAACAAAGTAAAGGCGCAACCACCCACTCCCGCCCAACAGGAAGGTATGTAAATTATTTTTGTTTATCCCCTTACTCAGTAAATGTTGATATAAAAACATATTGTCTTCTTAGTAAAAAGCAGATGATAAATAGAAAAATTTCTTTCAGCTACAGTTGAACGCAAGGTGGAAGTTGAAATCGTGGACAAAATACCTACAGAAGTAAACAATAAAGATGTTAAGGATGAAGAGGACGACGTTAAAGAAGCATGGGATGCAGAATCATCTCAGGATGAAGAGGAAGAAGGTTTTTATAAAAGAAATACTTCTCATCTTTCTTTAGAGTACTGCATTGCAAAAAGCAAAGTGATTGATTTGTATTTCATTCTCTTTACTCATTTGTTAGTATTAGTGGTACAACAATGTTAAATCTTACATTATTTTTACTCATAATTTGTAAGATTATTGACATACCTCCCCTCCCCCAATCTCTCTCTCTGCGCCACCATCACTATCTCTCTACTGTTCTCTTTCAGCACAAAAAAGTTCCCCACTTCTCTGTCAGAGTCTTTTAAAGAGAAACATATTCTTCTTTTTTGTGCTTCAACAGGACGTTTTTCCTCTGGTTTCGTTCTTTTCCTTACTAGACCAGTGTGTACTACTTACGTAAAATGAATTCTATAGGTCATTATAGTTTTGACAATTTGTTTTATATAATTTGACACACACAAACAACAGATAAGTATGCCTAATAAGTATTTTGTGGGTGCTTTGCTCATATTACAAATATTTTACTGAATTTGCAGTCTTTGCAGTTTTATATAACTTTTGTCAGTTAGTTTAAGTTCTTTCCAGACATTTTAAGACCCTTATTAACCCAGTTTTTTGTCACTGCAGTATTACATAGGGCATATTTGTATAGACTTGAAGTGCCCACTATACAGAGACAGCAGATCCTAAAGTTTTATTAGTGAAAAAAATGCTGAAAATAAAATGTTAGTTTGGTGACTTCAGATCCCTTGCGGTGACCCTAGAACCCTTGCCGCATGTTCACTGTTTCAGTTAAATCTCCCATTACACCTCATCCCAGATTTAACATGCATAAGTATGGTAACTTTGAACTTCTGGTTCTCAGTAACGGATAATGGTATCGAAAAAGTTTCGAAATTCCTTGAGAATATCATCTTAACAACATAAGGTAAAATTTTTGATGATCTGCTATGAATAGGAATGATAGATTTGGCCTCTCCCACAGTTGTTAATTTTTAAACTTTTTTTGTGGGTGGGTGGGTGGGGTGTAAGTACTCACGAACTGTCCATGAACAAATTATATTTTAGTAAGTTGGCTAAGGTCCACCCTAGACAACACCTAATGCAAAAGAACCAACTGATTTGATCAGTGTGACTGGCCTGGATTTAAGTGTTTGTTTCAGTTTTGGTCCTGTACCATAGAATAGCAGTAGTATGCCTGTTCTTCGGATAGGTATACAAATGGTCACTAAGGCAAGTGCTATCCAAAACACGAGATATGACCCCATGAAAAATCACATTTTCATGCATAGCTTTTAGGAAGATGTTGGTACCATGCACTATCGTGCGCAGACCGATGTAGGGTGATTAATTTCTTCTTTTGCAAGCTATTGAATTTCTCCTTCTGTTTATTAACTGATATTATAGAATCTACTTCCATCATATGGCATGTTAAACTGTTAAATTTTTCCCATATATGGTGATGCAAATTATTACTGAGAAAAATTTGTAGCTCCATTAGCTTACAGTTCACAGTGGTGAGGTCACATCACATGCGATGGATGCACTCTCAGAACAGTGCCTCTGTGCAATTGTAGACATGATGCCCAGATTCTGAAATGGAGTTTCTCTTCACCTTCAGAAAAATTGGTGCTGTCGAGGTGTGTCTGCATCGCAGTGAAAAGGTGAAAGATAAGATCTGGGTAAACAAGCTTAGACTGTAGGCCTTCATAACCTGTGTTTGTGATAGTGCTGATATTTGTACTACAGGCATTTTCCTATGGTCCAAGGCATACTTCTCTCCATAACATTTAGTCTTTCAGTGTTGAAGAAACCATCAAAGGTTTTAATGTATCAGAAAGTAGTTACAAACTCGGACAAGCTCAGCAAGCGAAACTATTTCTATTTATTGACAAAATAGCCTGTTTGTTATGTCAGCAGGCTGCTGCCTAAGGTAGTGCCGATGTGTGCTATGGAGTGCGATGTGGGAAAGATTTTTCACTGTTCGCTTTAATTAGCACTAAGGCCAACAGCTTGTCTAAATTCAGTCCTCTTCCTTTTCTTTTAAAATTGTGTTTGTGTTTTCTTACTTCTGCGCCCTTTCTGTGCATCCTAGTGTAGTAATTACTAGATTTGAGTCCGTGATTGCATTGTTCTAGGCCCTTTTGTGGGTACACATGTGGTGTGCATGGACTCAGAGTATTGCAGCCTTTCTTCTCTCCCAGACTGCATTCCCTTCACTATACCCACTCTTCCCCATCCTAGCTCCTCCACCTTTGCCTCTCCCTCCCCCTCCCTTCTCCCTCAGTGCTTCCCTTTATGATGTCCCAACTGTTCCCTTAGGTGTGCTATTCCTTTTCGGTCTTGTCTCTCGTGTTTTCACTCTTCCCTTTTTTTTTCCAACTGGTCCGCCTCGGTGTTTCACCTCCCTTTTTAGATTCTTTTTCTGTTGTATGAGCCATTTGGGGAAGAACTTCCTCCGTAGCATCTCCTGCATGGGTTCTTTGCCTCCCTCACTCTGTCCCCTGCTGCCACCTTCCTCCCCCACTGTAGCCCCCCCCCCCCATCCCCCACCCCTAGGTCACCAGCATGTGTAGCCAGTTCATATAGTGGGGCTGTTACATATGCATTTGCTGAGGCCCCTGACATCAAAGGGATCACATTTCTGTTAGATCAGCTGTCACTGCCTCGCATACGTCTAGGAGTGGTTGCTGGTCTTTTTAGGGCATTGGAACTCCTGGCAATGACTGCCACACCAAGTGGTCCTTGTGCAGCTGGGTGGTGCCCGCAGGGTAAGACCCTGTTCGGAGGGGATGGTACTGGGATGGACAGTTGAAAAGAATCTAAAAAGGGAGGTGAAACACGGAGGCGGACCAGACAGATGAAGGATGCTAAGGACTACACTCCTGGCCGCTCTTCCGTAGCCATGTATTCAGAAAGGAACAGTTCTCTCTCTGCTCCTACTTTTGCTTCCCTCGCCTTCCCTCCAAGGCCACCCCCTGGGTGACAAAACCCTTTCGCCATTACTGGGTTTGTTTTGAGACAAACGGAGAGACTTTCACCACTACCAGACTGCTCTTGTTTGTGGCACACAGTGAAGATAGGTTTGCTGAAGTTGACTCCCTTAGTAAGATGAGTCTGGATCCCTGCTGATTAAAACCTCTTCTGCCAGTCAATCAGCTTCACTTAGTGCTTGTGTGTGCTTGGAAGACATTTCACTGAGCATTGCTCCTCACTAGTCTCTAATGTGATACAGAACATTATATCCCACAGGGACAGCCTCCTTTACTCTGATGAGGAACTTAGGACTAATCTGGAATGGTGCAACATTTATTTTGTCCGGCAAGCCCAGAGAGATCCTGAGGAGAATCTAATTGATATCAGTGCTTTTGCCCTGGCTTTTGAGGGAGAACCTTCCAGAAACAGTCAAAGTCATGGTTTACCGTCGTGACTTGAAGCCTTATATTCCACCTCCCATATACTGTTTCCAATGTCTCTGTTTTAATCACATGTCTTTGTAATGTGAAGCGAATCCTATTTGTGGCGATTTTGGCCGCCCTCTCCATGTAGTGAGTCATTGCATCCTACCGCCCAAATGCATGAACTTTTCTGACTCTCTTTGCTCGCCAAACTACCTGATCAACAAAAAGGAAGGCAAGATTCAGAAATTCGAAACTCTCAACCATCTGTCCTTCTCTGAGACCAGACAGAAATTCGACCATCTCCAACCAGTACTTTTTAACATGTACCTTTGCTACATACTGGTGTCTTATGCTTCCTGCTCTTCTTACCCTTCTTAGATAGCTCCCTCCCCCCTTCCTTCTCCTTGGGGATTTTAATGCCCCTTACCCTTCTTAGATAGCTCCCTCCCCCCTTCCTTCTCCTTGGGGATTTTAATGCCCATAACCCTCTTTGGAGCAGTAGCATGATCACTAACTGGGATAGGGTTGTTTGAAGACATGCTGGCAGGGCTTGATTTCTGCCTCCATATCACTGGAGGCCCCACACACTTTCAGTGTGACATACGGCACTTTCTCTGCTATTGCTCTTTCCATCTGGAGCCTTGGATTCCTTCCCTGTGTTGAATAGGGAGTTCATGATTATTTGTGCGTCAGCAATCTTTTTCCAATATTCTTATCTTTTCTTCAGCATCACTCATATGGATGCCTTCCCAGGTGGGCCTTTATTAATGCAGATTGGGATGCCTATTCGTCGGCTGCCATCCCGACTGCTCTACTGCATGGCGGCATTGATGAGTCTGTAAGTAGTTTGAGCAGTGCCATCCTCTCACAGCTGCTTTGGCGATTCCTTCTTCCTTGTTTACTCGGTGACGGAAGACTTGGTGGACCTTCAAAATTGCAGCAGCTATTAAAGACCAGTGTCATGCCCTCAAATGCTACAAACAGCATCTCTCTCCCTGCCTCGACCACCTCCTGACCTTTAAACAGTTTTGTACCTGAGCCTGTTATCATCTTAAACGCTAGAAATGGATTTATTGGGAGCACCCCACAAACCAATAATAATAATAATAATAATAATAATAATAATAACACAATCATACACAACAAAATAAATGAAAATACAACTATGGAAGAGTTACAACTACTGGTTTATATAGGAGCACTTACTACACTAAATATATACACTAGGCAGAGATCAGAACAAACCAACACACAGAAGAAACCCACAAAACCAGCATGGCAACGCAGGCTACAGATCAGAGCAACACAGGCTACAGATCAGAATAGAAAAACTGAGAAAAGACATCGGACAGCTAACACAATTTATAAGAAATGAAATATCTGACAAAAAACGAAAAAGGTTAGGTAAAATCTCACAACAAGAAGCGATAGAGCAGTTAGATAAAAAGAAGCAGAAATTACAAGCATTGGCCAAATGACTTAGAAGATACAAAAAAAGTGAAAATAGAAGGAAACAAAACCAAACATTCACCACAAACCAAAAGAAATTTTACCAGACAATAGATAACACACACATTAAAATAGACAATCCACCAAACATAACAGACATGGAACACTTTTGGAGCAACATATGGTCAAACCCAGTACAACATAATAGAGATGCACGGTGGATACAAGCAGAAACAGACACATACAAGATGATACCACAAATGCCTGAAGTGATAATCTTGCAACATGAATTGTCACCCAAGCAATTAATTCTAAGCACAATTGGAAAGCCCCTGGAAATGATAAAATAGCAAATTTCTGGCTAAAGAAGTTCACTTCAACACATTCACACCTAACTAAATTATTTAACAATTACATTGCAGACCCATACACAGTCCCTGATACACTTACACAAGGAATAACTTATCTGAAACCTAAAGATCAAGCAGACACAGCAAGCCCAGGCCTAGAAGCACTCAATACACTTACACGATCACAATGCCACAAATATAGAATACATCACATACATTCAGCAAATGAAAGATTCACATTAACCAGAAAGGAAGGAGGAAGGGGATTTATCGACATAAAAAACCTACATTATGGACAGGTAGACAATTTAAGAAAATTCTTTCTAGAACGAGCAGAAACTAGCAAAATACACAAAGCAATCACTCATATAAATACCACGGCTACACCACTGCAATTTCATAACCACTTCTACAACCCTCTAGATCACATAACATCAACAGATACGAAGAAAGTAAATTGTAAAAAGAAACCACTACATGGCAAGCACCCGTATCATCTAACACAGCCACACATCGATCAAGACACATCCAACACATGGCTAAGAAAAGGCAATATATACAGTGAGATGGAAGGATTCATGATTGCAATACAGGATCAAACAATAAATACCAGATATTGCAGCAAGCATATTATTAAAGATCCCAATACCACAACAGATAAATGCAGACTTTACAAACATCAAATAGAAACAGATCACATCACAAGCGGGTGTACAATACTAGCAAATACAGAATACCCCAGAAGACATGACAATGTAGCAAAAATAATACATCAACAGCTTGCCTTACAACATAAACTTATAAAACAACACGTTCCCACATACAAGTATGCACCACAAAATGTACTGGAGAATAATGAATACAAATTATACTGGAACAGAACCATTATAACAGATAAAACACCACCACATAACAAACCTGACATCATACTCACCAATAAAAAGAAGAAATTAACACAACTAATCGAAATATCCATACCCAATACAACAAATATACAAAAGAAAACAGGAGAAAAAATTGAAAAATACATCCAACTGGCTGAGGAAGTCAAGGACATGTGGCACCAGGATAAAGTTGACATTATACCAATTATAGTATCAACTACAGGAGTCATACCACACAATATCCACCATCAATGCAATACAGCTACATCCAAACGTATATATACAACTATAGAGATCCGTAATTATTGATACATGTTAAATCACCCTAAAGTTCCTAAATGCAATATAACATATACCGTACAGTTAAAAGGAAGTCACGCTTGATCGAGGTCCGCGTCACTTTCCATTTCTGACCAGACATAATGTCTATTCGTGCACCACCCCATGTAATGTTAATACCTTGATGAAACAGTTGGATTAAAGAGTAGTTTTTTGGTCCTCCTTTATTTATTTCACTAATTACTCCTCGGTCCTGGATTAAGTACCTACCACTGCTTAAATTTGGAATAAAAGTCATCAGCACCAATTGCTGACGTTGACAAACTGAACACTAGGATACAAGCTGCTGTGGGTACTGTGACAGAACACATGTTACGAAACACCTGGCGGGAACTGGAGTACCGCCTCAACGTTCTCCGAGCTACCAAGCGAGCACACATTGAGGTTTACTAACATAAGTGGTCTTAAAAAATTGTAACACTAACCTATGTAACGGCATCAAATGTTAATTATTATGTCAAACGGTTATTCTGTAATAAATTGTTATTATCAGGGCAAGACTTTTTGCTCACCCTGTACTTGCTGATATCGCAAGCAGAAGATGAAGAGGTAAAGTAAGTATATGAGATACTGAATGGGTAATTTTGTACGTAAAGGGAGATGAAAATATAATAGTAATGGGGGTTTGGAGTCTGGTTGTAGGGGAAGGAGCAGAAGAAAGGGTTGTGGAAGAACATGAGCTTGATAGTAGGAATGAGAGAGGAGAAAGACTAATTGAGTTCTGCAATAAAGTTCAGCTAGTAACAGCAAATACTCTGTTCAGTTACAGGAAAAGGAGGTATACTTAGAAAAGACCTAGAGATATGGGGAGATTCCAGTTAGATTAAGATTACATCATGGTCAGGTAGAGATTCTGAAATCAGATATTAGATAGTAAGGTGTACCCAGGAGCAAATAATAGACTTTGATTACAAGTTAGTAATGATGAAGAGTAGGCTGAAGTTGGAGACTAGTCAGGAAGAATCAGTGCAATGAAGTGGGATACAGAAATACTTAGGAGTGAAGAGAGGTGCTTGAAATTCTGAATGAATAGCATAGTAGTAGTTCAATTGAAGAGGAACCCACATCTCCAAGAGGAGCAGTCATAGAAATTGGAAAGAAAAACATAGGTACAAGGAAGGTAACTGTGAAGAAACCATGGGTAACAGAAGAAATACTTCAGTTGAGCAACGGAAGAAAGAAGTAGAAAATGATGAGACAAATTCAGGAAAACAAAAATGCAAGCCATTTCTGAATGAAATAAATAGGAAGTACAAGAAATCTGAGATGAAAAGGCTGCATGAAAAATGTGAAGAAACTGAAAAAGGACTGCCTCAGCTTATAGAAAAGTAAAAAAACAAAAAAACCTTTAGTGCAATCAAAAGCAAGGGCAGCAACATTAATAAGAGTGTAGTGGGAATTCCACTATTAAAAATGAGAAGGTGGATAGGTGGAAGGAGTACATTGAAGGCCTCTATGAGGGGAAGCACTAGTCTGATAACTTGATGGAAGAAGAAACAGGAGTTGACAGGGAAGATATAGGGGTCTAGTTTTAGAACCAGAATTTAAAAGAGCTTTGGATGACTTAAGATCAAATAAGGCAGAAGGAGTAGATAATATTTCCTTGGAATTTCTAAAATCATTGGGGGAAATGGCACAAAAGCTACTATTCACATTGGCATGTAGAATGTAGGAGGCTAGCGATATACCATCAGACTTTCGTAAGATCATCATCCACACAATTCTGAAGATTGTAAGAGCCAACAAGTGCAAGAATTATTGCACAATCAGCTTAACAGCTCATGCATCCAAGTTGCTGACAATATTAATATACAGAAGAATGGTTCAAGATGTTTGAAATATTGAGAAAGCTATAGGGATAAGCTATAGAGGAAAGATGAATAATCTATACAATTGTACAAAGCCACGTCATTGCTTAAAGTTGTTACAAGATATTGAGAAGTAATTAACCAATTTACTTCAGATTTTTACATGATATGATAATAAATGTTCAGACAAACATGGACTACAAACTTTTACACAATATAAATACATGATTATAATGTTGTTATGGAATCTGAATATTTATAATCCTACCCATTCACAGATTTAAAAAATTTGAAATGTTATCACTGACATTACTATTCTCACAGATCCAGTAGTTGGGGAGGTCTGTCTCATACCCCATATACCAATGATATCAACCAATTTACCCATTCATAACAAAAAACAGGGTTCAAGGTAAGGGAAGCTGGTAAGAGACTACAGATTGGGGTGGGAGGAAATGTACATGGAGAGGGGTAGAAGAAGACAGAAGAGGAACTGGGAGAGGGAGGAGGAACAAGTTATGATGTATATACAATTCTCATACACATTTAGCTGTTGCAAAACATTTCTGGGTTCATTGGTGTACAATATGTACAAGAACCAATCGCAAACAGTTAGAGTGGGAAACAAAGAACAAAGCGCTTGGATTAAAAAGGGTGCTCCTACTGTCCAATCTATACATCAAAGGAGCAATGACAGAAATAAAAGAAAGTAGGATTAATATTCATTGTGAAAGGATGTCAGTAATAAGACTTGCTGACGACATTGCTTTCCTCACTGAAAGTGAAGAAGAATTACAGGATCTGCCAAATAGAACAAATAGTCTAGTGAGTACAGACTAATGATTGAGAGTAAGTCAAGGAAAGATGGAAATAATGAGAAATAGAGAAACAAGAATTACGAGATACTTAGCATCAGAAATGGGGCGCAGAAAGTAGATGAAATTAAGAAATTCTGCTATGTAGCCAGCAAAATAACTGACGAAGCATGGAGGACTTAAAAAAGCAAACTAGCACAGACAGAAAGATCATTCCTGTCCAAGAGAAGTCTACTAGTATCAAACATAGGCCATAATTTGAGGAAGAAATTTCTGCGAAAGTACATTTGGAGCACAGCACAGTAATGAAACGTGAACTGTGGGAAATCTGGAACAAGGGGCAGGATGATAGGATATCTGTTAAAACATCAGGCAATAACTTTCATTGTACTAGAGGGAGCCATAGAGGGTAAAAACTTTAGAGGAAAACTGGTATTGGAATACATACGGGAAATAATTGAGGATGTAGGTTGTAAGTGCTATTCTTAAATGAAAAGGTTGGCACAGGAGAGGAGTTTGTGGTGGGCCACATCGAACCAGTCAGAAGACTGATGTCTCAAAAACTGTTAGAAAAGTACAAAACATTCTTGGGCATCTTAAGTGTGTTGCTGGAATCATCTTTGTATCTTTATAAAGAATTTCTTATTTCCACAGTTTTTCAGTGTTCATATCAGAGTGATCCTCAAAAAATGTATGTTTTGGAGTACCCCAGGCGTCGGTCCTGAGCATGGCACCTTCTGCAGTTTGTCAGTGGGCTAATTCTGATGTGGGACCCAAGGTAACACCATCAATATATGTGGATATATATGCCTCAACTGCAGTGCTGCATAAGTGTAAATCACCAAAAGCAGCTTCAGAGAGCCATCCTGAGGGCAGAAGGCGAGGTTTAGAACCATGGCTTTCAAAAACTGCATTTTAGTAGGCTTAGTACAGTCCATCTTCACCCTGCTATCTACGAGGTGCATTCAAGTTCTAAGGCCTCTGATTTTTTTTCTCCGGACTGGAAAGAGATAGAAACATGCGCATTGTTTTGAAATGAGGCCGCGTTCATTGTCAATACGTCCCAGAGGTGGCAGCACCGTACGGCAGATTGAATTTTACCGCCAGCGGTGAGAATGATAACTGTTTTAAATACGAGGGCAGTTCAATAAGTAATGCAACACATTTTTTTTCTCGGCCAATTTTGGTTGAAAAAACCGGAAATTTCTTGTGGAATATTTTCAAACATTCCCGCTTCGTCTCGTATAGTTTCATTGACTTCCGACAGGTGGTAGCGCTGTACGGAGCTGTTAAAATGGCGTCTGTAACGGATGTGCGTTGCAAACAACGGGCAGTGATCGAGTTTCTTTTGGCGGAAAACCAGGGCATCTCAGATATTCATAGGCGCTTGCAGAATGTCTACAGTGATCTGACAGTGGACAAAAGCACGGTGAGAGCACGGTGAGTCGTTGGGCAAAGCGTGTGTCATCATCGCCGCAAGGTCAAGCAAGACTGTCTGATCTCCAGCGTGCGGGCCGGCCGTGCACAGCTGTGACTCCTGCAATGGCGGAGCGTGCGAACACACTCGTTTGAGATGATCGACGGATCACCATCAAACAACTCAGTGCTCAACTTGACATCTCTGTTGGTAGTGCTGTCACAATTGTTCACCAGTTGGGATATTCAAAGGTTTGTTCCCGCTGGGTCCCTCGTTGTCTAACCGAACACCATAAAGAGCAAAGGAGAACCATCTGTGCGGAATTGCTTGCTCGTCATGTGGCTGAGGGTGACAATTTCTTGTCAAAGATTGTTACAGGCGATGAAACATGGGTTCATCACTTCGAACCTGAAACAAAACGGCAATCAATGGAGTGGCGCCACACCCACTCCCCTACCAAGAAAAAGTTTAAAGCCATACCCTCAGCCGGTAAAGTCATGGTTACAGTCTTCTGGGACGCTGAAGGGGTTATTCTGTTCGATGTCCTTCCCCATGGTCAAACGATCAACTCTGAAGTGTATTGTGCTACTCTTCAGAAATTGAAGAAACGAACTTCATCGTGTTCGTAGGCACAAAAATCTGAACGAACTTCTCCTTCTTCATGACAACGCAAGACCTCACACAAGTCTTCGCACCCGAGAGGAGCTCACAAAACTTCAGTGGACTGTTCTTCCTCATGCACCCTACAGCCCCGATCTCGCACCGTCGGATTTCCATATGTTTGGCCCAATGAAGGACGCAATCCATGGGAGGCACTAAGCGGATGATGAAGAAGTTATTGATGCAGTACGACGTTGGCTCCGACATCGACCAGTGGAATGGTACCGTGCAGGCAGGCATACAGGCCATCATTTCAATGTGGCGTAAGGCCGTAGCATTGAATGGAGATTACGTTGAAAAATAGTGTTGTGTAGCTAAAAGATTGGGGAATAACCTGGTGTATTTCAATGCTGAATAAAACAACCCCTGTTTCAGAAAAAAAAGTGTTGCATTACTTATTGAACTGCCCTCGTACTTAAAATGGCTACGTTTTTCTTACTTGAACAGTGTGCAGTCATTCGTTTTCTGAATATGCGTGGTGTGAAACCAATTGAAATTCATAGACAGGTGAAGGAGACATGTGGTGATGGAGTTATGGATGTGTCGAAAGTGCGTTCGTGGGTGCGACAGTTTAATGAAGGCAGAACATCGTGTGACAATGAACCGAGGGCACTTGATCCCCTCTTCCTTGGGAGCCCCCATCAAAAGACAGTACCTTAGAGGACCCCCGAAATCACCGTGGCTGTTAGAGATTGCAGGCAGGCTCTCCAATGCCGTAAGTGACATCCTTCGATGTATCACTTCATTGCTATTAACAGCTCTGTACCACCACCTCATAAAATGACAGGAATGAGAGTGCGGGGAGTGGTATGTTGCTACCATTGGACCACATACCCCTCCTTGCAAGTTTGGTTGAAGATTTGATGCCTCTATGGGGTCCAGTATCCTGCGATTGTAATTAGTATCTCTGTGAATGGTGATGTCCAGATGCTGTTGCTTAACATTTTACTTTTTGTTATGCTTGAGCCTCTGCATCTGAGGATTGTCAGCCTGCATTTCGTGTCCTCAAAAAGCGGGTAGAGCAAATTCCTTTACCATTTACAACACATCACCTGGAACCTTATAATTTATCCTTCTGTCCTTTTTCCCCACCCTTTGGGAACATGTCTGGGGTATTTTTGAGAATATATTCTGATGTTTCGATAAGCCGGCGTCAGAACAGTCTCTTGTCTGTTTGTTCTTTCTTTCTTCATTCTCCGTCTCACACCCTTCCTCCACTTTGCTGTTTGATGTTCCTCTGTTTATTCTTCCTTCCTGTGCACTTCTGAAGGTCAGCCTATGCGTTTGATGTGTAACAGGTGACTGGGTAACAAGTAATTTGCAGCTCCTGGGTCAGCAGTAAAGATCTGCTTGTATCTCCTGATGCAGGCCAGGTGCAGGGAGGAGTGCTTGTCTGAGCTGTAACCTTCCTAAATTACCAATTAGTCCCTCTGTAGAAGTTCAGGAGATGTTACCTGAGGTGTGAACAATCACCTGAGGTGGGTGAACGCCCCCCCCCCCCCTCCTTTCCCCCTGCGAGGGGCCCCAGTTGGAAGGAGTGCCCCATTGGAGATGTTAATAATCATGGGGGATTTTTTTGCTATGAGCCACTCACCTTCATCTCAGTCTCTGTCTGTTAAATGTAAACAGAATGAGGATAAAGATTCGAAGTCTCTCCCAGTTTCACCTTGGTTCTTCATGGTATCACCTATTGGAGGAGGTCAGTCCTTTGCTACAGTTAATCTGTTTATTATTCAGAAAGTTGTAGATGCAGTTGCCGGCCATGTGAAATCTTGCTCTCTTCTATGTAATGGAGTTTTGCTTTTGAAAACCGATTGTGATTTTCAAGCCCATAACTGCTTACATCTTGTCTCCCCCATGGCTAGCCTGTTCATTCTGAGGCCCACCGAATGCTGAATTCTTCGCATGGTTTTGCTTGATGGTCTGACCAAGGGACATATCCAACCTTGCCTCTCTGATCAGGGCATCACTGCAGTGAATCGGGTAATGGAAATGGTTGATGCCACCTGAGTTCCTACGTGCACTCATTTTCTCACTGCTGATCAAGTAGTCCTTCCATCGAAGATCAAAGCAGGCAGTGAAGTCATCACAGTCTGACTGTACATTCCAAACATGCTGCATTACTACCATTGTAAACTTAACAGCCATACTCGAATGTCCTGTAAAAACATTGCCAAATGTATTACTTGGGGTAGGGATGCTCATGAGGGTGATTGCTTGCCTCCTCCTCCCCGATATAGCAGCTGTAATGGATACTATGCTGCCTCATCCCAAGAATTTCCCATATATCTTCATGAGCTGGCCATCCAGGAGACCTGGGTGAAGGAAAAAGTACTTTGTCTGTTACTTGCAAGTTGTTGGCTGGTCAAAAGCCCTGTGTTTCACCATCTGCCACTTACAGTACCATTCTTGCCAAGCCTTGCTCCCCGATTGCCATGGCCATGCAGATTTGTGACGTCAAATTCTGTTACCAAGTCACTGTAGCATCCTCATTTCTTCTCTTCCAGCTGTGCACCAAGCCACCAAATCTTCACCCCTGGCGGCTAAATCCTCTGCTTCATAAGTGGCAGGGTGTAAAGGAGCACTCCTGTGAAGACTTCTTATGTCCTTCTAGCCAACAAGCATCCGAGTCTTCAGCACCAATTGCAAAGGCTCATAAACTAACAAAGATAAACAGTCTTCTCCTTTACTGACTCTGAGATCTTCTTCAGTGGTGTCGCTGCATGATACCCTCACCCGACCGACCTCTGTTTTACTGGTGTACACCGCCAACTCTGTGTCTACCCTGGAATCCACTGGCCGACTTAGAGCAAATGCTGATGACTGTGTAGATCTCATGGAACAGGCTTGCCCAGCCGCTGCACCTTGTAACATTGAGTCTCTGAAGACTGACACTCAGCTTCCGCTGAGGCGACAATCCTTCATTTTTTTCCCTCCTCTCCTTTCCCCATAATGACTCTCCTCCAATGGAACATTCACAGCCTTAGATCCAATAAGGAGGAATTGCAGCTGCTCTGGGAATTGCAGCATACATGAGTTTTCTCCCTCCAGGAAACTAAATTGCGTCCTCTTGACTGATGTGACATCTTTCATTTTTTCTGGTCCACTTTGACCAACAGCCCCCCCTTTCCCCTGAGGACAGCATTCCACTTCTTGGGTAAGTCATGCTTATGCTGCTCATCAGGGGTGATGTTTGTAGTCAAACCATCTCACTGAGCATCTGGCTACAAGCTGTTTGTCTGTATTTCCCTTCCTCGCTTCACATTTTCTCGTTGTAACATCTACACCCCTCCGTCATTCGGTGTCACAGGGCAGACTTCTTCCAGCTAATTGGTGAACTCCCTCACTCCTTTTTCCTGCTCATTGACTTTTAATGCACACCATCCCCTCTGGGGCTCTTCCAGAACTTGTCTGAGAGGTGCCCTTGTGGCCGTCCTTCTCAGTCAACTCAATCTCGTCTGCCTTAACAATGGCGCACCCATGTTCCTTTCAGGCTCCACAGACATGTATTACCATTTGGACCTCTCGTTCTGCAGTGCCCAGCTTCCTGTCATCTTGAGTGGTCCATTCTCTGACACGTACTCGAGTGACCATTTCCTATGTGCTATCCGTTCGCTGACTCCTGCTGGTAAACCCAACTGACAGCTTTCTAGTGCCCACTGGAGGCTTTACTCCTCTGTGGTGACCTTTGCTGAACAATATTTCCTCAGTTGTGATGACCAGGTAGAATACCTTACAATTCATAGCACTGCAGAACATTCCATTCCTTGAACTTCATCTTTACTGCACCCTGTCGCGGTCCCTTGGTGGACTGAGGTATGTTGCAATGCAGTTTGTGTGTGGAATCATGCTCTAAACAATTTTATCATCCTACAAAGGGGAACTACCATTGTTATAAACGAGTCGCATGTGCAATGTTGTCGCATTCTTTGGGATAGCAAAAAAGCTTGCTGGATTTCGTTTACTGGTTCTTTTAACATTTTCACTCTGTCTCCCATCATGTGGGTCAACGTTCGATGGCTCTCTGGGACCAAGGTCCATTTCCCAATTTCCTGCCTGACCATAGCAGATGATGTCATTGTGGACGCCATTGCTGAGGCTGCTTTTTTGTGGAGATTTGAGCTCTACCCACTGTCATCCTGGCTTCCTCCATTGGAAACGAATGGAGGGGGCTCAGTTAATACCCTACCCCTCTCAGAACCATGAATGTTACAATGCCACCTTTACAGTGAGGGAGCTAGGTCTTGCTCTCACTTCATCCCCATCTTCCAACTCAGGGCCGGATGATGTTAACATTCAGATGTTGCAACACCTTTACCTGTGGGCAAGCACTTTCTCCTTCATACTGAAGGGACAGCCTACATTACACTTGTCCATCCCCTGCTGGAATATTGCTGCACGGTGTGGGATCCTTACCAGGTAGGATTGACGGAGGACATTGAAAAAGTGCAGCTCGTTTCGTGTTATTGCACAATAGGGGTGAGAATGTCACTGATATGATACGCGATTTGGGGTGCCAGTCACTGAAACAAAGGTGGTTTTCTTTGCGGTGAGATCAATTTAAGAAATTTCAATCACCAACTTTCTCTTCCAAATGCGAAAATATTTTGTTGACACCCACCTATGTAGGGAGAAACGATCATCATAATAAGATCAGAGAAATCAGAGCTCGAACGGAAAGATTTAGGTGTTCCTTTTTCCCATGTGCCATTCGAGAGTGGAATGGTATAGAAGTAGTATGAAAATGATTCGATGAACCCTCTGCCAGGCACTTTTGTGTGAATTGCAGAGTAACCATGTAGATGTAGATGTACAGTGGCATCTAGGCAGATGGCACATTCCCCAGGTGTGTGTGTGAAGCCACTGTCATACCCTGGTAACGACAAACACCTTCCTTCTATCTACTGCCCCATTTCTCTCACCAGCTGTGTTTGCAAGGTAATGGAGCATATGTTTTGTGCGCGGTTGGTGGTGTGGCTCAAGTCTGGCAATTTAGAGCGTGCTGTTCTGCAGTTGACCATCTCGTCACTTTGTCAACCCTTGTCATGAAAGGTTTTCTGCAGGAATAACAGACTATGGCCATGTTTTTTGATTTGGAGAAAGCCTATGATACCTGTTGTAGGACTGGTTTCTTTTGTACTCTCTACATGTGGGGCTTCCATGGCCACCTGGCCTCTTTCCTTTAGGAATTTTTAAAAGACTGAGTTTTCAAAGGATGTGTGGGTTTTGCCTTGTCAGACGCATTTATCCAGGAAAACAGAGTGCCTCAGGACTCTGTCATGAGCTTCGTCCTCTTTGCTATAGCCATTAACCCTATTACAGCCTGTCTCCCGCCAGTACCTCCAGGTCCCTCTTTGTCAGTGATCTTAAGATTTATTGCAGTTCTCCATGGTTTGTGTCCTTGAGCGGCATCTTCAGCTATGTCTCAGTCGTTTTTACTCATGGAGCATGACAATGGCTTTCGCTTTTCTACTGAAAAAAACCATTTTTATGAATTTCTCATAGTGCAGTGGGTTTCTTCCAATGTCTTTATATCTTGAGCCTGTTGCTCTTCCATTCGCTGAAACTGCAAAATTCCTGGGGCCCATGCTTGATAGAGAACTTTGTTGGTCCTCACACGTGTCGTACCTGGCCGCCCACTGCACCCGGTCCCTCAGTGTCCTACATGTCCTAAGTGGTACTTCTTGGGGAGCAGACCACTCCTCCATTTGTGCTGATCCCTTGTCCATTTCAAACTAGACTATGGGTGTTCCGTTTATGCATTTTCACATCCATCATCTTACACCATCCAAATACAATCCACCAGCAGGGAATCCGTTTGGCCAGTGATACCTTTTACACCAGTCCGATTGAGAGTCTCTATGCAGAAACTGCCATACTACTGCTGTCATGAGGTTTCTTGAGCTCTCACCCATGGCTTCTGGTTTTCCCCCCACCAAAACATGTTATGCAGTTCTGTCACCATTGTACTCTCCATACCTGATCAGGACTCTACCTCAATGACCAAATGATCACTCTAGTGGAATATTATTGTATTTTGGGATTGGTCTTTGATTCCTGGTTGACGTGGCTTCCCTGTCTTCACCAACTTAAGCAAATGTGCAGGCCACACTGTAATAATACTTGCTGCCTCAGAAACACCAGCTGAAGTGCAGATCGCTCTATGTTTTTGCGACTCTACAAAGCTCTGATCCTGTCATGTCTGGCATACGGCTCTGCATCAACTTCAGCACTGCGGATGCTGAACCCGATACACCATTGTGAGTCTGAGTTGTGGACTGGCCCTGCGATCAGCCTGCTCGCAGAGGCTGGCATCCCTCCCCTGCAGTTCAGGTGCCAACAACTGCTGCTCAACTAAGCATACACATTTGCTGAGCATCCAAACTACTGTGTTCTTTTCCTGGTAGGGGATCTACCTCCTACAATGAAGGCGAAGGTCTGGAGTCTTGATCACATACAGTGTCTCTTTCCCCACTGTCGCCTCCTGTCACTGAGAAATCGCAGGCACCTCTATGGTTTGTACCCAGTCCTCAGATCAGCTTTGACCTATCCTTTAGACCGAAAGACTCAACACAAAAAAGCAAAAGCACTCCGTCATCAGACCACAAGGGGCCCATCAGGACCATCTGACCGCTATGTCATCCTCAGCTGAGGATGCGGATAGGAGGGGTTTGTCATCAGCACACCGCTTTCCCGGTTGTTACGATGGTTTTCTTTGACTGGAGCCACTACTATTTGGTCGAGTAGCTCCTCAGTTGGTATCACGAGGCTGAGTGCACCCCGAAAAATGGCAACAGCACATGGCGGACCGGATGGTCACCCATCCAAGTGCTGGCCATGCCCGACAGTGCTTAACTTTGGTGATCTAATGGGAACCGGTGGGTCCACTGCGGCAAGGCCGTTGCCAAAGATTCAACACACACTATGGGTTTTTGCCACCTGTTCTTGGATGCCCTTGATGCATTTATGGGCTCAGTTGTGGTATACCCTGATGGTTCTGTGGTCAGTGGACAAACTAGTTTTGCCTACACAAATCCAAGTTGCAGTGAAATATTCTCCATGCTGAATGGATGCAGTGTATTCACTGAAGAATTGGGGGCTGTCGCTTGATCTCCCAGCCACTTACATTCTTGCTGTGCTGAGTAATTCTTAATAAGCACTGTCTCCTTGAGTTGTCTTTGGGCTGTTGACCAGTGCTACCCTTGACACCCATTGGTTGTGACTATCCAGGATCTCCTGTAGTATCTCCACCATGCTGGATTTGGAACTGGACCTTCAGTCAACTCTTTGCTGACAATTGCTGGAGGCTTGGAATCTGGATAGGTGTGCCTTGGTTTCTCCGACTAAACCGCAAACCATAAAAGTGTCCAGGACCATGTGGCATTCTTCCCTTCATGCTTCTTGCAGGGAATCTACTGTCCTCTGCTGGCTTCGCATTAGCCACACTTGGCTGACACAGTGTGAAGATCCACCCTACTATCGGTATGGTGCCCGGCTCATGGTGACCAATATCCTACTGGACAACCCTAATTTTGGACATCTTGTGGCAAAATCTTAAACTTGCGGACATGTTACTTCTGGTGCTAACAGATGACTCCAAAGTGGCTGATTTTTATTTTACTGTGAAAGTGGTTTTTACGCTTCTGTGATACAGAGCACAGTATCCTCATGGCCACTTGAGGGATTGTGGGCTCATGGTGGTCCAGCTTGGCACTTGCACTTCCCACCATTTTAATTCTTCTTATTCTTTTCCATCTGTGATTGGTTTACTGTTTCATTGTCATTGTTTTGTTTCCTGACAGTGTGTGCACTATCTGTGCTGCTCATTTTCATGCAGTAATGGAGAGATTGAGGAAACACCAGTTGGATCCAGACAGTGTGTTTTGAACTGCATAACATGTTCTATGGACCTCCAGCTGCTTTTTGGACAGAGCAACTTAACCACCTCCATCCTCATACCCCTCTCTCCCTTCTACTTGTTTCTGTCTATTGATTTTCTTGATTTTTGGATATGACTGAGTCATTGGGTTTGTCTTTTGTGTTCTTCCTCGCTGGCATCTGTTCCTGACTTGATACACAAAGGATTAAGGGACTGATGATCTTGTAATATGATCCTTTTAACCCAATCATTTCCGCCATCTATTACCATGAATTATAGTTTTTCTTAGGTCTATCCTCCAGATATCTATTTGAATACTCTTTTGCCAATTCTTGATATTAGACTCAGTTGTTTCCTTAAAGTCTTTGTTTTGTTCACTTGTATGTTATTTACCTCCTCTTGTGAGGGAGTAATTCGAACATATCCTTCACATTATACAGTCCTAATGCCTGTTTTATTTTTGGATCTTGCAAAACGAAAGCCTTTGTGTGCCTTTTCCCTACAATCTCTAAATGTCTGTGGTACTAATAATAAGCCTTTTTAAAATGTTTGTCAACATTGCTACTTTTCCTGTGACTTTCGACACACACACACACACACACACACACACACACACACACACACACACTCTCTCTCTCTCTCTCTCTCTCTCTCTCTCTCTCTCTGATTGTCTCTTTCATTATACAATGTGCAGAATACTCCAGCCTATTCCCTCATCACTCACCCTGCTGGATTGGCTTGTGGGTTAAATTCGGGTGTTAGTACATAACATACTCCTTGTTCAACTAATAATTCCTTAAACACATGTGTAGTCAATTGTGTGACAAAAGTTCACCTGGTTTTCTCATTTTGTTAAAATACTCATTGTCCATAATTCTCTTCAGTCTTGCTTGTAGAATTTGACCCTGGAATATAACTTTGAGCTCAGACCACACTTGCATAATCACTAGTGTGTACTGCCGTAGAAATCGATACATGTGATATCGCAGATCTGCTCTGGCACTATTGGATAACATTTATCTTTAGTTGCTTGAATCTTATATTTAACACTTAGCTCACAAGATTTTAAAATTTTCTTTATCCAGCAAGTCATTCAGTTAAAATAATGTTATTTTCTCCCACGATTTAGGTGCATCTTGGGCCCAAAGTGACACTACCCTATGTGGATATACTTGATCAAAGATATCACATAGTCCTCAGGTATGCATGCTCCCCAGTATTGTATTTCTGTCTCTAAACGACTTAACGGTATGCCCTCATGAAGCAAAAATGTCATCCCCTTTTCTTCATGTCTTGGATTTTCAGCTAACTTCTGTAATTTCTTACTGATTCAAAAATCAACTGCTCGCTCTTATATTTTTGAGTAGTTGTTTTATTTCACAGCTACCATCTGCCATCCTTGAAAAATAAATTCATGATGGTTTGTCAGAGGTGATATCAGTTGCCCCTCGTTCATGTTCAGTGACAATCCCGATGCGGCATCAGACACTGAATTTTGCTAAGCGATGTGAAACTTCTTTGTAAAATCAGGATGGCTTGGAATTCTAGGCTCACTTAGTACTTGCTTGATTCTCTGAAATTCTTTCATACAGTCAGAGGAGCAATGGCGTCATACATCTTTCTTTAACAGGTTTGTTAAGTGTACACTATTTTGTGTCTGATATGGGATGAAATGCTATTAGAACCCTATTACACCAAGAAGTGGTTAAGTTATTTTATATTTCTGCATTCCAGACATTTTAGAATGACTCCAACCTTTCCAAGATTTCGTCTTATGATTTCACTTCTTATAATGTATCCTAGAAATTTCAATTCGGCTCTGCCAAATTTGGCCTTTTTCCAGGTTAAGAGTAATATTCTTCTCATTCAACCTTTCCAACACTGCCTGTATAGTGTGACGAAGTTCTTCCCACGTTTGAGATGCAATAAGTAAGTCATTTGCGAACAGAATGACACGACCAATTATTTATTGGTTTAATACCTGATCGGGTGCTCTAATGAGTTCTGAAATTGTTAATTTCAGTCCAAAAGTCAGCTCACTAAACTGATAACACTTTCTTTCAAATAGGAAGGCAGTGTACTTCTAGGATTCAGCCAGTAGCACCTGTCAGTATCTTATAGAAAGGTCCATGGTACTGAAGTATTTTACCATCCGAAGTTTGGACAAAATCTCTTCAATATTAATAGGACGGTCAAACTCTAACTCTAAAAACTGATTGACTGTTGTTGCATCTACTACTAGACATAATTATGCCAAATCGGCTTTTTGAACAGATGATATGGAGTTATTGTATCTAATATTTGAATGTTCAGTAATATTCCACTGTTTCAACTTTGACTTCTGTCTTGATACTCATGGGTATTGGATGAGCAGGTTTGTAAAACTTAGTGTTTTCTTTTACTTTTAATTGTCATATGTAACCTTCAATCATTTCCCAGTTAGCTTGTACTTGCTCAACAGGTTTTCTAGTTGCTCTTGCTGTTGAGTGATTGATCTGTCTGAACGCAAGCAAATCATTTTCTTCATCTTGTGCATCACATGACCATTGCCACATATCCCGTTGGTATTCTTTTTCTCTGACACAGCTACTTTTGAGAAATTTGTTTTTATACTCACATTCTAAAGGTTCTTAGTATGCACTTCTTCAAAAAAATAAGTTTGTAAAATGAATTCTGTGTTCAGTTAAGTATCCCCCCACTGAAGACTCATTTTGTTGTCAGTGAATGAAGTGTTTGCTTTAAGGGCCATAAGCCAATCCGCATCCAACAAAATATCAAATTCTAGATTTGGCACAACAAACATTTTCTGTTGGAACTGTATCCAGGATTTCGAATTCAACAATTGTTTCTTCCTGGATTTCTTTCTATCTGTTACCTATGTCCTCTACAAAATCACTCCTATTATACACCGAAGAGCCAAGAAACCGGTACACCTGCCTAATCTCACGTAGGGCCCCCGCGAGCACATCTAAGTAGTGCTGGAGCGAACTGACACCATGAATCCTGTAGGGCTGTCCGTAAATCCGTAAGAGTATGAGGAGATGGAGATCTCTTGTGAACAGTACGTTGCAAGGCATCCCAGATATGCTCAATAATGTTCATGTCTGGGGAGTTTTGTGGCCAGCTGAAGTATTTAAACTCAGACAAGTGTTCCTGGAGCCACGCTGTAGCAATTCTGGACATATGGGGTGTAACATTGTCCTGCTGAAATTGCCCATGCCTGTCGGAATACACAATGGACATGAACGGATGTTTATGTACGTGTCACCTGTCAGAGTCGTATCTAGATGTATCGAGGGTTCTGTATCACTCCAACTGCAAACACCCCACACCATTACAGAGCCTCCACCAGCTTGAACAGTCTCCTGCTGACGTGCAGGATTCATGGATTCATGTGCTGATCTCCATATCCATACATATCCATCCACTTATCCACTTGATACAATTTGAAACAAGACCTGTGTGACCAGGCAACAGGTTTATAGTCATCAACTGTCCAGTGTTGGTGTTGACAGACCTGGGGAAGGCGTAAAGCTTTGTGTTGCGCAGTCATCAAGGATACACGATTGGACCTTTGGCTCTGAAAGCCGAAAGCCCATATTGATGATATTTCGTTGAATGGTTCACACGCTGACACTTGTTGATGGCCCAGCACTGAAATCTGCAGCAATTTGTGGAAGGGCTGCACTCCTGTCATATTGAATAATTCTCTTCAGTTGTCATTGGTCCCATTCTTGTGGGATCTTTTTCCAGCCACAGCGATGTCGGAGATTTGATGTTTCACCGGATTCCTGGTACTCACAATACACTCGTGAAGTGGTCGCATGGGAAAATCCTCACTTCATCGCTGCTTTGGAGATGCTGTGTCCCATTGCTCGTGTGCTGACTGTAGTACCACGTTTAAACTCACTTAAATCTTGATAACCTGCCATTGTAGCAGCAGTAACCAATCTAACAACTGCGGGAGACACTTGCTGTCTGATATAGGCTTGTCGACCGCAGTGCTGTATTCTGCCTGTTTACATATATCTGTATCTGAATTTGCATGCCTATACCAGATTCTTTAGTGCTCCAGTGTATGAACCACTCTGCCTCACCAATTGCTGTTATGTCTTACCATAGTTTGTGATTAATGAAACTTACCTGGCATCCTGTTCCAATAATGTTCATTACTTTCTACTAGTCTTTCTTCCAAGATTACACCCCTCAGATGTCCCCCCTTTTTGGTAGTCAGTGAACAATGTGCAAGTGTGTAACCTTTGAAGGATTCTTTGTTAACATCAGATAAAGCTTTAAGTGTTAGGAAATCTTCTCTGAAAATATTTGTATTTGAAGTGAAACATGGACGGTAATCTGTGCAGACAAGACGGAACAGAGGTATTTGAAATGCAGCTTTACAGAAGAATGCTGAAGATAATAGACGAGTGTCAAGTCCTCATCCTGTCTCAATACTCCTAAACAGACCATCACCATACAACAAAATTTACAAAAAGTACAATGATTTACATATTTATTATTCTACTCATTGGGTAACTGATGAAGGGTTGAGGAGAGAAGAAATTTAGGCCGGATGTTGTTGCTGTTGTTGTTGTTGTTGTTGTTAGGATGTCATCCATTCTTAGGCTGGTTATTACAATAAACAAGAACACTCCTCCCTATTTCTTTATAGATGTTGGAAGTGGAGATCGAAGTTGAGAACCTCTCTGCAATTTCATCCTAGAGTGACCACCTGTCAGGTCCTCCCCTTGTCTAAATCCTCCTAAACAGACCACCGTCATACTACAACACATACAAAAAATACAGTCATCTACATACTTATCATTCTGTTCATTGGACCCCATCTCACTGTCACATCTAGTTTCATGGAATGGAAAACAACCAGAGCTTTTACTGCAGCAACTCCTGAGCATTCTGTTGTTGAAGGGACCGAGGACTTCGCAGTTTTGTCCTGTGAAACAATCACCACCATCACTACCCCTTCCTTAGATATTCACATCTCGTAAAAAGTGTGGCACTATTATGCTCCCAGACTCAGGAAACTATGCTTAAGCAATTCACTGAAAAATCTAACATCTCCATCTATGCTGCAGTATGGGTAATTTTCTGCTCAATTCTTGGTTGATTTGCTCGATTTCTTTTGTCAAGTGCCAAGAAGATCTCTCTGCTCTGATTGTGCATTTTTTAAAATTTATTTCTACTGTTATGAGAAAGGTGTTTCCATACATGTTTGCGTCATTTTACTGAATGCATCTTAGTCATTGATTATGCTGATACATAGTAGTAGTGTAGTTGATTAGTGTATGACTTGATTTGCTTGAAATGGAGTTGATATATGAACATGGCCACCTAGTGTTCAGAAAAGATAACTGTTAAGAACTCAACTGGCTGTATCCCTTTGTCTAATATCCAAGATGCTTATGATTGAGACAAGTTTGTTTCCTATTCAGTAGCTTCCATCAGGTTTTCTCTCAGGTATCTTGTAAACGAATTCGGCATACCATATTCTTATCATTGAAGAATCAGTTTCAGTACTTTTTTCTTGCAGAGAAATCAGAAGGGGAGAAAGTGGAGGTAGGAAAGAAAACACCAGAAAAGCAAAAGAGTCAAGATGATGAAAAAGAGGAAGAGGAGGAAGAAGAGGAGGAAGAAGAAGAAGAATCTGAATCTGGAGAAGAATCAGAGGATGAAAGTAGCGAGGAAGATTCTGAAGATAGTGAAGAAGAGCACAAGACTGATGCTGAAAGAAAGAGGGAACGGGCGCTTGCTCGTATACAGGTATGCTGTTAAAATGTGTTTTTTTTCTGCTGTTCAGAATACCAAACAGTGCATAAAATAATAATGGTAAACTTACACTTTAGAGTAACATTGCTGGCCGGTAAGGCCGAGTAGTTCTAGGCGCTTCAGTCTGGAACCACGCGACCGCTACGGTCGCAAGTTCGAATCCTGTCTCAGGCATGGATGTGTGTGATGTCCTTAGGTTAGTTAGGTTTAAGTAGCTCTAAGTTCTAGGGGGCTGATGACCTCAGATGTTAAGTCCCATAGTGCTCAGAGCTGTTCGAACCATTTTTAAAGTGACATTATTCCCTCATAGCCAATTAATCTATCTCGTGTGCTCGGCAGCAGTAGTCAGTTGATGAATTCAGGGTACAAATGAAACTAACATTATTACCAATTGTGACATCCGCCCTCACCTGCACCCCATCATTTTTTCTTTCATCAGTGCTGTGTCATTCAGTTGTTTCTTGCAATGTGTAGTCATACTGAAAACACAAAATGTGGTACTCACTTCTGCAAGTGAAGAACTTCTTGTGGCTACCTTTTGGTTGCTGTTTGTTAAATAAATGCAATTTGTTATAGCTGCCTGTAGTCATTCTATATTTTCCATTGGAACAGTGCAACTACATGTCTGCAGCCTATAGATAAAAATAATTTTTGTGTTTCATATATGATGTGAATATTATTTGTGCATGTAGTCAACAATGTAACCAAATTATTGTCCTATCTTTATCTTCATTCTTTAACATTCATTAGTTAATTTTTTCCGATATAGGAGGATACACACTTGTCAATTTTTGTGACAACTAGTGTAACTCTTGCTGATACTAACCCAGATTTTTACATTAGCACTTCTAGAAATTCTTCTGTTAAGAATTTTAGTAGATGTCGATGATACTCATTCTCCTGTCACGCTTTGGAAGAATTGCTGGTATGACCAGTCCTAGTACTGTTATAATATGGCCACTCAGATATGTAATACAAGCCACATGTGTCGTACACTTGTCTCTTTACAAACCCCCATGTAGGGATGGGCAAAAAATATTGATACATCAAAATATCGATATTTTTTTACTACAATATTGATATATTTCACCAATATCTAAATAATGGATATTGAATATTAAGTATTGAAAGTGATGTTTTTTTGTTGGCTGTCTTTTCTTCACTCATAGGAACTATAGTTCTCATCAGCAGATTTCTTGCCCATTCCAGTGACCACCAATCTGTGCAATCTAACAGTAAGTCTCTTACAATTGGCTTAATTTAATTTTGTATTCCGTATGGTACTAAAAATGAACACCGGATTTGTATATGAATGAATGTGTACTGCATATTCATGAAAATCTTGAAATACTCATGAAAGTTTGTTACTTCCGTGTGTCATTTCTTCCATTGAAAATGATAGGTATGAGGTGCAAAGCAAACATGTTTGGTGACAGCACTGTATGAGATTGGTGGAAATAACCATTCTCTGCTCCCAACTGAGAGGCAGAATATGCAATCTCTTTACCCCTTGAGTGCCTGGATCAAGAAAAGATACACACACCATAAAAGTAATGTAGATTGAGCACAAAAGTCACCCAAATTACTGCACTGGGATTTAATGGAAAAAGAACTCTGTTGTCTGATGTGTTTATGGTATGTACAATATTTCAGGCGCAGAACACACATCCGAAGTGTTTCACTCCTGAGACTCCTCTTGCAAAGAGTTGGACCAAAAATACAATATATGAAAATATTGATATCGTTGTCTTGATAATACCAGTGCCTTTTATAAACATCAGCACAGTACATATCGATATTTTTAAAGATTTGCCCATTTCTATCCTCATGACAAGAAGTGCATTTGGGTCAGGTCTGGTGAGTGTGGTGCCTGTAGTGTTGGTCCACCAGTCCCTAATCATCAAAAATGATGCACACAATATCAGAGTAATCGAATTGGTGCTGTCCTGTTGAAAAATTGTGTCTGTTGGCATTTGTGGAATGGTATAATTTTCTAGCTTATCCATATTTGTGGTCCCATTCACTGGTTTCATGAAAATATGATGCCAGCCTTCAGCAGGCAGTATCACACAAGCACCCTCAGGCTGGGCTTGTTCAAAACAGGCTATCATCAACAGGCAGGCATTACCTTTGGCACAGTCAAATAGCAACACAGCAGACTTTTTCCAGTAAGGACGATCATCTGGCTGCAGGTACTATGGTAATTGGAGTGTATAACACTGTAGATGCAAGTTTTTGTACATGACATCATCCACTATGGAGTTTGGTATGTTCAGTTGTGCCACAGCATGAACCTATTTCCTTGGGCTTCTGGTCAATGACGCCTGCATGTGATTGATGCCAGTCTGGATGATCTATGGTTTTTCAAAATTGCTGGTCCCAGTGCAGGGTACTGTTGCAAGCAGGGGGCATTATATCATCCTGCATACTAAACTGTTGATGTACATGTGTGACTATAGGGCATGGAAAAATTTCTGCTAGCAGTCCCTTTAAAGGAACAGTCACAGAGTTCAACAGCATCCTCTATGGGTAAAATTCATTACGTGTGTGACTAATGCGTTTCATCCACCTACAAGATGAGCTTCACCTCCTGTAGTTCGGAAATCGTATCTAACCCTGCCAGTTGGGACTCCATTGCTGTTAACAACTACAGTCTGCACTCGTTGACTGTGTACATGCACGGGCACTGGGCACTGTGTGTGTGTGGTCCACCACCTCAATTAAAATAAAAAAAAAAAAAAAAAAAAAAAAAAAAAAAAAAAAAAAAAAAAAAAAAAAAAAAAAAAATTTAGCATCCTCCTTGCCCCTGTGACATTTAAAACATTAATTTTTGAGGTGAGGTGTATGTCATACATTTTCCTCAGTTCATCCCCAGGCACTCTGTCCAGCATTTATTGTCCTTCATACAGTGATTATTTCCTTGACAACTTTTGCTATTAAGTTTTGTTCCCTCAGTTGTTTGAACCTATCCTCACCTTAGAAAAAAAGTAGTATTTGAATAAGAAAAGTTGCATTATCTCAAAACTCTGTATCTTGTTGCTTCAGAAACGCCGTGAAGATGCTGAGAAGAACAAGTCACTAGATGTTCTCCGTGCAGCGGTTGTGTGTGTCCTGGGTCATGTAGATACAGGTAATGTGCACAGTTGTGGACTAAAGAGAAAACAAAGGTTGTAGTAGTTCTGTTTAGAAAGGATAATTATTATTAGCTTTTAGGTTTTGTTAGCAAATAAGAGTTGAGAAAAAATGAGTATTTATGAGTATTTCTTTTCATTTTCAAAGTTTTCAGTTTGTTTCATAGTATATGGCTTTATCTGTGAATCTTTATTGATTTTTACATTCTGAATGTAAGTCTTTCTTTTAGAGGACTTTAATTTGCCACAGCCAATATTGCTACGATGTTAATTTAATGTTGTTAGGTAGTATATGGGATTACATGTACAGTGCAGCTGATTTAACGTCTTAATCTGTTGCAGGAAGAGTGTTAATGATCGTGTAATATGACATCTTTTAAAAAACTGTAAAATAGAATGTTGTGTATATCACTACATAAGTCAATGAGAAATGGACATAATTTTAAAACAAATGGAAACACTTGTTGATAACATTGGAATTGTTTCACTATAATGATTGAATTGTTTCACTCAACATTCCATTTGCTGAGTTTGTGTTCTTCTGAGCCCAGTGCTCATACCTTCACTGTTTTTCAAAATATAGCCACTCTTTTTGGTATCTTAGTGTTGCTAAGGCAGAATACTCAAAATTTTTAGGTGTGTGCATTGATGAGAAATTGAATTGTAAGAAACACATCGATGATCTGTTGAAGTGGTTAGGTTTGGCTACTTATGCTGTTAGGGTTATTGCAAATTTTAGTGATTAACATATCAGTAAATTGGCCTACTATGCATATTTTCATTCACTGCTTTCATGTGGCATCATATTTTGGGGCAATTCATCATTAAGAGAGAAAGTATTCATTGCACAAAAATGTGTAATCAGAATAATGGCTGGAACCCACCCAAGATCACCTTGCAGACATTTATTTAAGGAACTTGGGATATTCACAATACCTTCGCAATACATATATTCAATTACGAAATTCGTCATTAATAACCCATCCCAATTAAAAAATAACAGCGAAGTGCATAGCTACAAAACTAGAAGAAAGGATGATATTTACTATTCTGGATTAAAACTCTCTTTGGCACAGAAAGGGGTGAACTATGCTGCCACAAAAATCTTTGGTCATTTGCCAAATAGTTTAATACTGACAGATAGGCAACCAGCATTTAAAAGCAAATTAAAAGTATTTCTACTCAGTAGATGAATTCTTGGCTATGAAGTAGTAACTGTAAAAAAATTAACTAACTAATTAATTAATAATTTTGTGTAAAGAAAACTTATGTTAACGTGACATGTTCCACATCATTACGAAATGTCGTATTCATGATCTATGAAACGAGGATTAATGTATGTATGTATTAACTTCAGTACCACTATTAGGTACTGTTACAAGTTACCATTAATTTTATTACATTTTTTTGTAGTGCCCTACAAATGTTTTTCTGTAATACTAAACAATTCCGTGTAAGAATATATACATTAATACTGCAAATGCGTAAATAATGGCCTAAAATAGTTTATTTAAAACTACTTACATAAAGCATTTTTTTTTTTTTTACTAGGCAAGGAAGAAATGAACTTCCATTGTCTTAGCTATAAATAATACATAAGTTTTCATACTTACCAGATGTGATATAGATGTAATAAAAGAATACAGAAGAGTGCCCTTGTACATCATCTGTACAGATGTGTCCTAAGCAAAGAAAATTCTCTGATTTGAAATTAACACTATTCTGCTACTCATAGATATCACTCAGAAAAGTGTGCATTTTATGACATGAACAGTGACACGTACAACACACATTCAGAAAGTAAGTGTACTCTGACCGTAGTGGGCTGTGTTTTTTGTTTGTTTTGTTTTTGTTTTTTTTTTTGTTTTTTTGGGGGGAGTTGGTAACACTGAGTGGTAGAGGAAGAGAGGGGGGAGGGGGAAAATCCATCTGACTAGAGCAAGCTTCATGCAAAAAAAATAAAGGAAACTCTTACACGAGGCACTCATAGAGACGCTGGGATTCTGGAAATTGTGTGCAAGGTGTTTCTCAAAACAGTTTATAGAGCGCAAGGAAAATAGTCAGTAGTGCTCAGTTTTTTGGGTGATTTGAGCTGGAAGGTGAGAATTTTCTGAGTTCCATTGTGACTGGAGATGGGATGTGTGTGGCTCATTACATGCCTGAGATAAAAAGACAGGTATCGCAGTGTCACACCATTTCCCCAGCTGCCAAACAATTCAAAACCAAAATTTAAGGCAAAAAAATCATGGGCTCAGTGTTTTGGGACCAAAAAGGCATCACTTTGGTTGAATTTCTGCCTCAAAGGGAAACCATCAATGAACTGTAATATTGTGAGACTCTAAAAATAAACTCAAAAGGAGCATTTAGAACAAAAGGAGGTGAATGCTGATGGGAGCGGTATGCTAGTTGCACAGCAACCCCCATCCTCCTACAGCCTTAGCCATCAAATGCCCTTGGACTCACTTGGTTAGAATGTTTTGAACCATCCCCCCCCCCCCCCCCCCCCCCTCCTTCCCCATATTTCCCTGGTGTGGCACCTTCAGGTTACCAGCTTTTCACCTAGCTGAAGGCACACAAATGGAAATAATTTCAACCGATGAGCAAGTGCAGAAAGAGATCGTGAAATTGGGGAAGGAGCTGGCGGGAGAGTTCTTCAAGGAGGCCGTAAAGAAGCTTTGCACCACAGCTTACAACATGCATTGAACAGGATGGTGATTATGTGGACAAATAGCAACAATTGTATCAACAATAACCCATATTTTTTTTCAAATACAGTTTTTCTAAAAATTACAAATCTCTAGCACTTTTTGAATATTCCATAGCCTGCAGCCTATACAAAATTCCTCAATATGTTGATGTAAGAAACAAAGCTGAGTGATTTGAAAATGGGATGATAAACAAACAGATTGAGAGATGAACCACCTTCTCTGACACTAGTTAAGTACAAGTTCAGGTAACTCCAAAAAATTAGACACTCATAAAGAAAGAACGTTGCTCAGTTCAAAATATCATTTAATTGGATAGATAAAAAAATCTACTCACCAAGCAGCAGCAGAACACAAACACAAGACTATTGTGATTGGCAAGCTTTCGGAGCCAGTGACTCCTTCTGCAGGCAGAAGGGTTGAAAATATGATAGGATGGCAGTTATTGCAGAACTGTATTGGTAAGGGGAAACAGAAATTGGGTGTGGCCATCAGAACAAAAGTTAGAGTGAACTACTTTACTGAGCTTCAATATTTTTGAAAATCAGTTCATATTATACCTTTCCCAGAAATTGCTGTATCTTGACATTATATTTCTGGCAAATTTTTAAGTAGAAATGTAGTCACATTGCAAGGACATTCCTTACATATAAGAAAACATCTGTGTCGTGGTTTTTTAAATCACAAAACTACTATAATGAAGAGGGATATGTATTTTTCATTATTGGCAAGGGAGAATTAAGTCAGAATTTTGCAGGAGGAAGTAATATTTCAATGTTGATCAGAGCGAACAGACTTTCATTGTTGTGACAGTGTGTTTGTGACAGGAGAAGCAACAGTTTATCATTGGCAGAAGAGCAATCAGCCACTTACAGTTGACTTTCTATTTTTCTGTTCTCACTTAAAAATCCTGATTTGCCATATTTCCTCCAAGTTATTTCTCTTTGTTGTATAAGTGGGAACATTTATTTCCAAATGATATTGGCTGTCTGTAGAGGTCGGTGTGGCTGACTGCTCTGCGAATGAAAGCCTGTGATGATGCTGATACCTGCAGTTGTATTTGAAGGTATCTTTAATAATAATTTCTTTGTGATTCAAGATTGAAGGACAGTCTCATACTTGACTTGCATACAACAGAAAGTAATAATTACTGTTTATGTCACTATTATTACGTAACGGATGCCACTATGTTGGTTTCAGTGTGCAGTGATGTGCAGAGTATAGATGCTTTGTTGCCCCCCCTGCAAGAGCTAAAGGGGGCAACAAGCCCTCCTTCATGGTTTTCCACATAACTACGCACACCCTATATTTCCTTTGTACCAGCAGCTGTCTTGCTTCTGAGTGTTTACTGTTTCATTTGCTGTAAAAGATGCCACTTACACAATTTTTGTGTGAACTGCCTCAAATTTAGCTGAAGATTCTTCTTGGATACTCCCATCAGCTGGAATCCGCTTAATGTTCTGGCTTCTGTTTGTATATCACATACATCATAAATCATGTTCTACAATATTAGGGAAAGGATGCATCGCTACTATTAGGGAAATGACAGATCACCTTAAAGATGACACACTGAATTGCAGGCAAGCACAACGAAAAGACTATCACACATTTATCTTTCCACCTAAGCCTTCTTCAGAAAAGAAAACACACACTTTCACACAAATTAACTCACTTCATGCACACATGGTAGCCATCTCTGGCAGCTCAGACCTCAATGCATCCTGTAACCTCCCATCCTACATTCAAGACACTGCTCACTTCCTTCACAACCTTTCCACAGTTTATGTTCTGTTACCACCAGACTTCTTCTTGTCCGCTTGTACGCCAATAGTCCCCATGCTCCTGGCTTTGTGGCCATGGAACAGTATCTTTGCCAATGTCGTCCTGATACCAAACCCACCGCCTCTTTCCTTTCGTTGGAAGTCCCCTGCAGAGGTGCTGAGCCTTGCTGCCTCTATAGCTATCTATGATAGTGAAGGTGTTCATGGTGCAGGTTTTATGCACAAATTGACCTCTTGATAATGGGATTCATGCTGGGAGGCCAAATCATTCACTCGAATTGTCCAGAATGTTCTTCAAACCATTCAGGAACAATTGTGGCCCTATGACATGTTGGATAAGAATTCCATCATTGTTTAGGAACATGAAATCTAAGAATGGCTGCAAATGTCTGCAAGGAGCCGAACATAACCAGGACCCAGTCCATTCTATGTAAACATAGCCCACACCATGATGGAGCCACCACCAGCTCAGTGTCTTCTTGACAACTTGAATCCATGGCAAAGTGGCATCTTCACCAAACTCAATACCTACCATCAGCTCTTACCAACTAAAATCAGGATTCATCTGACCAGGACATGGTTTTCCCGTCATCTGGGGTCCAACTGATATGGTGAGAAGGCCAAAAGAGGCACTGCAGGCAATGTCATGCTGTTAGCAGAGGCACTTGCATCAGTCATTGGCTGCCATAGTCCATTATTGTCAAATGTAGCCGCACTGCCCTAACAGATACGTTCATCATATTTCCGACATTGATTTCTGCGGTTATTTCACGTAGTGTCGCTTGTCTGTTAGCACTGAATTCCCTAACCATTTTTGAAATGGAATGTCCCATGCATCTGGCTCAAAGTATCATTCGACGTTCATTGTCTGTTAATTCCTGTCATGTGGCCATAATCATGTCGGAAACCTTTTCACATGAATCACCTGAGTACAATCACCCATATGTGCAACCAAAAATTTGGAGCGTTCTCCCCTGTTCGCTGACTCCTGTTCATGTGCCGTGTCAGTTGTTGGTAGGACTCTTTGTTGTACAGAGCTGAATGTAAGGTGTTTTCTCGAAATTTAGAGCACATCGATTTTCAGAGAACCACTTAATAATTAGTTGAAAAACATCATTGACCATCTCATCAGCCACTTTCTCATTAATGGGTTTT
Organism: Schistocerca cancellata; assembly: GCF_023864275.1. Lineage (NCBI taxonomy): Eukaryota > Metazoa > Arthropoda > Insecta > Orthoptera > Acrididae > Schistocerca > Schistocerca cancellata. Next base: position 583,572,187 of record NC_064628.1, on the reverse strand, counting down.
ATTATAACGCTAATATCATCTACGAAAATGACAAATTTTACGTGATGAATGTTAAGTGGAATGTCATTCAAATATATCAGTCATCCCTCCTACGAGTTGTCAGGCACATTTTCTCTGATGATTCAGCTGATATTTGCAGTGTCATATTTGCAATGTGTAGCTGGAGGCAGACCAGACAAATACTGCTCATCACATCTTTCATGCCATGCCCATTGTCAAAAAGCATATGTTCATTCCCCATTAGAAACAAGAATGATTTTTAAAGTAGGGTTTTGTGTGTCCCTCTGATAGAGCGATCCCAAATTAGTTTAGTGCAGTATTTGTTTTATCGATATTTATAAAGTGGGATAGTAAAACATGAAGATAACCAGTACTCCACAATGACTAAGCTGTGCTTCTGCTTGGCGGTAGCAATCATCTTGGACCAGGAAAGTGCTGTTACTATTGTACTGCTGGTTATTCTTCTTGTTTTATGGTCCCTGTTAATACATATCGATAACACAAGTACAGAGTTAGACTTTTTTGAGACTTGTGTATGAAATGTGTATGTTACGTTCTGCTTTAAAGTAATTTTGTTTGTAAAGTGAAACAAATCAATGCTTTCCATTGACAGTGGGCTTTGGATGAAAGATGCGCTGAGTATATTTGTTTGGGGTGACTGAAATACACATTGAAAAAACAAAATTCTAAATGTCTGTGTCAGCACTAGAGGAAATCTTCCTCATTCATTTTGTAATCTTGTTTCTTCAGCACCTTCTCTGTGTCTTCTTGCCGAGTGTGTTCGTCTTTTAAGTTTGCTGTCAATCTGTTCAATCTCTTCCACTGTGAAGCTAGACATGTCACTTGAGCTTCGTATGTTTCATTTCGTCACTATAATTCTTTTTTCCTTCTGTTCAGTTCACCACTGGCAAAATCAGCATCCTATTAAATGTTAATTTTACTTAACACACACAAATTCCACTTAACACACTGTTCTCTACGTTAAGCAAGTGACATTAGTTTATTCTATCACATATTAACAATATTATGAAAAGGATAGTTGCTACTCACCCTATAGTGGAGATGCTAAGTCACAGATAGGCACATCAATGCAACTCACACACACATGACCACAGTCTCTGGCAGCTGAAGCCAGATTACGAGCAGCAGCACATGATGGGAGAAGCAGCTGGGTAGGAGTAAGGAGAAGGTTGGGATGGGGAGGGAGAAGGATAGCAGGGTAGAGGTGGGGGATGATAAAGTGCTGCTAATGGGAGCGTGCAGGGAAGCGGTGAAGGGAGTGTAGGGCACCTAGGTGCAATTGGGAGGTTAGGTGGAGGGCAAGAGGGAAAGAAGTGGGGGTAGCAGAAAAGGAGAGAAGTAATAAGACTGGATGCATTGGTGGAATAGAGGGCTGTGTAGTGCTGGAATGGGAACATGGAAGGGTCCTGGCCACAGTTTGTTGGTGGCAATTCATGTGGACAGACAGCTTGTTGGTTGTCATGCCCATGTAGAAAGCAGAGCAGTGGTTGCAGCTTAGCTTGTAGATCACATGACTGGTTTCACAGGTAGCCCTGCCTTTGATGGGATAGATGGTGGTTATGAGTGGACTGGAGTAGGTGGTGGTGGTGGTGGGAGGATGTATGAGATAGGTCTATTATAAGATTATGAGCCATGAGGCAAGGGGTTGGAAGGGATGGATGAGAATATTGTATAGATTTGGTGGGCGGCGGAATACCACTGTGGGAGGGATGGGAAGGAGAGTGGGTAGGACATTTTTCATTTCAGTGCACGACAAAGAGATAGTCGAAACTCTGGCAGAGTGTCAAAACTCTGGGTGGTACTGAGTCACAAGGGATATACTCTTCTGTGGCCAGACTGTCTGACTTTGGAGGTGGTGGGTGACTGGAAAGATAAGGCATGGGAGATCTATTTTTGTGCAAGTTTGGGAGTGTAATTACGGTCGGCAGAGTCCTCACTGAGACCCTCAGTATATTTTTAGTTTGTACCTACTAATTTCATGTCATCCTGTCACATCTGTCATTCCCCTTCTTCACACTTATCCATCCACAGATCTGCAGCCTACATTAAGCGTTCTTTTTATTTATATTTTTTCTTTGATCTCTTTGTGACTTCACGCAAATTTTAGTTGGTGTTTCACTTTTCACTGTCTGTGTGCTCCCTCAGATTTCATCTTGTTTCCCCATATTTCATCTGTTTCACACTTTTCATGGTTTTTCCCTTGTATTTTTGTGTATTTTTGCAAATTTTTGAGATGTGATTCTGTTACTTAAGTATTTTTTAGCATTTTTTCCACCACCATGGATCCTTGCTCCTGCCATATTTGTCAACACAGAAAAGTTTCCTTATCCCTTGCCATAAGCCAGTCCCACATAGTGTTTCTGTGTTGCTGCTTGGCTCATGGTATCTGCCCATATGGCTTGGCATCAAATGACCAATCTCTGGCTGCCACTCTTCCTTCCACAATGACCTCCATCTGTTCAGATTCTGCCAATCCATAACCCTCACCAACATAGTTCTGCAAAACCATATCAGTCAAGCCCACACCTCCTTGCAATACCTTCTCTCCATCTGTGAACTTCTCCTGCTATGCAATCCCAAATTCCTGAATCCCACAACACACAGTGAAACTCTTGCCCTCTAGGAACTAGAGCAACATGCACAATGCCACCTCAAAAAATTCTCCACCCTGCTCACTTCCTTCTTCCACCTTGGGCTACCACTGTCTACCACATCTACAATAACCTCAAAATCTCCTCCACGCCCCTCATAGCTGACAAACCCTATCTCACAAACCTACTAAATTTATCCCACTCTCCAAAACTCACTCCCACCATCACACAGAATCCAGAACCCAGAGAGACCTGAAACACAGTCATGAACCTTTCCTCCAAAAACCTTGGCCCCACAGAAATATCAGCCCTCTCCAAAAGCCTCACCTTTTGCCTCACTCTCAGATTCAATCATGTAGGACTTGTTAAAGATCTTTCCTTCTCCCAGTCCCTCCAGTGGAAAAAACTTTTTTGCCACTGCCCCCAAATCACCCACTGTTAACTTTACAGAATTTCTTAACCTCGAACCTTGCTTCACGTCATGCAAATTAATCTTACATCTGCAGTAAGAACAACTATCCACCACTTAAAAATTGATCCCGACTTTATGATCTTACCTGCTGACAAAGGCTCCACTGCTGTTGTTTTGAACCTCAAGGATTACCTCGCAGAAGGACTTCACTAGCCATCAGATACATCCAACTACAAACCCTGCCACAATGACCTCGATCCAGGAATCCAGTAGGATCTCCAGTCTCTCCTCAGATCCTTAGGCCCATCCCAGAACCTCTTCCTGGAGTCCATCTCTCTCCTCACCACCACCTCTCCTTCTGCTGCTACCTTCTACATGCTTCCTGAAGTCCATAAACCCAACCACCCATTGTGGCCGGTTACTGTGCCTCCACTGAGAGAATCGCTGCTCTCATAGACCAACACCTACAGCCTATTACCTGCAATCTACCCTCGTGTATAAAAGATACCAACCATTTCCTCCACTGACTCACGACAGTTCCTTCAACACACAGTGCCTGCTCATCACTATTGATGCCACCTCCCTTTACACTAACATGCCTAATGCCCATTACCTTACTGCTATTGAACACTACCTTTCCCAATGCCTGACAGATTCCAAACCAACAACTTCCTTCCTAGTCACCTTGACCAACTAATCCTCACCCACAATAACTTCCCTTTGAAGGCATTACCTACAAACAAATTCAGAGTACGTCTACAGGCACCAGCATGGCACCATCCTATACTAACCTGTTCATGGACCTTCTAGAGGAATCCTTCCTAAACACCCAGAATCCTAAGCCCTTCTCCTGGTTCAGATTCATTGATGATGTCTTTGTGATTTGGATCGAGGGTGAGGACACCCTGTCCACATTCCTCCAGAATCTCAGCACCTTCCCCCATTCACTTCACGTGGTCCTACTCAACACAAAAAGCCACCTTTCTTAATGTTGACCTCCACCTCAAAGATGGCTGCATCAGTACCTCTGTCCATATCAAACCTACCAAACACCAGCAGTACCTCCACGTTGACAGCTGCCACCCATCCCATGCCAAGAAGTCCCTTCCATACAACCTAGCCACCCATGGCTGTCACATCTGCAGTGACAAGTGGTCCCTCTCAAAATATACCAAAGGCCTCTCTGAGGACTTTGCAGACCGTAATTGCCCTCCCGACCTTTTGTAAAAACAGATCTCCCATGCCTTATCTTTCCAATCACACACAACTCCCTGCAAAGTCCCGCTGTCCATCCACAGAGGATTGTATCCCTCATGCCTCAGTACCACCCAGGATTGGAGCACCTGAATTACATTCTCCACCAGGGTTTTGACTACCTTTGGTTGTGCCCTGAAATGAGAAATGTCCTACCTACTATCCTTCCCACTCCTTCCCCAGTGATAGTCCACTGCCTGCCGAACATACACAATATCCTCGTCCATCTCTACACAACCCCTGCTCCCAACCCCTTGCCTCATGGCTTATATCCCTGCAATGGACCTAGATGTAAGACCTGTCCCATACATCCTCCCACCACCATCTTCTCCAATCCAGTCACAAACATCACCTATTTCATCAAAGACAGGGCTACCTGTGAAACAATTCATTTGATATATAAGCTAAGCTGCATCCACTGTTCTGCATTCTATATGGGTGTGACAACCAACAAGCTGTCTGTCCACATTGACGGCAACCAAAAAACTGTGACCAAGAAACAATTGGACCATCCTGTTGCTGAGCAAACTTCCCAACATGGCTTTCTTCATTTCAGTGACTGCTTCACAGCTTGTGTCATCTGACTCTCTCCCACCAACACCAGTTTTTTTGAACTGTGCAAGTGGGAACTCTCCCTACAAGTTGTTTTACATTTCTGTAACCCTCATGGCTTCAACCTTCATTGGTCATTGTATCTAGCCCCTTCCCTGTTCCTACTCCAGCACTACACAGCCCTCTATTCCACCAATGCACCCAGTGTTATTACTTCTCTCCCTTTCCTCTATCGCCCCAGCTTCTCTCCCTGCCCTCTGTCTGACCTCCTGACTGCACCTGGCTGTCCTACACTCGCTTCACCTCTTCCCTGCACGCTCCCTCTATCTGTGCTTCACAGTTCCCCACCTCTACCCTGCTGTCTTCCCCCTCCCCACCCCAGCCTCCTCCTTACCCCACCTGATTACCTCTCCCACCATTTGCTGCTGCTTGAAGTCTGGCTTCAGCTGCTAAAGACAGTGGTCATCTGTGTGTGAGTTGCACTTTGTGTGTGTGTGTGTGTGTGTGTGTGTGTGTGTGTGTGTGTGTTGTCTACTTTCAACAAAGGCGTTGTTGGCCAAAAGCTCATTTTGTGACAGTCTTCTTGTTGTGCCTATCTGCGACTCAGCATCTCTGCTATATGGTGAGTAGCACCTATCCTTTTCATTATCTCGTTACATTCCACCCTGGATTTTCCATTATTTTGTTGCTTCCGTGTTACTTTGATCCACTGTACTTCATTTCTGAAATTACGCTGATCCATGCATCTTGCCATATAGTCTGATGAGGTGTAAACTATTAACAGGATAAGGGCACATTCGAGAACATTCTCAAACATTCTGGAATAGAACTGTTACGTCAAGTCCCATACATAGTCCATTGGTGCACTGCCCTCTTTTGTCACCCAAATTTTCTAACCCACCTCTTGCGGCTCCAGACGAAAACTTGCTTTGTGGATAAGGGCTCTGGGGCTGCCATACAGTTTAACTCTCATTGGGCTGCAAGGGTGGGTTGTGTAGTTATAGTGGCATGCATGCACAAGCAGTGCTCACTTTGAAACTTCAAGGCAGTTTAAAACTGTGTGCAAGACTGAGTCTCAAACTGGGAGCATTTGCCTTTCGCCGACTGAGCATTACTTACGACCTCCCCCCATAGCTTTACTTCTGCCATTTGCCTGGTAAAGGTGAAGGTCCTGAGTTTCAGTCTGTCTGACACACAGTACATGTATTCAGTTGAAAAAGACGTACCACGTCTTCTACAAACGGCTTTAACACTTGTCGTATAGATTTTGTACAGTTCGCAGAACAGGTTCGAATAACCCACCATGAACGTCAATGCACTTTTGAGCTCTAGGGATAACATGTTGTGCTGCTTGTTCAAATGCCTGTGATTGGTTCCTAATCAATCCAGCAACATTCATGATGCGACAAAGCAGTTCATCTCATGTATTTGCCTTCACTTCGTGCGCCTCTTATTTCATCCATCTCCATAAACAGAAATCTAAAGGTGTAAGGTCAGGTGATCTTGGAGGCCAGTTACTATACTACACAGCTAATCAATCCATCACCAGTACGCTACACAATGCGGCTTACACGGCACAACTGCGTGAACAATTTGTGATTGTACTATGTATGTCACACACCATAATACGTTGTAGGTTGCATAGCGTAAACATGGCATGTACCTGTGCATTCTTTGCAAGAAAATCATGTTACGGTCCAGTTGCATTGCGTATACGTTCATGTTGTGCACATCAATTTTGCAGAATTAAAGTTCCTTTCAATACCCATACATCCCTAATGAAGCATTGCCGACCTATGTTCATATAACATTTTTCGTTCAGAATTGCTTATACTATCACTGTTTAAAATAGTGACCTTTCCTCCCCAAACGCCCTGTATATATCAGTGTGTGTGTGTGTGTGTGTGTGTGTGTGTGTGGGGGGGGGGGGGGGGTGAAATTGAAAAGTGTCTGTAATTTTAGGGGACTCACATATTTATTAAATACACATAGTTTCATCCTTTGCATTAAGTTTTAAAATATAACACATTTTCTTCCAGGCAAAACAAAGATTCTTGACAAATTACGACGTACAAATGTGCAAGATGGAGAAGCTGGAGGAATTACTCAGCAAATAGGTGCAACAAATGTCCCTATTGATGCAATTAAGGAACAGACCAAACATGTTAAAGGGGTATGTTTGATGTATATTGCAAATATTCTTGAAATTTATCACATCTGCCCGTATTTGTCCATGTGTATAATGGAACTAAAAATTTCAGTTCTCTGAGACGGAATTGAAGATACCAGGTCTGCTCATCATTGATACACCAGGACACGAGTCTTTCAGCAATTTACGAAGTCGTGGTTCCTCACTGTGTGATATAGCAATTCTAGTTGTTGATATCATGCATGGGCTTGAACCACAGACAATTGAATCAATCAATTTGCTGAAAAACAAGAAGACACCGTTCATAGTAGCACTAAACAAAATTGACAGGTTAGTGATAATGTTAACTGGGTGAACTTTTTTATAAGATTCTAGACTTATTATAAAAAAAAAAATTATGTTGCATTTGGTGTTCAAGTGGAATTCAATAGAAAGCTGTCCCAGTTAGCAAAAAACGATTCTGTGGTACATTTGATATAGACAAGTTTTATATAGAAACACTTTAAATTAATAGGAAGTGAATGTGGATTTTATTATTAGTGTTATTGCTTGTGTGTGTTGACATATGTTCCCATCATATTTCTACTTCAGAATGCTCTATAATACTCTGTATTTCTGTATACTCTGACCCACTGCATTGTCCATCTGAGTAGGGCTCTTCCACCTCTCTCTCTTTATTTGCTCCCTTTCAGCATTTTCCATCTGCTTTTCTCATCAGCTTTTTCACTCAAAGTATCATAACCACAGAGTCAACATAAGTTATGGCAGGTTCCTTCGTGAGCGTCAGTTCATTGCATTTGATTTGTCACTGATTTCTTTTCATTGCATGTTCAGAAGATTTTTGCTCACTCAGAAAACCTTTGCTGTTGAAAGTGATTCATTGTACTGTCACAGTTGACCTTGATCTGTAATAAATGTACCTTAACGCACCTTTGTAAAATACATTCCATAACTGCCCAGAAGTGATTGAAACTAAAGTACTTGTAGTAAAATATTTCAGCAACATGTTCTTAAACGTTTGCCCCTGCTGCTTTCAAAACTTGGGCTGACATTCATTCATTGTTCAAAATAGCCCTTGTACCCTGGTGACCTCGGGTTTCCTAGGCTGGGGACTGGCCACTGCCACCAGACCTCTTCTGCTGTAAACTTTGGACATACTTCAGGAACCATCGTTAGGTGCAGTGGTGGAATGTTGTTTGTTTTGGAGAGTGGGGGCTTTTGCTTCATCACCTGGATCATGAGGAAGGTACACACCTATATAAGGGGGGGGGGGGGGGGGCAGTGTTAGATGAGGTGAATGGCTGTTGAGGTAAAACAGTCTCTAGTGGGCAACCTCTTGGGCACCTGCTGCCTCCCAGTTGTACAATACTTGCTGTTGCACCCAGAGCTCTGCATGGTCAGCTAGTTTGTTTCCCTTGCAGCTCATGGGATCTTTATGGGGCAACCTAAATTCCTGTCTACTCCTGACGGGGCAGGTGTACACTGGTCGTACTGTACACCCATTCATCAAAGAGAGCTCTGTTGGTCATTTTGTCTGAGAAGAAGGCATTGGATGGTATTGCTGAGTCCTTCAAAAGTGTTAAACAGCTTCATAATAGAACACTTGTAATCGAAAGAGTCATGTCAAATCAAGTATCTAAGCTTCTGGGATGTAGGGCCTTAGGTGATTATTCTGTTGTGGCTGAGTTGCACAACACACTTAAGGTCTATATAGGTGTTGTCATGTGCTCTGATTGGATCAGTGAGCCCTCTCCCTCTCTGATAGTTATTTTACTGTTGAGGATATCAATATCCACATGGAGGAACCAGAGAGCCAGGCACCATCTAACAACCCCCCTCCTCGCTTCCCCCTCTGACCTTTTAAATCGCTGCTGCCAAGGAGAAGGACAAGTACAACTATGACTAATCAGTGGCTACCACAGGGACATCTGTATTGCAGTGAAACTTAAATGCATACTGATTGCATTTGGAAGAACTACAGGGGAAACCATTCTGCAAGAAACTCATTTTGAAGTCACACACACACCTGCACAAAGGGCTACCACCCCTGCAGGAAGGATGATACGGTCATATAAACAGTATCAGTGGATGTTATCAGGCCAGTTAAAATCTCAATGTGTTTTTCGTATCTTCAACATTATAATCTGTTGGATGCAGATGCACTGACAGAATTCTTCCAGGCACACCCCTGTCCATTCATCTTCATCTTCATAGGTCTCCAGTGCACACAGTGTGCTGTTGGGCTGGTCTACCACTTACTCCAGGGGTCAAAAAGTGCCTCGTCCATTCAGAGAATATCAACCTTCTGAATGCTGGTCAGGTGACACATTTTTCCACAACTACAGTCTCATCTTCAGCCATTGACCTTTGTTTTTGCTCCCAAGCTATTGCAGACTCAGTTCAGTGGATAGTGGCCATAGATTTGCATTCCAGTAATCACTTTTTGGTGTGGGTTCATCTACTGACTCGGATAGTGGTGAGCAGGAGACCTTGAAGATGGAAATTGGTTGTGATACAATCAGCATGCCACCTTCGAACAACAGGTTTGTGCCCAGGAGATGGTGGACCATACCACCTGTGAGATCTAACAAGTTGCCACACATTCCGTTCCCCAGTCTATTAACCAACTCAGATGACATCCCTTGGTGGAGTGATGAATATTGCTCGATAAATGGAGCCAGGCACAAAGCTTTTTTGGAAATTCAAGCACCATACAGCTACAGAATACCTTTGTGCCTTGAGATCTGCGAGAGCATAAGCAAGATGAGTGATAAAAGAACAGAAGATGAACACCTGGAAGAAATTCACTAGTTCCATTAATTGATCCACTTTCCCCATACAAGTTCGGTACTCAATAAGGTGGATTTCAGGCAAAGTCGGTAAATCTTCTCTTACAAGCTTGTTGAGAAATGCAGTCTTGGTGGACATGCCTAAAGACAAATCTTAGGTTTTAGCTGAACATTTTTTTACTGTCATTGTGTCATTCAGACAGCCCCTACATACCAGGTGTTCTACAGGACTGTTGAGATAAGAACGCTCCGCCAGCACCCTATGACTTGAAAGGAGACAATATTAATTCCATCGTGAAAATGAGGCAAGGATTGTACCTCCCCTATAAGTTACTGGAGCTTAGTACTTACCAGTTGTGTAGGAAAGACTCTTGAGAACATGGCCAACCGTCGCCTTGTCTGGCTCCTCAAATCCTGAGGTCACCTGTGCTGTGTGGTTTAGGACGCTACATTTCTGCCCTTGGCAACTTAGTTCTACTGAAGGTTGCAATACAGGATCACTTATTATACCGAAACCATTTGATTGGTGTGTTTTTTGAACTCAAAGAAGCGTACGCCTCCACATGGAGGTACAGCATCCTTCACTAGCTTCATGAATGTGGACTCCTTGGGCATCTGCTACTTCTTATCCAATCCCTTCTCGAGGACTGGTGCTTTTGATATTTCATTTGTGATACATTGTCTGATTGATATGTTCATGGGACAGTGGCATCTCCTCTGCAGTCAGGAGCCCTCTTAAATGCTCATTGTTTGCGGATGACTTTGCAGTCTTCTACTCTGCCTCCAGTCTCAACAACAACACAGTTGCTACAGCTATCACAAGACGGGAGACATGGGCCAGTAAAACTTGTTTTAGGTTTTCACCAGAGACTGGGTGCATCAGTTTTAACCAAGCTCACAATGGGGGCAATATTTTACATGTTAAGAACACTGGTTGGTTTTATGGCATTTTATTTGACTCGAAATTAACCTAGCTCCTGCACCTGAAAGACCTATAATCAAAGGGCTTCAAATCATTGAATATTTTGTAGTGCCTCAGTGGAAAGGCATGAGGAGCTGACAGGGCATTGTTAGATTAAGGCAGCATGGTTTATGGGTCAGTCTGTATATCCTACCTCAAGATGATAGACACTGTCCACCATTAAGGCATTTGGATATTGACTGGAGCCTTTCGGACCAACTCAGTTCAGAGTCTGTGTGCAGGGGCTGGTGAACCACCATTCTGGATTGGCGGCACCTCCTAGCTCGACTGGCCTTGAAAATCTCAGCTCTGTCACTGTCATTGGCATTTTGTGTGATGGTGTACCACGTCTTTGAGCAGCTTTTGAGGAATTGGCGCCATGCGACCAAGCCATTTGTGCTATATTTTACTGACTGTTTCAAGAATCTGTATATATCAGACCTCCGAGTATGCAGCCAGGGATGGAACAGATTCCCGCCTTGCCGTTTTCAGAAGCTCAAAGTGATCTTAGCCTTGATACAGTACAGGAAAACTTGTACTCCAGGTTATGTTTTTACAACTCTGTTGTCTTCTGTTCCAAGTATGTACCACCATGTAGCATTGTCTATATGGATGCATCCCAGAAAGAGAATGCCCTTTGTTGTTCAGCTGTTTTCCCTGACAGGGTATTCAAAGTATGCCTCCTGATCCAATTCACAAACTGTTATGCAGAATTACATAGTATTATGACGGCACAGGAGTGGCTTCGCAAGCATCACAGTGCAAGGTTTCTCATGTTCTGACTTGCTCAGTGTGCTACAAGTGGTCCACCAAATGTATCCAGTAGACCAGTTGATTCAACTCATACATGATTCCTTACAGCTGCTCCAATGCCATGGAAAGGAGGTGGTCTTTTACTGGGTACCTGGATGCATCGGGATACAGGGAAATGACATGGCTGACAAAGCACCCAAAGAAGCATGCTGGGATGGTATTGTACATCAATGTGCTGTCTCTTTGCATACTATCATGTCATCACCCAACAAATGCATCGTGCATCAGTAGGAAACTGAATGGTTGGAGGTGGCAGAAACAAACTGCAGTCACTCTAATTGTTCACACAGGCATGGCAGACTTTGTGCCAACCTCACCAAAGGAAAGAAGTGCTGCACACCAGATTGCGCTTAGGACATAATTGTTGAACACACAGTTTGCTCATCTGACAGTAGATCCACTACTCTGATGTGGTGTACTGTAAAATATCGAAGTTGAGTGTTCTGTAGAAAGATAAGACGTCTTGGACAAAATTTCTAGTTGGTGTAATGAATGGTAGCTAGCTCTAAATGTGAAAAATGCAAGTTAACGAGGATGAGTAGGAAGAACAAGCCTTTTATTTCTGGATACAGTACTGCTAGTGTCCTACTTCACACAGCCAAGTCATTTAAATATCTGGGCATAACATTGAAAGCGATACGAAATGGAATGTGTGTGTGCGAACTGTCGTAGGAAAGGCGAATGATCGATTTCAATTTATTGAGAGAATTTTAGAAAAGAGGATTCTCCTTTAATGGAGACTGCGTATAGGACGCTGGCACACCTATTCTTGAGTGCTGCTCAAATTTTTTGGATACATAGCAGACCAGATTGAAGAAAGACATTGAAGCAATTCCAAGGCGGGCTGCTCGTTACGGAGATGCTTTGGGGTCTCGGATGGAAATCCCTGAAGATAAGGAGACATTCTTTTTCAGATACACTATTGAGAAAATTTAGAGAACCGGCTTTGGAAACTGACTGCCCCACAGTTCTGCTGTTAACCAACAACATTACGCATAGGGACCACAAAGATAAGATACGAAAAATTAGGGCTTACATGGAGGCAGATGGGTAGTCATTTTTCCCTTGCTCTATTTGCGAGTGGAACAGGAAGTGAAGTGGCTAGAAATTGTATAGGGTACCCTCTGCTATGCACCGCATGGTGGCTTGAGGAGTGTAGGTAGATGTAGATGTATTAGTACAAATGTAATAAAATCCTGTTTTTCTGCATTGATTTACATAATTATCTCTATCTTTGGAAGTATTCAATCTAGAAGGCTATGGTTTTCAGCTATTTATTCCATCATTTTATGTTCATGTTATGAGGTTGGATGCACTGTGTAAAAAGAAGTGGCAGTATTCCATATACATTTAGTGCTTTCTAAGTGTTGTGTTGTAAAGGTAATAGATAAACTCTAAATCCTAATGGAATATATGCAGCTAAAAACATTAACTCCAACATTATTATGCAACAGCAATAAGATACAACATATGACCTACATTCTTCCACAGGTCATGGAGTGATCGTACCACCTAACATGATCTTTGTCCACTGGGTGCCGATTGACGGCACAAGTAGTTAAGCTCAGGCAAAGGTACAGAGGAACGATTTAGGCACAAAAACAGCATACCATCTGCAGTGTATAGAGATTTAGCTCATCATGATCTTCTTTCTGAGTGTCTCCATGGTTGAATGAGTCTTTCAGTAATGTCATTTGGACCCACATATCAATAAAATATGCTTGTAGAAATGAAAACTTATACATGACACATATTCACATTTGCGAATAATGACAACCATCAGTTTCATAATGGAATGATGACAATGAAAATTTATGCTGGGCTGGAGCTCGAAACTGCATTTCCCTCTAACCATGAATGTGGTCGCCTTGTCATTAGGCTCTCCGAGCATGACTCACGTCCAGACCCCAACTTCCATATGTCGTCAGCCTGCACTCGTACATTCATTATGTATACTTCCATACAGGGGAGACACTTTACTTCAAAGTTGCTTGCCCAGTGTCTGCCAGATAAATATGATATTGCAGTGCCTGTGTTGTTCATAAGTATGATTGAAAGTTCCTTTGGACATGCAAGTCTGTTATCCAGTACTTCCGAAAAATTTCAGGTCTCTATCTGTCAGTTTCTGGAATAATGGGTCATTAATATTGCAGTTTTAACAGTGTAGGTATGGGGCACATGTACTCCCCTTAAGGGGGCTGGCAGGTGATCAGTTACTGATGTTTCTCGGTATTATAACAGGTCCTCTTGATAAGTATGTATTATTGTTCTTCTGTTGTGAATTTCACAATATACCAGGTCACAAATTCAGTTGCCTTGTCCATCCAGTTGTTGATTTAAATTTCGTGGTCAACAATGTGATCTGAGAACTGTAACTGTTTTCTGCTCCTCCTCCTCCCCCCCCCCCCCCCTTCCCCCCCTCCTCCTCCCGATTCTTTTAAGAAATTAAGAAACCCAAATGATTTTATAAATAAAACAATTTTGGATCTCTCTCTCCTCTGTTGTAATTACTGCTTTGAATAGGGGAAAAAAGAATTAAGATTTTGTTCACTCCCTTCTGTACTCTTGTTTTGTCTGGTGGAATAAACCACCACCTATTCTTCTGCACATTTTGACCATTTCGTTTCCTAACATTTCTATAAAGAATTTCAAATAGCAAAGGCTGAACCACATGTATGACAGACATTGGTGAAAACATTTTTACAGGGTTTGTAATTTGAACAGTAGTAAGCTGATCACCTCTGAAACTGTTTTGAAGCAGGACTGGTATACAGAATACCTTCTGGTGTTTTTCAGAATTACAACACACAAAAAGAATAGTCCAAATGATTTCATACTATGAGAATTTGTGGAACAGTGTTGTAGCAAAAAGTTATATGATAAAAAAAATTAAAAAAGTAATATTGTAGAACAAAAGCAAACTGGTGCTTTTCATTTATTATTATATGATAAATGTAAAGGCCTGACATACTCCTTTGTATGCTTGGAATAGTCATTGTTTCGATAAACTTGGCCATTGGTAAATTGTCTGGTAATGTGTAAGCAAGTATCAGTATGCTTTAGTGATGCCAGAACACATCATAACGGCCTGTGAATGAGAGTGAATGGGCTAGAAGATTTAGTCTCAGAGAAATGGGTTTGTCGTACCATGACTTTCATACAGTGTGTGTTGTTAAAACAGTGATCATGGATTGAACCATGGGGTAGAAAGTAGACATCTATATTTGTTGCTGTGGCACTGCTTCTCTGAGTGGCAAAATGTAGCATTTTCAGGCAAGAACATCATCAGCCTGTCGTACAGTGATAGCCGTTATTTAAAAACTATTTCTGTGATGCCTGAAGTCTGACAACCTTCATTGATGAACAGCATAACGAACACCAGGCATGATAGTTTCAGGTGTGTTGCATGCAATGTGCAGTTTTGCCTTGTATGTTTTGTCATATCAACAGGAACCTTATATAAGGGAGGCTTTAGTATGAGGTGATGTTCTTTCCTCATGCAGCTCCATAAGAGATATTTCAGAAGTATCATGTGCTACCATATGTAGGATGGGATATACAGGAATTGTTTGATCCTGCTTTTCTGGTATCCAAGTCCATCTGAAAAGTTACCCATGCTACATCTCTGTAATGTGGTTTGGCATCCATCAATTATAATTGATGTCTAGTGGACTAGCATACAAGCCATGAGGAGGGATGTTCAAAGGAATATACCCAGGCGCTCTGTGTTTTTGTGTGTTCCAAAATTTAGTCCCTGATGGCATCATGTAGGGGATTCATACAATACTAGATTCTTGGGGTATTAAGTTAATTTCATCTGTTTCCTTCTTAGTGTTGCTATTTTCACTCAGATTAGTGTGTTTATGATATGTGAATGTGACGTTTAATTTTCTGAGTGCTTTGAATCAGGAGTTTTAAGAAAAAAATTTTCTTTGCTGGCAGTTTTCATCCCTGTTTTAGTTGGAACTGCATATAATGTGTTTCAGTAGATATAACTGACACCAACTGTACACTTTCTTGTATATAGCCCTTCAATTCCCATATTGTATCACAGTATTTTAATTTTATTGTGATTCCTTTCAGGTTGTATGACTGGCAGACAATGAACAGAAAGGATGTGCGGGACATCATCAAGGGCCAAGCTGCAAATACGCAACTGGAATTTGAGCAGAGGACTAAAGAAGTCATTGTCCAGTTTGCAGAACAGGTTTGTTGGTGCTTCACACTATTCTGCAAAATGGTGGCATCAGTTTAGATTTTCTGGCAGTATCTACACCAGTGAATGAGAACACAATTTCCCGCAGTGAGATAGAATGCTGCCTGGTATTGTGGTCACATGACACAGGAAGGAAAATATATAGTTGAGCAGGGGAATCATGCTGGTAATGATGCAGGCCACATCTGGTGAAATCCAAAGACATAAGCAAATTTGACAAAAAGCAAATTGTTATGACACCTGCACCTGAGAACAAGCTTCTCAGAAGTGATGGAGGTGGCTGTGCTGTTCATGTGCTGTTGTGGGGTGTATGTGGAAAGGGTTGAATGTCAGTGAAACCAAGAGTAAACAAAAAGTTGTTGGATGTCAATATTTTGTCAAGGAACATTGTGGTTGGAGAGTGGCCTGCTCTATAAAGCAGGATAGGTGGCGATCTAGGACAGATCTGAGAGTGTACATTACTGGTGGACATTGTTGAACATGGGGTTTCACTGCATACACTCCCTATTTTTCCTACGTTGACCCAACAACATTGTCAATTAAATTTACAGTGGACGTGGGTCATTGAGATTGCACCAGTCAGCGGAAACAAGTTGCCTGGTCAGATTAGTAATGTTTGTTTTTACGCTGGGTGAATGTAGTGTCCAAATGTATTGTCATCGAGGTGAGTGGCTGCTTGAAACATGCACCACACCATGGACACAGGGCAGTAGGAACAGTGTTGTGCTGTGGATGTATTCACCTGAGCTTCTGTGGACCCGGCAATTATTGGCAGGCACACAGGTCTGTGGCTATTTAAATGCTAACAACTTGCCTAGGATGACGTAGAATTTCAGGTCGCAAGAGCACAAAGAACAATCAGGTTTAGCAAAAGGTGGTCAGAACAGGTGGTTTTAGACTTGTTAAAATGCTGCATTAGCTCCAAGAAAGTATTGGAATCCTATAGGGGTGTTTCTATCAAACATGAAAGTGCATTTTCCCCATATCAATTCCATCTGATGGATTGAAAACAAAGATCTAGATGTGGGTTTTAAGCAGTTTCCCACATCTGGTTAGATGAATACTGGGCTGGTACTCACGTACTGCCTCAGTTACTCGATTCAAAAATGTTCTCTTACTTTGATGAGGTACACACATTCTGTCCCAAGGGGGGACATGACAGGAATGGCATTCAGCCACCCTCTGTCACTAACATTACCACATCCAGAACAATATGCCAACCTTGTGATACACAGGATAAGGCCAGAAAAGGAAGGTACCAGGTTGCCAATAACTATGTACTCAGACAGGGATGCAATAAGACAACTCCTGATAACATCTTGACAGTGTGCTCTTCTTTTTTCTAGTCTGTACAGTAGAAACACAGGTACCAATCTTCCACTCCAGCTGAGTACTACTGGAGGAAGACAAGTGAAATTTTTTTTCCAACAACACTGAGGGATGTAACTGGCCTTCCCCTGTACAGGACTCTGAATCTGACATTTGAGGCTCACAAGAATACTGCTAGATGCAATGAAATCCATGCAGTGTGTTGCAGCATCTAAGAAATGAGACTGTAACAGTTTCTTCGTAGATAGCTGAGGAATGTTCATTGTGCTGCTGGTCAAGGCCGTGGAATGTGCAGTCAACATCGGGATTTCTTAGAATCAGGAAGCTACTCAATTACTTTCAGTGTTGGGTCAGGAGCTATCACTTGCTATTGATAACTTACTATTGCTGGAAACAGTAATTCACACCGACATCTTACAGGTATATAACATTTGGGAAGCAAAACATCCCCACACAGTTACACAGAAAGGGGTTCGAGAAACAACTTCCCACACTTCCAGTACTCTTATAGTCCTTTCTTTTGATATAATTTTTCAGGTATCAAGATGGTGACACTTTATGAAGTACGTATGAGTAAGAGAATGGGAGACATTCAAGGATCAGTTTTAAGTATTACAAATGTAATTTTCTGTTTTCTGCCTCCCTTTCAGCATTACAACAGACGTGTGTTAGTTGCAGGTGGTGATAAGGTGGTTGGAGGAATGAGAAAAAACTACCATTTATAAACTATGCGTGTTGCCTAATCATTCTTACAACTTTATTGGCCAATCTGTACTTCCAATGAGCCACATAGTTCTCAGTTTCAAGGAAGTTGTGAGGGCTTCTGGAGCTCGCTTTTGACAAGAAGTGGACAAAGTTGCCACCACTACACCTTTCTAGGGTCAAAGATCTGAAAACATTAAATACCCTTGCAGTGCTCTACTTACAGGTCGTGGACACCTTTATAGTACTGTTTCATGCAATCTCAACTGAATTAAAACACCAAGTTTCCAGGTCTGCAGTACCAGCATAGCTAAAGATTATTAATGTTGCCTGTTACGAGGTGGTTTGGCTGCACTAATGCAGTCTTACCTCTGTGCCAAGGATTGTGAGCTGCCATTAGTGAACTGGCTACGACTCCACAGGCTGTATCAGTCAAGTCATGTGTTTTCCAATAATTAAACATCTTCCTGTAGAAATAGATTTTTCAAATTATCCTTCTGCAAAAAAATCAGTAATGATCTGCACAAAACACGAGCTAATGATACTTCGTGTCATCCAAATATCGTGCCTTATATAGGAGTGGAGCCAACTTTAGTAAATTATAAAACAAAAAATTATTTTACATTTCCATTTGCAAAGAAAGCATGGTACTCTATATTTTTTGTTCAGACTATCCTTTCATTTGGCATCACAGTTGTCACCCCCCCCCCCCCCACCCCCGCCCCAGGGGGCTCATCACTCTTGGCTACCATGGGGCCCCAGCCCTTGCAGCATTTTTTCCCTTCTGTGCTGCGCGTCTATCCTCTTGCTATTCTTTTTTTCCTCCCTGGGGGAACATGTCTGGGATGTTATTGGGAATGTTCTGCATTGTCTGTCGCTGAGGTATGAACAGTCTCGCCTTTGTTTTTCACTCTCTTTTCCTTTCTTTGTTTCCCTACTCCTCTTGTTCCTCCGCTTTTGCATTTTAGGTCCCTCTTTTTTGTCTTCCTCCCTGTGCACTCCTGAAGGCTGGCACATGCATCTGACGCATAACAAGCAACTGGGTAATGCGTAATTCCCAGTCGTGGGTTGACAGGTAGGGTTCGCCCATATCCCCTCGTACAGGCCAGGCCCAGGGAGGGGTGATTGCCTCAGCTGCAACCTTCTCAAATTGCCGATTGGTTCCTCCGTCAGGTGCTCGGGTGGTGTGACCTGAGGTGTTAACAATCACCTAAGGCAGGTGCGCTCCCTTGTGAAGGGAGCCCCCACTTGGAAGGAGTGCATCATTGGAGACACTGGCAGTCATGGGGAATTTTCTCGCAGTGAGTCACTCATCTTCCCAATATACATCTATTAAACGTAAACATAATGAGGCTAATGATTCCAAGACCATTCCCACTGCACCACGGTTCCTCGTGATCTCACTTACTGAAGATGGTCAGTCCTTCACCATGGTCAATCCCTTTATTATTCAGAAAGGTGTTGATGCAATTGCCGGCCCTGTGAAATTCTGATCTCGTCTACAGAATGGCACTTTACTTTTGGAGACTGCTTCTGATTCTCAAGCAGAAAAACTGCTTGCTGCCTTGCTTCTCCATGGCCACCCTGTTCGTGCCGAGGCCCATAGAACTTTGAATTCTTCCCGTGGTGTAATTTACACAAGGCTGCTCGGTGGTCTAACTGAGGCTGAAATCCAGTCTTTCCTCTCTAAACAGGGTGTCATATCTGTCCATTGTGTAATGAAAATGGTAGATTCCTCCTTAGTGCCCACCCGCACTCATTTCCTCACCTTTGATAGAGTGGTGCTGCCGTCAAAGATGCTATTAAATTATCACAGTCTGGCTGTACATTCCAAACTTGATGCGCTGCTACCAGTGTCATCGTTTCAACCACACTAGAACATCTTGTTGACACCAACCTGTGGTAGGGATGCACACAAGGGCGATTGTCCATCTCCTCTTCCCCGCTGTATCGACTGCAATGGAGGCCATGCCGCATCCTCTCAGGATTTTCCTGTGTCTCTTGATGAGCGGATGAGCGAGCTGTCAAAGAGATCCGGATAAAGGAAAAAGTGCATTACACAGTAGCTTGCAAGCTACTGGCTAGTCACAAACCCTGTGTTCTCCTGTGTGGCACCTATAGTTCTGTTCCTGTTACCCGTCGCTGCATGAAGAACATGACCACACAGACATGTGACCTCAAATTCAGCTCTGAGGTTGTGAAATCGCCCAGTGTCACGGTAACATCACCATCCCCCCTGTCCAGCTGTGCAACAAACTGTCAAACTCTCGCCTCAAGGGGCGAAGCCACCAGCTAAACAACCAGTGATCTGGAAATGACATAAGGAGAACTCCTGTGAAGACTTCCTCCATCCCTCCAGCCAAACAGCCAAGTCTTCCTCTAACCGGAAAAGCTCGAAGAAATCCACCAAAGGCAAACTGTGTTCTCCTTCGCTGACTCAAAGGTCCTCTTAGACAGTGTCTCCCCGTGGTACATTAGTCCGCCCGGCATCTGTATCGCCGGTGCGCACCACCAACTGTTTTTCAGTGTTGGACTCCACAGGCCAACCGCACAAGCAAGTCGATGCTTTTGTGCACCCTATGGAGCAGGTTCCTTCTGCTTCTGTGCCCTGTAGTAGCGACTTTACACCAGCTGTCAATCGGCAGCCGCCGAGTTGACACACCTACACCTCTTTCTCATCATGGCTGTCCTCCTGTGAAACATTCATGGCCTTTGGTCCCACAAAGACAATTTTCAGCTGCTTTTAGCTTCACAGCATCCCCTTATACGCTGCCTTCAGGAAACGAAATTGCGCCCTCATGACCCCTTTGAGCTTTCACATGACTTACTGATTCATTTTGAACTTCCCCCTGAGGTCGGCATTCCGTTCCGCAGTGGTCGTCATGCTGCTCATACGGGATGACATTCGTAGTCAACCCATCTCCCTGACTACCCATCTTCAAGCTGTTGCAGTTCGACTTTTCCTTCCCCACCTGACTTTTTTCCTCTGTACCATTTATGTCCTTATGTCCTTCCGTCATTTGATATCACCAGGGCAGACTTCCTTCAGCTTGTTGGACAGCTGCCTCCCACATGTTTGCTACTAGGTGAGTTTCATGCGCATCATCCACTTTGGGTTCTCCCAGGACCTGTCAGAGTGGTGCCCTATTGGCTGACGTTCTTAACCAACTTAGCCTCTTCTGCCTTAACATTGGAGCACCCACTTTCCTTTCCAACTGATCGCACACCTATTCCCATTTCGACCTATCCTTCTGCTCTGCCCAGCTTGCCCATTGTCTTGAGTGATCTGTTCTTTCTGACACCTACTTGAATGCCCATTTACCATGTGCTATCCGTTTGCTGACTCATACCCCATCCACGTGCACACCCAAGTGGTAGCTTACCTAAGGGTGACTGGCAGCTTTACTCCTCCCTGGCCACCTTTGAAGAACAAGATTTCCCCAGTTGTGATGCCCAGGTGGACTATCTCACAAACATTATCCTTACTGTTTCAGAACGTTCCATTCCTCATACTTCCTCTTTACCTCGTCGTGTCGCAGACCCTTGGTGAACTAAGGCATGCTGCGACGCAATTCACTCATGCAGAGGTGCTCTCTGCATTTTCAACTGTCATCCTATGACAGTCAACTGCGTTCATTATAAACAAATGCGTGCAAAATGTCATCGTGCTCTTCAGGATAGCAAAAGAGCTAGCTGAATTTCATTCACTAGTTCTTTTAACAGTTCCATCCCTTCCTTTGTCGTATGGGCCAACCTCCGACAGCTCTCTGGGACTGAGATCCAATCCCCAATTTCCGGCCTGGCAATAGCAGATGAGTTGTTGTGGACCCTGTTGCCATCTCAAATACTTTGGGCCACCATTTTGCGGAAGTTTCGAGCTCTTCCCTCTATCACCCTGTCTTCCTCCATTGGAAACGAGAGGAGGCGGCTTGGGCGATACCCTTCTCCTCTCCAAATTGTGAGTGCTGCAATGCCGCCTTTACTATGAAGGAGCTGGATCAAGCTCTCAGTTCATCCCAATCCTCCATCCTAGGGCCAGACACCATCCACATTCACATGTTGCAGTACCTTTCTCTTGCGGGCAAGCACTTTCTGCTTAATGTGTACAACTGCATCTGGGCAGAGGGCACATTTCCCGGGTGCTGGCGTGAAGCCACTGTCATAACCATACCTAAGCCCAGTAAGGACAAAAACCTTCCTTCTAGCTACTGCCCCTTTTCTCTTACCAGCTGCGTTTGCAAGGTGACGGAACGTGTGATTCATACCCAGCTGGTACTGGTGGCTTCACACGGAACTTTGCAATAGTACCTTTGTATACACTAATGGCTTTTGCACTGACCATGGAGTCAGGTGTGCCTTCATCATTGGCACCAGTATTGGCTTCCGGCACACTGCTCAGTATTTACAGCCGAGCACTTTGCCTTGTATCAGGCCATGGAATACATCCGGCGACACAGCCTTTTCAATTGTGTCCTCTGCTCAGACTCACTCAGTGCCCCTCAAAGTCTGTGTGCACTGTACACTGCCCATCCCTTAGTGCAGGGGGTCCAAGAAAACTGTCACTTATTCACTCTTGGTGGAGCCAGTGTGATGTTTCTGTTGGTTCCTGGCCATGTCGGTGTGCCAGGAAATGAGACTGATGGCGCTGCTGCCAAGGCTGCAGTCCTCGTACCTCAGCCTGCGAGTACCTATATTCCCTCCAATGATCTGTCTGTCTCCGCCTGTCAGGTGGTGGTGGCGGCCCTTTGGCATCGCCAATGGTCCTCCCTTCATGGGAATAAGCTCTGGCTTATTAAGCCTTTCCCAGTGGCTTGGACGACCTGCTCTTGGCCCTCCCGCCGGGAGGAGGTCATTTTAATTAGGTTGCGTTTTGGGCACTGCCTTTTTGAACTATCGCCATTTGCTACATGGCGCTGCCCCACCACATTGTACACATTGCGCCCAAGTTTTAACTGTCCACCACTTCATGATGGAATGCCCATTTTTTTAACTGTTTATATACCCACTTGGGTTTGCCGTCTGATTTGTAGGCCATTTTAGCAAATGACACACGAGCTGTTGACTACGTTTGACTTTTTATCTGCCAAAGCAATGTGGCAAAGGCCACTAAATTTTAGTTTTGGAGCTCTGTTTCTATATGGTATCCTTTTTAGCCCTTTTTCTGTGTGCCTGTTCTTAGTTGTCTTCTATTATGTCAATTGGGACTGACGTATAGTTGTTTTTTAACTCCTCTCTGTCTTTGTATTCCCTAGTTTTGACTTGGGCACGTATGACCCCTAGTTGTTTTTTGTGCCCTAAAGCAAAACAAAACCAAAACAAAAACCGAACAGTTGTATGCCTGTCTGCACTTACAATCATTCTCAGATAGTATTCTTAATGATCAGTGTAGCAAATGAATTCTGGTTTTTTTTTTAAAAGGTGAGGTATTCTTGTTCTTGAGAAAATTGGAGCAGATGAACTCATTCAAATTATGAAATCACTCGGCCTCTTCAAAACATTTAAGTGTGTTGCAAGCTGTCTAGTGCCTGTGCCCAACAGAGAAACCAGTCCAGTCCATCCAGCACCGCATCTTCTGACTATAGCATATAGGGAAGGAGGTGATGCTATGCTGGATTTGAGGGTGTACAAAATATAAGGGAAATGCATGGACACATACAGTAGCCTAGGAGGCATCCACAACATCTTTAGTAACACAGTGTGCCATCCCCCTTGTGCAGTTTCCTCATTGAGATGGACACCACTGAATCAGTGGGAAGAGAAATTGTTGGAAGTGAGGGATAATAAGCTGGAGTTGATGGAACTTGCTACATGGCTGTAGTGGTAATCCTTGCAGCTACAAATGTGACGTGACGTGCTCCTAGTGCACTCAAAAATTGGTTACTGGTGTGTGATGCATAGATTTGTTCTTTGTGCATTCATTACCTGTGGTTTATGAACATAAGTATGCTACACTTCAGAAGACTGTGCCCAATTTGCACATCAGTGGAGAGGCCATAATTAGGCTAGGGATTGTTCTCTGCTGTAGGCAATGACACACAAGGTATCAGTCATAGACAGACTTTGCAGATGGCATTGGTAAGGAACAGGCAGCATGGTTCACAAGTTGGTTTGATGAACCAACCCTATTACTTTCTAACATTTTTCGAGTTATTTATAGCAATTTTGTGCACTTTGTTATACAATTTTACTTAGTTATGTACAGTCATGTGCAACTATTTGCTCACCTACAACATCTGCAACTATTTGTTCATCTACAGCATCCGGTAGATGATTTCTACTATCAGCAACACAGTGCATAACTCTCAGATTGTATCAGAATAGATTGAGAAATAGTCTACATTATTAGTGTGAGATTGAGAAATAGTCTACATGCTTAGTTAGATTGAGAAACAGTCTACATTATTAGTGTGAGATTGAGAAATAGTCTACATGATTAGTGTGGATGTATGGTTTCCCATGTCATGTTTCCTAATCCTATTGAACATATACGAGACGCCATAAATATCTTGGTTCTAGCTCTGACCAATCTTCTTGAGTTGTGGGCTGCTATTGAGCAGTCATGGATTTGGATGGCTCCCCATTGCTTCAAGTGGCTCTTGTAATTCTTACCACAACGTATCGCTGCAACCATACGAGCAGAAGGAGGTGCTACATGTTACTAGACTGTTCTGTTATTCAGTTACTCATGATAGTAATTGTTCACCAATATAATATAGCATACCATGTTTACTGAGCATTATGTCTTGTGAAATATTATCATCTTGTACCTGCAGATGTGAATAGGCTACAACAAAAACTGCTATATTAAAATGTTTTGACTTGTATGTTACAGTGAAGACTGATTTGAGGTAACTTCGTGTGTGTGTGTGTGTGTGTGTGTGTGTGTGATGGGAAACTCAACCTTGTTTTTTGCAGCTTTTAATTTTTGTATATTTTTTAATAGGGTCTCAATGCTGCTCTATTCTATGATAATCCTGATGTCCGGAGTTACGTCTCCCTGGTACCTACAAGTGCCATTACAGGGGAGGGCATGGGAAATCTGCTGGCTCTTATTGTTGACAGCTGTCAGAATATGTTGGCAAAGAGACTGATGTACTCAGAGGAACTTCAGGTGAGATCATGAAATCAATTTTGAATATTATTTAAGTTACTTTGGACAGCATTGTCCAAAATGTCACTAGTATTTCTTTAATAGGTAAACATTTTTTTATCTGCACAAGGTTAGAAATTGGTCCATGCTGCAAAGTATTTTTAATGTATAAAAATAACATTAACAAAAGTATACAGAATTCATACAGGCAATCTATAAAATTAGACTGTTGATTCAAGTGATGGTTAAATCATGAGAATGTTTTGTTGACTGCTTTATTCAGTGTTTACATTTTGTGGCATACAGTAGCAATGGTAGTGGTTCTTAAGTTAAATAGTGACAAAGTTGTTGGTGAATTGCTTTTTGGTTATTAAATTTAGTAGTCTTCAGTGGTGTCTCATGCTGTTTCTCGTGAGATAATGGTTAAATAAATTTTCTGAAACTTTCACTCATCGTGTTTCATAAAGTTGTTTGCACGTTGTAATCATTTATTAAATTTTAGTAGGTCAGTTTTCAGCCAGCGCTGTTACTATTTGTAGTGAAATATTTCAGAAAACACTTTTGGTTCACTGTGTTTACTTTCGTCACTGTTCCAGTGGATGCTTGAATTTTTAGTTTTAGATAAGAAATTGTGTGAAGTTTGTGTGGTATTGGTATTAGTTGTGGTTTAGTAGTATTAATAGAAGTAGTTGCTTTCTTAATAGTGGACAGAAGTCGAGTTCACTATTGTTAGTTCTGTAAATCATTCTAGCATAGTAACTGAACTTGAAAAGATAGACATTTAGTTTTCTTCAGTAATTGTTAACATTTTACCATGAGTGAGAAGTGTGGGCTTTGTTGTAGGTTTGCGAGTAGTGGGTTACGATATGAGATTTGTTCAAAGTATTTTCATTGGGGGATGCAGTGGGAATGCCAGTGGGCATTCTAATGAGACCCCCTCCAGGAAATGCAGACTTTGTAGCAGAGATAAGCTAATAGAGAAGTAGGAGCGTAAGGTCTGTGCCATTCAGGTGCAGTCACAAAACACAAAGGAGGAACTAGATAGGATGTGGAGGGAAAAGGGTGCTGGAAATGGGAACTGGCTGTTGGTAAGAAGGCAGCTAGGAAGAGGAGATATTCAGACAGTTGTACTTGGTCTAGGAGCCTTTTGTAGCTATAGCTGTAGGAAACATGCAGCAGACTTCAGCAATTAGAGAGCCTAAGTCAGTTGCAAATTCTAATAGAAGGAAGGATGTTCTGCTGCTAGGTAGTTCTCATGGTAGAGGTGTAGGCCAGCACTTGCAGGGAGCGAGTACCATATCACCAGCATTGTGGAGCGTAGTGCAGGATTGACTCAAGTGAATGTGAATCTAGAGAAGTTATGTAGGAATTTTATGAAACAAGATCTGGTAGTGATTGTGGGTGGAGCTGGGAATAGTCTTGATAGGGACGAGGAGTGTGATGTAGGTGGTGACCAGGAAAAGGTAGCTGCTCAAACTGGTGGCACAAATGTGCACTTCATGCAAATGTTTCAGCTTCATGGTCAATGTCATTTTAACGCTGCTATTAGGCATGTTAACCTGGGGCTTGAGAAGGCACTGGTGGCAGAGTGCGTGGCTCACTTTGCAGTGATGCTGGTTGAGCCTATCAATAGCTCGGGTTTCAGTAGGCATGATCTGCACCTCACTAGATATGGGAAGGGTAGGTTGGCAGATCCTCCAACCCTGTTCCACTCGCGAGTAGTGCATGGGAAGAATGATTGTCAGTACGCCTCTGTGTTGGCTCTAATTTCTCGAATTTTCTCCTCGTGGTCAGTATGCAAGATGTATGTGGGGGGAAGTAATATGGTGTCTGAGTCGTCCTGAAAAGTGCTGTCTTGAAATTTCAATAGTAAATCTCTCCGTGATGCACAAAATCTCTCTTGTAACTTCTACCAGTGGAGTTTGTTTAGCATCTCCGTAACGCTCTCTTGGCAGCTAAATGATCCCGTGACGAAATGCATCGCTCTTTGTTGGATCTTCTCTATCTCTATCAGTCATACCTGATAGGGATTCCAGATAGATGAACAATACTCAAGTATCAGGCAAGCAAGCACCTTATAAGTCACTTCTTTCATGGGCGAGTTAAATTTCCTTAAGATTCTTCCGATGAATCTGAGTCTCGTGTCTGCTTTTCGCACTATCTGTTGTATATGGTCATTCCACTTAAGGTTGCTCTGGACAGTTACGCCTAGATATTTTATAGCAGACGCTGTCTCCAGCTGTTTGTCATCAATAGTGTAGCTGTAAAGTAGTGGATTTCTTTTCCTAACAAAGGAACCACCTTCAAAGGTGGTCAGGTATCCAAGTAGTGAAGGAATTAGTATATTTCATCAAAGTATAAGAGGTATTAGAGATAAAGTTAGTGAACTACTTATAGATGTTGACAATTCAGAGGCCTTCTTAAACAGGATACAGATTAGCTGGCTGTTTTTTAAGTAGTTGTTTGCGGGGTGAGGAACTGGCCATGTACATAAAAAGAGGTATTCCAGTTACACTGCACTGAACAGGAATTTGAATGTTATGCAGGTGCAGTTGAATTTAATGAAACTAAACTTCTAATTGTTGTTATTTATAGGACCCTTAACTCTGACTTCAGAGCATTTCTGCTCAAGCTAGAGAGGGTTCTTTGTTCACTTTATCGGAAATACCAAAAATTAGTTGTTATAGTGACTTCAATATTAATTTTGTATGTTATCATGAAAGAACAAGGATGTTGGAAGATATTCTAAATTCATATGACCTGATGCAGACACTGTTTTTTCCAGCCAGGCTGCAGGGAAACCGTAGCACATCCAGAGATAGTATTTTTATTCGTTCTCATTACTAGATGGGCATTCTGTTAGTAAAAGGGTGAATAGCCTTTCAGACCATGATACGTAAATTTTGACAATAAAAGCTTTTTATACTCAAACAAATGCTATACATGATTACAAACTATGTGAAAAGCTAATCCAATGGCAATAGATCCAACGACAATAGTGTGTTTTTTTAAACCTCCTGATGGAACAAGAGTGGCAGGATGTTTATAGAACCAATAATATAGCTGACAAATATAATGCTTTTCTTAACACATTTCTCATGCTCTTTGAAAGTTTCTTTCCATTAGAATGTTCTAAATAGGGCACAAGCAGTAAAGGCAATCTGGGTGGCTAACTAGTGGGATAAGTATATCATTTAGAAAAAAAAAGTGGGAATTATGTCAAAATGTTAGAAATAGTCAAAATTTACTATAGCCCTTTACAAACAGTACTGTAAGGTGCTTCAATTGTTATTAGGAAGGCAGAGAGTATGTGGTACACAAATACAATAGCTAACTCATAGCATAATATTAAAACTATATGGTCAGTTGTGCAGGAAGTGCGCTGGTCAGAGGCCAAGGTCGAGAATATAAAGTCAATACGTAGTAAAAATGTTTCTGTTCAATCACTTTGTGAACATTGCTGGTGAATTAAATAAAAACTTAGTTTGTACAGAGAATCATATCACTCTCTTGCAAAATTCCTTTCCGAGACTGATATCTGAAATAATCCTCTGTGATACTGACAAGTGGGAGATTGAATCAATAATTAAATCACTGAAGACTAAAGACTTTCATGGAAATGGTAGGGAAACTAGCAGAATATTAAAGTACTGTGCTGCACACACTAGCTCTGTGTTTAGCCATTTTCCTTTAGTAATGGTGAGTTTCCTGAACAATTAAAGTAGTCAGTAGTAAAGCCGCTTTATGAAAAGGGAGCAAGGGATAATGTAGACAATTTTAGAACTTACTACTGAGCTTTCAGTGTTTGTTAAAGTTATTGAAAAGGCTGTGTATGTAAGGATAATTCATCAATGTATTTCACATAATTTGCTATCAAATGTATAGTTCGGTTTTAGAAGTGATTTAACAAATGAAAATGCTATATTCTATTTCCTGTGTGAGGCACTAGATGAACTAAATAAAAGGTTTTCAATACTAAGCATCTTTTTTGCTTTAATTGAGGTTTAGATTAGATTAGATTAGTACTTGTTCCATAGATCATGAATACGACACCTCGTAATGATGTGGAACGTGTCAAGTTAATAAAAGGTGTCTATACAAGATATTACATTACACAAAATATTACATGACACTCAATATTTTTTTTGTGAAGGTTGGGAAATTACCCACTTACTATATCCAAGAATTCATCTAATGAGTAGAAGGAGTTGCCATTAAGAAATTCTTTTAATTTCCTTTTAAATGTTATGACTGTCTGTCAGACTACTGATGCTATTAGGTAACTGATATATAATAGAAGGAAACATTCCACGAAGGAAAAATATACCTAAAAACAAAGATGATGTGACTTACCAAATGAAAGTGCTGGCAGGTCGACAGACACACAAACAAACACAAACATACACACAAAATTCTAGCTTTCGCAACCAACGGTTGCCTCGTCAGGAAAGAGGGAAGGAGAGGGAAAGACAAAAGGATTTGGGTTTTAAGGGAGAGGGTAAGGAGTCATTCCAACCCCGGGAGTGGAAAGACTTACCTTAGGGGGAAAAAAGGACAGGTATACACTCGCGCACACACACACATATCCATCCGCATATACACAGACACAAGCAGACATTTGCAAAGGCAAAGAGTTTGGGCAGAGATGTCAGTCGAGGCGGAAGTACAGAGGCAAAGATGTTGTTGAAAGACAGGTGAGGTATGAGCGGCGGCAAATTGAAATTAGAAATTAGTGGAGATTGAGGCCTGGCGGATAGTGAGAAGAGAGGATATGCTGAAGGACAAGTTCCCATCTCCGGAGTTCTGACAGGTTGGTTTTAGTGGGAAGTATCCATATAACCCGGACGGTGTAACACTGTGCCAAGATATGCTGGCCGTGCACCAAGGCATGTTTAGCCACAGGGTGATCCTCATTACCAACAAACACTGTCTGCCTGTGTCCATTCATGCGAATGGACAGTTTGTTGCTGGTCATTCCTACATAGAAGGCTTCACAGTGTAGGCAGGTCAGTTGGTAAATCACGTGGGTGCTTTCACACGTGGCTCTGCCTTTGATCATGTACACCTTCCGGGTTACAGGGCTGGAGTAGGTGGTGGTGGGAGGGTGCATGGGACAGGTTTTACACCGGGGGCGGTTACAAGGGTAGGAAGGTGGTTTGGGGATTTCATAGGGATGAACTAAGAGGTTACGAAGGTTAGGTGGACGGCGGAAAGACACTCTAGGTGGAGTGGGGAGGATTTCATGAAGGATGGATCTCATTTCAGGGCAGGATTTGAGGAAGTCGTATCCCTGCTGGAGAGCCACATTCCGAATCTGATCCAGTCCCGGAAAGTATCCTGTCACAAGTGGGGCACTTTTGGGGTTCTTCTGTGGGAGGTTCCGGGTTTGAGGAGACGAGGAAGTGGCTCTGGTTATTTGCTTCTGTACCAGGTCGGGAGGGTAGTTACGGGATGCGAAAGCTGTTTTCAGGTTGTTGGTGTAATGGTTCAAGGATTCCGGACTGGAGCAGATTCGTTTGCCACGATATATATATTGTGGGGCTACAGTGAAGATCTGTAGCTCTTTAAATAAGTGTCTGCAGGATGATCTTGGATGAGCTCCAGCAATTATTCGGATTACATGCTTTTGTGTAATGGACACACTTTATTTTGAATATTCTACCTTAGCTACCAATTTCTGATCGAAATCTATATTTATTAACGGTGTCATTCCATTTACTGTGTGGAACTGGATATACTGTGTTTTGTCAAAGTTTAATGAGAGCCCATTTGCAGAGAACCACTTAATGACTTTTTGAAAAACATCATTCACAATTTCACCAGTTAATTCTTGTCTGTTGGGTGTGATAGCTATACTTGTATCATCGGCAAAAAGTACCAGCTTTTCATCTTCGTGAATATAGAATGGCAAGTCGTTAATGTATATGAAGAACAGCAGAGGACCCAAGACCGAACCTTGCGGCACCCCATTCTTGATTATTCCCCAGTTTGAGAAATCACCAGTTTTTTGCATATTATATGAACTGCTTATTTGAACTTTCTGCACTCTTACAGTTAGGTATGATTTAAACCATTTGAGCACTGTTCTATTCATACCACAGTACTTGAGCTTATCTAGAAGTATTCCATGATTTACACAGTCAAAATCCTTTGAGAGTTCACAAGAAATCCCAACGGGTGTCTTCCGGTTACTCAGAGCATTTAATATTTCATTAGTGAAAGTATATATAGCATTTTAAATTGAAAAACCCTTCTGAAAACCAAACTGACATTTTGTTAAAACTTTATTTTTACAGAGGTGTGAAGCTACTCTACAATACATTACTTTTTCAAGAATTTTGGATAAGGCAGTCAGACGAGAGATTGGGTGGTAGTTATTGACATTAGACATATCCCCTTTTTTATGCAGTGGTTTAACAATGGCATACTTCAGTCTATCTGGGAAAATACCCTGCTCCAGAGAGCTATTACATATGTGGCTAAGAATCCCACTTATTTCTTGGGAACAAGCTTTTACTATCCTACTGGAAATGCCATCAATTCCATGTGAGCTTTTATTCTGGAGAGAGTTTATCATCTTCCCAATTTCAGAAGGAGAGGTGGGTGGAATTTCATTTGTATCAAATGGTGTGGGTAAGGCCTCTTCCATTAACTGCCTTGCTTCTTCTAAGGAACATTTAGAGCCTTTTTTCTCTACAACATTTAAAAAATGATTATTCAAAATGTTTTCGACTGCCGGCTTGTTGTTTATCAAGTTTCCATTCGCTTTGATGGTAATGCCGTCATCCTGTACTCTTGGTTGCCCTGTCTCCCTTGTAATAACATTCCAAATTGTTTTGATTTTGTTATCAGAGGTATTAATCTCAGACATGATGCACATGCTTCTGGACTTTTTAATACCGTTTCTTAATGTAGCACAGTAGTTTTTATAATATTTGGCTGTTTCTGGGTCATTAGTCTTTCTTGTTGTTAGATACAGTTTCCCTTTTGTGGTTACAAGATATTTTTATTCCTTTAGTAAGCCAAGATTTTTTCATGGTTTCTTATAATTGGATTTAACTACTTTGTTGGGGAAACAGTTTTCAAATTCTCTTACAAGTGTATCATGAAATAAGTTATATTTTAAATTAGCATTGGGTTCCTTGTACACCTCATCCCAGTCTAACTGCTGAAGGTTTTATCTGAAATTTCTAATTGTTGAGTCATTAATTGAACGCACAACTTTGGAGGCTAGTTTTGAATTACTGAATGGAGCTATGTCATATACTGTAACTAGCTGAGCACCATGATCAGAAAGGCCATTCTTAACAGGACAAGAATTTATGTTTTTAAACCTTTCTAGGTCTAAAAAAAGTGTTATCTATCGATGTGCTGCTGTCCTTTACTACCCGAGTAGGAAAATTAATGACAGATGTCAAACTGAAAGAACCGAGCAAGACTTACAGGTCATTCTTCCTATTACACTCTTTCAGTGAATCAACATTGAAATCCCCACAAATAGTAATTTGCTTTCCCCTATCTGACATATAGCATAACAAGGCATGCAAGTTTTCCAGGAATAAATGAGTTTCCTGAAGGGGGCCTATATAGTTCTACAATTATAAAAGAGCCCTCCTTCAGTTTAAGATGACAGGCACATGCTTCTATATGTTGCTCTAGACAAAACTTTTTTGTATCTAAGTTTTTTACACAGTGATAACTTTTGACATATATGGCAACTCCTCCTCTCACCTTATTCTCTCTACTCATATGTGCAGCTAGTTTATAACCACTGATATTTATCTTTTCCATATAAGACACAATCTGATGCTCAGACAGGCGTAGTGTATCTATTACATTATCAGATTCAGTGTCATCTGAACAAACCAGGAGCTCATCTACTTTATTCTTCAATCCCGGAATATTTTGGTGAAAAATGGTAACATTATTTTGTACTTTTCGTGAGAATCTACTTTTTTTCTTTAATCCACCAGTATTTTGGTTAAATGTGGTAGCATTATTATTTACTTTCCTGTTGTGAGAATTTTGGACCTCTTTAGCACCTGCCTGCCTGAACTTCTCATTGGACACTGATATTAGTCTAAAAAAGAGGTACATCCATGAGTACTAGTGTCCTGCCTTATACATTTCGCTAACAACCCTGCCAGTTTACCCTTCCCTTTCATATTGAGGTGTAGGCCGTGCCTATCAATAGCCTTGACAGGAACCAATCCAATGTCTGACAGAGTGGCCGCCCTAAGCAACTGATCCAACTCCATATTTACCCTCCTGACGGAGCAGTTCAACTGGGACTGATCATGCCGCACGAAAGCAGGCACCAGCCCAACATTGGTATGGGTCGTTGCCGAGGCTATTTTCACCACGTCACACTCGCCACGCTTTTGAGTGTGTTGATCACAAAATATTGCTCCAGAAGTTGGACCAAGATGGAATAAGAGGAATAACTCACAACTTGTTCTTTAAGAACAGACAGCAAAAGGTTATCCTCAACAGTATTGACAATAGCTATCATGTGAGGTTCGAGTGGGGCACGACCCCAGGGATCAATGCTGGGACCACTCCTGTTCCTTATTTATATAAGTGGTATGCTCTCTAGAGTTACAGGTAATTCTAAAATATTTCTGTTTGCTGATGACACTTGCTTGGTTGAAAAGGATGTTGTGTGCAATGTTGGCACAGTTTCAAATAGTGCAGTTCAAGACATAATTTCAAGGCTTGCAGAAAATAAACTAAAGCTAAATCACAGTAAGACTTAGTTTTTATAGTTTCCAAAACACAATTCAAGAAAACTTGACATTTTAATTTCATGGAATGGGCATATCATCAGTGATACCAAACAGTTCAAATTTCTAGGTGTTCAGATAGATAGCAAAATGTTGTGGAAAGCCCATGTTCAGGATCTTTTTCAAAGACTTAATGCTGCATTTTAGAACAGTATGTGAAGTAAGTGATTGTTTGACACAAAATGTGTGCACTTTGTTTATTTTCATTTGCTTTTGATGTGTGGCATTATATTTGGGAGTAAATCTTCACTTTCTCAAAGGGTATTTTAATTCAGAAACTGGCAGTTCGGCTTTTAAGTGGTATAAGTTCACGAACTTCTTGTCGAACACTATTCATTAGTCTGAGTATTCTGACATTGACATATCAATATATGCATTCTTTACTGTTGTTTCTTGTTAACAGTATCAGCTTATTCCCAATAATTAGCAGCTTTCACTCATTTAATACTAGGCAGAAATCCAGTCTGTTTATGGATTGTGCTTCCTTGACTCTTGTGCAGAAAGGCATGCAGTATTCTGCTGTGTCCATTTTCAGTAAGCTACCACAAGAATTCAAAAATCTTAGCAGTAATCCGTGTGCTTTCAAATCTAAACTGAAAAGTTTCCTCATGGGTCACTCCTATTCGGTCGAGAAGTTCCTTGAAAAATTAATCTGATTTCGGTGTTATATTTTTGATTGCATTTACTTAAAATTGTAGATTGACATCATTTTAGGATTCATAAACTTTTATTACTTGTTATTACTTTTCTGTTGTAATTTCTTGCACTGACAGGTTCCATGACCATGGAAACTTGCTCCTCATTTGGTACTACGGAACTAATGTCTAAAATTTAAAAAAAAATTGGAACAATAACTTCTTCTTTGGAAGCAGATCTGCACCCTTGTTCTGAAAACCATTATTTTTATACCAAATATTTGTTTCAAAGGTTCCATTTCACTTTTTGGGAGGGAAGAATTGATTATGTATATGGAAGTCCGTAAACCTTTTCTGCCAACAGGAAGAGTTAATTTTGTGTTCTGAAGTTAATGAGTATTTTTGTAGTTTGATATTGCATTGTCATATTTTCAACTTTCCTCTTAAATTTTGTTGGCATGGTTGTTAGTATAGCATTTGGAGGCAGATGTGTTTGCAGTTGTCCAGTTCGATGTGTGATTTTGTTTTGTTCATGTTCTGAGCATACGAGGGTTGCTCAGAAGCAAATGCATCACTTCTTTTTTCAACAACTTTTTATTGAACACAATGAAAGGTGCTTACAAGAAAGAATGATGTTTCTTCTACATTCCTTATTTTTCCATTCATCTCCTTCCCATCCTGTCGTCTTCATCCATTGAAACACAGGACCATATACACCCTGTCGGTGCCACTCCTTTTTCTGGTCACAAAGCCATTTTCTCACAGTGCGAATCACTTTATTGTCCTCAAAATGTTTTCCATGAGTGGCATCCTTTAACTGCCTAAACAGCTGGAAGGCTGAGGGAACTAGGTCAGGGCTGTGGGGGGGATAGGGTGACACTGTCAAACCATGTTTCGTGATGTACTCTGAAATCTTCAAACATGTGGGAGGCTGAATGTTATCATGTTGAATCAGTCACCTGGGTTGTTATCACACTGAAGTCACTGGAAACACTTTTTGACTGTGGTTAATGTGTTCATACATGCTTCGGAATTAATGGTGCTGCCTCTTGGCATCTTGAATTGCAAGTGGATCTTGTCAGGTGTGACAACTGTGAATGATTGCCACGAATGCTGCAAATCTCGGAGCTCTACCAAAACTGCCTCTGAAGTACATCACTTACAGAAACCATTTTGAAACATTGCTGCAGCTATGCTATCTGTCGGAGGCAGGCCGGAATATGGGTGGCGGGGGGTGTCAAACTGGGTATTTGCTCTGGGCAGCAATTTCAGGTGGCCCCAAATTCACTTCGTTGCAGAAAACAACCTTATTCCACAAAGTGCCTAGCATCCAGTGCACCTGGTTCTATAAATTGTTCATATGATTTTGAAATACATGACTGTTTGTTTTTGAATATTTTTGAACACATTCTAAATTGACTACTGAACAGATCTTAAGTTGATTTTTGAATGCGTGCAATAGTGTACATGACGTGTCTGCCAGGGGAATCCCCATCGCATCTAGAAATAAAAAAACTTCCCGCAGACAACAGGGGACAGTGCTACACGTACTGAGCAGAATAAACCCAAACAGGTGAATGCCAATCGCTGATTTTTTATGTGGTTGATTGGGTGTGCCAATGATAATTGTTTTTATAATTATTATTGATTCAGACTTCCAGAGTGGAAATGAATGACTAACAGGAATAGCAGCTAAGAAAGATTATATATCATCTTATCAGTGTATCCAAGAAAATGAAATTTTGATAGAAAATTTTTGCAGCAACTCTGTACCACTAAGGACCATTTGTACAGTCCCCGGTTAGCGGCTGCTTAAATTCTACTCTTGAAATAGTGCAGAAAACATATATGAACATGTAATAACACCAAACTGGAAAATAAACAATGGATAACAGAACCAGTGATTCTGGCAGGGTTTGCGAAGGTAACTGGAGAATAAGTTTTGACAATGGCAAGAATAGTTACAGAATTAGTGATGCCAATATTTTTTGTTAGAACAAGGAACGAGAAGAAATGGGGACATCAAACAAATTATATGGAAGAATATAACTATTTCAAATTTATATAAAAATACCACCACCACCACCACCACCACCACCACCCCACAACCATCACTTTTGATCTCCTGCTTGAGAAACTGGAGCATATGAACGAAATGTGAAACTGTTTTCTAGCATAAAACTTTTTGCTTGTAGTAGGCCTAATAGGCATTTGATATTGGCACTTTGTGAATTATATTATGTCATTTTTTATGTAAATGAGGTAGATAATAACCATTTGTGTCAAAAGAGTGTGACTTATTTGGTGTATGTTACAATTGTTACAATATTAGAAAGGCCTATTTTGTTTTATCTAGCAGATAGTGACAAAAAGCGTAATCAGATTGAGAAACCACACCAGTCTTCGGTACTATTCATATTAACAGCTTTTTCAGTATTAGACAGTGACATTTTGATTTTTCATGTAGCAAAATGTTTGATGAACTTTGATGAGGTAATAGATCCTTTTGCATAAAGGAAAGCCTGCCATGTAAAGCTGTAGCAAGATTAGAGAGGAAAAAATGCTGGGACCTAAGGATTGAAGAAGTCATCAAACCGGTGACTGGGAGCCGCAGGGGCACCACAGGACATTTTAATTCCCACTGTCCTGAATAGAGGTTTGATGGTTTCCATTGTACACGTGTTTGAATTCCACAGAGTAAAATACTGTTATTTGCAATAGAAGAAAGCTGTGCGATTAGATGTGGCACTGCACTTTGGCACACTTGAGACCAAATAACATGTCTTACATTTCCTTGAACATTAACAAAGGGGCTGGCCAGTACTTACCTCAGCTCAGTACAGCCGATAGATACACATAAAACAGAACCGAAAATTTACGTTCCTAGCTTTCGGAACAAATGTTCCTTCATCGGGGAGGAGAGAGGGGAAAGAAAGAGAAGAAGGGAAAGGAGATTCAGTTACTCACAACCCAGGTTATGAAGCAACAGGGAAAGGAAGATAGGGAGGGTAGCAAGGATGGAGGCATGGTTGTCAGAGGGAAGCCAAAGATATTCTACTGTAAGTACTGTGCCAGCTTCAAACCAAAGAGGATGCATACAGAAGTAAAGAGATATATAGTAAAGATAAACAACTATGTAGGATGAAAAGATGCGTGAATGGCTAAAGAGGAAAGGGAAAGAGGAGAAGACTGAAGAGTGAATGGGAGTGAGGTTGTTTAACGTAGGTTCAGTCCAGGGGGATGGCAGGATGAAAGGATGTGTTGGAGTGCAAGTTCCCATCTCCGCAGTTCAGAGGGACTGGTGTTGGGTGGGAGAAGCCAAATGGCACATACGGTGTAGCAGGTTCCTAGGTCCCTAGAATTATGCTGGAGGGCATGCTCCGCTACTGGGTATTGGGCATCTCCTAGGCGGACAGTTCGTCTGTGTCCGTTCATGCGCTCAGCCAGTTTAGTTGTTGTCATGCCGATGTAAAAGGCTGTGCAGTGCAGGCATGTCAGTTGATAAATGACGTGTGTAGTTTCACAAGTAGCCCTGCCTTGAATTGTGTATGTTTTACCAGTAGCGGGGCTGGAGTAAGTGGTTGTGGGGGGATGCATGGGGCAGGTTTTGCAGCGGGTTCAGTTACAGGGGTAGGAACCTCTGGGTAGAGAAGGTAGTCTGGGAATATTGTAGGGTTTAACAAGGATGTTACGGAGGTTAGGGAGGCGACAAAAGGCAACTCTGGGTGGTGTGGGGAGAATTTTGTCAAGGGATGATCTCATTTCAGGGGTTGACTTGAGAAAGTCATATCCCTGGCGGAGTAATTTGTTGATGTTTTCGAGGCCAGGATAATATTGTGTGACAAGGGGGACGCTTCTGTGTGATCAGGGGGTAGGAACATTGTTGTTGGACGGGGAGGAATGTATTGCTCGGGAAATCTGTTTGTGGACAAGGTCTGCAGGATAGTTGCGGGAGAGGAAAGCACTGGTCAGGTTATTGGTGTAATTGTTGAGGGATTCGTCACTGGAGCAGATACGTTTGCCACGAATACCTAGGCTGTAGGGAAGGGAGCGTTTGGTGTGGAAAGGATGGCAGCTATCAAAGTGAAGGTACTGTTGTTTGTTTGTGGGTTTGATATGGACAGAGGTGTGGATGTGAGCTTCAACAAGATGAAGGTTAACATCCAGGAAGGTGGCTTGGGTTTTGGAGAAGAACCAGGTGAAATTCAGATTCGAAAAGGAGTTGAGGTTATGGAGGAAATTTAGGAGTGGTTCCTCACCATGAATCCAGACCACAAAGATGTCATCTATGAACCTATACCAGGCCAGGGGAAGCAGCTGTTGGGTCTTCAAGAAAGCCTCCTCCATGCGGCCCATGAAGAGGTTGGCATAGGACGGAGCCATCCTGGTTCCCATGGCCGTTCCCCTGATTTGTTTGTAGGTCTGGCCTTCAAAAGTGAAGTAATTATGGGTGAGGATGAAGTTGGCAAGTGTGATAAGGAATGAGGTTTTTGGAAGATCTTCGGGTGGGCGTTGGGAGAGGTAGTGCTCAAGGGCAGAGAGACCATGGGTATGTGGGATGTTTGTGTAAAGGGATGTAGCATCTATGGTGACAAGAAAGGTTTCAGGTGGGAGAGGAATGGGAATGGATTTGAGGCATTCTAGGAAGTGGTTTGTGTCTTTGATGTAGGATGGGAGTCTGCGGGTGATAGGTTGTAGGTGCTGGTCTACCAGTGTTGAGATACGTTCGGTTGGGGCTTTGAAGCCTGCTACAATGGGACGGCCAGGATGGTTCTCTTTGTGGATTTTGGGTAATAGGTAGAAGGTAGGGGTACGTGGCTCAGGTGGAGTGAGTAAGTCTATGGAAGCCGTTGTGAGGCCTTGTGAGGGACCTTGGGTTTTTAGGATTTTTTGCAGCTCAGTCTGGATGGAGGGAATGGGGTCCTGGGGAACAGCTTTGTAGGTTGAGGTGTCGGAGAGTTGACGCAGTCCTTCTGCCACATACTCCACACGGTCAAGTACGACAGTTGTGGAGCCTTTATCCGCCGGGAGGATGACAATAGAGCGGTCTATTTTCAGCTCCTTAATGGCACGGGATTCAGCTGGGGTGATGTTGGGGGTTGTCGGGATGTTCTTCTAGAAGGACTGGGAGGCAACACTGGGTGTGAGGAATTCCTTAAATGTCTGCAAGGGATGGTTTTGGGGGAGGGGAGGAGGATCCCTTTGAGAAGGCAGTCGGAACTGTTCTAGACAGGGTTCAACACTGGGTCTAGTATTTGGGGGCTGTGTTTGGGTAGTGAAGTGATATTTCCAGATGAGGTTCTGGGTGAATGAGAGGAGATCTTTAACCAGGGCAGTGTGGTTGAATTTAGGTGTGGGGCTAAAGGTTAAGCCTTTTGATAGAACAGATGTCTCTGGATGAGAGGTTTAGGACTGAATTGGGACTGGTGATATGTGGCATGAGATTGAGTAGGGTGGCTAGGCTAGGTTTGTTGGCTATGAGGGGGGTTTGTTGAAGGTTCTGTTGTGGTTGGTGTTTGTGAGGGATAGGGAGAGGGACATGTTTATATGTGTCGAACTCTTCAGAAAGATGTGTGCTACAAAATGAACATATTTTTGAATTTTTTAAATTTTTTTGTTGCATTGCATCTCAAACACTAGAGTTTTTGCCCCATTTTGGAAATATCTTAGATCTGGGGCTGGTTAGAGACACTGAAAAATTTGTATGCTTGTACCAGAAACATCAAATAATGTATACCTAAAATTTCACGTTCATACCACTGTTGTTGACTGAGGAAAGAAAAAGTGGTACATTACTTTCTGGGCGATCCTCGTATTCAGTGACAAACTGTGGTGTCTAGTTTTTGTTATTAACACTTGCCATTAATTGGAAGGCTTCTCTGAACAAAACTGAACTTTTAAAAATTATTTAATTTTTGTCTAAGGAATCTGTGTGGTGTTTCAAAACTGCAACTAATCTTGTAAATTTTCCTTACAGGCAACAGTTTTGGAGGTGAAAGCTATACCTGGCCTGGGAACAACTATTGATGCAATTTTAGTCAATGGAAGACTTCGAGAAGGTGACACCATGGTCCTTGCAGGCACAGATGGTCCGATTGTGACGCAGATTAGATCCCTCCTGATGCCGCAGCCCATGAAGGAATTACGTGTGAAGGTTTGTACTTACATCCAAATTTGTTGTTTTTTCATTTCTGTCGATACTGGCCTATAATTTAGATAAAGTCAGTGGTTTTAATTAGTTTTTTTTTTTTTAATTTGTAAATACTATATAAACAGATGAGTCGAAACATTATGGCCACAACCTGCTGCAAAGTCGAATGCCACCTGGCTGTACTGTAGGCACATAATACTGTCGGGAAATTATATAAGCAGAGCAGAGATGGATGGGGAATCATTATAATGACTGGAAGGGCTACAAATGAGAAAATGAACCGAAGCAAGCAACTTTACCAAAGAGCAGATTCTTATGGCATAGTGCCAAGAACTAGCATCTAGGAAACTGCAACACTGGACTGCTGTTTGTGGGCTACTGTTGTGAACATCTCTGGAAAGCAGTTGAAGGCTGGTGAAACAATGAGTAGGCAACAAGATGTGAATGTATGCTTTCCCGGCATATACAGCTGGCGAAGAGTTCTCGGGCTTCCGCCACCCAGCTGGAAGCCCGAGAACTCTTAGCCAGGCAACAAGATGTTTAACATAGATGTTTCACCACAGAATGTGAAGGTTGGAGGTTTGTCCACTATGTAAAGTGGGGTAGGTGGTGACCTGCAGCACATCTGATAACAGGGTACAAAGCTGGTGCGGGCACAAGTGTTTTTGAGTATACAATTCAGCAGACATTGTCTAACATAGACAGCAGACAATTCGTAAGTGTGATTGGACATCGTAAGTTGTGATTGCAGCAGGCACAGGCTAATCGATATTGGAACATGACCCAATAGAAATGTGTTGTCTCGTCAAACGAATCATGTTTCTTATTATACCAGCTTGATGGTCATGCTTGGATATGCTGTCATCTAGGCAATTGGCTGCTCAAAACATGCACTGCACCACAGAATAAGGCAAATGGGGACACTGTTGTGCTGTAGGGGACGCGTTCATCTGGGTGTCCATAGGATGTTTCACAGTAATCAAAGATACTGTGACAGCAGTGGACTAAATGACCATTATTGTCGACCACCGGCTTGATGCTACATACTTGATGCTTCCTCGAAGCCTGCGGGCACTTTCCAGAAGGCTAACTGGGTCTTCACAAGACCAGCTATCATGGTTTGAGCAGTATGGTAGTGCACTCATATTGATGTTTTTGCCACCAAATTCACCAGAAGTGAACCTGATATAACACTTCTGGAACCACAAATCTCCAGCCCGTAACCATGAACCATGGACCTTGCTGTTGGTGGGGAGGCTTGCGTGCCTCAACGATACAGATAGCCGTACCGTAGGTGCAACCACAATGGAGGGGTATCTGTTGAGAGGCCAGACAAACATGTGGTTCCTGAAGAGGGGCAGCAGCCTTTTCAGTAGTTGCAGGGGCACCAGTCTGGATGATTGACTGATCTGGCCTTGTAACACTAACCAAAACAGCCTTGCTGTGCTGGTACTGCGAACGGCTGAAAGCAAGGGGAAACTACAGCTGTAATTTTTCCCGAGGGCATGCAGCTTTACTGTATGGTTAAATGATGATGGCGTCCTCTTGGGTAAAATATTCCGGAGGTAAAATAGTCGCCCCATTCGGATCTCCGGGCGGGGAGTACTCAAGAGGACGTTGTTATCGGGAGAAAGAAAACTGGCATTCTACGGATCGGATCGTGGAATGTCAGATCCGTTAATCGGGCAGGTAGGTTAGAAAATTTAAAAAGGGAAATGGATAGGTTAAAGTTAGATATAGTGGGAATTAGTGAAGTTCGGTGGCAGGAGGAACAAGACTTCTGGTCAGGTGAATACAGGGTTATAAATACAAAATCAAATAGGGGTAATGCAGGAGTAGGTTTAATAATGAATAAAAAAAATAGGAGTGCGGGTAAGCTACTACAAACAGCATAGTGAATGCATTATAGTGGCCAAGATAGACACGAAGCTCACACCTACTACAGTAATACAAGTTTATATGCCAACTAGCTCTGCAGATGACGAAGAAATTGAAGAAATGTATGATGAGATAAAAGAAATTATCCAGGTAGTGAAGGGAGACGAAAAGTTAATAGTCATGGGTGGCTGGAATTCGACAGTAGGAAAAGGGAGAGAAGGAAACATAGTAGGTGAATATGGCTTGGGGCTAAGAAATGAAAGAGGAAGCCGTCTGGTAGAATTTTACACAGAGCATAACTTAATCATAGCTAACACTTGGTTCAAGAATCATAAAAGAAGGTTGTATACATGGAAGAATCCTGGAGACACTAAAAGGTATCAGATAGATTATATAATGGTAAGACAGAGATTTAGGAACCAGGTTTTAAATTGTAGGACATTTCCAGGGGCAGATGTGAACTCTGACCACAATCTATTGGTTATGAACTGTAGATTAAAACTGAAGAAATTGCAAAAAGGTGGGAATTTAAGGAGATGGGACCTGGATAAACTGACTAAACCTGAGGTTGTACAGAGTTTCAGGGACAGCATAAGGGAACAATTGACAGGAATGGGGGAAAGAAATACAGTAGAAGAAGAATGGGTAGCTCTTTGAGGGATGAAATAGTGAAGGCAGCTGAGGATCAAGTAGATAAAAAGATGAGGGTTAGTAGAAATCCTTGGGTAACAGAAGAAATATTGAATTTAATTGATGAAAG
Source organism: Schistocerca cancellata (assembly GCF_023864275.1). Lineage (NCBI taxonomy): Eukaryota > Metazoa > Arthropoda > Insecta > Orthoptera > Acrididae > Schistocerca > Schistocerca cancellata. Next base: position 583,529,101 of record NC_064628.1, on the reverse strand, counting down.
GAGAAAATATAAAAATGCAGTAAATGAAGCAGGCAAAAAGGAATACAAACGTCTCAAAAATGAGATCGACAGGAAGTGCAAAATGGCTAAGCAGGGATGGCTAGAGGACAAATATAAGGATGTAGAGGCTTATCTCACTATGGGTAAGATAGATACTGCCTACAGGAAAATTAAAGAAACCTTTGGAGAAAAGAGAGCCACTTGTATGAATATCAAGAGCTCAGATGGAAACCCAGTTCTAAGCAAAGAGGGGAAAGCGGAAATGTGGAAGGAGTATATAGAGGGTCTATACAAGGGCGATGTACTTGAGGACAATATTATGGAAATGGAAGAGGATAGTAGATGAAGACGAATTGGGAGATACGATACTGCGTGAAGAGTTTGACAGAGCACTGAAAGACCTGAGTCGAAACAAGGCCCCGGGAGTAGACAACATTCCATTGGAACTACTGACGGCCTTGGGAGAGCCAGTTCTGACAAAACTCTACCATCTGGTGAGTAAGATGTATGAGACAGGCAAAATACCCTCAGACTTCAAGAAGAATATAGTAATTCCAATCCCAAAGAATGCAGGTGTTGACAGATGTAAAAATTACCAAGAATGTTGAAGATTAGGTGGGTAGATCGCGTAACTAATGAGGAGGTATTGAATGGGATTGGGGAGAAGAGAAGTTTGTGGCACAACTTGACAAGAAGAAGGGACCGGTTGGTAGGACATGTTCTGAGGCATCAAGGGATCACAAATTTAGCATTGGGGTGTAAAAATCGTAGAGGGGGACCAAGAGATGAATATACTAAGCAGATTCAGAAGGATGTAGGTTGCAGTAGGTACTGGGAGATGAAGGAGCTTGCACAGGATAGATTGGCATGGAGAGCTGCATCAAACCAGTCTCAGGACTGAACACCCCCCCCCCCTCCCCCCCATGACCTCTGTGTAGACATATAGTGCTGCGTACCATGGGAAACTTACCAAGAATGTCTTGAATCCATGCCACATGGAAACATTGCTGTATTGCATTGAATTCCAAAGGTGGGCCAACATGCGATTAAGAAAGTAGTCATAATGTTTTTCCTTGCAAGTGCATATTTTAGCAATGAAAATTTTAATTTACTGACATAGTTACTGTACAGTAATGTGTTGATAAGAAAGGACATTGAAATTTTGGACAGATTTTCAATTTGAAGCATCAACAAAAATTCGCATTAAATTTTTTAAAATATTTTTTTTATTTTTTTAAAAGAGAGAATTGTCATGGCTGCCTGTGAAGCCATTTGGAACTACTTAAGATGTATTTTTAAATGAAATTAAGTGCTAAATTCTAAAATTTTGCATGCATAATTCCTCCAGTTTCTTATTGGCACTGATGGAATCTGAAACTTTCTGGCAGATTAAAACTTTGGGCTGGGCCGAGACTCGAACTCGGGACCTTTGCCTTTCTGGAAACATCCCCCAGGCTGTGGCTAAGCTGTGTCACCGCAATATCCTTTCTTTCAGAAGTACTAGTTCTGCAAGGTTTGCAGGAGAGCTTCCGTAAAGTTTGGAAGGTAGGAGACAAGGTACTGGCAGAAGTAAAGCTGTGAGGATGGGGCATGAGTCATGCTTGAGTAGCTCAGTTGCTAGTTTTAATCTGCCAGGCAGTTTCATATCAGCACATACTCTGCTGCAGAGTGAAAATCTCATACTGACGGAATCTGTTTATTCTTCTCATTGCTGCGTGTGTTACATGTTGTTAATGATTTATGGACGAAGAAATGAGCCCTATATGCAGTGGAACTTCAATTTTATGTTCTCCAATTTTCAGTGCTTTTTTTCTAAAAAAAGTTTGAGGGTACTCTGACATTGGATATAATCAACGAAAATTACTTGTAACTGAAGCATGGGATACCACCCGTCTGCTTTTAGCCATGACATCATCAACATGTAGAACTAAAAAAAGTATTGGACTCTTCAGTTGACTTTACAGCTCAAATGAAGCAGGCGATGCCGAGAAACACCCAAACATACAAGAGAATGTGGTATGCATATCCGTTTAGCACTACCATCGCCCACTATTAGCGGGCGAGGGCTCTACATGCTTGTCGAACTGGCTGCCAGCAATTCAGCTGTCAAGAACGGTTGCCCAGCTTCGAAATGCTTGAAACAGTCAATGACATTGCTTTTCCCTCCAAAAACCGCACTGGTATCGTTCGTATTGCAGTTACCAACATGAAAAAATGAAATAAAAGATTTACGTCCGTGAAATAAATCTTTGGCGTTCTTCCAAGATCTCAACATCGTAAAAAAAAGACTTTGTCGATGAAAAAGCTTAGGGGTACGCGTCCCCCAGCATTCCCCCAGAAAAACAGCACTGCCGATTTTACATCTTTCATGATCTACACCATAAATTCGTAGCCCCCCGTGAAAAAACTAAAAGATCTTTGCTGAAAATTCCCCAATTTTACTTTTTTTCCTAGTAAGGTTGACCTCGATTCTTTGTTCTTACTCGTCTTGCTTGACTTCATCCTGTTTTCTTCCTATTGGCATTTGAAGTGACTGAACAAATTATAAGTGGCACAAAAGACAGATGGTTTGCACCTGAGTAGTGGCGGAGTTAAGGAATATTTTAGGCTGTTGTGGAGACGAAAGGACAGGAAGTGTTCCGAACTGAGCCAATATGTGATGAAGGGGTCCAGTCACCATCTTTTCTTGTGCCACTTATAACTCAGTCTCATCTTGAATTCCTGATGTACTGTATTTAGCATCAATATCAGTCGTCAACCTTTTAAATTCAGACACTGAGTTTTAAAGAATATGCCCGGTCAGAATCAAGAAAAGTTGGTCGTTTCTAGCTAGTGAGCTTTTACTGGCTGGTGTATTGTTATGTCACCCAACAGTCAACGCAGCCACCACACCACACTTTCGCACTAACATGAGCATGCCATTTTGTTTAGCTCTCTACATAATAAGTTTAGAGACCTTAGCCTACGAAGCATTTGAAATTCCTAAATTACTGGATTATAATCTATAAACAGGACAGAAGCTATTAATCAAAGTCAGTGAGAGAACTTCACTCTGCTCCTCCTAGGTAGCAATTTTTCTAACTCTCTTAACATTCACTGACATAACCAGATGGCAAGTCCGTAAACAAATGCGAAAGAAATTTGAAAATTTTACTTCATGTAATAAACCTATTAGGAGAAAAGTAGGTTTTGCCACTAGTAACACTGTAGGGTACATAACTGAAAAGACTTTTGCAAATTTCTGTGGTAATTGAGCCATTTCCCAACACACTACTGCGACAAATTATATATTAAAACATGCTGTTTTGAGAGTTCTTTCATTTTATATTCACCTCAAAAATAACAAAAATTTATTGCCTAATTGGTGAAATAAACAGAAAGTTACAAAATATGGTGAAAACTGCCACATTAAAACATCTCAGATGTTTGTTTTCCACCTGCATCCAGTAGCTGTATAACATGGTGACTTGATGCTAATATATTGTCTTCTAACGTATAGAGTGATAAACAGGAAGCTTATTTGGTGGCTAGATCCAAAGTATGGCAGATGTGATTGGTGTACAGCAAATGGAGTGACCGCAGCTTCCACCTAGGTTTAATTTATGTAGCTATACCCCGTACGCCCTACACTAACATGCATTAATTTTGCTTACAGTGGTTCTTCTAGGAGTTTGTCAACACAATGTGAAACATATTGAGCCTCAAATGACTGCAGCCAAGATAGGCTTCTCCATTTGCTATTTGCAGCACCACAGTTAACAGGATGTGTTAAATGAACTGTTGGGTGCTGCATTGTTTGTATTTGTTGCAGTCCTCAGTCATGTTTAATACATTGTGATGGCAGGCAGATTGTTATAAATGTAATGAATTGCTGGGGCAGAGAAACACTGGAGTACCAGCTATTTCGTATTCTTTGGTATGAATAAGTACCACACATGAAGGAAAACTTGTTTGTATACATGTACTATCATGAAATTTGCTGTGTTTACACTACAGCAAGTGACAAGTTTGAATTACAAATGGCACATGTTGGCAGTATTGCAGAATGCTCCACTTCGACAACTCTATGTGGGGTCGAGTAGACTGCACACTACTTTTTGCAGTCATGAAGTCAATAGTGGGCTTTCAACTACCAATTTTTGTGCGCACATATGAATGACCCCCAGTGTGAACTGTGTGCATTTTGATTATTCATTTCCTTTGAAGTGCGTGTGCTTCAGTATGTTACTACAAAGCAGCAGTTCATTGAAAATGTATCACAAACACATCATCCCCATCATTAAATGTCCCTTAATAAAGCATCAGAGATGGAAGGCTTAAAGAGATCTTATCATAAGAGGCAAAACTCATGAATTAATCTGTAGCGTAATGAATAATGTCGTGGCGTACAGAGTTAAAGGTGGTAGGTTCGCTTCCTGCTACATTATAAAAATTTTCCATTTTAACATTGTTAAGACAGTCTGGGACTTTTTTATGAATGCAATACCACTAGGTTCTGCAGTATTGGATCTTTTCATATTTCCGTCTGATTAGAAAACAAAGCATGAAATAAATATTTAGCTTTCCATTTCCGTATGTGTGATGATTTCCAAGTTTGTGGCTAGGCGTGGACCTAAAAGAACAGTTTATATTGCTGCAAGTGTAATGATGACCAATAACATTCATTTTATTCCTCCTTACAAATATATCGCACGTTGTGCAACCACAAACACATTTCCGTAAAGAGTTCTAACTACAGCTGAAATTCTACTGTCACTAACACATCCGTAAATGTACTCAGTGCTGTAGTGATTGTTAAATTGATAGACTCATTTCTGGTCACCTTCACAGTGCCATACATCATGATTACATCAGTTCCTGCAAAAGATAATGTGAAACATACTGGATCCATTGGCACAATGAACAAGGAAAAGTTTACTAGGAACATATTAGAGGTTACTGCACTCGTGTCACCGGAGTATGCTGCATTCACTGCCATTGTCTACAGAAGGAAAAGCGTGCACCCCCCCCCCCCCCCCCCATATGTTAAGATTCTGATGTCTTTCACTGTGGTTCACAGTTTTTGGTGTAATTAATCATGTAATCAATTTTTGTTTGTTTTTTTTCTGAGTGAGCACAAAGGAAAGATCTCTCAAAAATGCATGTTTTGAATGTTATGACATATAATTTGTAGTTGTAGCATGTTGGAAAAGGCTCATTTACCTTGTACCCGGATACCACTCAGTTTTTTGATGAGTTTTTACTTGCGGTTACATATCTGTGATTTTTCAGAACTGGTGAAATTGATTACCACCATTTATTGTATAAGATTGTATTACACATTTAATTTCTTTCACTTACACAGATTTTATATTGTGTTGGAGAGGATTACAGTTTCAGTCATATGTGCAAATTACATATGTTTTGCTTGTATTTTGGGAATGTTTTAACGTTTTCCTCAATTTTTGCATTTTCTTCAGTTTTGCAGTTTTTTTTTTTTAAGTATGGACCACACGAAAACGTAAAATAGGGGTTTCACTGCAGAATGCAATTAACAGGATAGATTATTTATTACCATGCAGTGTTTATAGGAAGGAAACAGTTTGTCACAATGTCTTTATCCTGCTGTACCTCTCGCGACGTCCTGAGTGACTTTCCGTGTTCATCCCTGTTTAGTCTCGTTTCCTCCAATCCATACTTATTTCATGCAAGGCAGTGAACTACTAGCTGCCTCCCTTTGCTGCTACTACTCGTTCACTTATTCAGTCAGTCAGTCAGTCATTTTCTGTAGATTCGATTTTGAAGGAGTATCTTCAGTGATATGATGAGAATCAAGTTTAATGCACTGTAATATAACAAGTGTGGGTGAGCAAAAGAAATAAACACATTTTACATTTGCAGAAGAAATTTTGCTGTGAAAAATGAAGTATTTACCACCCTTTTGAGCTAATTTACAAGTAGTTGCTTGAGAGATCTTTGTATGATGTTGTAATGTTTGAGGAAATATTAAATCAGTATATGTACTTTCCTGTTGCAGAATGCATATGTGGAGTACAAGGAGATACAAGCAGCACAGGGTGTCAAGATAGCAGCAAAGGAATTAGAAAAAGCAATTGCAGGTTAGTACTTTTCACTCTGTTTGCTCTTTAAAGTTGTGTAAAAGGATGAAGCATCATTAGCAATATGTTTCCTCTTAGTGCATGATAGAGTAATGACTATTATTGTGCTTCTATTCCATAACGAAGTTGTTGTTCTTGGTGTGGTGGTCGCGGCGGTTGTTGTTGTTGTTGTTGTTGTTGTTGTTATTGTTATCTAATGCGGCTCTTCATGCTTGTCTGTCCTTTCCGGGTATCTTCATATTTGCATAACTGCTGCAACATACATCCTTTTGAACCTGTTTATGGTTTCAAGTCTTGGTTTCTCTGTCCAATACATCCTTTTGAACCTGTTTATGGTTTCAAGTCTTGGTTTCTCTGTCCAAGTTTTACATCCCACACTTGCCTTCCATTACAAAACTGATGATGCCTTGATGCCTTTCGGATGTATCATCAGCTAATCACTTCTTTTAGTTATGTTGTGCCATGAATTTCTTTTTCTCCTTGTCGGGTTTAGCATCTCCTCATTAGTTGTTTGAACTATCTATTTTATCCTCAGTAGTCGTATGTAGCATCACATTTAAAAGCTTCTGTTTTCATTTTGTCTGAACTGTTTCATATTTTATTTCTGTACAAGACTGCACATCAGAAAAATGTCTTCAGAAGAAAAAGTCATACCCTCTAAATTTATATTAATTGTTAACCTACTTCTCTACCTCAGAAGTGCTTTTCTTGTTATTGCCTGTCTGCATTTTGTATCCTCTCTGCTTCTGCCGTCATCAGTTATATCACTTTCCCAATAGTGAAACTCATCTGCTACTTACAGTGTTTCATTACCTAATGTAATTCCCTCAGTATCACCTGATTTAATTCAGCTACATTCCATTACCCTTGTTTTACTTTCGATCATGATCATCTTACAATTTCTTTTCAAGTCACTGTACATTCCGTTCACGTGCTGTTGCAAGTCCTTTGCCATCTCTGATATAATTAATATGTCATCGGCAAACCTCGTAGTTTCTATTTCTTCTCCCTGAATTTTAATTCTCTTCCGAACTTTCTCCTTGGTTCCTTCACATCTTGCTCAGTGTTCAGATTGAACCACACCAGGTATAAGCTACAACCCCGTCTCATTACCTTCTCATCTATAGCATTTGTTTCATATTTTTCAGCTCTTCTAGATGCAGTCTCTTTTCTGTATAGGTTGTAGATAAACATATGCTCCCTTTATTTTATTCCTAGTACCTTTGGAATTTAAAAGACTGTATTCTAGTCAACATTAAATTTACAAATCTACAAATTTACGATAAGTTGTAATATCAGTATTGCCTCACATGATCTTTTTTTTTCCATTCTTTTGTAAATAATGTGTGTCAGTATTTTGCAACCATGACTTATTAGATTCTGGTTGGGTAATATTCACACGTCAGTATCTCTGTCCGCAGCTCGTGGTTTAGGTGCTAGCGTTGCTGTCTCTGGATCACGGGGTCCCGGGTTCGATTTGCGGCCAGGTTGGGGATTTTCTCTGCCTGGGGACTGGGTGTTTGTGTTATCATCATCATCATCATCATCATCATCATCATCATCATCATTTGTGAGAGTGGCTAGATTGTGAAAAGAAAATGAACTGTGTAGAAATTGTAAACATTGGGACTTTGTACGGGCACTGATGACCATGCAGTTGAGCGCCTCACTAACCAATCGTCGTCATCACATGAGCATCTGCCCAGTTTGGAATTGGAATTACTAGAGTCTTATTAGAGTGTAATGGTAATTTGCCAGTCTTATATACCGAGTGTGGACAAAAATAAGGAATCACCAGAAACGCAACACTTTACCAGCGTAATATGGTGTAGGAAACCTATTGGCATTCCGAGCAGCTTTCAGTCATCCCAGAATGGATGAAAAAAGCTCCCGTATGGTTTTTCAAGGGAATCTTTTACCATTCTTAGTGCAAAGTGGAAAGTTCAGGTAGCAAAGATGGAGGTGGATAGCGATTGTGCACCCTCCTCTCCAACATAGACCACAGAGTCACAATAACATTGATATCTGATGACTGTGGTGGCCAGGGCAGATGGAACAATTCACTTTTGTGCGTACAAAACCTGTCCTGGATAATGCGCTGTGTTTCATCTTGGAACACAGCATTGCCATTGTGGAATGAACGTTGTACATTGAGATGGACCTGATCAGCTAATGGTCGCATAATCATTGGCAGTAATACGACGTTGCAAGAGTATCCATGGGGCCCATGAAACAACATGATTTGGCTGCCCAAATCATCACTGTATTTCCACCTAACTTTGCTCTTGGGACATGTAATCAAGGAGCAAGACTCTTCCAACCAAAAGACTTTCTTCCATTGCTTCATAGTCCAGGTTTTATGGCTTTGGCACCATGTTTTCTTGTTATGAGTATTTGGGTTACTAATGAGTGGTTTTGAAATTCAATTTCACCCTGAAATTTCCTGCTTATGGAGATCCCTCTGCAGTGTTTTGCTGCTGACAGGGTTCATGAGTGTGACATTCAGTTCTGCTGCAACTTCTGCAATGTCCTCCTCTAATATGTTGTCACAGTCCCCTTCAGTGACCTTCTGTCATGATTGCTCAGCACATGCTTGCATCCATGTTGTGGCTTTGTAAATGATGTTTTTCGGTTTCCCCTGTAAGCAGTATAAATCTTCAGTACGGCACCTATTGAGAGGCCAAACATTTCTGCTACCGTATTTACTCGAATCTAAGCCGCACTTTTTTTCCGTTTTCTGTAATCCAAAAAACCGCCTGCGGCTTAGAATCGAGTGCAAAGTAAGTGGAAGTTCTGAAAAATGTTGGTAGGTGCCGCCACAACTAACTTCTGCCTTCGAATATGTGTAGCGCTACACGGGCATGCTTTGCAGGCACAAAGATAAATACTGGCGCCAAAACCTCTGCATCAGTAAAAAAATTACAAAAAGGTGGAAGATGAGCTTTTTTCTCCGCCCCGAGTTTCGAACCACTGCATTTTCGTACATTATCCAACGAAGTAAATACAAATTCCGTATTGTTCATCTTCGACTGTAGCAGCATTTCTATGTACTACGAAAATCCGACTGGCAAGACTGTTTGGGATGTTTGTCAATGTGGCCAACTCTACGTTCTGAATTTTTTCCTACCTGTCAGAAGAGATGGTTGCTAATAGGAACTTTTATGAATTGTGAATCACATGCAGTATTCTCTTCACCATAAGAATAATACGAATATAAACATTTTACCATGCATTCTTTCGTATTTGCTGCTATCTCATTTAAATCCTGTCTGCCTAATAAAATACGAAACTAGAGTGAGACAACAACAAACGCGGAAGAATATACATGTCATGTAATGTTTTTATTCATATTATTCTTATGCCTATTAGTGATACAGTCAGAATTGAAGCACGGCAATTGACTAGATTTTTAAATCTAAGATGACTAATTTCTGTGCAGAATATAATGTACTAAAGAAGCGTCTGCAAAGATTTTCAAACTGAGAAAATTTTTTGCTAAACTCTCGTTCAGAACATCTTCTATCATACGCAGCCTATTATTTGGTTCTTGTTGATCATTACCAAAGAAAGCAGCAGTGTAACTAACAACAAATAGCAGTCTCTTGTCATTGTTTCGATAATGAGACGATTCCTCTCTTTTTTTTTTTTTTTAAATTGTAAGCGCCTAAGCGGCAGTAGCGCGCACAAAAGCAAGCCATGCCGCGAACGGTGACAGGTCGTAAACACTCATTATCAGAATGCGACAAACAATGCATGACAGTACAGTAATGCATTTTCAGCTTAGAGTGACGTAAACACCTATAACAAAGAGAACGGCACTTATCAGATGAAAGAAAAATAAGCAATCAATTCAAACCAGACGAAGCACGTGAAAAAAGGAGGTTACCCGTATAAATATGGACGGAGCGACTGACGCCTAGCAATGGCTACCTGGTGCAGCTTAACTGCTAAGCTTACGACTCGAACCAAACTACTGTACCTGTATCGTCATTTATTCGACCTAAATTGTGTCTCATATTACAATGGACCAACTTTGTTTCGATTTGGAGGTGTGGCCTAAAACTTTTCTCACCTCTTGAATTTCGAGTCTCAAACTTCAGGTGCGGCTTAGATTCGGGAAAATTTTTTTTCCTTGATTTCGAGTCTCATTTTTCAGGTGCGGCTTAGATTCGAGTAAATATGGTATCTTGGTTATGGAAGCACCTGCCATATGAGTAACAATAATTTGCCCACGTTTGAATTCACTTAACTCCAAGATAATGCACTCACAACTACACAGAACAGTGTCCTGACCACAACTGACACTTGCAGTATACTGAGACATTGCACGGGTGATTTTTGTTGTCACCGAGTGACGTGGCGCAGTGGTTAGCACACTGGACTCGTATTCGGGATGACAATGGTTCAAACCTGTGTCTGGTCATCCAGGTCTAAGTTTTCCATGATTTCCCTAAATTGCTCCAGGCAGATGCCGGGATGATCCCTTTGAAAGGGCATGGCTGATTTCCTTTCCCATCCTTGACAAAATCAGAGCTTGTGCTCCATCTGTAATGACCTCGATGTCCGCTTCCTTTCATGGTCAAATACCGCAGCACAACCTGTAGGCTTGGCTAGCACCTGCATTTATGTTCAAGGATGCATTTCTCATGGTGTTCCCATAGTTTCGTCCAACCGCTATACCTTGCACACCAGGTAGAATAGTTTCATCCTGGCTGGTTCTCCCAAGAATCTCAATAATCCTTCAGAGTCAGTCAGATTCTATTAACATATTATATTTTAATTCCATTAATCTTAAGAATGTATCAGGGTTCAATCTTCTTCCTTTTCAGAAGCTGTTTTTTTGTTCATGTTTTTCAGTGCAAGGTTCTTTGTTGTATAGATGTAAAAGTGTGTAATTGTGTTTGTGAATTCTGTTTTGAATGGCTGTATTTTCAGACAGAAATCCAACACAGAGTTGCACAAGACTGTCCAACTTTTTTTTTTTATGAATGCTGGGATTTTACTTTCAACAAGGCTACAGCAGACCATTTTGCCCATCTGTATTCATAAGTAGTAGTGTTGCATCTCAAATGATGATAATATTGTTAGAATGAAGAATCCATATATTACTTCCTTTTTCTTCCATTGAGGTCGGTGACCTATCTCCAGCTTTTATAAATGGATGTTACTATTGCATACTTCAATCTTTCATGAATTGCACCTTGATTCATTGATTGGTTACAAAGGTAATGTGAGGATGGTGCTACCAAGTTAGCACAAAATTGTTGTACTTTGGCTGAGATAGCATCATAGCCAGAAGATTTAGTACATTTTAGTCCCTAATAATTTTTGTGACTCCTCTAATAAAGGATTCGGCAAAACAGGTGTCTGGTGGTGGAGTGTGTCATGCTTTTCTGAATATATCGAATGGTTCCACCATTTATGAATAGTTTTTGTCAGTGTTTCCAGCTACTTTTAGAAGGATTTTTGTGAATTTAGTAGCCAGTGTCCCGAATTTTGTGCCCTATGCCCCACTGCTACAGTCATTCAGGAGTGGAATATTTTTGGTTTACTAAGTTAAACAATGCCTAAAACTGCTCCAAATTTTCTCTGCTCTCTCCTCAGAATGTTGAATTTTTTGTTCATTGTGTGTGGTTTTTGTTTTCTTGGTTACATACTAGTGAATTTTACATAATGGATTATTGTGCATTTTAAGTCTTGTTTAGAGCTTGGCCCTTTACATTAAATAAAAATACCTCTTCTTGACACAAGGTACTTTGTTCCTAGATGTTAGCTGGCCATATCTTGGCTTCCACTGTAATTTATTTTGATCCATTGTAAAGAAAATCTGACTTCATAATTTACTTAGAATATCGTAAGGGGAAAATAATTGAATTTCTTTGTGTCCTTCCATCCTGAAGATGTAACTGAGTTAACATTTAGAATTCGGTGAAATTTTCCTTTTCCTGTCATAGTTGCCATTGGACCATCATGATCAAATAAACCATCTTGGGATTCAGATTTTTTTGAAAAGGCACATGAGTTTAGAAATAAATTATCAGTTGCTGTTACTGTATGTCCTGTTCTTGTTGGGGGTGTTACTATGGGGATCACACCAAAGCTGGTCATCAGTAACTCAAGAAGTCCTTGATTATTACTGCTGTTGTTGTTGTTGTTGTTGTTGTTGTTGTGGTCTTCAGTCCTGAGACTGGTTTAATGCACCTCTCCATGCTACTCTATCCCGTACAAGCCTCTTCATCTCCCAGTACCTACCACAACCTACATCCTTCTGAATCTGCTTAGTGTATTCATCTCTTGGTCTCCCTCTACGATTTCTACCCTCCACGCTGCCCTCCATACTAAATTGGTGATCCCTTGATGCCTCAGAACATGTCCTACCAACCGATCCCTTCTTCTGGTCAAGTTGTGCCACAAACTTCTCTTCTCCCCAATCCTATTCAATACTTCCTCATTAGTTATGTGATCTACCCATCTAATCTTCAGCATTCTTCTGTAGCACCACATTTCGAAAGCTTCTATTCTCTTCTTGTCCAAACTATTTATCGTCCATGTTTCACTTCCATACATGGCTACACTCCATACAAATACTTTCAGAAATGACTTCCTGACACTTAAATCTATACTCAATGTTAACAAATTTCTCTTCTTCAGAAACGCTTTCCTTACCATTGCCAGTCTACATTTTATATCCTCTCTACTTCGACCATCATCAGTTATTTTGCTCCCCAAATAGCAAAACTCCTTTACTACTTTAAGCGTCTCATTTCCTAATCTAATTCCCGCAGCATCACCCGACTTAATTCATCTACATTCCATTATCCTTGTTTTACTTTTGTTGATATTCATCTTATATCCTCCTTTCAAGACACTATCCATTCCGTTCAACTGCTCTTCCAAGTCCTTTGCTGTCTCTGATACAATTACAATGTCATCGGCGAACCTCAAAGTTTTTATTTCTTCTCCGTGGATTTTAATACCTACTCCGAATTTTTCTTTTGTTTCCTTCACTGCTTGCTCAATATACAGATTGAATAACATCGGGGTAAGCTACAGCCCTGTCTCACTCCCTTCGCAACCACTGCTTCCCTTTCATGCCCCTCGACTCTTATAACCGCCATCTGCTTTCTGTACAAATTGTAAATAGCCTTTCGCTCCCTGTATTTTATCCCTGCCACCTTCAGAATTTGAAAGAGAGTATTCCAGTCAACATTGTCAAAAGCTTTCTCTAAGTCTACAAATGCTAGAAATGTAGGTTTGCCCTTCCTTAATCTAGCTTCTAAGATGAGTCATGGGGTCAGTATTGCCTCACGTGTTACAACATTTCTACGGAATCCAAACTGATCTTCCCCGAGGTCAGCTTCTACTAGTTTTTCCATTCTTCTGTGAAGAATTATTGTTAGTATTTTGCAGCTGTGACTAATTAAACTGATAGTTCGGTAATTTTCACATCTGTGAACATCTGCTTTCTTTGGGATTGGAATTATTATATTCTTCTTGAAGTCTGAGGGTATTTCGCCTGTTTCATACATCTTGCTCACTAGATGGTAGAGCTTTGTCAGGACTGGCTCTCTCAAGGCCGTCAGTAGTTCCAATGGAATGTTGTCTACTCCGGGGGCCTTGTTTCGACTCAGGTCTTTCAGTGCTCTGTCAAACTCTTCACGCAGTATCGTGATCATTACTATCTGAGATAAAAAGTGTATTGAAATTTCCCTGTGCAGTCGATTCCCAGTTATTTCTCCTGCTGTGTGCATATAGATTGTCAGAATTACTATTGTGTATGTTTCCAAGTCTATTACTGAAGCACATCACTCGCATAGGTTTCAGTACAGTATTTACAGACGTCTATGGCTGGAACTTTATTCCACTTTCTGTATGCATAACCATTCCCCCCTTTCTTCAGATTACTTCTTCTGTAACGCGACACTATCTCGCATGCACCAAGATGCATCTGTTCAGTTTCTGTAATTTCCAAAAGATGCTATGATATGGGTGCCACTCACAAATAACTGCCTTTAGATTTTTCACTGTCGTACATTGATGTGAGAAGCTCAGCTTATAATTTAACGAACTTTTTATGTTTAGTTATAACTTTTTTTAAATTGGAACTTTGTAGAATGAGTCATTTTAAACACACACACACACACACACACACACACACACAAAACTGCTATTCGACACCACATATTGTTCTTCCTGCTCACTTTTGACTACAAAATACTTTCTTTTAAGTGATGAGTTACTCCAGAAAATTATTCCCTAAGCCATTGAGTGGAAATCTGCAAAGTTTGTTAGGGTGTTGATTCGTTTGTTTCTAAGACTAAAAATTATAGAAATAGCAATGGTAGTTGTTCTAGCAGGTCAGTTCAAATTTTAATCAGTACATACAGCCAGAAATCTGGGACGCATTCTACCATGTTTGCTGATGTCTGTTCGTGTGCTGCATCAGTTGTTTGTTGGACTGTATTATATAAAACTGAATATAGCGTGTGTTCTCAAAATTTAGAGTGAGTCCATTTTCAGTGAATCATTTAATAATTCTTTAAAATTTTAACAATTGCTTCCATTGTTTCCTCCTTTATGGGGTCCATTATAGCCCTAGTGTCATCTGCAGAAAAGGCCATCTATGCCTGATGAATGTCAAATGGAAGTTCATTTACATTTGTAAAGAACAGAAGTGGACCCAAATTGAACCCTGTGGGATGCCCTTTGTGATTTCTCACCAGTCACTAAAATTTTCCGGCCATCCAACAATGCTTGCATTATTCAGCCCAACTATTTGTATTCTGTTTAAGCATGATGGAAACCAGTTGCGTGTAAAGCCATCAGTTGCACAAAACTTAAGTTGTTCTAAGAAACCAATGTGTTTTACACAATCAAATGCATTGGAATGATAAAAAAAATACCACTTGTCAATATTTTATTACTTAATTATTATTATTATTTAATTATTTAATGCTTGGTGAGCGAGCATACAAACAGCATTCTTCATTGAGCAACCCTTCTGGAATCCAAACTGTGATGTCCAAAATAAATAGTTCCTATTTAAATTTGAGGCTACTCCTCAATACATTTGTTTTCGAAAATTGAGATTTCAGTGGGGAAATTGGGTAATAATTATTTAAGTTTGTTTAAAACCTATCTTATAAAGAGGTTTAATGGTGACATATTTTAATCTGCCTGGAAAATAAAATATTGTGATGATGTATCAGTTTATTCTGTTTCTTTTCTATAGGGCTCAATTTGCTAGTTGCACAAAAGCCAGATGAAGTGGACATCTTGCGAGATGAAGTTGCAAGAGAATTGCGTTCAGCTTTAAGTAAAATAAAGCTTGCTGAAAGAGGGGTGTATGTGCAGGCATCTACCCTTGGCTCACTTGAGGCATTGTTGGAATTTCTGCGAACTTCCAAGATACCAGTGAGTAATGATGATAATGTTTTGAAGTCTTTAATTGTATATTGCTTTTACTCAAAATATTTTGTCTGTAGCTTAAGCAATATGCCTTGTCATACTGTTAACACTGTTGGTGTTACGTGATAATAGTCCTAGTTATTTGTGTGTTATTTAGTTTGGTGAAGAATGCACTTTTATAGTGGTTCTGTCTGAATGTTTTGAGAAGTTTTGGACTTGGGCAGGGGTTAACAGACTGTTGTTCCAAGCTTGAACAGGGTATGAATATTATAATTGCTGGAAGCACCTGTATTATAATTCTGTGAAATTCAGGCTGGAGGAGATCTAAGAGACAATTTTGTTCTTGTTTGAAAGCCAGCCTTACTTTGAGCGATCACATTTGACAGTTATTCTCCTTCTGTGGTCATGGTCTTTCATTAATTCATTGGTTCCAAGCATGAAAGACTTTCTTTTAAATCAGCTTCTCACTACTACCACTATTATTACATAGCAGAACTCTTGCACATTGTTTAATTGTTTTTCCTCCATGGCAGTTCTTGTCTTTGAATTCCTTTGTGCAGTCAAGCATTACATTGTAAAATAGGCCGGTCTTATCTGCACTGACAATGTTTTTAGGAGTGTATTATTCTTTCAGATGAATTTCTGTCCAATCTTGCACTGTCTCAGGATCAACACTTTTGCTTTTGTCATACACTTTCTGACAACTGATGCCATATCTAACCTCAATTTATGCAGCCAACCTACTGAAGCCTTGAACTTTCTATACGGAGTTGACCAACAATTCAGTTGCTTTTTCACAAAGCCTCAAAGCATTGGGCTGCTAGTAGGAAAGCCTTCTGCTGTGTGTTGCCGGCCGGATCCACTGCAGTTCTCCACATCTTTATATTTCCCACCCTGAATGCATGTCCACGTACTAGCAGGAATTCCAAACACAATTGTGCTGTCCTCAATTTCCATTGCCTTCACTACAATAGAATTTATGGTAGACATAGCAATTTCTAATTCACTCACTTTATATTACTATTTTCATTCACTACCCTCAAAATCCATAGTTTTCAGTGATTGTAATGCTTTTGTTCTTTCTTTCACACATGTTGTCAGTTCTCACATAATTAGAAATACAGTAATTATGGTACTGCAGCTCATAAGTAAGCCTAATTAAAGCAACTGCCTCTAATATGTGTGTTACTTCACTGAATGCAGATAATCTAATGAGCCATGTTGTGGCTTATGATTTATGAGTGACATACAACAGTTCCTGTCCAGTAGCACCCTAGTGCTGGTTCGGCAAAAATTGTGTAACTTCGGGAAAACAAATGACTCCTACACCTAGTATCAACCCTTCCAATGGTTATTACCAGTGCTGTAACTGTAAGTTTCGTACTTCATACTTTATATTTAAAAAAGATGCTGTGACTTACCAAACGAGAAAGCGCTGGTAGATAGACACAATAAAAAAAAAAACACACAAACACCCACACAAATTTCAAGCTTTCACAACCCACGGTTGCTTCATCAGGAAAGAGGGAACAAGAGGGAAAGACAAAAGGATGTGGGTTTTAAGGGAGACGGTAAGGAGTCATTCCAATCCCGGGAGCGAAAAAACTTACCTTAGGGGGAAAAAGGGACAGGTATACGCTCGCTCGTGGCCCCCCCCCCCCCCCCCCTCCCACACACACACACATATACAGACACAAGCAGACATATGTAAAGACAGAAAAGTTGCAACACTAGAAAATTATAACAAAATGCAGGAAGACCTGCAGTAGGATGACACTAGGTGCAGGGAGTGTAGGTTGGCTCTCAACATAAACAAATGTAATGCATTTTGGATAAAAATTGGGGACCACAGTAAATTGATCGAAATGTCAGCAGTTTAGTTGTTTTAGTAATTTACAATGACACTGGCAATGGAAGCCCACGGATAGATGTAACATATTTTGCATTAAATAGGTAAAAAGACCAAGTATTCTATCATTACAATTGCAGAAGAGTCACTGGAAGCAGCCACTTTCATATGACATCTAGAATGGTGTGTGTGTGTGTGTGTGTGTGTGTGTGTGTGTGTGTGTGAAGAAATTTAATTAGGAATGACCACATAAAACTTACTGCATGTGAGGCTGATGCCAGACTGAGATTGGCTGCCTGAATCCTCAGGAAGAGTCGTCCACCCACAAAGAAGGCAGCTTACAAACATTTTGTTTGAACTATAATTGAAAATTGCTCATTAGCCTGTGATCCTTGCCAGATAGGAATGGCAGAGGAATAGAGATGATCCAAAGGAGAGCACTGTTTTTCATTACAGGTTATTTAGTAAGCATGAAAACATCATGGAAATGCTCAACCAACTCAAGTGGCAGATGCTGCAAGAGAAATTTTCAGCATGCTGCAAGAGATATTTTCAGCATCACTGTGTGCCTTACTGTTAAAATTTTTGAGAGCTTAGACTCATAGAAGAGTCAGTTAGTATACTGCTTTCTATTACTGTGATAGTGCTCTTTGGGTTGTTTTTGCTTTTAGGTAATCAGACTTCATTTATTAAAAATTATTTTCGGCAGTGTGTCTGGTGCACTTCCCATTCAAATTGCATAATCTGCAGTGGTCCGCCTTGCACGGTGTTGATTTAGTATTTGATTTGTAATCATAAATTAATTCTGTGTTTTGCTATTGCACTATTCTGTGAGAGCTGTGAATGCATTGCTTTTGGTAGACTACTGGGTCGACCATTAAATATGTGCTCACCATCTGGTTTTACGTCGGGCTCTTATGTTCCCTATCTTGTGAGCTTCCTCCACCACTGAGCAACTGCACATCTGCCTCCTCCTCCTCTTTCACACTCTGTGTCCACCACAGATTCTGGCAAAATGAGACTATAAAGGTAAAAAACTAGAGAGAATTGAGCTCACATGGAGACTTACCAACAGTTAATCGTCCAGTGTACCCTTCATGACTGGAGTAGGGAAAGTACCATCTGCTGCATACTGTAAGTTGGCTTGCGGACTGTAGATGTAGACAGTGAGCTTGTGGTTCGGGACTGTGTATTGCTATTTGTCTGTTGTGGTGGTGGTGGTGGTTGTTGTCGTTTTCAAGCACTGAAAAGAAAAGTGATAAGCTGCACTATGGTCCATCTATCTACTATTGCAGTCTGCAGTTTTCAGAATATTGTTGCCCATGACAGTTGACTCTGGTGGTACTTCATGTCCATTCCGTATTCAGCTTCTACACAGTCAGTCAGTAAAAGGTATGACAAGATCCCAGCCACATGACATTATGCCTGTATTATGATTTCTACTATTACCATGATAGATGATGATGATGATGATGATGATGATGATTATGAGGTCCCATACTCCGAGGAGTGTAGGGGATGATGCGGGAGACCCGCACCGCTGACTAGGCAAGGTCCTAGTGGAGGTGGTTTGCCATTGCCTTCCTCCGACCGTAATGGGGATGAATGATGAATACGACACAACACCACCCAGTCATCTTGAGGCAGGGAAAATCCATGACCCAGCTGGGGATCGAACCCGGGACCCCATGTGCGGGAAGCGAGAACGCTACCGCAAGACCATGAGCTGCAGACACTACCATGATTGGAACCTCAAAAAACTGTCTCCCTGTTTAAAAAGTTTTTGTGTCAGAAAATCTTAAGTCACTCAGTGGCATACCGGTCACTAAGTTCACTGCTGACTCCATAGATATTGCAGAGGACATTATCAAGAAATCTGAATTATTTGTCTGTTTCAGTTTCGACAGCAGTCTTTGTCTGTGTGTTTTTCTCCTGTGCTCCCTGTTTGCTGGGGATAACCTCTGGATCTACAGTGTGTTGCAATGTTGAATACTGCCACCACTGCATAATGTCCCATTCTCTCCAGTATTTAGGATTCCTTGTGCGCACAGATTGGTACTTAGAGGAACTGCTGTTCTAGTAGTAAGGGGTGAGTGTGTTGGTGTAAATGAAGGTGTGCCTCCTATGCCTTTTTACACTCAGTGTCACCATTGTTATCAAGGATCTGCAATGTTAATTCGGGTTACAGATCTCCTGAACATCTGGTATTGTGCCCTAATCAGTTGTTTACACACAGATCGAGTCACATCCACATACTAAGTGCATTCCAATTCCCAGTTTAGTGTTCTTTGGAATGCTTTCTTCTCCCCTTGTACGTTCATTTATTTCTTTTATTCTGATTTGGTATGAGTACGTGCCAAGCCGACTGTCACCTACCGGAAAGTAGGTCGGCCACATTGAGGGGCTTCAGGTGTTGTAATCCAAACCTTGACTATTTGAAAAGAAGTTGTACGTTCAGCCTCCTTTTCAGCATCATCCCAGCTAGAGGAGAATCCAGTCTCTTGTTTGTTGTTGCTCTGTGGCCTGAATTTTGCGGTATTCATTCCTGTTCAGACAGTGCATAGCTGTTTTCTTCATTGTTTCTAAGCCAAGCAGACACATTGCAAGTAATACACTAAGCGCATCTGCAGAGATGGCACCAAAAACTCCAAACAGCCTGAGGAGCAATCCATGTACTCTTTTTGTAGCATGTGCTGATGTTATCAGTAGCAACATGTGAAGCCTGACACTTGCTCAGTAACACTCAATAGCAGTTAAATAGCCTTGTTATACAGTTGTGTTGATTGCAGTGGTGCCTGACTAAGTGTATCCTGCTTTTGTATTACTTTTCGACCTCTCTTATCCACTTCCTCTAGATGAGTGCTGAAACTGAATTGCTCATCCACCTATGTATCTCGATACATTAGTGAAAATAATCAGTTTTTGAAAATGTTATGTAATTGGAAGGATAAAAATCTACACACCAAGTGGTGGCAGGAAAATACACACACAAAGATATTTAAATATGAAAGCTTTTGGAACCAGTGGCTCCTCCTCTTGGTAGAAAGGTAGAAGTGGAAGGAAGAGGGGTGAAGGAAGAGGACTGGTGAGGTTTAAGAAATGGAGAGATTTCAGAAAAGTCACCCAGAATCCTGGGTCAGGAGAGACTTACTGGATTGGATGAGATGGAAAGACTGATTGTTGTGGGCGGGTGGAAGATAGGGTAATATACAAGACAGAGATTACTGCCAAAACATTGTGCATGAGTTAACAAGAGCAGAAAGCTAAGTGCATTGCATGTGATAGAGGTGAGAGAGAGGAGGAGGAGGAGGGGGGGGGGGAGGCAAATAGACAGGTCAAAAACGCAAGATACAGAAAATGAAAAGGGATTGAAGAAAGGAATAGCTACTGTGAAGGAATGGCGAGACTGACGAAATTAACGTAGTTGAGGCCAGGTAGATGGCAAGAATGAAGGACATGTTGTAGTGCCGGTCCCCACCTGCAGTGTACTGAGAAACTGGTGTCTGGGGGAAGAATCCAGATGGCACTTGTGGTGCAACAGGCACTGAAGCCACGACTGTCATGTTGTAGAGCATGCTGTGCAACAGGGTACTGCACCCTCTGCATAGGTCTATTCATCCTAACTTGTAACTTGTTGGTAGTCATACAAATGTACAAGGGTGGTCGAAAAGTTCATGGAACGGAAAAAAAGTACTTACATTACTGAAATTTTTTTAAATTTTCAGTGTAGTCTCCTTGTAGGTTAACGCACTTCGTCCAACCATGTTCAAGCGCCTTCATCCCATCTCGAAAACGAGTGTGGCAACAATTCATACCTTAGTTCGCGTAATTTTGCCAAGGTGACAGTGTGGGGGCTCGCGTCAAGAGTCGCGGCACCCATCTTGCAGATAATTTTTTCATATCTAATTCTTCATTTAAAATGTGATATACCCTTTCAGATGGCATCTGGCAAGTGTGAGCAGTTTGATGTACTTTCAATCAGTGATCCTGCATGACCATTTTGTGCACTTTTGCAGTGATTTCTGGAGTAGTGACACGTCTTGGCCAACCAGTGTGCAGATCATCATCTAAGCTCTCCTGATCAAATTTAAATTCATTTGTCCACTTGGCAACAGTTGAATATGAAGGAGCAGAGTCCCCCAGTGTCTTCTGGAAATTGACGTGAATGTCCTTTGCTTTTATGCCTTTCTTTACGAAATACTTAACCACTGCGTGAATCACAATTTCTTTCCGTCTTCGCAAATCACTTCGCAGGAACAACAACTGCCATGTCACTGCCACAGCTCTCTTCCAAGAGCACTGATGTGGCATGTGTTTACAGGTAACAGTCCAATGACTATCATGTGAACAACTCGCACTAGCACTGACCTCTCCTGGTGATTCTGAGAACTTTTAAAACCACCCATTTAAAAGCCAAAACAGTGTTTACATAATAGCTGGTATACGGCGTATTATTTCACAGGTGGCTTTCCTTTTGATAGTACATGTTTTGCCAGTTAAAGGGCAGGTATAGGTTGTGATCGTAGGGTACATAGGCCAAGTCTTATAGTGGGGGCAGTCACAGGGGTAGGATCCATAGGGTAGGGAAAGTGGTGCAGGAGTAGTATAGAGTCTAACAAGGATATTGCGGAGATTTGGAGGGAAACAAAAAGCTATTCTAAGTGTGGTGGGGAGAATGTCAGACAGAGTGGACCTCATTTCAGAGGGTGTTTCTAGGAAGACATAGCCTAATTGAAGTAGCTAATTAATACTTCCAAGCCCAGGATAATACTGAGTGACAAGTGGTGTGTTCCGAAGTTGTTTTTTAGAGGGATCAGCAGTACCAGGATTGGATGTGATGGTCCATAAAATCACCTTTTGAGGTAGGCTCATGGGGTAATTATGTTCAGTGAAGGCTGAGGTGTGAATTGATGTATTGCTATAACGCATCTGTCTTTGGACAAATATGCTTGTCTCGAATACCAAGGCTATATGGGAGGGACATTTGATGTTGAAAGGATGACAACTGTCCAAATGGAAGTATTGTTGTTTATTAGTAGGTTTAATGTGAACAGAAATGTGTAACAGACCTGTGGCGAGGATGAGTACAATGTAAAGAAAGTAGCGTGGGATTTGGAATAGGGCCATGTTAAAGTTAATTGGGAAAATGTGTTTTCCAAGAATTTTAACAGGTGAGCCTCACAATGAGTCCATATCACAAAGATGTCACAATGTATCTAAACCATACCAGAAGTGGGAGGCTTATGGATCCCAGGAAAACCCCCTCCAAATGGCCCATGGAAAAGTTGGCATAGGAAGGAGCTATCCTAGTTCCATAGCTGTGCCACTGATCTATTTGTATGTCTAACCCCAAAGGTGAAGTAGTTTTTAGTAAGTATAAAGTTGATTAAGGGGAGCAAGAAGGATGTCATAGGTTTTGAATTAGGTGGATGCTGAC
Organism: Schistocerca cancellata; assembly: GCF_023864275.1. Lineage (NCBI taxonomy): Eukaryota > Metazoa > Arthropoda > Insecta > Orthoptera > Acrididae > Schistocerca > Schistocerca cancellata. Next base: position 583,506,309 of record NC_064628.1, on the reverse strand, counting down.
TGAGGAGGTGTTGAGCAGCAGACTGACCTTGTACATGCTGGATGTTGGTTAGAGGGTGGTGGTGTCAGTGGTGACAAGCAAAGTGTGTGGTGGGAGTGGGACAGGCACAGATTTCAGATGATCCAGAAAATGGTTGCTGTGTTTAATAAAGGAGGGGAGTCTTTGTGCTTTATGTTTCAGGTGTTGATCAACAAGGCCAGGTATATGTTTGGAGGGTGCTTTGAAGCTAACAGCAGTAGGATGGCCAGGTTGGTTGGTTTTGTGGAGCTGAGGAAGAAGGTAAAAGGTGGGGTTACGGTTTTGGTTGGAGTAAAAAGTTCTGTGGATTGATATGTTAGTCCTTGTGATGGCCCTGAGATTTTAAGGAGGGATTGTAGGTCAGTTTGAATCACAGGAATGGGTGTCAGACAGCTGGTATAGACCTTCATTTACATACCCCCATTAGTCAAGTACAACAGCGGTAGATCTCTTCTCGACTGGTAGAATGATGATGGAGTCATCAGGTTTTAGGGAATGAAGAGTTCTGCAGAGGCCAGGTTAGGGACATGTTGTAGGGGCCTGCGGTAGGATTGTGAAGCAATGATGGATGTGGAGAATTCTTGGAAGGCTTATAAGGGATGATTTTGAGACAGTGGTGGTGGATCAAGTTGGGATCGTGGCCAGAACTGTTCAAGGCAGGGTTTAGTGTCAGGTTTGCTGTTGAAAAGGTTTTCTGATTGGGTTGCAAAATGTTAAGAGGGTGAGTCAAATGAAAACCTTAAGTTTGTAATAACCAATCGAAATTTTGCGCCGTTATCCTGTAAGTTCGTAAGCTTGCTACAAATAGCATACAGAATGGCCTGTAGTTGGCAGCACAGTGCAGATGCACACATACTGTCACAGTATCAGTGTAAAGATGGCTGCCCCACTTGCGACTTTCACCAGGGAAGAACAGCGTTCTGTTATTCGGTTTTTGCGTAGTGAAGGTGTGAAACCTATTGAAATTCATCAGCGAGTGAAGGTTCAGTACGGTGATGCTTGTTTGTCACAGCAGCAAGTCTATGAATGTAGTAGGAAGTTCGCAAATGGTGTGACTTCAGTGGAAGATGCTTCTCGTCCAGGTCAGGCACAACGAGTTGTGACTCCACAGAACATTGCAGCAGTTGAAGCCATAGTGAAGGAAAACTGCTGAGTGACACTGAATGACATAGCAGCATGTTTACAGATTAGTCATGGGTCGGCACATGACATTGTGCATGATGTGCTCCAATTTCACAAAGTGTCTGCAAGATGGGTGCCATGGCAGCTGACTCCTAAAATGAGAGAATGATGTGTTGGTGCTTGTGAAGAACTTCTTTAGCGCTTTGAACGAGAAGGTGATGGCTTCCTTGCAAGAATCGTTACTGGGGACGAAACCTGGGTTCACTTCCACCAACCTGCATTTTGTGTGTCTTCCTCATCCACCATACTCACCAGACCTTGCCCCAAGTGATCTCCATATGTTTGGACCACTCAAAGACGCAATAGGAGGAAAGAAGTTCCATTCTGATGAAGAGGTACGCCACACGGTGCATGAGTGGTTGTGCCAACTACCAAAATAATTTTTTTCTAAGGGAATTTATGCACTTTGTAAGTGCTGGAGGACTTGCATTGAGTGCGGGGAGATTATGTTGAAAAGTGATACCACTTTGTACCACTTCTGCACAATAAATAACATGTAAAAAATATTTAAGGTTTTCATTTGACTCGCCCTCGTATTTCCAGATGATCTGGATACAGATTTTCTTTTTATGGGAGTGTTATTAAGTCACATTAGTAGATCTCTTAACAACATGTCTGTATTTTTTTAAATAGCTTACTTTACGCTTTGGTACCAATTGTGCACTTCTTTAACTGCAATGTAATGTAACCTGCTTCAATATTGCTTCTTGAGTTATCCTTTATGAGGACCATTATGTCATCAGAATATGCCCTCTCTTCTTGGAATGAATCGAGCATAAAATTCAGAAGCAAAGGGAGACAAATGGCTCCTTGTGTGCTGCCTTTGGAGAGCTTAATGTTGAACTGTTATCTCTCTGTCTTGTCAGTAACCTTTTAGACAGTTGTGTAGAGCTGTAGGGCAGTCCAACTCTCTTTGATGTGAAAGAGTTCAGCACCCCAGCAATGTCTGTCATTATGGTTGCTACATAGTTGTGTGGAGCATTTCGTACTAAGGATGTTGCTTCATTCCTAGAATAATCTTTCTTTGACTTCCCTTTCCTAAGGCCAAAGTGGTGATGACTGACTCCGTACAGCACTCTTTGCACCTTCAATTTGCAACATAGCAATTTTTTCAACACATAAGGAAAATTGTGTAACAGTAGATTAACCTATAGAACTTTGGAACAAAAGGGCCCTGGTGCTCACACTTCTTTAAGATTATTACATTTTCCTCTTTCAATAATGTTGATATTATGTCCCGTAGGAGACATTCGTTGTTCAGCTGACTGACTTGTGGACTGATCTGCGCATAAAAAGACTGCCAAACTTCCACAGGAATGCCATAGAGACCCAGTTTTTTAATTATATTTTCAGTATTTCTTTTTGGACTTCATTGTTCACAAAAGGACACACTACACGTTCACTTATGTACATCTCTCTATTTTTATTGTGAAGTCTCCTATATTTTGCATGTTTGGCCACACACATTGCACACATTGGTCTCCAAAAATATGGTCTGAAAACTACAAATCCATTAATAACCAATCTGGTTGTGCTCAGTTCATACTTCTACTCTTACTCTTCAAAATTGACAACATTATCACTAATTTTACTTTTTGACATACAGTTTTGTATGGTATGCCCCAAGGATCAAGATGTAGAGTCTGTAAATTATTTCCAACTCTCCATTCTTACTGGTCACAAATTTTCTTGAAACTGTTGCCTCAGGTTCCTGTTCTGTAGCAGTCTACAAATGGTATCTTTCACAGTGTTGTTTTTCTGGTAAAATTTTGTTGTTTTGGTGACCTTTAGAGGCTCTTGCATGAATATTGTCTGTCAGAGTGCTGGAATTGCTAGCTGCTTATATTGTACTAACTAGGTGTTTTGCTTTCATTTCTGTGTTATTATGTAATTGGCATTGTGGCTTCATCTGATTTAAATTGTATTGATACTAATAATAATAAATGTTTTTACCACTAGTTCATTACTAGCTACTTGTTCAGTGTCCAGCCTTGGGACATGGATTTGATGTGAAGGTTACTTATTTAAAATGTTTGGATTCACTTAAAGAGACCTCCTTCGATAAGATGCAGGACCTGTTCATGTGGTTCCATTTTTAAAGCCTATCCAGTTCAGGTGGTCCTACTGGTAGCTAGGCTACCACCAGCATACTCTCAGCCTCAACAACACACACACACACACACACACACACACACACACACACACACACACACACACAGTTCTGCCATATCCTCCAATTCTCTATTCTTTCTTTCCATCACCCATGATTTCTATCCTTCACTCTATCATTGAAGCTCTCATCCTTTATACTTTCTAATAATTCCCATCTTCTCAATCCCACCTAACTGGTCCTCTTCCTAACAGTCTTTGTTCTCTGAGCCTTCTACCTCTGAACCTTGATACCTCCTCCCATTGCATATCTTTTCTGGCCCTGGTTAACAGTGATGCACAGCAGTACGGATAGGTTTACTGATGGAGAGATTGCCTAAAAGCACCTTGTGTATGTGTTCACTGCATTTAATGGAAGAGCAGCATGACAACACTATGCTGATAAGTTCCTCCATTGACAGCAACCCTATTACACTACTTTTCCATCTGTTTGAGGGTTGGTTGCATTTCTTTATGTTTTATGGTACCTTATTACAGGCTTTCTCACTGTGTGAAGGTGCTTTCCCATGGGGTGACACATTAAATAAATCGTAATTAAATCATTAGCCTGTAAGGAGCCACTGGAGACCACCACTTGAGCAATATCTGTGAACAACCTTTGAAATTTTGTCAGTGAAGTTTGGTTTACATGGTGTATGACAGAAAGAACATAAATACAGAGTTATTTGAATTATCCTTTGACAATAATTGCATGTACTTCGACTTTTCTGTAACAAAACAATGGAATATAGAAATAACAAGTCTGTCCCAAGTTCTGTTGGAATCTCGGTGAACAATCATACAACAGAAGTTATGGTACTGCAAACATCTTGCTTGATACAACTTTGGTGTAGAAATATTATGATTTCAATGCAGGAAATTAACTCGAAAGAAATTGAAGAAATCTATTAGGACAGGAAACTAAATGGAGTGAATGTTTAAGGAAAAGTAAAGAACATATAACATGCAACCTTAACTCTAGAGCAGGTGAGCTCTTAAATGTTAGAGGAGCAGGCACACAGTGTATTATGCACACATTGATGATAAGTGGTGTGGTAGGTGGCTGTTGAATGCTGTTGTTGTTGTTGTTGTTGTTGTTGTTGTTGTGGTCTTCAGTCCTGAGACTGGTTTGATGCAGCTCTCCTTGCTACTCTATCCTGTGCAAGCTTCTTCATCTCCCAGTACCTACTGCAGCCTACATCCTTCTGAATTTGCGTAGTGTATTCATCTCTTGGTCTCCCCCTACGATTTTTACCCTCCACGCTGCCCTCCAATACTAAATTTGTGATTCCTTGATGCCTCAGAACATGTCCTACCAACCGATCCCTTCTTCTAGTCAAGTTGTGCCACAAACTTCTCTTCTCCCCAATCCTATTCAATACTTCCTCATTAGTTATGTGATCTACCCATCTAATCTTCAGCATTTTTCTGTAGCACCACATTTCGAAAGCTTCTATTCTCTTCTTGTCCAAACTATTTACCGTCCATGTTTCACTTCCATACATGGCTACACTCCATACAAATACTTTCAGAAACGACTTTCTGACACTTAAATCTATACTCGATGTTAGCAAATTTCTCTTCTTCAGAAACGCTTGCCTTGCCATTGCCAGTCTACATTTTATATCCTCTCTACTTCGACCATCATCAGTTATTTTGCTCCCCAAATAGCAAAACTCCTTTACTACTTTAAGTGTCTCATTTCCTAATCTAATACCCTCAACATCACCCGACTTAATTCGACTACATTCCATTATCCTCGTTTTGCTTTTGTTGATGTTCATCTTATATCATCCTTTCAAGACACCATCCATTCCATTCAACTGCTCTTCCAAGTCCTTTGCTGTCTCTGACAGAATTACAATGTCATCGGCGAACCTCAAAGTTTTTATTTCTTCTCCATCGATTTTAATACCTACTCTGAATTTTTCTTTTGTTTCCTACACTGCTTGCTCAATATACAGATTGAATAGCATCGGGGAGAGGCTACAACCCTGTCTTACTCCCTTCCCAACCACTGTTTCCCTTTCATGTCCCTCGACTCTTATAACTGCCATCTGGTTTCTGTGCAAATTGTAAATAGCCTTTCGCTCCCTGTATTTTACCCCTGCCACCTTTGCTGAATGCTGTTGATTTATAATTTATTGCATTTTTTGCTGAGAACTGTTGTTTGATAATGATTTTTGCAAACAGATTTATTAAAAGAGGAATATTTTATTATTGGGGAACTATTCTTTGCTAAATTCCACGTCTACCTTTTTTCTTCATTGATTGCTCTTTCTGTTTAAAAGCCATTTCTATTATTCCTAATTTGTGACACTGTAATACTGATTACATGAGTTGCCAAAATACACTTTTAAATATTAGCATCAACGTGTGATACAATGTGGTGGACATTGCAGTTTGTAAAATGAATTTATGGACAACGTTTTTCTCATGTAACCCATTCACTAGGTGCATACCTCTTACCATGCTTCTACGACAGTAAAATGGAGATTGATTTATTACATGTGCTTAAATATCTCATTAAAATGCTGTTTCTAAGTTGTAGTAGTTCCCACAGTAGAACAGAAATTGCTTCATTATTCTCTTTGCAGCAGTAAACCAACTAATTGACTCTGGAACACAACAGTAGTAGTAGTAGTAATAGTAGTAGCAGTCTTAAAACACAAAGAGTTTACAGCCGGAAGTTGTCCAATTTCTGCCATTTCAGAAGTAAGGAGTCCAGTAATCAAATGATTTTAAAACAACAAGTTTTTTGTACATATCTTAATTTAGTCGATTTTAAATTGGAGCGCAGGGTGCAGCAAGTGTCGTTAGGGAGGGTAGTAATGCACAGCCAACATGTTTTTGTAATAATTATCTACCCTCATTGTGGTGAGGTAACTTTATTATCATTTGTCTTTCATCATTTAGAAGGGGAACTGTTCAAAGGACGATTAGTGAGGCGTTTATGTTGATATTTCATAGTGGTGGTGGTGGTGATAACGCGGGCAGGGGGGGGGGAGGGAGGGGGGGAGAAATTAACTAATATCTGATTGCACTAAGGTGTGATGTTCTCAGAAAGGTTGAGAATCACTGATCTAGTATAATGTGAGGTTTTGTAGTGGCCTCATCCAATGTTCCTTCATTGCGCACTGTGGACGTTAGTAAAACAGATTTTTTTGCATTTAGCTACATACAGTACAAGAGCAATGTCTTTCTGGTATTCAAGAACTGTGGATCCGATTTCTCCGCTCTTGTTGGGAAAAAAATTCACGTGGAATTTTTTATTATCTTTCCTTAAGGTTACTACATAAGTCTTTGTTTCGAAAGTTGAGAGAGAGCCAGTGGATAGCTAGTATACCAGTCACTAGTGTCACATTTCTACTTGTGTCTGTTATCAGCTCAGTCAGTCAGATGGCTTGTTAGAAACACAAAATTGTCCTTCTGGTTATTTGCCACAAAACACTTCCAACAAACCAAAGTAGAATGGCTAAACATTGCACAGAGCATGTATTGTGATGCCATATTTGGCTGGTTTGCTGGGAATGTATCGTTGTCTGGAGCTGCAACGACCTCTGAATTCTTCTAGTTTCTCGTCAGTAGTAATACGAGGTGCATTCAAGTTCTAAGCCCTTCGATTTTTTTTCTGATTAACTACTCACCCGAAATCGATGAAACTGGCGTTACTTCTCGACGTAATCGCCCTGCAGCCGTACACATTTTTCACAACGCTGACGCCATGATTCCATGGCAGCAGCGAAGGCTTCTTTAGGAGTCTGTTTTGACCACTGGAAAATCGCTGAGGCAATAGCAGCACAGCTGGTGAATATGCGGCCACGGAGAGTGTCTTTCATTGTTGGAAAAAGCCAGAAGTCACTAGGAGCCAGGTCAGGTGAGTAGGGAGCATGAGGAATCACTTCAAAGTTGTTATCACGAAGAAACTGTTGCGTAACGTTAGCTCGATGTGCGGGTGCGTTGTCTTGGTGAAACAGCACACGCGCAGCCCTTCCCGGACGTTTTTGTTGCAGTGTAGGAAGGAATTTGTTCTTCAAAACATTTTCGTAGGATGCACCTGTTACCATAGTGCCCTTTGGAATGCAATGGGTAAGGATTGCGCCCTCGCTGACCCAGAACATGGACACTATCATTTTTTCAGCGCTTGTGGTTACCCGAAATTTTTTTGGTGGCGGTGAATCTGTGTGCTTCCATTGAGCTGACTGGCGCTTTGTTTCTGGATTGAAAAATGGCATCCACGTCTCATCCATTGTCACAACCGACGAAAAGAAAGTCCCATTCATGCTGTTGTTGCGCACCAACATTGCTTGGCAACATGCCACACGGGCAGCCATGTGGTCGTCTGGCAGCATTCGTGGCACCCACCTGGATGACACTTTCCGCATTTTCAGGTAGTCATGCGGGATTGTGTGCACAGAACCCACAGAAATGCCAACTCTGGAGGCGATCTGTTCAACAGTCATTCGGCGATCCCCCAAAACAATTCTATCCACTTTCTCGATCATGTCGTCAGACCGGCTTGTGCGAGCCCAAGGTTGTTTCGGTTTGTTGTCACACGATGTTCTGCCTTCATTAAACTGTCGCACCCACGAACGCACTTCGGACACATCCATAACTCCATCACCACATGTCTCCTTCAACTGTCGATGAATTTCAATTGGTTTCACACCACGCAAATTCAGAAAACGAATGATTGCACGCTGTTCAAATAAGGAAAACGTCGCCATTTTAAGTATTTAAAACAGTTCTCATTCTCTCCGCTGGCGGTAAAATTCCATCTGCCGTATGGTGCTGCCATTTCTGCGATGTATTGACAATGAATGCGGCCTCATTTTAAAACAATGCGCATGTTCCTATCTCTTTCCAATCCGGAGAAAAAAAATCGGAGGCCTTAGAACTTGAATGCACCTCGTAAAATGCTCAAAGATTGAACCATTCATGTACCGTAATTACTCGAATCTAAGCCGCACTTTTTTTCCGATTTTTGAAATCCAAAAAACCGCCTGCGGCTTAGAATCGAGTGCAACATAAGAGGAAGTTCTGAAAAATGTTGGCAGGTGCCACCACAACTAACTTCTGCCATCTAATATATGTAGCACTACACAGCCATGCTTTGCAGTCACAAAGATAAATACTGGCTCCAAAACCTCTGTGCCAGTAAATAAATTAAAAAAAAGGTGGAAAACGAGCTTTTTTTCTCCACCCCAAGTTTCGACCACTGCGTTTCTATACATTATCCAAGGAAGTAAATACAAATTCCGTATTGTTCATCTTCGAATGTAGCAGTCTTTCAATGTACTATGAAAATCCGACTGGCAAGACTGTTCGGGATGTTTGTCAATATGGCCAACTCTACGTTCTGAATTTTTTCCTACCTGTGAGAAGATATGGTTGCTAATAGTAACTTTTATGAATTGTGAGTCACATGCAGTATTCTCTTCATCATAAGAATAATACGAATATAAACATTTTGCCATGTATTGTGTCGTGTTTGCTGCTATATCATTTAAATCCTGTCTGCCTAATAAACTACGAAATTAGATGAGACAACAGTAAACGCGGAAGAATGTACATATCATGTCATGTTCATATTCGTATTATTCTTATGCCTAATAGTGATACAGTCAGAAATAAAGCACGGCAATTGACTAGATTTTTAAATCTAAGATGACTCTAATTTCTGTACAGAATGTTATGTACTAAAGAGGCGTGTGCAAAGATTTTCAAACGGAGAAAAATTTTCGCTAAACTCTCGTTCAGAACATCATCTATCATACGCAGTCTATTATCTGGTTCTTGTTGATCCTGTAGCACGCACAAAAGTAAGCCATGCCGCGAGCGGCGACAGGCCGTAAACACTCATTATCAGAATGCGGCAAACAATGCATGACACAGTACAATAATGCGTTTTCAGCTTAGTGACGTAAACACCTATAACAAAGAGAACGGCAGTTATCAGATCAAAGAAAAATAAGCAATCAATTCAATCCAGATGAAGCACGTGAAAAAGGAAGGCTGCCGGTTCCCGTATAAATATGGACGGAGCGCCTGACGCATAGCAATGGCTACCTGGTAAAGCGTAACTGCTAAACTTAAGACTCGAACCACACTACTGTAGCTATATTGTCATTCATTCGACCTAAAAACTTAAATTTCATGGTGAGCGGCTGCTCATAAGCCACCCATCACGCCGGTAAATGCCAAACGATGGCTTGCTTGTTGTAAGGACTGTAAACATTGGACGATTGAACAGCGGAAAAACGTTGTGCGGAATGACAAATCACGGTACATAATGTGGTAATCCGATGGTTGGGGGTGGGTATGGCAAATGCCCAGTGAACGTCATCTGCCAGTGTGTGTAGTGGCAACAGTGAAATTCGGAGGCGGTGGTGTTGTGTGGTCGTGTTTTTCATGGAGGGGGCTTGCACACCTTGTTGTTTTGCGTGGCACTATCACAGCACAGGCCTACATTGATGTTTTAAGCACCTTCTTACTTCCCGCTGTTGAAGAGCAATTTGGGGATGGCGATTGCATCTATCAACAGGATTCAACATCTGTTCAAAATGCACGGCCTGTGGCAGCGTGGGTTACACAACAATAACATCCCTGTAATCGACTGGCCTGCACAGAGTCGGCCTGAATACTATAGAACACCTTTGAGATGTTTTGAATACAGACTTCGTGCCAGGCCTCACCTACCGACATCGATATCTCTCCGCAGTTCAGCACTCCGTGAAGAATGGGCTGCGATTCACCAAGAAACCTTCCAGCACGTGATTGAACACCAAGTGGGGTAGTGCAGTGGTTAGCACACTGGACTTGCATTTGGGAGGACGACGGGTCAAACCCGTCTCCAGCCATCCTGATTTAGGTTTTCTATGATTACCCTAAATCGTTTCAGGCAAATGCTGGGATGGTTCCTTTGAAAGGGCACGGCCGATTTCCTTTCCAATCCTTCCCTAATCCGAGCTTGTCTCCCGTCTCTAATGAGCTCGTTGTCGACGGGACGTTAAACACTAATCTCCTTCTCGTCCTCCACATGATTGAATATATGCCTGCGAGAGTGGAATCTGTCATCAAGGCTATGAGTGGCCCAGCACCATATAGAATTCCAGAATTACCGATGGAGGACGCCACGATCTTGTAAGTAATTTTCAGCTAGGTGCCCGAATACCTTCGATCACATAGTGTACGTCTGTAAGTTCCAGCCACAGTCCTATATTAGATGCTGCGTTGTGTTTGGAGTGTCCCTATTTTCGTGTTTCCAAAGGCGACAATCTAGCAGCCCAGCATTGCCCATGAGCAGTATCAGACTCCAATAAGACACGGTGCAAGACCATCCGAAATGGCATTACCGCGGCATGCCCGGAAGATAATTAACAATATTTATGCAGGCCATGACATCTGTGCAGAAAGTCGCCACTGATGGGGAAATTCTTCATTTTCGCAATGTGATTGTGCCTATGAACATCGGACCATCAGACACATTGTAAACAAGCTGTAGCAGAAAAGCTTAGCGGAAATCTATTTCTTTGAAGTGGCAGAGGCAGCCCTTGAATGGGTTGGAAAAACAGGACTGCAGCATCGTAATCTACAGACTTTACACCCGAGGTTGCCATATTCTGGCATCGGTAATGTCTGTCACGTGACCAAAGCCGTACTTCCAAAATGACCGACATCAATGTTTCGTTTCGACACCGTGGTGTCATTGAATTACTTGTTGAAGAAGGAAAATGTGCAGCTTAAATACGTCTCAGACTTCATCATGCTCACAGAGATGTCTGCATGGGCGGTGCCAGCGTTGTTAGGAGATGGGTGAAACATTTCAAAGATGGAAACACAAGTATCCAAGATGAGCCTCGTAGAGGTCGGTCTCGAACTGCCCCATGGAAAGCAACAGGGGAAGATTCTGACTGATTTTCTTAACCTGGACAAACCATAAATTCTGTCCGCTATGCCCAGACACTTTCGAAGGTCCGTCGTGTACTACGCGATAAAAACACTGAGAAGGAGGTCATCCTGAAACAGGATAACGCACGTCCTCACAGTGCTCGTGTCAGTGTGCAGAAAATCAGGACATTTTGGTGGGAAACTCTTTCATATCCTGCGTGCAGTTTCGGAGACGATGGAGGATGTTTGGATGTTTGGCAGTTAGTGCGTCAGTCTTGGTGAAGCTAGAACGGAGTTCTATCGTAAGAGCATTTTCAGACTTGCAGAACAGTGGAAAAAGGTGTGCAAAGAAATGGAAATATGTTGAAAAGTAACATAAAGTAAGTAGATTAAAATGATGTGCTTGGTTTGTCTAACAAGTAAAGATTACACATTTTAAAAAAATGTACTCTTAACTTTCAGTATGGCCAGTAGATAGTGTTCTAGTTTTATTTATTTCGTAAAATTAAGCAATTTATGTACGTCAGTTCTGTTTTTATTCACATACGCTAATTAAATAATAAGTCAAAAATACGAGGAGAGGCCTGAATTCCAAAGGGAGAAAAAAATCATCTTTCATGAGGACACTGCACCTGCTCACAAGGTATTTTTCAGTGGGAGAATGGGAAGGCGGAAGTTGGAAATGTTGGGCATTCACAATGTTTACTGTATTTAGTACTTTTCGACATCCATCTGTTACCATATCCCAGCTCAAAAACGTTGGGATCACAAAGATGTCATGGCAGCCGTAAATAGGTATTCTGCAGGCCTCCCTGAATCGCACTTCTAGGATGGAATCTGTTCATTGAAAAACCATTGAACAAATTACACTAACGTAAAAGTGAACTACACAGAAAAATAAGTACAATTTGTTACGTACAGCCGTAAATACATTATCCTCGTATTGTATACTGGGCGTGTTTATGGCCTATGTGTAGTGCAGCAAATAAGGAAGCAGACAGAAACAACATAATTTGTAAAAGTATTGGATATGTTATTTTACACTTAATTTAGCGTAATTAGGATAACTGTTTTTTGAAAATTTTATATAGGAAAAGAAGCTTAAGCGTATAAGCTTCAGTTCTTGTGGTGAATTTTCAGTCAGAGGTCTGCGAAGGTATTTCTTGAAGGATGTAATGACGGAGTTTGGTTCCCTGTGGCTCCGCCCTCTCACTGCTGAACGAGCAGATCGCTGCAGCAGTATTGCCGTTGATATACAAGCTTAGACTGTAGATAACGGAAGAGAGAGAATCGGTTGTGTGGGGCTAGACCTTCCTCCAGCAGCTAGTGGCTACCGCGCAAAGTTGGAGTCGATGGGATGAGACGCGCTGCGCACCCCTGCCTGCGGTCGGGGCAATGAAGGACTTCCTCCTTACGGCGCGCAGGATACGGCTCATTGCAGAGGAAACGGCTCATCAACAGAGGTTTTTCCCTGCTTTCCCCCGACGTAGATGATAGAGTCTGAACTTTCTTCAATACGCGCTCTTGTTCTGGGCGTCGGATGCCACCCTTGTACACCGTCGTTTCGGGGCACTCGTCCTTAAATTTGCTAGTCTGCTCAAACGGGCTGTGCTACGTGTTGGCACTGAAGTGTAGCCCTGCACGACGTATCATGCAAAAAATAAGGAAACCCTGCGGAAAACGGAGCGCTACTTAATTTTCAGATGCTGTGAAATAAAAGACGTGTCTGTTATGTCTTGCATGCATTCAGATGTACGGCACTAAGCACAAAGAAAACTTTTTTGTGAGTCTCACTCGCTTTTTCCTGACTCTCGGTATGCGTAGTACCGAATGTATCAGAAATACCTTTACAAACTTTGGCGCCGTTTCTCATCAGTTCAGGAAGTAAGTCCACGTTGACATATTTCCCAATTTCTCTCTTTTTTGTTGCTATTGAAAGAATGAGAAATTAATAACACATGGTCAAAATCTCCTCATCTTGGTTCTACATGTACATGCACTTAACAGATGTTTGTGGGAGTATTAAAATGCTTCATGCTAGACACCAGCAAAAGTTCAGTATTGCATGGTCTGGAAATTCCAGACGTTCTCCCAACATAGCATAAGTTGAAAGTACCCGATAATAGAAGCAAAACCAGCTTTTAGACATGGGTTGTAAAATGGATACCTTAAGAGCCTTCATCTTAGCTGCTGTGAAACACATCTCTTCTACTGAACAAGTTCTCGTGGCTCCTAAGGTATTCATTTTACAGCCCTTTTTTACTAGATCTTTTTGCTACTAGGATCTTGGTTCTACATGTACTTAACAGATGGTTGTGGGAGTATTAAAATGCTTCATGCTAGACACCAGCAGAAGTTCAATATTGCATGGTCTGCAACTGTGCGTATTAATTATGATTCACCCTGTATATACTTCGTGATCTGAAACAGTCTGGAAAGCTTGTAAGGGTGTTGCAGGGTACGTTGTGCGTGTTCTTCGTTTGGTTTCCTAAAACCGAACAAGAGAGCGATTCAAAATCAGGACGTGGACCGGCAGTAACGATCGTACCCGAACTACGGGCTGAGCAGTCTCGTGCGCTGTCGTGTACGATATAAGAACACCTAATGCTAACTGCTCTGTTCGGACTTCGCGCGCAACAGCTTGGTGGGAAAACTTCAGTGCTACTTCACTCGGAAACGGCGCAACATATCAAATTCTTTCTCAACAGCTGTTATTTCTCAGCATAACCCTGCAACACCCTGAAAAGCTTTTCAGTCTGTTTCTGACCACGCTGCACGTGGGAGGACCAGTTCCATGGCCACTTGTCTTCTCGTTGCAGAGGCCTCAACCCAGCAGATTATTATCTATATGTGATCGCTCAACTTTTCGCGTCGGTGCGATTGATTAGTAGTGCGCTTCCGGATGTTGGGGCGAGTCGTCGTTTCCGCTTAAGGCACAATGTTCGACGACCGGTCCAGCCGTCGTCTTCAGGTGCTGGACGTTCCATAGTCTGGCTGCGGTCCGGCCAGCGACATCTGAAAAAGAAGGCTGGGTCGGTCGTCGAAATATTGTGCATAAAATGGAAACAACTCGGCAGAATACATAGACGCATACTAGTAACTATCTATAGGGGCGCAGGCTTTCCTAGATGCATCGTGTCGTGGTAGTCTGCAAAATCATTCAGCGTCTTTTAATATTGTTTAAAAGAGTGCGACATTCTCTCACGTAACGAATGCTTACCGGCGTTGAAGAGAGCAGAGAATGTTTTGAACAGTTGCTGTGAGTTTCTGACGTCAAAACATTGTGATATGTTATGTAATTCATGAATCAAAAAGTGAAGCATTTTCGAACATACATATACAAACTTATTTCGTATTTTGGTGTGAGGAATCCGCTCCTACAGTGTATAAAACATTCTTAAGTCGTCCTAATCTGTACTGCTGCATAAAGACAAGGCGTCTTTTAACGTTGTTAGCAAAAATCTCGTAAAGTTCTTGACTGATTTTTGCACGATACTCTAACAAACGTTCGGACGGACACAGGTTACACATTTCCTAAATATATACTCTTCATAAATATAGACGCTATTTAAAGGGGAAAGTTCTTAGGAAAAATCCCGAAAAGTTCTTGGCCGATTTACGTCAAATTTTTACACTGTACTCTAATAAACTTGTGGACATAGGCTACCCATTTTCTTGATATATAAACATGTGTGTATTATATAAAAGGGAAATGTTATTAGCAAAAGTATCGAAAAGTTGTTGACCCATTTACTTCAAATTTAATATGACACTCTAATAAAGATTCACACGGACATAGGCTATATATTTTTTTAACTTATGTTATATATAAAACTATATCACATAACAGGGAAACGTTGTTAGCAAAAATCTCGAAAAGTTCTTGACCAGTTTACTTCAAATTATTACTATTCCAGCAGACATTTGGCCAGATATAAGCTGTATAATTTTTATGTATATGGTATATACATGCATATATGTATATAATATATTAATGAGAAATGTAGTTAGAAAGGTTCTTGAGCGATGTACTTGAAATTTTTACACTATATTCTAGGAGAAATGTTATTAAAAAGGGACTGGAAATTTTTAGACGATACTCTAAAAAATATTCAGGCGAACATAGGGAACATATGTTTTTTAGACAACAACGTGCAGGCTTTCTGTTAAAATCGACTACGGACATGAAAAAATTGTGCTACGTCGAGCTGTGAAAAGGTGCAGTTTCACTTTTTCTCTGTAGTCTGTTTTAACTGAAATAGCAGGGAATTTAAACATTAGACATATTGTTCCTCGCGTATTTATTCTTTCTCCTTATATATACATATATATAAAGAAAAACTATGTGCAAAACTATGTGCTGTTTTGTTCTCTTCCTCGCAGTCAGTTTTAATAGAAAACATACAAGTCGCATTATGGTTTATCGACTGTTGATTAGAATGCTATTACGGAATCTGAATAGTCCGAAACTTGGTAGTCCTATTAGTTCCCAGATTAAGACAATGCGTAATAACGTCATTGAAGCTGCTATCTTCACGGATGCTGCAGCAAGGGAGGCCTGTCATATTCGTATTCGACTTACCGGTTCATTTTAAGCGACTCCATGTCCCGGTCAAAGATTCGTTAGCGACAACAATAAACAAAGTTGAAAGAGAGGGAAAAAAGGTAAATGGTCAGATGGTGGGAGGAGAGGGGGTGGCGAGGAACTGGATGTAGAGGGGGAGGACGAAGTGGAGAGAGATAGGAGTGAGGAGCAGATGGAGAAATGCAGAGAGAGGGGGAGAGATGGGGTAGGAGCTCATGGACAGAGAGGGGGAGTGATAGGAGAAAGAGATGGAAATGGACAAAGAAAGGGGCAAGAGGAAATGGACAGAGAGAGGGGGAGAAGTGTGTTAAGATATATATAATTTCCAGTTCTCGTACCTGTTTAGCAATTGCGAAGCATTACCGGGTTCGCTATTTCATGTATAATTCAAGGAGAACTGAAGAGTAATGCCTCCCAGATGGCACTGTTGTCTACATATTCTCCGACTGGTGCAATCACATGACTGGCACTCCATAGAATACTGATCACTTTGTGCCATCTCTTCGCCCGCGAAGTAATGAATAGCTTGTACTCATAATGGTATGCTGAATGCTGCGAGTTATTCAGAAAATGGAAAATACGGCATTGCAATTGCATATTAACAGAGCACATCGTTTCTTTTCTTGTAAATTTCAGTTTTAGTCTGATGTTAACCCATAACTTCCTTGTCGAGGTTTGGAGATTCTACGAACCTGCCATATTGGCGTGACTTACAATTAGCGTACGAAGGAGATAGATGCTACTACAGTCTGTCTTTTTTGGGAGTTTGCAGCAAAACGTAGCTCACACCGTTTGTCTTATTTTCCAAAATGTTCGACGACGTTTATCAGTAAAATGATGTATTATCTTCGATTTGATCTACTTGACAAGTGCACTGATGCTTCCGACACTTTTTATCTTCCAAGTTCTTATGTTTCCTGTTTAAAACACTTGGTGCCAATCAAATAAAGAAGAAAAGTACTCAAAGGTTAAATCAAACACGGATGACTTTTATTAATGTGATACGAATTATGAAACTAATCGAAAATGAAAAATGATCGTATCCACAGACGTGCCGTAAAACACCACGTTTGAATGGTCCACTGATATTCAGTGAAAACAAAGAGTCAAACGCCCAGCTCGTAAGTGTGAACGACGTTCTGAGTCAACAAATAACTATTTGAAGTACTGAATGAACGATCGGTCATTCCCAGCGTGTTCATGGTTATTTAATATTGATTGATTGATCGATCGTTTCCAGCATGTTGCATAGTTATTTAATATTGAATACATACTGTGCTGGCATAAACAAGCAAAGTTCAATTATACGAATTCCAGCGAGGGAGTATTGTGGGACCGAAGGAGGCTCGATATCACTGCAAATAATCGCCCAATACGTCGTGTGGGGGTTTAGCGGTGTGTTAACTGCGCCGCCGGTGCACATGTTTATCATTCTGGTTCAAACTGACAGTGGCATACGGATTCATAACCAGATCGCCACATCAGACGAGCAGCTGTTGCTCATTGCACGGCAAGAATCTGGATCAGTGTTTGCACACTAAATGTCATTTACAGCCATCTGAAACTGTTTTCTGGAAGCTAGGGTACGAACAAGGCGGCTGTCGCTTCCAACATACCTTCCACATGTCGTCGTGTTCAGTGTCCGCTTCCGACGGTGTAACGAAAGACGCGATGGTACTAAGTTTTGTTTAGTGATGGGAACGTCAGTGATGGTTTGTTGAGAATGCAACGTGGTCAAAGAGAGGGTCAACTACCGGCCTACAAGCGTACTGAATATATATATTCACCCATAGGACACACAAGATAGTACCGTGTACTATTGCTTGAAATCTGGGAGGAAGGAAGAGCACAGTAATTTTCATGCATGCCGTATCCAGCTGAACCTACTCATAAATTATCAGATCCCGTAGAGCTACCAGATTGCTAGAACGTTCACTTCTACGTTTCACCCGCTGTTCTACATAGTCCCATGCAGTTTCTATTAGATTAAAATCGAGTAATTTAGTGGGTCGGTCTAGCTGCTGTATGGTGCCTGAGTGCCGGCGAACCAGCATGTAGTTTTGTGAACCTGGTTGTCATCATCTTGAAAGAAAAGTGTGTCCACTGAATACTCGTATGAAAATATGGAAGAAAGGACAACACTTTGTCACCGAGAATGAAGAAATAAGCAAGCATAGTGGTTCATGTTTGCTGTAACCTGAATAACCTATCCAAGTCATGATACGAGAAAATTTTCCAAAACCACCGCCGACCTGAACCGCACCCTCCACGCACTGCGGATTAGACGCCTCATTTGGCCATCGGTTCACTTCCATTGAAGATGTGCACCTTTTGCGTGGTACCCGATTTCAAGTCTCCATCGCAAGCAGATCTCTTCGTGATTTTTGCTTGGAGGATGGTAGAGATGGACCTGCATTCACAGCAATCTCCGTTAATTTGAAACCCATTGTCATTTATAAGACTTGATGCTCGTCTTCGGTCCCTATCGATCAGGGCCTATTTACCACAAAAGTTCTTACACTGTGCTTCATGGTTGTTCTTGCACAGTGTTACATGGTTGCGAGTAGTACATCATTTGTTAGACACACATTGGACAGTCCTTGTTGATAAACCAACAGTTGTGCAAATTTATTGATAATGTGGTCAAGGGCACGCCCAAACACGATAGGTTTTTTCTGACAATCTGCCAGGTCCCTGTGTCGACCTTTACTGCGCTGTTTCCGTACAGCCGACAGGCACATGCACACCACGTCATCGCCATGACTTACGTCGATGCTGTAGAGTCACTTGATCGCCTGGTATCTTTTCACTATCTACAGCAGCCCTAAGTGTCAGTTGTGTTCTTTTGAGAGGTGACATATTTGCTGTTAAAACCTGCGGCGTTCGTGGAGCAGTGCAGGAGCTGTTCAGTGCATCATACAATCCATCCTCTTGAGTTTTCACCCGTAATGAACAAGAGCTCTCAAGCACGTATTACCCGTATATCCAGCGTGTAACTAAATTACAGTTACAGACTTTTGAGGACGGAATCCTTACTCAAAAACAGTGTCTAGTAAATTTGGACTGTAAAATGCAATAAGCTATGAGTGCTAAAATGCATATCTAAGGAGCTATGAGTACTTGTTCATCTTCGATACTGTGAAACACATTTCTTCTACTGCACACTGCTTTCCATATGTTGGGAGGAGGCAGTATGGACCATAACTGTGAGCACTTTCTCAGTAGAAGGGATGTTTCACAGTAACAGAGGTGAACTAGCACTCATAACTCTTAAGGTATGCATTTTAGAGCCCATTTTTTTCTTGTTTTGGTGTAAGGAAGCTATCCTCAAATTCTGTAAATGAAATGTAGCTCATATATTTCTCTCGTTGACCAGTTCGTTGTGACGATGGTCGTCAACATCTCTGTGTAGCACCATCACCGGCCCATCTTTGGGCGTGTGTGGGATGTGATAGCAAGGAATTACCGTCAGTATCCGTTGTCTATTTGTGGAAACAGGCAATAACTAACGTGAAACTTTGTCTCTCAATGTAGCGCCGGACTTGTCTGTTACTGTCGCTGTGCACGAATTCAGGATTGTATTGTAGCTGAAGGAGTAGTACAAGAGCCTGAAATTATTCTCCAAGGCATTCTGTCTAGAGGTGTATGGTTAGGCGATTATTTTCATACTGTGTACAATCCCTTTAAACTTTGTTGTTGTGGTCTGTAGCCCGAATGTTTCACGCTGTTCTACACGCTGCTCTGACGTCCGCCGCTCGTGGTCTCGCGGTAGCGTTCTCGCTTCCCGAGCACAGGGTCCCGGGTTCGATTCCCGGCGGGGTCAGGGATTTTCACCTGCCTCGAGATGACTGGGTGTTTGTGTTGTCCTCATCATTTCATCATCATCCAGGTAAGTGGCGAAATTGGACTGAGCAAAAATTGGATAATTGTACTGGCGCTGATAACCACGCAGTTGAGCGCCCCAAAAACCAAACATCATCATCATACGCTGCTCTGACCTGCGCGAATGTCATCGTCTCTGCATAAGTACTCGTTCCGCAGCCCTCCATTACCTATTTGACTACTCGTTGATGCCCTAAGGGGTGTCCTATCAACCGATCCCTTCTTTTAACCAGGTTGGCCATAACTTATTTCTCTCCCGTTCGGTTTAGTATTTCCTCATTAGTTATTCGATCAGCTCGTCCAGTCTTCAGCTTTCTTCTGTAGCTCCTCGTTTCAAAAGTTCGTTTTCTTCTTGTCTGAACTGTTTATTGTCCACGCTTAACATCTGTTCAAGGCTTGACTCCAGACAAGTATCTTCAGAAAAGACTTCCTAACGCTTAAATTTACATTCAGTATTTCAACATTTCTGTTTTTGCTGTTGCCGTTTTGCTTTTTATGTTCTCCGCGCCTACCACACTGAGTTTTCTGCTGTCCAAGTAACACAACTCGTCTACTATTTATAGCTCTCACTGCCTAATTTAATTCCCTCAGCATCGCCTGACTTGATTCGACTTCCGTTGTTTTACTTTCGTCGATATTCACCTAACAACCTCTTTTCAAGACACTGTCCGTTCCGTTCAGCTGCTCTTCCAAGTCCTCAGCTGTTTCTGACAGAATTACGGTGCCGTTGTCAAACCGCGAAGTTCCTATTTATTCCCTCGCCACTTCAGTAATCTTTCCAAATTTCTCTGTGGTTTCCTTCACAGCTTGCTGAATGTTCAGATTGAATAACAACCACCTTCTCAGCTACTGCTTCCCTTTTACTTCCTTCGATTGTTACAACAGCAGTGTGGTTTTTGTACAAGTAGTAAGTAACCTTACGCCTCCTGTATTTTATCACTGTTGCCTTCAGATTTCTGCGTCTGTTCCGATCAACATCGTTGTAAGCTTTCTCTAAATCTACCAATGCAATAAACCTAGGTTCCTTGACCTGTGTTTTGACATAAGTCGTAGGATCAGAATTGTCCCATTTTTCTGTACATCATGTGAGTCAGTATTTTGGGACAGTGACGTATTAAAATAATTACGTCATATTCACACCTGTCAGCATTCAACTTCTGTTGTTTCCCATACCCTGTTCCAGCCAGTCTTTGCCTGATCTCCCGCTGAAACCTAACTACGTGCTTACTGATGATTACAATATTCTCGCGTTATATTTCGGTACTTTCCACAGCCTTTTACTTCTCCCATTCTTCTCCTCCTACCCTGCCATCCGCCACCCTCCACACACGTCTGTTAACGAGCACTTGCACTGTTCCATCAGCACGATAGAATCAAATGTTCTTTACTTGAAAATTGTATTTAAGTATCTTCTTTGTGGAGGTTACCACAGCCAAGTGTGTATTGAATGAATATGGTATATTTTCTTCGCATATAGTGTTTTTTTTCCTTCTTCTTCGCCACCAGTTTCGGTTTATAAAGCCATTGCCTAGTGAATCTCTTTGAAATTCGCCAAATTGGCAGCGTATTCACAATCTGTGCCTCAGTTCGCTTTGATTTACAAACTGTGGTAGGTGTTCTGACACTTTCGACACAAATTAAATGTCAAAATACGTAGAAAAATATGTAAACCAGTACGAATTGAGACACAGATTATGAATACAGCCCCAGTTAGGCATTTGGAAAATTTAAAAGACATTCACAAGACATTGGCTTCATAAGCCGAAACCGACAGAAAAAATAAAGACATACCAGCCTAAGCGAAGTAAAAAAGCCGCATTCATTTATAGTCCAATCAAATTGTCAGAAAGAAAGCCTGTACCTGGCAAAAGGTGGGGTAGATTATTTTATTTTCTTAATGCGTTCATGTGGCTGGAAAGATTGAAAAACCAGGTTTTGCCAACAATTTTCATTTGTTAAAGGATTACGAACAGTTTAGACATCAAAAATATTTATTTCGGTGGTTACCGGATCAGTCAGTATTTGATCTTCAGACACTCGTGCCAAAGTGGTAGGCGATGGCAGTGAACAGAGCGGGTGTTATGATTTCACGAATGACACCTGAGCAGTTTCTCTACGAGAAATGCTCTCAAAAATTACTAAAATGTGTGTTGACTAACTGGAAATGTCGGATTGCAGTTTTTCAAAAAATATCAGTTTTGTGTGCGTCTAGCGATTTGACCTCTATTTCCTTTTTAAAAGAGCACAAAATTCTCTACAGATTGGATTACTGTAACTTTCTCCTGCATCCATTACCAAGGGCGCTACTGTTTGTAGCACGCTTACCAACTTACGGGATAACGACGCGAAATTTCGATTGGTTATTACAAACTTAAGGTTTTCATTTGACTCACCCTCGTAGCAACTACAATTAAAATAATTTTGTATGTGGTATTTCAGCGAGAACGATTGTTGAGGGCCAGCCACAACTGTCACAATTTCTTCTCGAGCGCGCGTGTTCGAGTGTTGCCCGTCATCCAACGTACAGACGATCACAAAGTTACTGCCGGCCGGGGTAGCCGAGCGGTTCTAGGCGCTACAATGTGGAACCGCGCGACCGCTACGGTCGCAGGTTCGAATCCTGCCTCGGGAATTGATGTGTGTGATGTCCTTAGGTTAGTTAGGTTCAAGTAGTTCTAAGTTCTAGCTGACTGATGACCTCAGAAGTTAAGTCCCATAGTTTTCAGAGCCATTTGAACCATTTTTTGAACAAAGTGACTTTATTCGAACTATAGTGTAACTGTTTTCGCTGAATTGATAGTCCTTTGTAGCCATTTCTAGGCTTGCGCAAGCGTTTTTATCTAAACACATATCTCACGTTACCTTGTCAGTCAAAGTAACGAATTCAATATGTTTTACATTGCGCATTGTGGAACATATTATCAGGCTCTGTTAAAAAAAACGAGCGAGTTATTACTATACTCCACTTTACACCTTATAAAGCATCAATCTGTGTTTTCTGCCACTATGGGATGGAACAAATACTGGTCGAATAGATCGATTATCATCATTCGATAAGGGGCGCCGTATTTGTTGGTAGCATGTCAGATGTATAAGGCTTGTTTACCCAATGTGGCACTTGGACAGGTTTTTCGGTTTGTTACTGTACTTGCCATCATGCATCAGATGTAGAGGAGCGAGATACAGACGGAAGTCTTGCTTTTGGTTTCCCCCTAGCCATATGGAACTGATGTCTCTCGCCCGGGTAGTAGCCGCTAAGCCGGAAGGGATTTTCGTCACAGTACGTGAAGGACACCCCACCATGACAGGAAATCGGATTAAAACTGGCGAGCCGTTGCCTACGGCTCAGGGTGACCGGCTGCCAATCATGAAGCAGACCGCGGTACTGGGGCGGGCGGGAAAACGCACATGGCGCTCCCTATGCTAATCAGAGAGATCCGTCCGCTGAACGCCCTCTTCATATAAAATCTTGCTACCACGATGTGAAATATCTGACTCAACTGTTCGATATTGGTTATCATGATTAACAAAGTTTGGTTCCATAAAGTTACTATCATTGGAATTGAACGGCAAGGCTTTCGATGAGTCGGAATTGCTCTTAACGATTTGCAATTTTTACCAGTTTAGTCCTTTGTCGGTATCTACTTTAATAAAATAAAGTGAAGCGCCAAAGTAACTGATACAGGCATGCGTATTCAAATACAAAGATATGTACACAGGCAGAATACGGCGCTGCGGTCGGCAACGCGTATGTAAGACAACTACCGTCTGGTATAGTTGTAAGTCGGGTACTAGCAGGTTATCAAGATTTAAGTGAGTTTGAACGTGGTGTTATAGTCGGCGCACGAGCGATGGGACACAGCGTCTCCGAGGTACCGAAGAAGTGGGGATTTTCCCGTACGACCACTTCACGACTGTACCATGAAACCGGTAAAACACCATATCTCCGACATCGCTGCGACCGGAAAAAGATCTTGCAAGAACGGGACCAACGATGACTAAAGACAGTCGTTCAACGTGACAGAAGTGCAGCCATTCCACAAATTGCTTCAGATGTCAGTGCTGGGCCATCAAAAAGTGTCAGCGTGCGAACCATTCAACGAAACATAATCGATATGGGCTTTCAGTGCCGAAGGTCCACTCGGGGACCTTGATGACTGCACGACACAAAGCTTTACGCCGAGTCTCGTGTGTGACTACACTAGAGAAAAGAAAATCAAGCACTGTAAACAGGTCCACGAGCCAGAAATTCACCTCCGTGTACACTCCGCAAGCTACCTTATAGTGTGCGGTGAAGAGCACTGCTAGTCCCGTCCTCGATTTGCCTGCTTTTCTGTTACGTTGGCGAACGGTTAGTGGAAAGAACGACTGCCGGTAAGCCTTCTCATGAATTATTAATTTCTCCGTTTTTCTTGTATGGTCGTTACTTGAGGGCTATATGAGGTAAAGTAATATGTTGCTCGACTGTTTTTGGAACGTTTACCTCCGAATTTTTAACAGGATCTTCAGCTTAGAATAATGATAATAAAAACAGAGCTCTGTAGTTTAAGTGCTGATAATTATCGAGTTTGATTTTAAGTATTATCAGGATTTCCATTCTCTGGATAGCAGGAATGAGTGACTGTGCGACAAGCGGCAAGGGAATTACGCTGTACAAATTGTGGTTACTGCATCACCAAGCGAGAGCCGCAGTTGTTAGCACACTGGTCTCGCATTAGGCAGGACGACGGTTCGATTCCCCGTCCGGCCATTTACATTTAGCTTTCCTGTAATTTTCCTAAATAGCTTAACACACATGCCGGAACGAGTGCTTTGACTCCGTATTGTTTGTCCTTATCCGTTCACTCATGCACTTGAACCGGAATGCGGACACAAGCATGAACAATTCGTTTCCTGAGACGTTTATACTTCAAAGTACGAATTCAATTAGGGGTTTCTTTTAAGATAACCTTTTGACAGAACCACATATGTTACCAGTGAGCCGACATGCCTGCTGCGAAGTATGTGCCTCGCAGCTAAAACATTCAGTAAATGGACAGTACTCATAACAGCTTGGCGAAGTTCTTTGTTCTTTAATTGGCAGCTCTGCAACAATCACGAAACAGGCAGCGAAAGATATTTTCTTATGAAATCATTTATGAGTCTAACTTATACTGAATTTCAAGACTTCAGCAATTGAACGAACAACGAAGTCAGAACGTGTAGACCGCTAGACGTTAGTTTGTGTTCTGTTTGACCTGTGTCACCTGTGCTTGGAATTACGTCTTCATGTCTTAGTGTCAGAATTGTTAAAAGGGATAAATATATAGTGAAATGCAAAAGGACTTAGACTGATTATCAAGATGGTGATACTGATACCGAATCGACAGCGTGTAGCAGTAAAAGTGATAATCTTCAGCGGCTTGTAGCAATGAAGTCCCTGTTACTATTTCTGGTAATTCCACGAAAAATGATACCGGTGCTGAAAGTGGCAGCCACAGGGCATGACTGTTTAAAAACGCAGGGTAAAAACACATACATGGATTCAATCTGACGAAAAAGATGACAGTTGTTTTTTTGTGTACTTCTATGTGCGAAAGCAAGAGTTTGCCCCCAAAAAGTGTTACTGCGAACAAGGATTCCTATAATGCGTTCGTCAAGTACGGCTTTAAGAACTGGTCCGTTGCTCTAAAACTATTCAAATCTCATGAAAAAAGGGGTTTCATCAGTTAGTCCTAAAGCAAAATAAATGCAGACCGCTACTGTTTAAGGACAATTTTTACTTCAATATTTTTCCTGGTTAGCCAAGGGTTGAACTTACGTGGTCATGTTAATGAGTCTTCTAATTTTGTCAGTATTCTGACATGGCTTAATAAGATTAGTTACAGGTGGACGTCTCAAAATATATATCAATTAGAGAGCAGATGCCTGGGGACCGAACAGCGTAATAACCCTGGGTTGGGTGTGGGGTGGATGGCCTGTTGTGTGGTTGTGAACCACTGAGGGCTACGGCGGGACGAAACCTTCCCGTCGTTTCTAGGTCCCCGGTTCAATACGCCATACACACACCTCTAATGAACGAATTCACCAGCAAAACAATAGTCAGGAGGAGCTGTTCCTGTCTTTCCCTATTTAGGGAAGCGAGGATGTGTTTTAAATTACTTTTGTAGTATTTACATTTACTCTAAATATGTAGGGGGTAATTACGAATTTTAAAATGTATCATGATGAGCATTCCCCAAGATTTCCAAACGTTGACAACTACGGATCAAATACAGGGAACGGGGCAACCACTCCATCGAACCTTTATAACGTACCATCTCCTGGGAAACTGGATATCCAGCTATGCCTGGACAGCTAATGAAGTGGCCAGCTAATGAAGTGGCCAGCTAATGAAATGGCCGGCAACGTGCTAAAGAAAGTTGGTAACGTCCCCACTTCAGACAGCAGCGATAGCAGCCATCTGAGTCTTCACAGTTACATATAAAGGGCTGATGTTAGTGTGCCGTGAGTGAAGAAAGATCAAGGAATTAGGGATGGCGGTTATCGCTGAAACAATCGGTTCTCGGTCATATAGGTTTTTCAACGTTAATAACGAGACTGTTAAAATCGCTCAAAGTAAGTTTTCAAAAAAGTTGTTTTCTTTTGTTTTATTCTTGTTATGTCCTGTAATAAAAGTAGAAATCGAACAAAGACTGAAGAATTTGGAATTAAAACATTAAATTAAATAAACAAATAAAGAAAGCTGATTCCATCCACCGTTCGCTGCTTTTCTGGAAAAGTGATCGGCCTTTGATTACTACAAAAACCACCAGTATTCTCCTATGGATTTTAATTTTTTGAAACTCGCTCAAAAATCATGTTGTAGTCGGGGATCATACCGCTATTTGGACATTAGGAATATTCATTGCTAAAGGTGGAAAACTGGGATTGAAGTACTCTAGTTTCATGTTAATTTGTCCGTTTGCAAGGTCTACAAGCAGATAAAGGGATGTTATGTAGACACAAGCAGCAGGTCAGGTGCTTCATATTTTTATTGTCACTGTGAGTGAACTGTTATATAAATTGTCTCAGCAACGCTGTACCAATTCTCATGTCATGTGTTTGCTACTCGTTTCTGTCGTCATCGGTATTAAAATACCACTATATCATTTCCAATTTTCTATAATAACGCAGTGTTTCAAAAAAAATGCAAATTTTACGAATAAAATTTACTCGTCCCTTAAAACAGGCTTGTTTAAAAACGCAAAATTTTAGCTCTACACCTAATTGATATTTTCTTTTTTTACCCAGTTATTAGTAAAAAATAAAAACCCCTTTTATAACCGAGACAAAACAAATACCAATTTTCAGAACTAAAATACCTGTATCGGTTTTAACCGGTCGGTTTTTCCTATCCCTACCAGGAATGCGAGAACCTAACATTCCACATCGAACTATCACTTTCTATGCACATCTGACCAGTATTTGTGATTCTCGTTACCCACCCCTCCGTTCACGTAGAAATTAGCTTGATACGTAAAACGGGAAACAGTTTTCGTCCAGCTTGCATGTCACCATTTCTTATAATCAATTCGAAGATCTGGTTCCATGCCATATTTGCATGGAGTTACTTATATGTGGCTAAAATTTTCTGTGTTGATTCACGGATGACTCCAGTTCCCTGCGAGATGCGACGAGTACCGAGCTATGAATTCGTACTGGACTATGTCAGGACAGGGGTCGATGTTGCTTCTTCCATAGCCATTTTCTGTCGTTTACCTTTTGGATTGTCTGCGACGTATTCAGCAAGAATTCGCGACATGTTTCACCACGACACTGTGAGTGATGAACGTTCTGCCACCTGTAAGGAAGGAACATCAGTGATAACTCGAAAACGAAGCAAGCTGTGCTTAAATGGAAGGAGTCGTTGTTTTTCTCCTGTAATTTTCTGCCTGTATGATGTCAAATAATACCTTTCCGTTTAAAAATTACGAGTTTCCCCCTCTCCAATCTCATGCCGGTATTTAAATTTCTGTCTATTCACCTGTTTTCGCTTTAGAAGGATGGTTCTACCTTTTGCTACATACTTTGTTTTTAGAACAATTAAAATCTGACATTTCTGATTGAAAACAGGGGAAGAAGCTTCCTTCAGAGTTCAAACGCCAAACGGTCCAGCCGTTTTGGTCTGGCAGTTGACGTGACGTTTCTTTTACTTTAAGATACATTTTCTTACAGGAGGAAAGTAGGTTAGAATTTCACATTCCCATGAATGTCAGTACAGGCGGAGCTCAAATTCAGGTGGGACTAGAATGGGAAAGGAAATGGCATGTCGGGGGTCCACTAGGGTCCGAACCGCACAATAACCCTGGTTTCGGTGTGGGGCGGCTGTGGGGTGAGTGGACTGCTATAGCCTGTTGTGGGGTTGTGTACCACTGCTGGCTGCGGCGGGGACGAAGCCTCTCCGTCGTTTCTAGGTCCCAAGTTCCATACAATACAATACAATACAATACAACGTTTATATTCATTTGTAACGTAGTGTTTACATTAGGGAGTCATAAAATCGACCATAACTACAGAATGACACCACATTTGTCATTCTTTAACTTCCTAAGCACTCTGGGAGATACAAAACGGTACATTACAGGATGGTTTATTTACTATTCTCTTGTAACGTACAGAAATTTACCGAATACTGCCTTTTTTTAAAAAAAAAGTTTCTAATGAACACCGGAATACCTGACTCTTTCCAGATGACGTTGCGTATCTACCCGACGAAGTGCTGTTTTATTCGCTACACTTTCAGCCAAATCAGTGAATTTGGAAAGAAGGGAATTTATATGGAATGTAATACGTGTATGATTTAAGAGGATATTGTATGTACTATGCCGCCAATGTTAAATTATCGAATTTTGTGAACCATTATCTTGGAAATTTTTTTAAGACACCAATTTACAATTTTCCATAATTATTGAATGCATCTTTCTAGATAGAGTGAACTAGAATTATTACTAAAGTTGTATTGTGGGGCATGTTATCTTTTTTTTTTCAAACACTCAATTTTTGACAGAATTTTGTAAATAAATGAACATTAAAACAAAACAACTCGGTATATTTTAATTATTCAAGTTCCATATGTGTTGAATCTCTCACTTGGCACGCTGTGAAAATTTCATGTCTCTACCATCAGAACATGTTTAGAAAACGGGTCATTTAATGCAAGAAATGTAATTCAGAGATATTGAGGTTTAAAAGTTTTTTATTACAAATTCTTATAGAGACTTACATTTCTGCTTCTTTTATGCACTAGAATTGTCCCCGTCCGTGTCACAACAGCCCAGTGCGCTTGCCTCCTCTTTTTCTTTCTTGCATCAGACACTGTAAATTGTGGAGTCGTAAGGCCAACAAATCCATTTTTAGGCACACGGCACTATGCAACATTATTGAAGGACCCATTCACATACTGGGTCTTCCCGTGTAAAAACTACTTTCGTAGCTCAGTATTTGCCAAATCTCTGTAAATAGGTCTGATTGCCTCAGTTACTGCCAAAGGAAGAGAATGCTTATTTGTAAATTCATGCAGGGTACAGGAAATTCAGCTTGCCTGTATTTAGACCAAACGTTTGGTGGAGGTGGACACAAAGCATGACATGGCTTTTCCTTGGTCGATATGATGAAACAAAGGTCTCACATATTTGTTACCGGCATATTTGCGTTTCTTGAAGTTACTTTTACGCTTAGTCATGTTATTTACGTATAAAAAGCAGTAGAAGTTAGCTTACTACAAAAATAGCCGATAATCACACTACTTTCAACGAAAACTAGTATCAGGAACCAAGGACTGGTTTGTTTATTCGTAATGCCAACTTCTGAGACGTAGCAGTAGGCACAAAACAAAGCAATTCACAGTCTTCTAGACACTGTAGTTCCCAAGATATGACTGCTCAACTGTGGCATAGTACGCGTAGCCGCGAAATTTGACAGTCACACGTCAACATTGAAAATATTATTTGAAGGTCTCACTATTGTCTGATTTTAATGTATTATACACCAAAATGTTGAGGAAAGTCCAAAGTACTTTATGGAGTAGAAAACAGAAAATGTCAAATTTCAACGAATTTCACGTACAATGTCCCCTTAATGTACGAAATAAGCCACCATAGTTGTACGTTGAGAGTAAATAACATGAACGCGTTAATAACACGTCGAAAGCAATACAACTGTCACACCAATTCCAGATTATTGCTATATTTGAGCGACAAAGGGCAAGAATTTTCAACACATACAAACTTCATGCATGCAAAGCCTTTGTTTCTATTGTCTATTTTATCATCATAGGCGCTTTCCACGACACACTTTTATGTAGTGTAAAGATTTACCCATTCTTACATTCACTCGGCTGTATAAAACGAATAATTGTGAAAATGTAATTAATTTTACTTTTGAAACAACATAAATTACATCTATAAAATTATTCGTTTATTAGAAAGCCGAGTGACTTTAAGAATGGGAAGATCCTGAGACTATATAAAAATGGTTAAGCGTCAAGGAAAGTGCTTACGATCATAACAATAACATGTGTTTCACTATAATTCATTTCTCTTGGTAACTTACTAAACTCGTGTAACGCATAATTATAACTATTTCGTTAATTTGGTAGGAAACAATTAAAAATTAATATTGTCCTAAAGGCGCGATTCAGTGTCAGCTTTCTGGCTGCTTTGGAGTGCATAAGAGGGTGTCATGACTGTATTTATTAGAATGGGGAAGCAGTATATTGGTTGTGCGAAGTGAAGAGATAGTTACCATCCATCTTTTATAAGCTCAACAAAAGCTCTGAAATCGACTGGGAAATTTCAGACTATAAAGCAGAATATAATTATTTAAGAAGAATAACTTTCAGTATAATACGTTTTTAAAACGGACTGACAAGGGAATGGTCAGACTTGTCATGTCGAAACCTGTGTTGATTTTTTTACCACTGTGAGTTAACATTGCAAGAAGTCTGTATGCAGAATTTTAGCTGCTGACATGTCCTGGAAGTATGTAAACAATTTTGTAAAGTAAGACATTATTGTCGCATGGTTTCCGCGCTTATAACCGCGTCTTGTACAACCCTGACGTCTCTCGCTACGTTATACCAACGCCATCTAGGGACAAGGTGGCATTAGCTACGCGCCGCTCTCTCGCCACAGCAGTGAGAGCTGATTCCCCCAGTGAAAGCGATCGTATGATAATGAAACATTCGTTGACAAATATGGCTGATATGTTATCAACAAAATACTTTCCAAATAGCTATGAAATAGACACAAATAAATATACGGTTTAGAACACGTCCAAATTTTATTTCTTGTAGTTACCGCAAAAATGCGAAATATTGATACAATGTTCAAAAAATAGGTTTTTTGTGCACCAAGAACATACAAGCAAAGACTACATATGGCAGCCCTGCGAATCACAGACGTTGTTAGATGTCCGTCGACAAAACTGGGCTGGTGTTAGGAATGAATCAGGCCTAGTATCAGTATATTTCGACGAGTGCCACACATATTTAATCAAATTCTGAAACCGTGGGGAGGAAAATTGATAATGTACTACTGACTGCAGCTTGAGAATATTGTCACGGTGATAGACAGGAAATTGCAATGATCTGCACACAATAATTTTCTGTTAGTTTTCTGCAAAATGCCTTCCACTGACGGAAAAATTCTCTGTCTAAAGGTTGAATTACGTTCGTCGTGCCGGGTGGAATCTGAAGTATCTCTACTTCTTTGTCAGGGTGGGCTCGAAATACAGCTTTTAATGAATCAGACCTTTTATGACCTGACCACGAATCTAGAAGAAGAGATTTGTTCCCGCAGAACGGAAGAAAAGCATGACGCATGAAAAGTGTATCATTTTCATTTCCCATTTTTCCAGACTTCGATGCGTCTACCACAAGATTGTTTGCGTAGAACATTGTTTTTTTGACACGTGGTGCAAAACGTCCAGTTGGTTCTTGAAGACACACATATAGTTTAGACAGCAATGAACCAGCCAGACTAATTATGGGAATTGTAGTATATGAATGGGTGAGTGCAGTCGTGGACTGCGCAATCGCCTCAATATGTTTTTCCCCTTTGAATGACAGTGTTCTTTCCGCACGCATTTCTTTTTGAAAACCTGACTGACCTGCATCGTACACGTACGATTCACTAAAACTAGCGATCTCATTTTTTGCATTCGTAAGAAAATCTCGATACAAATTTTGTTATTTTTCTTGCCACAATTTTATGTGATCTTTTGAAGCGACTAATCAACTTCGAGAAGCTGTAAATTCTTTAGCGCCTATCGCGTTGGCAATCTCTAACGCCCAATTACGCAAAGTTATATCGCTGACACTAAATGACTGTTGTCTGGCATCGGTAAATAGCTCAAAAAGTCGCGCATTTATCTCCGTCGCAATTTCCAGTCGACTCTTACGTCGTCCAGCGGCTTCCTTTTTCCATCTATACAATTCCCGTTCAGAACGGACAAAACGGTACTTATTTTGAACAGTACTGACACGTAGGCGTTTCTTACCACTTTCGTTCAACCAATACGTCACAGCTTTTTCTTTGTCTGATAAGGTAATTGTAGTTGCTGGTGTTACTTTCGGAGATAATTGATGATGGTACGTGGCACTATTACTCGAGGAGTTTTCATGAGTGCAACTTTCGTCGGTGTCTTCGCCGTCTGTAGATTCACAGTCTGCAATATCGAGTGTTTCAGTTGTTTATAGCCACATGTCTGCGCCATTTACATGCTCGTCGAGAAGTTTAACAACCATGTCACACAAGACATAGTCTTCACGCGTGTTTTCTGTTGATTGCTTCATTTGGCGTCTGTGGTATATCTCCATGGCAAGCAGCAAAACATTTACATGGTTCACCATCACCTGTGAGGGGAGATTGAATGTAAATCGTAAAGTGGCTTGCGGAGTATAGGTGAACATGTACAGAACATCTTTCACATCTCTAACCAGTTTCAGGACGGTATGTTTCGAAATACGTACCAGAAATTAAAAGGACGTGCATCCTACAGAAACTAATATTCGTTTCCCCTTTCCACCAAAACCGTGCAGCGATATTCCTCTTCAATGAACGCCGCGATAAGACGGCCGCACTTCCCGACCATGCGCACAACGCTCGCGATTCGCCATTTCCAGGGGTGGCCAGCTCTCACTGCAAGCGCCAAGCAGGAAACACACTTTTGTTCGTGATTTTTTTTAGGTGACTTCCAGTTCATGTCAGCAGCTACAATTTTGCATACGGACCTTTTGCACAGTTAAATAACAGTGCTAAAAAAAGCAATACATGTTTCGGCATGACAAGTCTGACCATTCCCTTGTGAGAGGTATAAAATAATTCTCCTGGCTTTATACAGATTCTTAATCCCTTACAGATAGTCCTGAAAATTTATGCTTATGAATTTTTAATAGCAAGGACAATACTCTGAAAATTTAAAACGAAAAACGTGGGGCGTATAAATAGATATAATTAGATGAAATATTCTTACCTAAATTACGTTTTGCATGCGTCTTACGTTTTTTTGTTTTAAATTCTAGACGTATTGTCGTAGGTATTCAAAATTCACAAGCAGAGATTTTCGGGACTGACTATAAAAGTTACATTTATTTAAATAATTATTCTTTCTCCGTATTGGCCTCTAAGGAGTGCGTTTAACGTTTGCAGTTAGTGGTATCTGCGTTATTGACACCCTAAAATCTCTTCACGAATTCACTATTTACCAGTATTTCATTGTTATGTTTTCTTGTGTGATATTCATATCTAGTAAATAATCATGCCATGCGCATAGTTTTAGTGAACAGTATGTTTGCGTGTCGAGGAAAAATGTCATTCTTAATTATTTACCAATCTAATATGGCTAAGTGGAAAGTGCAGGACTACGGATTCAAGTTACCGGTTTCGATTACCGGTAAGATTTACGATTTTTGCCTGTTGCTTACATCTTCTTTCACCTGTGGCAACGTTTTCTGATGTGAAAACTGCCCAGTTGACCCTTTTCCACAGTTTACAGTAAACTGTAGTTCCCGCTATAACTGGCTGGGTAAGCCAGTTGAAAGGTGGAAGGAAGGCGACATAACATACAGTTCCCCACAGTCGTTTAATGAACAAAGTAAGAGCATATGGACTATCATACCAATTGTGTGATTGGATTGAGGAGTTCCTAGATAACAGGACGCAGCATGTTATTCTCAATGGAGAGAAAACTTACGAAGTAAGAGTGATTTCAGGTGTGCCGCAGGGGAGTGTCACAGGACCGTTGCTATTCACAATATACATAACTGACCTGGTGGATGACATCGGAAGTTCACTGAGGCTTTTTGCAGATGATGCTGTGGTGTATCGAGAGGTTGTAACAATGGAAAATTGTACTGAAATGCTGGAGGATCTGCAGAGAATTGACGCATGGTGCAGGGAATGGCAATTGAATCTCAATATAGACAAGTGTAATGTGCTGCGAATACACAGAAAGATAGATCCTTTATCATTTAGCTACAAAATAGCAGGTCAGCAACTGGAAGCAGTTAATACCGTAAATTATCTGGGAGTACGCATTAGGAGTGATTTAAAATGGAATGATCATATAGTGTTGATCGTCGGTAAATCAGATGCCAGACTGAGATTCATTGGAAGAATCCTAAGGAAATGCAATCCGAAAACAAAGGAAGTAGGTTACAGTACGCTTGTTCGCCCACTGCTTGAATACTGCTCAGCAGTGTGGGATCCGTACCAGATAGGGTTGATAGAAGACATAGAGAAGATCCAACGGAGAGCAGCGCGCTTCGTTACACGATCATTTAGTAATCGCGAAAGCGTTACGGAGATGATAGATAAACTCCAGTGGAAGACTCTGCAGGAGAGACGCTCAGTAGCTCGGTACGGGCTTTTGTCAAAGTTTCGAGAACATACCTTCACCGAAGAGTCAAGCAGTATATTGCTACCTCCTACGTATATCTCGCGAAGAGACCATGAGGATAAAATCAGAGAGATTAGAGCCCACACAGAGGCATACCGACAATCGTTCTTTCCACGAACAATACGAGACTGGAATAGAAGGGAGAACCGATAGAGGTACTGAAGGTACCCTCCGCCACACACCGTCAGGTGGCTTGCGGAGTATGGATGTAGATGTAGATGTAGATGTAACGCTTCCAGTGGAACCATGCCAAGTAAAAAGCACTGTGCTGTTCAAATCAACCTTCGGATTATTGACAAATTTCCTTTAAAACTAACCAAGTAATTCTTGACTAAAGTTTCACTAGATGGTACGAGAATCACAGTGAAGTACTTTTGCCGCGTATTTACGACAGGAGCTGATATTTCATGCATTGTTGGTGGTGTTCATGGAAGTGTCATGCATTTCTCTCTGTAGCCCTTCTTTACACTGCCATTTTTGGTAGTAATTGTTTATATTTGTGTTGACCTTCCATAAAACAAGTAATATTATATTTTATTCGAGTAGAATTTTCTATACTTCAGACGGATTTCTGTGTGGATTGTGGCGCTAACCACCGCCGGCCGGAGTGGCCGTGCGGTTCTAGGCGGTACAGTCTGGAGCCGAGCGACCGCTACGGTTGCAGGTTCGAATCCTGCCTCGGGCATGGATGTGTGTGATGTTCTTAGGTTAGTTACGTTTAATTAGTTCTAAGTTCTAGGCGACTGATGACCTCAGAAGTTAAGTCGCATAGTGCTCAGAGCCATTTGAACCATTTTGAAGCGCTAACCACCGCCCTTCCTCTCCCTCTGGTTTGTCTCGCCAAAAAAGAATAACTGAGAAAGAATGTTACCGAATATTATTTGATGAAATTCCTTTTAGTGACAACAGTGTTGACAGTGATGGCAATGACCCGACATTCACTTTTGTCCACAGGTGTAAAAAAATTTGTTTGCTGCTAAAATAGTTTGTGTCTGCTGCTTCATTCTCTGTATACAAAAACAGTTTATCATCTCAGATCAAGCACAGAAGCCATACGTAGAGGGATGTATTAGCCACGAAAGCAGTGAACATTAGCCCATTCACTCATCATGTAAATTGTAGAAGATGTGCAGTTTGCAGTTCAAGAAAAAGCCTGGTCGGAACTGAGTGGATGTGTTCAGTGTGCAAAGTACCTTTTTGCCTGAGATCAGGCAAAAACTGTTTGAAGAGATACCACGAAAATCAAAAGCAAGTTATACCAAAGTTGATCTACCAACTATCGCACGTAGTATACTGTAATGCGGTGATAGCAGCGGTTACCACATTTAATGCTTAAATTTTGTTGCTATTAAGGTGAATTTTTACAAACTTTTACAAGTGGATCAAATTTGAAATACTGAAATTACTGTTCATGCCCCCCGAGGGTGAAATTTTGTGGCATGTACCTGTTCCCAAACAGTTTAACAAATACGAATCGCCACTTTGAGTTAGTGTAAAAACATGAAATAACTAGAAGGCAAAGTACTGTACTATCGACACTCTTGGCGACCCATGATGCAGCACTTAAATCGGGCCGTATAGCGGCAGTTGATTACATTGTTTAATGTCGGCTATTTGTGTAGCCCGTCGCGAGCGATTGACTTCCGGGCAGTGTAGTGACAGCAGGTAGTACGTCTAGCCGTGGCGTATGTGGGCAGCGGCAGCGGGCGGCGCGTCGCCCACGTGCTGGTGCGTGTGCGTGTTGTCGCCGCTATATATAGCGCGCCATCGCTCGGGGCCGGATGTGAACGCATCTGCCGTGCGCTCGTAACCGGGCACACGTTGAGAACGGGGCGCGGGGCCCTGTCAGCGCCGCGCCGCGCCTCCCCCTGCTCCATCTTCCCGTGCGGGGCTCGCGATCGGCGCCGTGTCGTCTATCTACAGCCTAGTCACAGACTTCGTAGCTCAGTTTGCCTCTACATACACTGTACAATGCCGAATTACTATCCTGTTCCACTCAAGTACTGACCAAGAGTAACATGTTTATAATGCTCTGTACACGCCCTCATCTCCTTTTCCTGCGCGGATTATAAGACGGTGGCAGCAGGGAGGTCGCACACTTTTTCTCGAATACTGCTTCTCTTAATTTACACTGTAGTGTTTCGCGAGAAAAGCGTCGCTTTCCCTCCAGAGATACCCATTTAAATTCTCTTAGCACCTCTGCAACACTTTTATAAGGCAGGGAGACCCATTATTCTATCATTATGCGATTGTACAACAGTCACTGGAAGCATAAACATACAATCCCTAGGAGTATGCTACGAAACGAACTTTTATGAAACGCAGGTTGCTTTATTCTCTTCCGAATGGCTGTTATACAGTGGGTGACTAAAGTCATGGGATAGCGATATGCATACGTACAGGTGACGGTAATATCGCGTATACAAGATATTAAAGGGCAATGAATTGGCGGAGCTGTCATTTGTACTCAGTGATTCTTGTGAAAAGGTTACAGATGAGATTATAGATGCACGACGGGAATTAAGACTTTGAACGCGGAATGATAGTTGGAGCTAGACGCATCGGACATTACATTTCGGAAATCATTAGGAAATTCAATATTCCGAGATCCTCAGTGTCACGAGTGTACCTTGAATACCAAATTTCAGGAATTACCTGTCACCACGGACAAACGCATGGCCGACGGCCTTCACGTAACCACCGAGAGCAGCGCTGTTT
This sequence comes from Schistocerca cancellata, assembly GCF_023864275.1. NCBI lineage: Eukaryota > Metazoa > Arthropoda > Insecta > Orthoptera > Acrididae > Schistocerca > Schistocerca cancellata. The sequence continues at coordinate 583,468,967 of NC_064628.1, read as the reverse complement.
GCGTAGAGTCGTCAGTGGTAATAGACAAGTAACACTGCTGAAATAAGCGTAGAAATCAATGTGGGACGTACGACGAACGTATCCGTTAGGACAGTTGGGCGAAATGTGGCGTTAATGGGCTATGGGAACAACTACCGACGCGACAACGCCTGCACTGATACTACAGGGCTCTTGACCATATATCAGTTGGACCCTAGACGACTGGAAAACAATGACCGGGTCAGATGAGTCCCGATTTCAGTTGGTAAGAGTTGATGGAAGGGTTCGAGTGAGGCGCAGGCCACACGAAGCCACGCACCCAAGTTGCCACCAAGGCACTTTGCAAGCCGGTGGCGGCTTCGTAATGGTGTGCGTTGTGTTTACACGGAAATGACGTGGCCCCCTGGTCCAATTGAGCCGTTCACTGTCTGGAAATGGTTATTTTTGTCTACTTGTAGACCATTTGCAACCCTTCATGAGCTTCATGTTGCCAAACAAAAATGGAATTTTTGTGGGTGACGATTCGCTATGTCACCGGGCCACAATTGTTCACAATTAGTTTGACTTGTTACGTCTCTGAATTCATTCTTCACTTCTTGTCATACGTTGTTGATAAGGACTCCAATCACTGTAACAGCGCTCCAGAATAATTTACACTAGCGTCTTGGCTGCCATTTCCTTTACATATGCAGTGCGCTTTCCCGGAATCCTTCCTTCAGATCTAACAAGTGTGTCATACACCCGACGGGTCACCAGTTTTGTTCATCTTTCGAACTTCAAAAAATGTTCAAAAGTGTGTGAAATCATGGGACTTAACTGCTAAGGTCATCAGTCCCTAAGCTTACACACTACTTAACCTAAATTATTCTAAGGACAAACACACACGCCCATGCCCGAGGGAGGACTCGAACCTCCGCCGGGACCAGACGCACAGTCCATGACTGCAGCGCCTTAGACCGCATCTTTCGGACTAGTGGAATACATACATAAGAGCAACAAGCGTTCCTCCGGTGCAATGGGCTTCTCAAGCGTTTTCAGAAATCGAAGATCAAGTTTTTACGAGCCTGTTGAATACTACTATCGACGATCAATGGCGTTAAGTGCAACCAGCTAAGGCGGCGCGGCAGACTTGTCTGACTGTGCTGCAGTGGAGGCTTGCCATTGACTTCTCTTTTTTCCTAATCTCTCACCAAATCACTGACTTTTCTTCGGAAACCAACAATAACAACAATAATAAAAATAATAATAATAATTGTACTGCATTCATAAAGACGTATAATCAAGGTGTAATAAGGAATTGCGATGAAATGAACATTATACATGCATACATCGCGCATATCGCAAATACAATGTACTGTATGAAAAGCAAGTGTAGGCCGCCTTGATTTGCCTACCATTCTTGCGTATACGTATCTGTAAAGAAATGTTCTTTTCATCAAAATTCCATATTGTAAGGGTGTCCATAATTAAACGCTGTAGAAAGACGACGACAGCTCAGAATGATCCCAAATTTGAACTGCATATTATTGACGCAGGAGGGAACGTCATAGATCAGAAAATTTTAACGAAAAGTTTACTAGTAGCTGGAGCTGTAAGCGTCTTAACGCAAGTGGGATCGGCGATAGAAGGACCGTAATACGATGAGTATGGTTTGAGTTGCATAATACACCATCCATACTGTTCAGTGTGCATGACTACATGAATTCGGCTGTCAACAGTTGTGGCACTGTCAGTGAGTTAAGCTCATACACCACGGCAAGGTCGTGCCACATAGAATGGGAAATTCGTACACGTGCACCAGACTTCGTCCATTGTTTTGACTGCCGTTTTGACTCTGGTGTGTAATGATGGGTCCATGTTTCATGAACAGTTACAAATAATCGCATAAAGTCTTGCGGGTTGCGATTAAATATCACCAGACATTGTGTTGAAATAGTGTGCCAGCTGTGCCTGTGGTCGACTGTGAGCAGTCGCGGTGCCCACTTCGCTCGCACACAGCTTCTGAGCCAGTTCTCCGAGCAGAATAGTACGCACTCGCTCAGTTGAGGTGCCTACAGTCTCAGTAATCTCACGAATTTTTATTCGGTTCTCTTGCATTACCATGTCATGTATTTTGTCAATGGTGGGAAGTTCAGATACAATTTTAAAAATAAAAGCTGGTCCATCTTGCCGCTGCTAGATATTACCCGCGCTAACAAACAGTATTTGTTGCACATTCTATCTCGATACTATGTAGACAGTGTAACAGAGGTTCTGCAATGTGTCCACGGGGTTATAGGCGAGGTATGATGATGGATGATTGAGAGTGATCACGTACAATAGATGGTGTGTTGTGTAAGGAATCGCCACAGTTGATAGTGCGCGATCAATTTTAGCAGTTTTACCAGTTTTTTCGTAATTTCAACGCCGACATGGCAGCATGCTTCCCAGTTTGTGTATCATCGCTAAACCACCTCTCCACTACTTTGCGTGCGTCATATACTAGATTGCGAATATAGGTAGATGACTGCGCAGTACATACATTCATGGTTAATTCTCGAACGTATACACCAAAGTATACCAGACAGCGTCCTATAACGATGTAGTTCGGTTATCCACATCTAGCCCATCGGTCATACTGCGGAATTTACGATTACGATTGGCCATCTTTCCCCTACGTAGATGGGAGTCACAGAGTATTCTCGCATTCTTAGGATAAAGTTGGAGATTGAAAGATCTCCCCGCATTGCCTTTAACCAACCCCGTCGCCAATTTAATTTGCAGCTGACCAGAAGTAGGAGGGTACTATACCCACAACATTCAAAGTCTCATGAAGGAACAGAGTGAGCAGAGCCCGTAACTGCCGTTCAGCGGAGACTGTTCTGCACCAATCGTACTTAAGCACCCATCCAAGTGCACAAGATCTCACCAGATGTGCACTTGTCGTGGAAGTTAGCATCCCTTGTCGGTGTATAGTAGATATATGAGAGTGTTGTGATGGTATAACGGACGGTTAAGAAGAAACGTATGGTTTATGCATGATGGAGCTCCAGGTGGACAGAGATTGAAACATTTTACGTAAATCAACTGTGCTATCAATTCCGAAATATTATTCGGGTGTTTGGTGTTCACACCAAGAAGATATCAGAAAGAGAGAAATGATTGTTGTCCGAGCTATTAGTTGTGTGGAATGGACCGCTGTTGATATTACAATGTAAGAATTATATTTCCAGCGCATGTCACATTATCCCTGTAAGTTCCCCTACGATAAACTATGGTGACAAACTGTAAGGTGATAAAACAACTACCTAGCACGCCAAGGAAAAAAATAGATTCTGTGTAACACAAATACTGCATAGATTTCCGGAGGTGTATGACGCCTGCTATTTACGAAGTTCAAGCTCGATTACAGTTCGGAAATTGTGATACGTTCACAGGAGTCCTATAAAATGATCGTCGGCAGCCGAAAATGCATACGAAGAAACAGTGACATCTTACGAGGAAATAAACACCGCTGTCAGTAGCCAGAGTAGATGTAACAGTCTTGCCGCAACTTACCGGTGCCCCCTGGTAACCTTCCTCTAGCACACAGAAGTTGTGGTCCGATGTTAGTTGTACCGCTCATGTGCGGATAATATTGCCGTTTCCCTGGCATCAGTCTACTCTCTTCCTCCAGAACACTCAATTTAATTGATTTCGTCCAGTACTCACTTCATGCTATTTTTCTCTAACTTTATGTATTCTCAGACAGCATAATTTTACTCGGTTTCTGCGATTTGAAATCGCATTTCTCTCAATTTTTATGTATTTCACGTCAATTTTTAGTGATTATACCAGGTTTTCCTCGAATTTTATCAATTTTGTCATCTTTCATATTTTTTGTGTATGTATATCGTCATATTGCTGACATCCATGTGCTGCTTTATTTCCTACGAGAATATTTGCACATCTTATGTACCAATATACTAAAAAATGCTAAGACTGGCCTCCCCGATGATCCACTTGCATACATTTAGGATAGGTCGAAAATGAAAAGTATAGTAACAGACGCTTCGCACGTATAAGAAACTGAAGACTCGATTTACGTCCAAGATTTGGCAGAGAAATGGACTATTTCGCAAACATCTTCATTTGTTCAAATGGCTCTGAGCACTATGGGACTTAACTTCTGAGGTCATCAGTCCCCTAGAACTTAGAACTACTTAAACCTAACTAACCTAAGGACATCACACACATCCATGCTCGAGGCAGGATTCGAACCTGCGACTGTAGCGGTCGCGCGGTTCCAGACTGTAGCGCCTAGAACCGCTCGGCCACCCCGGCCGGCTCTTCATTTATCTAGAGGAGGGTGCTGAATTAGGTTTTCCATCGATGAACATGATTTATCTCACATGCCTTGGAAAGCCTCTGCTGACAGTGCTATAGAGAGGTTTGCTGTTAACGATTGCAGGTAGATAGCGCTCTAAGTGACACACAGAATATGCAATTATATACAGGTCGATCGCAAGTTATACCACACAACTTATGCTCCCCGAAACCACAACGGAAAAACATGGTTAAATGCGTGACAAATGACCTGCAGCAACATCTCCCTCTCTGCAGACTGCTTCATTAGTGTACCATTAAGTCACACCTCGTTACAACTCCTCTGAACCAATCACTCCATCTTCTTTCTGTTATCCTTTGGCGCAGATCCATGTCAGTGTATAGACAGATGAAATGATAGTTAAATGGACACCGTAGCTGCAAACAGGCGTTGATATACTTAATTGGGGACATGTTGAAAATGTGTGCCCTGACTGGGACTCGAACCCGGGATCTCTTGCTTACATGGCAGACGCTCTATCCATCTGAGGCACAGAGGATAGTGCGCCTGCAGGGACGTATCCCTTGCACGCTCCCCGTGAGACCCACATTCCCATCATGTCCACACCACTACATTCGTAGTGCGCCTAAAAGATGATGGGCAAACATCTATTAGAGTGGAACGGTAGAGAAATAGTCTGATCGTGTTTCGATAAACCCTCTGCGAAGACTTGAATTTGATATGCCGAGTAGCCATGAATATTCAGAAGACAAGAACGAATACGAAGTGTGCGACGCCATCTGGAGCACCACGAGCTGTCAGCATGGCTGTCGTTGTTTCGGCTTCCTTTGACGCTCTTCTGTTTTTGCACACAGTTTTAGGATGGACGTATCCGTTTGTAGAGGCGACAATTAGAAAGAACGTTGCCAGATTGCATTCGTCCTCATCATAAGCATCCAACGCGTTACGTGATGGTATGGGGTGCCATTAGGTACGTAAAACAATTAGATGTGTTTCTCATAGCCTGTAATTGTGACAGCAGTTCTGACGCGGCAAGGCTGATGGCAGTGTTAACAAGATACCTTGAGAACGCATGTTTCCCGAGGCCATTGCAGCTGTGGTAAAATTTTTCTGTTTTAAGTAATCCTTTCGTAAAGATCGAGTAATTTTTATACGTAAAATTTGTATTGCTTTGAAATATTGCATTATTATAGAAAAATGGGAAAGCGATCATTGCTATTTTAATAACGACGCCGACAGAAGGATGCAAAAAATACGTGGCATAATAATTTGTAAAGCGCTGCTGAGACAGTAATGTACCTGTTAGCATGCAGCGTGGCTTATTAGATTGTACGCATGGACTTGCAGTGCAAGACTTGCCCATTTGGTCTATTTGGTAGTTTCTCACTGCCGTCGCCAGACACCAGTAGTATTACGAATGGCACCATCCCTAGTCTGAAATCATTGTACGAAGTGTGTTATCAATGAGGTGCAATTCTTGATTGGCTTTCAAAGATTGAAAACCAGAGAAGCCACAACAAACTTGTGGCATGACATTAGAAGAAAACTTGAAATTTAACAATTAATTCATAGTTACAGTATAAATAGAAAACAGCTTATACGCTGCCTGTGTCTACATAACATGCCTTTTCTGCTTGTAGCCTTTGAAAACGGACAAATTAACACGAAAGACAGTGTTCTTCAACCTCATTTTTCACCCTTTAGCACTGACTACTCGTAATGTCCAAGTAGTGGTATAATCCCCAATCACAACATGATTTTTGAGCAGTTTTTCAAAAAATGAGAATCGGTAGGAGAATACTAGTGATTTTTTGCCGTAATCACACACCACTTTTCGAGAAAAGCAGCGAAAGGTGGACGGACTATGTTTTGTTCTGTTTGCCTATTTAAATTGATGCAGTACTTTGATTCTAAGTATCTTGAAACTGAAGGAGCCAAGATTTTTCAGCCTCGTTCGATTTTTACGTTTATTACAGGAAATAATAGGAATAAAAAATCGTAAATAGGTTATTTCGGAAGTCGTTTATTTGAGAGGTTTTAACAGTCCGGTTAAACTGGCTTTGGAGGAAAAAAAAACAAAAAAAAGATATAACCAAAAGCAGGTTGTTTCAACGATAACCGCCGTCTCTACCGTGGTCGTCACGTTGTTCAGATCTTCACCCACTGAAAACATCTGATCATGATTTGCCGAGAGACTGGCACGCAACATTTACTAGCCACTACGATGACGAACTCTGACAAAGAGTTGGAGCAGCATTGAATGACGTCCCGCATCTTTAGTCCAAGCTCTGTTCGACGCGATGCTCAGCATGTTTAAGCCTTTGTTGCTACCAGAGGTGGTGCCGTACATCCCTAAATTGCCTACAAATTTAATCATGTATTCTTCCTAATATATTATATACGAACAATAAGAAAATTTTTGTTTGCAAACCTTTTTGATGTTGCAATTTTAATGGCAAGCAATGTACATCATTAGCTTTTACTGATTTGTTGGGCGAGACGCAACGTTTTTAGTAGTATTGTGATATGTATTTTGACACGAATAACGATTTTGGGAGGAGGACGATAGCGATGAACTCTGCACGAAGTCAGGTATTTCAGTGCTGTATCAACTATGTTTAGAACTGTCGTTGGGTATGCGCTGCTAGTTGGAAACAGGCGTCACGACAAGAGGCACAGTTAATGGTGCTGCTTCCAGGTATCAGGAATGAGATAGCCGATCTATTTAGCGACAGATTACGATAGGACAGGGCTGGAAGAGGCCGGTCCTCGTATTTGTGTGTACGGCAGCAGCAATTGGGCGTGGACGATGCGACACCGACTGCGGACTGCAGTGGAAAGGCTCTGGCGGTCGCGGGAAAGTACTGCCTGGGAGTGGGGTGGAGGGGGTGAGAGCGCCGCGACGCTGCCGCCCACCGGCGTCGCCCACGCCACAATTATTGTTCCTGTCCCCTCCACCTGGCCCGCGTCTCTCTCAAGGAGCGCCCGTTTCGCGCCAAACGCCAGCGGAAAGCGTACGCCTCGCCAAGCCTTGCTTTGCATGGCACTGCCTCGCCTCCGCCACGACTCCCACCACAGCTTTTTTTGCCATTCATCTCTACTGTGGCGCGCACATGGCAGGACTCTCTCCGTACCGTTGGCAGGCTGCTGTCTGTATGTAGAGGTTTCATGGGGTATTATTCTGTCACCTGGTTTCTCGTTTCCAACAGATACAATGACTTGCTCTTCTCCTGCCTTCAACTAGGTTGCGCTACAGGGTGATTCGAGAAGAAGTTACAATTTTGGGACGATATAGAAATTTATTGAGATAACTTACGGAATCGGTAGCGTGTCATTTTGTAGCAATCAAACTGAAGTCTGATTAATGTAATGCATCAATACCCCATTTCGCCACCAGTAATGCCAGCGTAGTGCACAATTAAAACGGCTACTTTCACTGGTTCGGACCGTGCTCTCCGTCTGTTTTGCTTTCATCAAACGCTCTGTGCAGCAACTGTTCGGCGCAAATTTTCCACCGAATACGCTAAAGAATCACGAAGGAACCCAGGAACACTTTGGCGACAGCCCCGAAGTTAACGTATTTATTCTTCATAGAGAGAACTTATCACTGGTATTGTGTATCTATTCCACGGATCGATGAAGATGACCAGAGTGGGATGGTTTACTACCAGTAAGACGGTGCACCACCTCATTTTCACACGGAAGGTCGAGATTTACTCGATAATGGCTTCCATGGTCGTAGATTAGCTGTGAAGGGCCAATCGCATGGCTCCCCAGACTTGACGCTATTAGATTTATTTCTCTGTGGTTTCATTAACGATCGTTTGTATGTTTCTCCCCTACCAAACAATTTAGCCGACCTGAAAAATCGAATTTACGCTGCCGTTGCTTAAGTTACGTCCGATCTGCTGCAACGAATGTGGGAAGAAATTGATTACCGGTGGGATGTTTGTCGCATCGCAAATGTTGGTCACATCGAACCAAAATGATATATTTATACCGATTTCGTAATCACTCTTCTGTTGCGCCTGTGTGTGTGTGTGTGTGTGTGTGTGTGTGTGAGAGAGAGAGAGAGAGAGGGGGGGGGGGGACTGTAGAACGTAAACTATCAGATCAAAAGTATTCGTACACCTATTAGTGAACATGAGGTGTGTCCATCCGTCGCTTTTATGACGGCTTGAACACCCTGCTGTGTATACTTTCAGTGAGGCCCATGAGCTTTCTGAACGTGGAGGAATGGTAGTTCATTCTTCCTCAGTAGCCTAGACCAGAAAAAATGATATTCGACTCTGGGATCTGCAACGAAGTGAATGTTCCAGCTCTTTCCAAAGGTGCTCCAGTGGGTTCACGGACGGGACTCTGGGTTGACCAGACCATTTCAGAAACGTTATTCTCCCCAAGCCACTGCCTCCCCTTTGCTGTTTTATGACATAGTGGATCGTCATACTGATACAGTCTGTCATCGTCTCTGAACTGTTACTCTACTGCACGCAGTACACAATTCTGTAAAATGTGTTCATATCCTTCCGTATTTGCAGTTTTCCTGAGAAGACGTGGACATCATGAGGACTCAGAAATGGAAATTGTTGTTCTGTTTAATAAAATTGTGCTACTCTTCTTGATTCTAAAAATATAAACCTTGTGATTATTGCCTCATCATTTTCGTGTTGAAATACCTTCTTAAAGTAGATGCGCCACGTTTGTTGTAAATGAATAGCTGTCACACTACTGTAAAACTCAAAACATTGCCTAAAATTTCTTGCTATTTGCTTTCGGTGCCAATATTTCCTTAGCAACTCGTCTGTGGAATGTCCTTGAACATATCGACTGTACTGCTAGCAGAGATTTATTGCAAGCGACCTATCTGTGGATACAAGTAGTTTACTCGTGTTCTCCGCGCGTGTTCATAACTTCTTGTCGTGACTGCTGTAGGCGTATTTCGACGATTTTGCATCGCGAAATGCCAAAAACTAAAATATAATAGCAGTCGTAAATTTTACGGTAATCAACACAAGCGTGTTGACGGAAATGGTGTTAAAAATGAAGAAATTGTGACTGTGCAGCGAAGTGAGGTTAGGCCCAATAGCTCGTCAGGCAGTACTTCAGAATGTAAGTTGAAACATCGTACCAAAATGAACAAGATGTTAGCATTGTAAATAATGAAAATAACATTTGAATTATTAAGAGCAGACTTTCAGAGTTGATTTTGTATGTCGCTAAATGTGAATACTGCAATAGCGGAAAATCCTTTGTGTTTAGCGAGGAAAGGAGAGAAGCCCATCTTGCAAAGTGGTAGTGGAATGCAAAGTGTGTAAAGTTACGATAAATACAATGACATTTGCGGTAACATGCACAAAATATTGTGAAATAAATAATCGTCTGGCTTATGCCATGAGGTGTATTGGGAAGGGAAGAAAAGCAGCCCACACGTTCTTTGCTGTGATGGGTCTCTGACCGCCATTTATCAACTGCCGAGCTGGAAACTCTTACAGTTTTGTCAGGTGTAGACCGTGCACCTGTTCTTTTTGTACAAGGGAAGATCGGAAAGAAACGCGCAAAATTTTATTACCAAAAGGTTTAGTAGGTAAAAAAATCACGTACGAACTTACATCTTTTACCTACTTTTTTACATGGTCAACAACGTTCTCAACACATTTCTCCCGTCGTGGTATCGGTTGGAATATGCCCTTCTCGCAGAGGTCCGTTTGATTGGAGTACAGCCATCTACGGACTACTGATCTCACTTCCACATCCATCGGAAAGCGTTGGTCGGCCAGGAATTTCTTTACGTGATGAAATCACCAGTGACAATTCCTTTCAGAAAGTCACACCTTTCTGCGGCGTAACACGTTAAGAGAGCCAAGCTTGTCATCATTCGCTGGCCCATGTGGTTGTCTGTTTGACGTGTCATGAACAATATCATACACCGCATGATATGAAGCGCCGAACTGCTGCGAAAATATTCGACGTTGCGCACGTTGCTCGTTCAAAATTCCTGCCTCACTGGCTCCGGACATTGCGCGGGGTTGCAACTGTCAACTGGCCGTCCGGAGCGTGGCGCATCACCAAGGCTCACATGACGCTCTTAGATGAATACACACTGGAGACATACACTATGTGATCAAAAGTATCCGGACACCCCCAAAAACATACGTTTTTCATATTAGGTTCATTGTGCTGCCACCTCCTGCCGGGTACCCCGTATCAGTGACCTCAGTAGTCATTAGACATCGTGAGAGAGCAGAATAGGGCGCTGCGCGGAACTCGTGGACTTCGAACGTGGTCAGGTGATTGGATATCACTTGTCATACGTCTGTACGCGACATTTCCACACTCCTAAGCATCCCTAGGTCCACTGTTCCCGACGTGATAGTGAAGTGAAAACGTCATGGGACACGTACAGCAAAAAAGCGTACAGGCCGACCTCGTCTGTTGACTGAAAGTGACCGCCGACGATTGAAGAGGGTCGTAAAGTGTAATAGCAGACATTTATCCAGACAATCACACAGGAGTTCCAAACTACATCGGTATCCACTGCAAGTACTATGAGAGTTAGGCGGAAGATGAGAAAACATGGATTTCGTGGTCGAGCGTTTACTCACAAGCCACACATCACGCCGGTAAAAGCCAAACGACGCCTTGCTTAGTTTAAGGAGTGTAAACATGGACGATTGAACAGTGGAAAAACGTTGTGTGGAGTGACGAATCACGGTGCACAATGTAACGATCCCATGGCAGGATGTGGGTATGGCAAAATACCCCGTGAACGTCATCTGCCAGCGTGTGTAGTGCCAAGAGTAAAATTTCGGATGCGGTGGTGTTTTGGTGTGGTGGTATTTTTCATGGAGGGGGTTTGCACCTCTTGTTGCTTTGCGAGGCTCTATCACAGCACAGGACTACATTGATGTTTTAAGCAGTTTCTTGCTTTCCACTGTCGAGCAATTTGGGGATGGCGATCGAGCACTTGTTCATAACGCACGGCCTGTGGCGGAGTGGTTACACAACAGTAACATCCCTGTAATGGACTGGCCTGCACAGAGTCCTGACCTGAATCCTATAGAATACCTTTGCGATGTTTTGGAACGCCGACTTCGTGCCAGGCCTCACCAACCGACATCGATACCTCTCCTCAGTGCAGCACTCCGTTAAGAATGGGCTGCTGTAGTGGTTAATAAAAAAGAAAATGAGAAGAAAATAAAATAAAAGAAAAGGTTGAAAATGGTGGGAATAAATGGTGAATAAAAAGGGGGCTTTAAAATCGTAAATGACCGTGAAAAAAGGAAAGAATGAAAAGCAAATCGGACTTCGTATTATAGAAAAGCTATCGGGCTTCGTGCTTCGGAAAAGCTATTGCTGGGGTGGTCCTTGTGGCGTTTTTGAGCAAAAGTTAAACCAATTTCTACTACAAAAATTATTGAAAAAGAACAGAGAATAACAAAATGTAACTGACAGGGGGAAATGGCGTAGATAAGAGTTCATCCTTTACCAGGTTAACATGTCTTCTTTCGTGCGGCGTCCAGGTCTTCAAAAATCTCCTTCATTTCTGCTTGAAAAGTCTGCTCCGAAATCTTGCAATAAGTTTCATTGTCCAGGAATATCTAATGTATACAAAACCGTCTTGATATTAAATGCAATTTATTTTAGTTGCTTCTCTCCATCCTCCGAATTTCATAACAACTTCCACAATGTCTATACATTAATAAGTTTTTTCGTCGTAATCAGATCATGTCTGCATTAAGCTTCCGCTCTCGAGAGACAATAGAAACGGATAGAAAAAAAAAAAGAGTTACAATTTTATGATTTTCTCTGCTGTCGAGCGCTCGTACCGCTGCGACGGTATAATTTATGTCTGAGGGAACGAGTGTAGCGCGGTGAAATTCAAAGTCCCGCTACACTGCCATTCCCCAAGAAACCTTCCAGCACGTGATTGAACGTAAGCCTGCGGAAGTGAAAGCTGTCGTCAAGGATAAGGGTGGGCCAACACCATATTGAATTCTAGCATTACCGATGGAGGGCGCCACGAACTTTTAAGTCATTTTTAGCCAGGTGTCTGGATACTTATGATCACATAGTGTAGCTATGATCCATACAGTCGCTCCTATACACGCTGTTCCTGTCCTAGTGAATTTCACTCGACTTATGCACTTTGGCCCACAAATATGGAACTACATTTCGCATCTGCAATACCAGGAGATTATATATATATATATATATATATATATATATATATATATATATATATATATATATACTTTCCGGTCGTCCCTCGTAATGGGCATCAAACGGTTAAGAGGCAATTCTTTTACGACATATGGGTGTGGAGACCGTGTGGTGGCTAGTGCTTCGGAGGCGTAAGCACATGTGCGCGGTGAAGGACGCAGACGCAGATGGAGAGGGAGAGGTGTGTCGCCTGTGGGCGTCCGCGGGGAAAGCGGCCGGCATAGCAATGATGGGCTGATAAGCGGGCGCGGGGTGGCCGGCCCACGCGCCGGAAGTCGTGCGGCCCACGTCTGGCGGAAGCCTCGCCGCCGCGCCGCACTGCACTACTTATTCTCACGCGCTAACCAGTACTAAAGCCCGTTTTACACGAGCGACTTTCTGGTCAAATTCATAACTAGAAATCCGTGCACCTTCCGTGCCTGCATGTATATCAACAACCAACCACGACGCGTATGTGTGTATGACTTCAATAACACTGGTCAACACTCATTTTCTTGCCAAGGATATTTGAGTGGCTTTAGGATGGGTTAGTGGTGCTGAGGACGAATATAGCAACCATTTATGAAGTTTGGCTCTAGTTTTTGAGATAATGCATGATTTATTCAAAAAATTAGAAAAAATTGCTAACACTGAACTCGAGCGCTACAAAATACAATGAAAAAAGAAAATAATCTTTATAAATAGCTTCTATGAAAACCTGATAGGCATTTGTACACGTATAAAACATAATTGAAAAGCTTCTCTATAAGTATATCATTTTCCGTCCATGACGAACCGCTTCCTGCACGCTTTCCTTTTATAGGTCTCTTCAGAACAGTCACGTTGCAGATTCCAGCAATAATCTGCCATCATATGCCCGTCCCATCTTCCTTTATATCTATCCTCTATTCCTTTCATATCTTGATGGAACCGCTCTCCTTGTTCCTCACTGAAATCACCTAGATTACGAGGAAATCGATCCAAGTGGCTGTGAAGGAAGTGCAATTTTATGCTCATGTTAGCTCCTAAGTTTTGAAAGTTAGTGAGCATGTTTTTGACCAGTTCCTCGTAATTGGGAGCTTTATGATTGCCCAAAAAACATTTTACAACAGCGACAAAACTGTTCCAGGCCGATGCTTCAGTGACAGTCATGACACTTGTAAAATTGGTATCGTTGATGAGCCTGCGAATTTGAGGACCATCAAATATTCCTGCCTTAAGTTTTTCACTACTGAGTCCAGGGAACGTATTGCAGATGTATGTGAAGCAATTACCATTTCTGTCTAAAGCTTTGGTGAATTGCTTCATTAGTCCTAACTTAATATGTAATGGTGGAAGAACAATCTTGTCCCTACTAACCAGAGGTTCATTAATGATGTTTGCTTCACCAACAGCCATATGTTCCCTTGGAGGCCATGTTTTCTGCTTCCAATGTTCGTGCTTTGCCCTACTATCCCACATGCAGATAAAATATGGGTGCTTTGTGTATCCACTTTGTTGTCCAAGCAAGAAGTTCACCATTTTCAAATCAGCACAAATCAACCACTGGTGCTGCATATACTGAATTTTCTGCAGAACCATCTTGATGTTAGCATATGCTTCACAAAGTTTTGTTGAGTGGGCAATTGGAATAGATGCGTAACGATTGCCATTGTGTAGGAGAACACATTTTAAACTTCTAGTGGAACTGTCTATGAAGAGACGCCAGTCCTCTGGTCTATATTCCGGCAGCCCCAATTCAAGTAAAAGTCCAGGTATATTGCTGCAATACACTATAACCTCTTCTTGGTTGAAGTATGGAAGAAGGTTTTCTTCTCTCGTCCGGTAAGCTGTTATTTTAGCACTTGGATGAAGACAGTTCTTTTCCTTAAGCCTGGATGCTAAGAGTTCTGATGCTTGCTTTGAAAGATTGAGTTCTCGTATCAAGTCACTGAGCTCCTTCTGGTCGAACTGCTGGGGCTGTGTCTCACGTCCTTCGTATTCCGAACCACTACTTGTACATTCCTCGCCGTGCACCTCGTCATCTGATGATGTTAGCGTGGGTAATGTTGTGAAGGTTGGTACAGGAACATCGTTGCTGTGCACCACCGGTCTTCTTGCTGACTCCAAATCGGGATATTCCCACTTTCGTTTTTTGAACCTATTAAAACCTTTCACATTAACAATGCAAAAATAGCAATCATCTGTATGGTTCTTCTGCTCTCGCCATACCATAGGCACTCCGAAGTTTAAGCTTTTCCTTTTTCGTTTTGTCCATTACCGTAAGCACTCCACACAGCATTTACAAACTTTATGGGGTGCCCACGCCTTGTCTTGATCTCCAAGTTTAATTCCGAAATATGCCAGATACGCTTCCTTCACAAAAGGAGTGATATTCTTCCTGTTCTTTTGAAGAACGTATTCACCACAAATGTAGCAGAACTCATCTGGATGGTTCACGCAAAGACGGCGTGAAGAACTCATGTTTTCCTAAAACAAAATTGCACAAATACTACATATTATGCAGAACTTTCTTGTATTTGCATGTCAATCACATCCAACAAACATCATTAATTGTTTTGTGTGAAATGAATACTCACCTCTTATTTGCTACGTCACGATGAAAAGGTTCTATCTCCTTGAAGCTGCACTGCACATGTGTGTGACTTTCGACCATCGCCATTTTTCTTGTTTACACTGAACGCTACCTATCGGCTGTTGCGGGGATTACCTCGGCCAACAAATGAATGTCGAGTACCGCCGAATTCAAATCTGCACAACCCTCAATATCTTCAACACACGCACCGCACAACAGGACTGAACAGATGCTGACAGTGTGATGTTTGCATGATGTAATCCTCAACCACACTCCCTGAGCACAATTGTTTAATAAAGATAGTACAATATCACTAATTAAAAAACAGGTAGCAAATACATTACACCATATATGGACCCTGCAGTCGATATTATCCACATGAAACTCTCATTTCCACAAATAACCTATATCTCAAAAACCAGAGCCAATTTGGAAAAAGTACAAATATACTCGGAATGAGTATCATAACAATATCCCATTTTCGTTCAAACTTCCCTGGCAACGAAAAAAAAAATTTATTTTGTAGAGCTGTGTAATCCATAGATTTTGCCGAGAGTGGAATTAGAAATTTCCGTGCTGGACGGACAGTGCGCATCGTGTAAGCGAGAGGACTATGACAGTGTCTGCTAACAACGGAAATTAACTTGTTCTGTCCGAGTTCGCTCATACTATAGAAGTGGATTTTATGCTTCCGAGTCTTCTTAGTCTGTATTGCGTTGTTTGCTTTGTTTTCGCGACACACTGAAAAGCTACACAAGGTCCTGTTATATTTTCCTACTAGAGTTCTCCTGCAAGATATATTTACGTTTTACAGAGAAAAAGCCTATGCTAAGCATAAATAAGAAAAGAGTAAATTTCTGAATGTATTTTAATGAAAATATTTCAACAATGAAAAATAAGAATTATTTGACGAAAAAAATAATTTTCGATGTTATTTCGCACTTAACAAGAATACAAGGTAAAGCAAAACGGTGCTGTTTACTGCGTTCTAGATATTGTTTGATGAGTTTGCAAGTGTATGCAGTATTTTCTCGAACAAACAATTGGTCATATTCTGAAATGTTCGTATGACACTTCATATTCGTTCTGTCCTCATGCGTGTAAAGAACTTACCACACGATCTCTGACAAGAACTTCCCCTATAAATTCTGCTTTGATCATTAATAAATTCTATTATTATTGTTTGACCCTATATTTTATTGTTATATTTTCCTACAAAGGATAGTTGCACTCGTTCACACGTCAAACCACCAACGCACAGCTGTCACAACACAAGAAATATTGGCGCTGATGTGTAAACGAAAAGAACCACTCGAAACAGACGAGGCTCAGTGCAGGAATAAAACGCCAGGGGCGCTGCAGTAGACTTACTTGTCCCGAGTGCTTCAGTGAGAGAAGATAAATGATCGTGTAAAAGGGGCTTTAGCAAAGTTGGGAAACCTTGAAGGTGGAATGAATGTGAAGGAAGAACGTCAACTACACGAACAAAATTTCAGATGTTGTTCAGACATATGTCGAAACTTGACACATTCGGCGTTGTTTCCCGATGCACAAGAAACGAAGTAGAACGAATCCACTGAAACACAGACCTGTATTATTAATAGGTGCTGACATATGTTAACTAACCATCAGTTTCATAACTCATGGTTGCAAAATACGAACACAAATTCAGTCGTACACTAATTCTTTACAGAAGAATGGAAAAAACTGCTAGTGGCCGACCTCCCGGCAGATCAGTTTGGATTCCGGAGAAATTTAGGAACACGCGAGGCATGACTGACCCTACGACTTCTCATAGAAGACGGGTTAAGGAAAAACAAACTTACGTTTATAGCATTTGTAGACCTTGAGAAATCTTTCGACAGTGTTGACTGCAATACTCTCTTTCAAATTCTGAGGGTAGCAAGGCTAAAATACAGAGAACGAAAGACTATTTACAACTTGTCCAGATATCAGATGGCAATTATGAGCTGAGGGGCATGAAAAGACAGCAGTTGTTGAGAAAGGAGTAAGATTATATTTTAGTCTATCCCTGATGTTATTCAGTCTGTACATTCAACTAGCAGTAAAGAAACAAAATAAAAATTTGCAGATGAATTAAAATTCAGGGAGAAGAAATAAAAAATTTTAAGGTTTGCCGATGACATTTTAATTCTGTCAGAGATAGCAATTGGACTTGGAAGAGCAGTTGAACGGAATGAATAGTGTCTTGAGGAGGAGGATAGAAGATGAACATCAACAAAAGCACAACAAGGATAAGGGGATGTAGTCGAAGTAAATCAGATGTTGCTGAGGGAATTCGGTTAGGAAACAAGACATTAAAGTAGTAGGTGAGTTTTGCTATTTGGGCAGCAAAATAACATAAAATGTAGTCTAGCAATGGCTAGAAAAGCATTCCTGAAGAAGAGAAATTTGTTAGCAGCGAATATAGACTTACGTATGGAAGTGAAACATGGACGATAAACAGATTAGACAAGAAGAGAACAGAAGCTTTTAAAATGTGGTGCTACAGAAGAATGCTGAAGATTAGATGGCTAACTCTTATAGCTTAGGAGGAGATACTGAATAGAATGGTGGAGGAAAGAAATTTGTGGCACAACCTGATTAGAAGAAACGATCGGTTGGTAGGACACATTCAGAGATATAAACGGATGTCGATTTAGTATTGGAGGGAAGTGTGGGGAGTGAAATTGGTAGAGGGAGACCAAGAGGTGGATACAGTAAGCAGATTCAAAAGGATGTAGGTTGCAGTAGTTATTCAGAGATGATGAGGCTTTCACAGGATAGAGTAGTATGGAAATCAGCATCAAACCAGTCTTCGGCGTAAAGACAATAATAACAATATTATTAATATCGATTTGCAGTACGATTTTGAAATTTATACTGTGTTCCAACATTATGAAATAGGTCGAAGAAAACTCAGAGACTTCCAGAAGGCTTTTGAGGCCGTTCTTCACAAACGGCTTCTAATCAAATTGTGTGCCTGTAGAGTATCCTCTCAGTTTGTAGCCTATATTCGTGATTTCTTCTCCGAAAGGTCGTGGTTCGTTCAATGGTTGGAAGGTCATTGAGGAAAGCAGAAGTGATATCTGGGGTTCGCAAATGGCTAGAAAAATAGCAATTGATCATCAACAATAAAAAAGTGAGGTCCTTCATTTGAGTGCTAAAAAATTCCATTGCATTTCAGTTACTCGATAAAGAACACAGTTTGTAGATTCAACTACATTCTTTCGGATTACAATTACAAGCAATTTAAATCAGAACCATCACCGATTTTTTTTTTTTTTTGGGGGGGGGGGGGGTGGCGAACTGGATACTGCAGTTTATTGGCAGGACATTTGGAAGATGCAGGAAATCATCTATAGAGAGACAGGCTACACTATGCTTGTCCGTCCTCTTCTGGAATATTGCTGCACGATGTGGGATTTTTCGAGGTAGGTTGACGGACGTCGTCGAAAAAGTTAAAAAAAGTGCAGATAGTTTTGTACTATGGTGACTAGAAGAGTGTTAACAGATATGCTATACGAGTTAGGGTGGCACATCGTGGCTAAATCCTTTCACGGATCTTTCCACGAAATTTCAGTCTCCAACTTTCTCCTCTTATTGCGAAAATAATTTTTTGACTTCCATCTTCAAAGGTAGAAACGGGAAACGATTATCGTAATAAAATTGGAGAAATCCGAGTTTGCATGGAAATATTTCAGTATTCATTTTGCCCATGCGCTATTCTATAGTGGAACAGCCGCGAAATCGTCTGAAAGTTGTTCTGTGAATCCTGTGCTAAACATTTAAGTGTGGCAGGTGTACGAGGGATATTTTTTTTTTCAACTTTCGATCGGTTCAAATGGCTCTGAGCACTATGGGACTTAACATCTATGGTCATCAGTCCCCTAGAACTTAGAACTACTTAAACCTAACTAACCTAAGGACAGCACGCAACACCCAGCCATCACGAGGCAGAGAAAATCCCTGACCCCGCCGGGGATCGAACCCGGGAACCCGGGCGTGGGAAGCGAGAACGCTACCGCACGACCACGAGATGCGGGCTTTCGATCGGTCGCAGAATTAAAACCACAATGAAAACCCGATGAAGCTTTGCGCAGATGTGTTGCGTAGTGTATCTGGTACGCCCGTCTATTGCGTCACGTCAAATGTTTTAGTTCTGAATGCATAGTGAGAACGTAAAAGTTACTGGACGGTAGTGTCTCCCGCCAAGTGTGAAGCACTTCCGAGGGGTTTTGCCTGATTTACTGCAGCCCTCATAACGCAACTGACGCGTTTCCTTCTTCATGACAATTCTTGGCCACATACCGCAGGTTCAACGAAGACGGTCCTATAGCGTTTCCGATGGGAAGTCTTTGATACTAATCACCCACCATATAGCAGGGACGGGACACGGCTCCCTTCTATTTCCATATCTTCGCTCGCATGACCACTGGCTATGAAGGCAGCATTTTCCATAGACAATGAGCTGCAGACCAGCGTACAGAATTGGCGGAAAGCACAGGCGGCTGCCTTATATGACGAGATAGTTGGAAAGTTGGTACCAAGCTACGACAAATGTCGAAGTTGGAGAGCGGCGGCGATGTAGAGCAAGTGTAGCTAAACGTTGCAAACAAAACTTTTTTTGTTTTCACTGTGGTTTCCATTTCGCGACCGACCAGGCATTGGGAAAAAATAGCCATCTTAGATAAGGTACCCGTTGCCTCGAGTGCTTGTTAAAAATAGAATTTCAAATAGAAACACTCTGCCTACTGTTGTCATTATTATGTGCTGTATTTCATTCACGATACGTTTCAGGAGGGTTAATTTATCTTATGGTGGCCAGTTGCACTTACGTAAATGAGGTTGAGGAATTGTGGATTTCAGTAATATCTGCAAAGTGTTGCCTCCGTGTTACAAACCTTCACTACAAAAGAGAGGCACTACTGATTAAATGTTCGCAACCTTTTTTAAATAAAACTCTTTTCAGAAAGCTATTCTATTTGACAGCTCTCGTGTCTAATTTAAGATTCAGATGATTACGGAATGATAGTTCTGAATTTCTGCTACGAAGTTCATAATCGAATTTTGAAAAACAGTTTCCCAACAATTCTTACACGAACGTCCAATTACGTTCAAACTTTTTTTTTTTCGAGCTATAAGGAGAAAACGTTATCATCATATCGTTATATGAAAGTGGTGTGAACTTGTGCAGTCATCGCTTTGGCGTGTAGCTGTGTCGTCGTCGTCGTCGTCGTCGTCGTCGTCGTCGTCATCATCATCCATCATCATCATCGTCATCATCCAATTGACGCCCACTGGTTAGTAAGGATATGCTGAATTGCCGTCTTCAGTTATATCCAACTTATTCCAGCGTGTTTCTTTAACGCCATGTATCTATCTTCCATTAGTGCAACTTTTGTGCCTCCCCCCCTCCCCCTTGGAGACCGACAAAGAAAATACTTAATTAATCCCCCATCTGTTCGCCAGTATACGTGCATGGACATCTCCATTTCATTTTTTTTTAAATTGATTGTTATGTTTCCGTCTGTGGTTTGTTTCCTAGTCCATGCATTTGTTTTTTCTGTCTCCCCTGATACTTCCCAACTTGTCTGTCGCCAATGCTCAATGAGCAACACACTGTATTTGAATGATTTAATATTTAAAGTATCAGTGCGGTAACTGATTAGTGGTTATATATTCACTGATAGTAAACTTTTCGTTTGATACACATCAGACGGCTTTAAAGCCTTTTGTACCCTTTCGTTTATTTCTCTTGCTGTTAATCCTGGCCGGCGCTTCAGTCTAGAACCGCGCGACTGCTACGGTTGCAGGTTTGAATCCTGCCTCGGGCATGGATGTGTGTGATGTCCTTAGGTTAGTTAGGTGTAAGTAGTTCTAGGGGACTGATGACCTCAAATGTTAAGTCCCATAGTGCTCAGAGCTATTTGATTTTTGTTAATCCCGTGACCACTGAAGATGCTTTGAAATATAGCTAAACGCGTATAATCTAAATAAGAGTTTTATTACAGTCGCGAAAGGTGGCATATATCCTGTATTGCGTGTCTCCTGAATTTGTTTGCAACTTCACCAGATAGCCGAATAACTCCTCCAAAATATTAGAGAATTCCGCTTTACATGTATAGTCTTAACCAAAGCAACGTTTCTGTGAAATTGGCGCATAGATCGACGTATTTTCAGACTTTTAGCTAGCTTCAGTTTCTCCTCTTTCTCGCTTTCAGACTGCTGCGAACGCCCTCTGCCCGGAGGATGTTATTCTTAAAACAGGAAGTTGCGTTCCACATATACGGTTCCTCTTTTTTTTCCGCCGTCGCTGCAGGAATTTTTACAGAATTGTAACTTTGCCCTGCTCCCTTAAGTCTGTGAGAAAATTTATTTTTTCAATTGCAGCTGTTGTAAGCAAGTATTTTACGCACTGCGATTATTTGTGAACAGTATGCATACTGTTGAGCGATCGTGGGTAAGGGACTGTCTGCTATTGTTTTAGATTGCTCTCGTTCATCGCGTGGCCACACTAGTTTTGCTATGTTCAGTCCATTGTTTATGCGACTATTGCGCTCCTCTGATGAGAAGCTATTGACACCGAACCTCTATATTTGTTGAATTATTTATTGACTGACAGAGTATTTTAATATAATCGTTTGCAGACTCACTAGCTGTAGCCTGAAAGTCATGCAGGATACTTGTTTGCGAGTTGGCTTCAACAATCGAACTGCATCTTCCCTAACGCGCGATTGCGTTTTACAAGGAAACCCACTGACCACTACCGACGTCACCTCCAATACCGCGCCGTCTCCGCAAGTACAGGCCAACTCACTTTGCACGCACCGCACGTGATATATGATCATGTAGCGCGGTGCTAGAGATTCGTGAAACAGCTAGGTGGTATTCAAAAGTTCAAAGTATTTGATTTTTGTGCGTAAGTGTCTGAGTGTGCAGTTAAATTTTATTGGGAGGCTCCCCATAAAGACTTCTTGATCATTGTCTCTAGCGGCTATGAGCTGAGTGGTTAGACAGTTGTTGGTGAGCGTATTTCCATGAGCTTGCTGTTTTGCGTTGGCTGACCTGGAAGAACATCGTGTCTGTACGAAGTTTGAAATTGAGAAAAACGTTGCAGAAACGCACCAAATGTTGAAGCAAGCTTTAAGAGACAAAACTTTCGGTCAAAGACAGGCTTTCGATTGGTATAAGCTTTAAAAAACGGGCAAATTCGATTGATGTCCATGACTGTTCTGGTCGACCGTCAGTTGAAATCACGTCAGAAAATGTCCAGGAAGGGGGTGCGGGTGAGATCATAACATACTATTGAAGACCTCCGCAACACTGAGGGCCGCTTCGAGAACATTTTTCCACACAAGCGACGTAACATTTGCTGCCCTCTGCCCCCCCCCCCCCCCCCCCACCCCCAGCTGATACACTTTCACCCGTGTTAGTTTTCGCAAGGAATATGGGTAAGTAATGTATATAAATTTTGATAGCGACGAATTACAGTTCAGATTTTAATGTATTAATGACGAAATAAAAATATTCGCAGATTTCTGTGCAAGAGTTTGCTCTTAAGCTCGTTTCTAGAATTTGGAACACTACGGTTGAAGATACTTTTGTTTTATCGTATGAAGTGTGTTTTGTAGAATGCATACCAAGAATTCTTGCATCTGTCACAGTATTTGAAGACATTACGGTGAAGCTAGTTTATAATCAGTAGACAAAGACTGACAGTGTGTTGGACATCCCCCATAGAACGTATGGTAGTGCACGAGAATCTGTGGACAATATGAAGTTAGTGAAGTCAGCTCGTAAAGATGTTAATTCCGGTGATGAAAGGCTAAATAATAAACGAGATTTGCTGAGGGAACAGCTACATTTAGTGTTAGGAAAAAGAGCACATTATAGGGTTCAAATTTATTATTTGCGACCAACATGTTTTACTACTTTTCATTTTATTTACTTAGACATAGTGAAGTGCTGACATTACCACATCCAAAGTATCTAAGGCAGCTAAGTGCAAGTTCCAGTCCGATGAAGAGAATGGGAAAGAAGAATAAAGAACTTAGTTAATGCACAACTAAAGGAGTTCGTAGCTCACATCAATGAGAAATGATCCGTATATGCTTATTTGACTTGTCATGATTACTCCACTTTAACACAACCATACATGTTAAATGATGACAAATTCCCCCTAAATATGTAGTTACGGTAGGAAATAAGATTACAACGGGTTTTACTTTACATTCAGATAATATACTTAGTTAAAAATTTGAAAATTTTGCCGAGAGAGAATTCGAGTCTTGCTCTACTTTCGGCAGCACGCTGATCTGCGTCTGCGATGTCATAAAAGTTATGTGCAGGCCGGTAGTTTCACGAAGGCTCTGTTAGGTTCCTCTACTTCAATCCTTTCATCTGTATCGTTCATTCAGCTTGACTTAGTTACGTGTGGTATCCTCTTGCACAAAGTTGAACGACAGAGATTTGACAAAGTGGAAGAGATCCGGGCGGAATCCTACAAGATGGACCCTACTGGATATCTTAACAAAAAATGCTACAGAACAAGCAAAAACGTTTGGAGAAGTGTTCTCCTCCCAAGGGGGCTATTGACAATGCTATGGTACAGAATGAGATGTTTTAATAAACAGATCTTAACGGGTATAAGGGCATGTATTTCTGTTGATGTCTGAGGATGGTGTACTAAAAAAATGTGGCATCAGTATTTACTTCATTAGCAGACTAATAGTTATAGCTATTAGGCGTAGTATGTTTTTAGGTTGGTTAATACTTCCAAGTACATGAGGCAAGAGCAAGCCATTAATGATTATTTTCAGCTGGGAAGCAGGTCTGGTATTGAAGTGTGGACACATCGACACGAAACGGTCAATCTATACCGTCAGGCGTAGTCCACCTAGTGGTTTAGATCGTAAAGTTGTCACCTTTTTGTAGGAAGACTTTTCGCCCCAGAGAGAAAGCAAGCAACACGCTGATGTGTTGACATATGAAGGTACCACATACTAAGATAGCCAAATGCCTTGCCACATTGATTCCAGTCAGATCACCGAAGTCAGATCACATCGAGAAGTAGCGGCTCCTGTCTCGTAAACTGACATATGACCGGGAGGAGCGGTGTGCTGACCACATGCCCCTCCATATCCGCATCAAGTGACGTCTGTGGGCTGAGGATGACACAGCGGCCGGTCGGTACCGTTGCGCCTACCAAGGCCTGTTCGGACGGAGGTTATATATATATCGAGCGAGATGGCATATTGGTGAAGGTATCTGACTCATTCTCGAGGAGAAGGGCTCAAGTTCGCGCTCGGCTATCAAAATTTAAATTGGCTTTCCTAAACCCAGGCGAATGTCAGGATTCCTTTGTTTCCCTCCCCCAGCTTCATCCAGTCGTACAGGGTGACAGTTATTGAACTATATGAAAAAAACGTGAATTAGTTACAAACTATGGCGTTCAACATGTAAATGCCGCTTCAGATACTCGATTTAGGTTATTACATGTTCAATATGCCTGCCACCATTGGCGACGATGTGGCGCAGACGAATAGTTAAATTCTGCATGACACGCTGAAGTGTCGGAACATCGATGCTGTCGATTACCTCCCGAATGGCTGTTTCCAGCTTAGCAATGGTTTTGGGGTTATTGCTGTACACCTTGTCTTTAATATAGCCCCACAAAAAGTAGTCGCATTTGTTCAGATCCGGAGAATATGGCGACTAATCGAGGCCCATGCTAGTGGCCTCTCGGTACTCCGAGCCAGAATGCGGTCCCTAAAGTACTTCTCCAGGACATTAAACAATCTCCTGCTTCTATGGGCTCGAGCTCCAACATGCATGAACCACGTCTTGTCGAAATCAGGGTAACTTTGGTTAAGGGGGATGAAATCATCTTCCAAAACGTTCTTGTACTGTTCGGTAGTCACCATGCCATCAAGGAGTATCGCACCGATTTTCCCTTCACTGGACAGGATGACACATTGAACACATGGTTATCCGAGAGTACTGCGTGCGGTGCGCTCCCCCCCCCCCCCCCACCCACCCACCCACCCACCCACCCACCCACCCACCCACCCACCAGCCACACACACAAAATCAAATCGTTTTGCCCCCGTAAGCCGTTTGATAGGCAACCTGCAACTAGTATTGGGTTCCGTAATATCAGTTTAGCAATACGAATTACAAACACTTTTCGTACCATACATTCTTAGTGAGGAGCTCCTCAAGGATGTGAGACATGCCATAGCTAGGCAAGGGATTAACGCTTTGAACAAACAACCAGTTACGAAAATGGATGTAGACGTTTTCTCCTTCTGCCTTTAGTTGAATGGAGTGGGCTTGTGGAGCAAGACAGTAATACGGTTGGTTGCTGTGGCTCGATATCTTCATACCTTGGAATTTGGAGATGAATGCCCGCCTCCTGAAAATATCTTGTGATATGGTCATAGATTTTTGGCTGTTGGGCAAGCTTAAAGAGGAAGTACGCTGTCCTACTTATTATTCTTATTTCCTTCGGAGTTTCTGAAGAATTTTAGCTTGCTGTAGTGCATTTTATCCTCAGCTAGTGTTGGAATATTAGCGAGTTCGTTAATTTGGACTACTGAAGCCCAATCTCTTCTTCCACACCAATCGCTCACCTTTAAATCCATTCCTCAGTTTTATACAGCTAGTAAAATTCGATTGTTAAAAATTTTCTGGCTGATTAACACTGCGTGCCGGACCGGGAATTGTTAGATTTTCTGTATGTCGTGTTCTCCTGTTATTTTTCGTCAAATGAAAAAGTCTTCCCATACCTTCCGACATTTAGGAATGAACCACGTGAGCCTGTGAAGTGTGGTTTTTTCCCTTCCTGCAGTTCCCTATGTCTGTT
Organism: Schistocerca cancellata; assembly: GCF_023864275.1. NCBI lineage: Eukaryota > Metazoa > Arthropoda > Insecta > Orthoptera > Acrididae > Schistocerca > Schistocerca cancellata. The sequence continues at coordinate 583,443,041 of NC_064628.1, read as the reverse complement.
AATGGATCAAATTGATCGCGTGCATCCAAAAACCCATATATTCCCATCCGTCCAGGAAGGAAGGTGATGGTGCTGTGGGTTATCAGCTTCGCCTCCTGCGGCAGTAACAGTTTTTGTCAGTTGCTGCTCCTGCGTCGGACGGACCACACATGGAGGTTGCCAGCGATAAGTGCCGCCGGGCCAGAGCGGAGGTGTCGCTTCCCGACAAGCCGCCCACCAAATTGCTGCTTCCGCTCCGCTCGGAGCTTTTTGTGGATCTGACCCTTCCCCGTTCTAGTTCTGCCCATCAGCCTCACTGCCATCAACCCGTCGTGCCCCTTGTATCAGGTAAAGCTTGGTCGCCACGTCACCACAGAAGCTCCAGCTGCGGAACCTCGCATAAATATCATGCAGATTATGGCATCTTTTTGTTGACATCTATTAGTATCGCCATATTTCTATCGCTGAGTTGTTCGTGTAACTATGCAATATTTCACTACGTTAGTAAGTTTACAATAACTGCCCGACTGAGCTGTGAGCCAAACTAAGCTTGGATGACACACGGGTACGCAATCTCATGCTGCGTTAACTCTGTGCCAGAGCCCACCAATCGTAATGGCTGGCGAGTGTCTGCTACTCTCTCGTCAGTCCGTGAACAGATATTTTCAATAGGTGAGAGACCTAGAGAACGCGCTGGAGAGGGCAACAGTTAAATACCCTTTGTACCAAAGTAGGTCAGAACAGTACGGGCAACATGCGATCTTGCAGGCCGGAGTGGCCGGCAACATGCGATCTTGCCGGCCGGAGTGGCCGAGCGGTTCTAGGCGCTACAGTCTGGAACCTCACGATCGCTACGGTCGCAGGTTCGAATCCTGCCTCGGGCACGGATGTGTGTGATGTCCTTAGGTTAGTTAGGTTTAAGTAGTTCTGAGTTATAGGGGACGGATGACCTCAGAAGTTAAGTCCCATAGCGCTCAGAACCAACATGAGGTCTTGCGTTATTTTGTTAAAAGGATGTCACGGAGGCGTCGAAGGTAGGGCGCATCTCTCAGCCTTACCACTTCAGAACTGTAACGTTTGCTCTCAAAATAGCCATATCCGCGAACCAGAGAATTTGGTGTTGTATACCCAATGGAACCCCATATCATCACGCTACGTACTGGCTCCGTACGACAAGTCTGGCAATGTTCTTTTTGCTCGGAGCTTCCATACTCGGGTATGTCCATCTTGACGCTGAACACCGACTAAGGACTCTTCAGAAAAGACGACGTGGTGCCTTTCTCGACTCCATTGTTGTCGTTTGTATTACCATTGTTGGCGCGTCCCTTTCTGCTGCCACATCTAGGGAAGCCGCAACTTGGTCACTGTAGTGATATCTCGTGGTGCTTCAGACGTTGTCGCACTGCCCCTAGGCATAATTGTCTTGTCTCAAATAAGCACGATCTAATGTACAGTCGTGGACAAAACTAGCGAGACCCCTCGCCTTTTCGTTATGCTAATCCGCACAGCTTTAAAGTCTGCTACACAGCATAACAGGCAAGGCGACGAAGTGCTACCAACATACTATGCACAGGCATGAAACTGAAAAACTATCCGAAATTTTTCAGACTGTTTTCAATCATGTGCAAGACTATATCAACACTGATTAGTGTGTTAACCACACCACCTAAATATAAGATTTAAATGAAAGAAGAAATGCTAATTAGTGTGAACTGTACTAATAAAAATGAATTTCAGCATATCGAGATAACATAATTGTTTTAGTAAGACAGTGTACTCCAGATCGTTACGAATCAGCAAAATATTATGCGCATTCGGCCCCGAAATGGTCTGTGTCAACGTTCAGACCAGTCATACTGGATTACCGCTGCTGACCTACCATGAAAGTGTGCAAATTTAGCAATGCGTGAAGATTCATAACGAAATTCAGTTAAAAATCATTTAGTGCCACACTTAAGTAAATTCAGTTGACAGAAGCGGAAAAAGTTGGCAGTAACAAGTATGAAATTCTACAAGAGTTTCATATCGACATCCACAGGGCGCCGGTACAGAATAAAGGGAGCAATAAAACATATTGGGGGCGCGAGAATTTCTTAAAATTCCTTTACTGATAGTCTATCTGCCTCCAACGAGATTAAAATCGAAAATAAACCAGACCTCCCTTGCAGTAGCAAACACCTTTCACTACGGTAGCAGACAACCCCGGCAAACAGCCCTCTATTATTACCCCAGACATGAATAAGCCGGCAATTTCGCAATGAAAATGGCAAAATGATCTGCATTTTCTGTTTCATAGAGTTTTCTGGATTCAAAAACATGAATTGTCTACCTTTATGTCACCGCTTATGTGACAGTCATTCGGGATGTTTATCGAAATAACAAAAAACTGTTATTAGCGAGTAAATTTAGTCTTGTTACATATTTGCAACATATTCATGAACATGCAACCAAAATGGAAACCTCTCAGGATGATTTAAGTGTGTTGTTATGTGTTGGATGTGAGGTACACATTGCTTATTAAAATTCATAAGTGGTTGTGATAAATGTAAATCGGTTACTGTTAGTACTGACGAGTTCATTGCAAACGGGATAAACAGTGACATTAAGTCATATTTTCTCAATCTGCGCAGTGGCGCCTGAAAGAAATCACTTGATCTAGTGTTTCAAATTGCCATCGAAGGATACAAATCGTTTCAGGCACTTATATCTGCTGATTTCGGATGTTCGTTCCTAAGTAGCGCAAATAATGGAGAAGTGTTTAACCAGCTTCTGAAAATTGTAGTTGACTGTAGTCACTTTAATCAGACGTGCTGGGGTTTAAGGTGCGAATTAAATCACTTCAGAAACATGTCACATTTTGGGAAATATTTTCACAAACAGTTTTTCCAAAATAAGGAACAGATGCATTGTAAACAATAGTGTACCTAAATTTTTCAAATAATGCAGATGTGTGTAGTGGTACGGCTATCCTTTCCTAGTTTTTCCTGTGCCACCCGTTATAAAAATTGCATGTTTGACATTATTTCAAGAAAACTTGAAAATGAAGCACATTTTTAAGTAATTGCCTTGAAGCTAAGTTGTTCTTAATACTCCTGAAGAATGTTTGTACATAGTCTGCATGGTATATAGAATATTTGACGGTTCAGTCGTTGGCACCAAAATTTCACATTAGAAATAGTCCCACTAACTGTTAGCCCCGACATCTATGCTTGGCACTCATTGTCAGACCGTGAGGTCACTAGAGATAGAAGCAGGTCTCCGCTCTCGCAGGCGTCGGATCGATGTTGCCATTGTTTTTTAGCTACCTACACCCAGACGCTCGGAAGACAGAGCGACGTCGCGCGGTGGTTAGCACATTGAACTCGCATTGGGGAGGACGACGCGTCCGACCATCCAGATATACACTCCTGGAAATTGAAATAAGAACACCGTGAATTCATTGTCCCAGGAAGGGGAAACTTTATTGACATATTCCTGGGGTCCGATACATCACATGATCACACTGACAGAACCACAGGCACATAGACACAGGCAACAGAGCATGCACAATGTCGGCACTAGTACAGTGTATATCCACCTTTCGCAGCAATGCAGGCTGCTATTCTCCCATGGAGACGATCGTAGAGATGCTGGATGTAGTCCTGTGGAACGGCTTGCCATGCCATTTCCACCTGGCGCCTCAGTTGGACCAGCGTTCGTGCTGGACGTGCAGACCGCGTGAGACGACGCTTCATCCAGTCCCAAACATGCTCAATGGGGGACAGATCCGGAGATCTTGCTGGCCAGGGTAGTTGACTTACACCTTCTAGAGCACGTTGGGTGGCACGGGATACATGCGGACGTGCATTGTCCTGTTGGAACAGCAAGTTCCCATGCCGGTCTAGGAATGGTAGAACGATGGGTTCGATGACGGTTTGGATGTACCGTGCACTATTCAGTGTCCCCTCGACGATCACCAGTGGTGTACGGCCAGTGTAGGAGATCGCTCCCCACACCATGATGCCGGGTGTTGGCCCTGTGTGCCTAGGTCGTATGCAGTCCTGATTGTGGCGCTCACCTGCACGGCGCCAAACACGCATACGACCATCATTGGCACCAAGGCAGAAGCGACTCTCATCGCTGAAGACGACACGTCTCCATTCGTCCCTCCATTCACGCCTGTCGCGACACCACTGGAGGCGGGCTGCACGATGTTGGGGCGTGAGCGGAAGACGGCCTAACGGTGTGCGGGACCGTAGCCCAGCTTCATGGAGACGGTTGCGAATGGTCCTCGCCGATACCCCAGGAGCAACAGTGTCCCTAATTTGCTGGGAAGTGGCGGTGCGGTCCCCTACGGCACTGCGTAGGATCCTACGGTCTTGGCGTGCATCCGTGCGTCGCTGCGGTCCGGTCCCAGGTCGACGGGAACGTGCACCTTCCGCCGACCACTGGTGACAACATCGATGTACTGTGGAGACCTCACGCCCCACGTGTTGAGCAATTCGGCGGTACGTCCACCCTGCCTCCCACATGCCCACTATAGCCCTCGCTCAAAGTCCGTCAACTGCACATACGGTTCACGTCCACGCTGTCGCGGCTTGCTACCAGTGTTAAAGACTGCGATGGAGCTCCGTATGCCACGGCAAACTGGCTGACACTGACGCGGCGGTGCACAAATGCTGCGCAGCTAGCGCCATTCGACGGCCAACACCGCGGTTCCTGGTGTGTCCGATGTGCCGTGCGTGTGATCATTGCTTGTACAGCCCTCTCGCAGTGTCCGGAGCAAGTATGGTGGGTCTGACACACCGGTGTCAATGTGTTCTTTTTTCCATTTCCAGGAGTGTAGATATTCCGTGATTTCCCTAAATCACTCCAGGCAAATGTCGGGATGATTACTTTGAAGGATCACGGCCGAATTCCTTCCCCATCTTTATTCAAATTGTTTGCATTTATTGTGTTACGAAATACCTTCATATTCTATAACTTGCTTGCCAGTCGTATTTCCACCGACTGAATATTTGAGAAGGTCGGCCGGCGCTGTGCACACACGTCATAGCTGTCTCCGTCCGCAGCTCGTGGTCATCATCATTCGTGACAATAGTTAGACTGGACTGTGTACAAAAATTGGGCCTTGAAAAAGTTGGGACTTCGCACGGATGCTGATGACCCCGCAGTTGAGCGCCCCACAAACCAATCATCATCATCACAGCTGCCTTGCCTTTTGATTCTCGCGGCATGCGAAAGCCCGAAATGAACGAGTAGGAGGGTGCGAATCACCGCCATGGAAAGATGGTACTAAGAGAAGTCGCAGCCAGTCAGTGGGCGAGAGGAGGGCAGAAATCGAACCATCTTTCGGAAAACAGTGGAAGCCACGCGGCTGAGTACACTCCTAGCCTGAATTGATTAGCCCGTTTTAGATTATCGGCTGGTCGCGACGTTTTGGCTACCGCATTCTAACGCTTACGTTCTCGTCATAGGCGCCTTCAGAAACTCGTGCACCCTACCATTTTTGAAGTGACTACGAGTTATACCTGACACCAAAACTGTACAAGATGTCTGGATGTACTTCGTCCGGAAATCCTATGATAGCGAGCTGCATGGTTTGCTAATATTAGATGTGATACGTTTAACAACGTACATTTACAAAAATGCTCAAAGTGACCACGTCGCGCTTCGATGTATGTCCTGAATCTGCATTCCAAGGTTTACTCTGTTCATAATCGATTTGGAAACTGGCTACCGAAACAGCGGATAACATTAAGGGCAAAGTGAGATGGATCACCATCATGCATAAACTACATACGCTGGATGAGAGGTTTAGGTATACCACCATGTAAATGAAGCACCTCGCTTCTGAGGAACCGTAGGTACATTTGTCAAATAATAGGTTATGCGAAGATATTGGAAGTAATAAGATGATCAAGAATGATTCCACACCACACGTTGATGCTGAACAAAAGACTGCCAGAAAAACTAAAAATAAATACCATGACCATCTGTAAAGAAGATTGTAAGTAAAAACTCATATCTGAGGTTCGTTGCATAACAACAGTATACTACAGAAAATCCTTTTCGTGACTCGCTAGGAAGCAGTTACGGACCCATGTTCGTATGGACTTCTACTGGCCTTTTGTTGTCAGGAGCGCGTCCGTACATTTATGGACACCAATTTATAAGCACCCTATATTTTGAATTGTTAGCAGTGTTCATAAATCGGGACATTAGGCGTCCAGCGTAAGGCTTTACGTGGACCGCTCACGACACCCCAAAAAAATCGGGAGATGCTGCGAAAATCGGGACATCTGACAGCGCTTAGATAGCGTTAGCGTAGGGCGACCAACATTAGATCGTGGTTTTAATGGAGGTCACTTACATCTGACCATGATTTTAATGGAGGTTTAAGGAAGATTAAATTGCAGTAAATTTAAGCTGTACAAATGCATCGCATTTTCTTGGAATGGGTGATACAGAGGAATGTCCATACATTGTCAAGACAAACTTTTCAATATCTACATCTAACGCATCACAAGCATCTTTCGTTGCATTACGCAGTATGTGATTTGAGGATTTGTTTTCACTAAATTCTTGTCGTCTTCTATTCACATTTGCCTTACTGGCGCAGTGTGCAGCGATGTTCCTTACATCTAAATTATGAAAATTCAGTGAAGACTTGATCAGACTGTAACACTGTTAGCTATGTCATCAGTTTGTTCAGTGAAGTACAAAATCCTATTCCTTCTTGCTTTCTCAGGATCAAAATAAAAGAGGACGTAACAGATATCTTTTTTTGTGGTTTTAGGCATCGGTTTGTTATAGAGAAAGACTTGCGTGATATAGCTGGGTCTCTCAAGATATAAATGAAGTTCTGAACACTTTTTGGAGCCAAAATCTTTTTCACAACTGTTTCTGCCTTAGTTCGACCACATGTCATCATCTTACCCAAATTATAATCGTGGAAAACATCCTTCGATAGATAATTTATTTCCGCAACCCGTACTTGTGTAGCTATGTTTGACAGTATGAAAAACTATCGCTGACACACGTTTTTCGTGTCGTTGCTGCCACTACCAAATTTTTGAGCAAATTTGAGGACGCTTTCACTTGTTTTCGTTCCAATTATGAATTTCAGTACAAGAATGTTGGCTGCAGTCGGCATTACCCCTATGATCGATGCTGAAGCCACGCTTACGTAGCACACAGTAAGCATGTGCGTGTCAGAAGGGAAATAAATAATGTAACGACTGTTTTTAATCCTGAATCTCCCTATAATATGATTTCGCGAGTCCTTGTTACTTCTGTGTCTTATTTATACCACAGTTGCAGTTTGGTACGAGGCGAGCTCGCCCGTTGTTTACCAGTACTGGCCGAGCAACAAGTAAATATTCTCCGTCTGAGAACCCTTCTGGACACACAGGCTCTGTCATTCTTCCTCCGCTCCTCGCAATGCCTTGAGGCAAACTGTCTTTTTTCGTAGAAGCACGAACAGAAAAAAAGACTATAGGTCGACAATAGCAGCGATTATTATACGAAAATGTGTTGAGATTTGTTGGTCAGGAATTTTGAACTATCAATAGTACTTCACGGGATTAATATTTACGATAATGATCACTGTCAGAATACACTTATCAGCCAGAACATCATCACCACCGACCTACTATCAATATAAACCTGTCTAGGCTATAGCAGTGTCGCCTGGCGAGGAATGACAGTTAATCATACACACGTACGGTGCGTGTGGTATCAGTGAGCTTGCTATCTGTGTGTGGAATGGGGAAGGCTCGCAATCTACATGATTTTCACCGAGCGCAGATTGTGAAGGCCCGGAGACTCGGCATGAGCATTTCGGAAACTGCACGGCTTGTCGGGTGTTCGAGGATTTCTGTGGTAAGTGTCTTGAACATGTGGCGCAACTAAGGTGAACCCACGTTCAGACGTTGAAGGGTTTGGACGTCATAGGCTGGGCAGATTGGTAAAACAGGACAGGCGGCGAACTGTAGGGGAACAAACATCAGACTTTAATGCCGGACAGAGTAAAAGTGTGTCTCAACACACCGCACCGAACACTCGTAACGTTGGGCCTCCGCCTCCCGTGCATGTTCCAGTGTTAACACCACAACATGGCAATTAAGACTGAAACGGCACCTGACAGTTGGCACTGGACGTTTGCACAGTGGCATTGTGTTGCACGGCCTGATGAATCCCGATACCTTCATCATGCCGACGGTTGGGCGCGAGTCCATCGACTTCCAGGGTAAAACCTCCTTGACTCCTGTTCTGTGGAACAAAGACAAGCTGGTGGCAGCTCCATTATGCACTGGGGAACATACATGTGGGTATTCATGAGTGCAGTGGAGCTGCAGTATCTAACACTGGTTGCAGACCACATACACCGCATCATGTTTGCTTACAGCAGCGGCATTTTTCAGCAATATGTGGCACCATGTCACGAGGCCAGGGGTTTGATGGAGTGGTTCGAGGAACACTGGCGATTTCCTGTTGATGTGCTGGCCGCATAACTCGCCAGATCTGAACCCGAACGAACACATCTGAAACGTGATTTAATGTGGCGTCAGAGATCATCGCTCCCGTCCCCGGTGTTTACGAGAATTAGGTGACTTGTGTGTGCAGATGAGGTGTCAACTCCCTGCAGCGATCTACCAAGGCCTTATTGCGTCAATGCTACGACGCGTCGCCGCTGTTATCCCTGCTAAAATGGACATACCGGCTGTTAAGTAAGAGGTTGTAATGTTCTGGGCGATCAGTGTACACAGGAGAAAGAGGCGGTGAGTAAGGGAGTCTGAATGATTAAAGAAAAATTGCTGTAATACAGGAGGTCCCGGGAGAATTGGTCGTCTTACTGTAGGTTGACGCACGGGCCGATGCGTCGTGGGGAGTTTTATGGTGGCGCGCCGCCGGCCCGCGTGTCACGTCGCAGCGGCTGTCCCCAGCCAGCGCCGGCCGCGGCCGCCGGCTGCCGGCGCACCGTAAAGCAGGGTGGGAGCGCCCCGCCTCGCCTCAGCCTGCCGGGCCCGCGCCCACGCGCCCGCTTCGGCCGGGCGGGGCAACGGCTTCGGCCCGGGAACGGACGCGCCTGCGCCCGCGGCTTTCCCTCACACCTCGCAGCCACCGTCCAGCTCTTCGCCACCGACCTCACATTTCCTCTGCCACTACCTTCATATTCTGTGCGCTTTCCGCTGGCAGTTGTTCGCGGCACAGACCTTTCGAAGACGTTCCTCCAACACTCCTCTTGGTTTCGATGTTCTGAAGCCAGGTGTTTCGTTCTGCCAATTACGCGCGTCTGTTGCTTGTGTAACCCACTTTCCCCTCGATTATGCTGGTGAATGTCGTCCTGTGAGTTTGGCCTTCGCTGGAAAGCATTTTCTGTTTTTACTACCCTGAAGAGAGAACGTGCAAAACTAACGTTTATACACGTTTTGATGATTATTTCTGTAGAGCTTCAACTGTTTTCAGTGCCATATCTTCCGCCACCTTTGCTTCTCATTGTTAACTTTAAATGCAACACACATCTAAAAAAAAAAAAATACAAACGTTCAAAAAATGTCCGACAGATGGCGCTTCATCTGATCAGAATAGCAATAATTAGCATAACAAAGTAAGACAAAGCAAAGATGATGTTCTTTACAGGAAATGCTCAATATGTCCGCCATCATTCCTCAACAATAGGTGTAGTAGAGGAATGATGTTCTGAACAGCACTATAAAGCATGTCCGGAGTTATGGTGAGGTATTGGCGTCGGATGTTGTCTTTCAGCATCCCTAGAGATGTCGGTCGATACGATACACTTGCGACTTCAAGTAACCCCAAAGCTAATAATCGCACGGACTGAGGTCTGGGGACCTGGGAGGCCAAGCATGACGAAAGTGGCGGCTGAGCACACGATCGTCATCAAACGACGCGCGCAAGAGATCTTTCACGCGTCTAGCAATACTTTTTTTTTGTTCTAGTAAAACCCCATGTCATTCCAAGCATGTGTGTCAATTTGTACCTCTCTATCTACATTATCCCGTGGTTTATTAAGTTTTCAAATTTATGCTGACTTTTTATCACCTGGTACATTGGAAAAAATTAGTTCCAGTTTGGCCACCAGATGCAAAACTGGCGCTGTGAATGCTACCAAGACCCATAGAAATATTTCCATATGTAATGGATTAAGAACGGAACGTGGGCAGAAAAGTCAAACAAGTGAGAAAGTCCAAATGTTGATTTTATTATTAACCATCGCTTACATAATTTGTTCAATACGAGCACCGGAGACGTCAAACGAGATGCTGCATCCGTAAAACGATTTGATCAACTTGCCTGCAGGTATTTTGGAGGAATGTGAGCAACGTGTTCCTGTGTACTGACCTTCAGATCAGGTAGAGGTCAAAAATGTCCCAGGTAAACGCTTTCTTTTGTTATAGATATCCTGAGATCCAAAAGGCACATCGATTCAGATCAAGTGATCTTGCATCTGGAAAACAGTTACAGATAGGCGGCCGTGGTGGTCGTGCGGTTCTAGGCGCTCCAGTCCGGAGCCGCGCTGCTGCTACGGTCGCAGGTTTGAATCCTGCCTCGGGCATGGATGTGTGTGATGTCCTTAGGTTAGTTAGGTTTCATTAGTTCTAAGTTCTAGGGGACTGATGACCACAGCAGTTGAGTCCCATAGTGCTCAGAGCCATTTGAACCAACAGTTACAGATAACACGTTCGTGCATTTAGCAGATCTTTCTCTGGACGGATGACATGAGGTGTTGCCCCATCTTGCATGAAAACTTGTTGCCACACAGTTGCGCTCTTCCAGAGAAAAACCACATACTGTGCAAGGAGGTTTCGATAACGTGCAGATGGCACGATACTCTTGACGGGCCCTCTGGGTGCATCCTCTTCAAAGAAGAACGGACTGCGAATAAAGGTGCTTGTGATACCACACCACACAGTGACATAGGGCGAATGCAGTGGATCTACGCGCACAACAGGCGGTTTAACAGTACTTCAAATTCGACAGTTCTGCGTACGTATTCATTGCACACTGCAGTGTAAAAGTGCCTCGTCACTCCATATAATATTTCTCTGCCACATGTCATCAACTTCTGTCAGAGCCAGAAACATAAGAGCAAATTTAGAACGTAGTTGTGGATCATAAGGTTCAGTTGTTAAAGCGCCTGTATATCGTATGGGAACCTATGTAAAATAGATCGCAAAACTTTTTGTGCACCACACGGGACACGCTGCATGGTCAGATACAGCAACAGCTAACTCCTCAGTAACTTTCATGGGGACCCTCTTCTGTGTCAGAGGACGCTGGTGCAAACTTGTGGGGTGGCGCTCGACCCGCGGGTAGGCCAGTTCGAATCCTGGTTTGTGGAAAAAATTTTCACTGCTAGTATTTGGCCGGCAAGGGGAGGAGAGATGGCGTAACGTTTGTGATCACCAGATCACCAGCACGTGAAATAGCAAACCTCTCCGCAGCTTCTCATGAAATGAGGGCAGTGGTCCGTCGGATGGCGACGTTAAGCTTGGCGGCCGCCTTGCTGCTATTCGTGAGGAGAACGTGCGCGCGTAGTATTGTAAATTCCATAATGGAGCATTTTCTAAATAAAGAAGTAAAATAAACTTCCACCGGGATTGGACGCCTTCCTCTTCCAGGTGCCAAATCAAGCTCATCCCTGTTTTCGAATTTCATTATCATCTTCTTTAGACCATTTAATGACATCCAGCCTCTCCTTAGACGTTTCAGTCGGCGATACTCTCTCAATGCAGTACTGCAATTGCTGCCGTTCACATAAAACAGTTTCACTAACAGCGCGCGGTCTGTCTTCTCGATAGCCATACTATTCGATCAGAAATGGTTTGTCAAATGGAAAACAGCGTCATACAGACAGTGTACAGCACCAGATTGGCACTTGGTGGCCACCAGTGCAACTATTTTTTTTTCTTTTCAACGTTAATTGATTGCGCATTGAGGCATAAGAATAATCTACCAAGATTCGCTGCCATACGATAATTACGGCACACACTGGGCCTGCGTAGTGGTACAAAACCAAGGGGAAAAATAAGAATGAGATAGCAAGAGGGAAATAAGTAGTGAAAGCTGTACACTGCGAATATCGTTTTGAACGCCACAGTGCATTAGTATGCATGGTTCTGTTGGGAGCGCTATGCCGTTGCCTTCCTCCTACTCGTGAACAGACGTACCGGGCCATCCGTAGGGGACTTACGGTGTAACGTGGGCTCCGAATCACGGAGGAGCTACGCATTCCAAAGAGATAACAAGAATTTTTATAACTGTCAGATTACTTCGGTTGTTCAAAGTTCGTGATAACACCACAGCAGATGACAACACCTTCACATTCTTTCATTTTCGATAGTGAAATAACTGCACCCCACTTCATAAGACGCTATTTAGAGATTTGGAATTTAACCCAGGGTGTTGGTGGATAGTCTGGTGATTTACCAACTGTATATCACAATATCTTTTATACACGTAACAGCAACGATTAAAAATTCGAACAATTTGTTGAGAAGTTGCAACCAATCGCTTCTATATAGAATGTACCGAATGATCCACATACGTTAAAATTTGGTGATATTATTGGGTTACTTACACATGAGTCGCGGACGCAGTGAGACACTTCAAACAATCCGTTACTCCGTTAGTGTGGGAAATAAATCACTGATTGTAGGAGGCATGCTTTAGCAAATAGCATAGAAGCATTCTACCTGAGCGCTAACAGGCACCATGTTCTCTCGCGGTTGAATTTGGCTGTCGAAAGACGCTATGTGTAGTTACGCCACCAAATTATCATGTATGCAAGTATTAGATACGTATGCAAGATGAACCATCTACAACTGCACCTGTTTTATATCGCAAACGGTTCAAAAGATCGAAACAGTGTTTACGGCAGATGGTTGTAGGCAGAAGGCACGTATGTTTGTTGAATGGGTAATAGTCTTAACTCCTGCATCAACTGAGATACTGAAGCAAATGTGGTAAATGGAACGATATACTTTTTTCTAATCGCTGTAAAAAACTCTTCAAAATAAGAGTATAGTGATATACCACTCGGTAATGTTTTACTTGAAGCTTTCAGCACGAATATCCGAAAATATGCTAAATTTGATAGGCAAGACTGCCGGAATTCACTTCTGTTGTGGAAACGTCACCAGGTTGGGCTCTCGTGCCGGGCTCTACCGTTTTATGAGCCTTTCGTCTGCATGTTTCCACAAAAACTGTTCATTTAAATATGAATATACACACACATTAGGATGAGTTTTCCGAAGCCGCTTCTGATACATTACACGTTAGTATAAAGTTGCATGTACACGAATCGCAGCCGATACTGTGCCTTTGTTGTGTGAAGTAGTAACAAGAGAAAATACGTTGAAAAAACATAGTAATTCCACTAAAAGAAAAATGCTTGCTCTACTATCTCGGTTGATATAAAAATGTAATGGATTAACCATACAACAAAATTAGGTATCTCTCTGCGTACTATCATCTCCCAAAAAACTTGCTTCGACATCTTGAACTGTTCGCGAAATAAAGGGGTGTATGTTTTAGGCAACTCATTCACATATATGCAGGATGATATATAATATACCGGATGATTTTGCCTAATGGGGTCAAACTGCAGGAAACTATCCCTGAGAATATAAGGAGAAAAAAAAAATCATATGGGCCGGAAATGCATTCCGAGGGAGGTTCACCACTGGAAGATAAATTTGGAAGATCGTCGAAACTATAGTTTTCCGTGATTTTAAAGCACGTGACAAGACGTCAGGCAAGTGGAATTGTTCTTCTGCACTACTGTTTTGGTGGTGTGGTGGAAGCGGTCCATGAGCACCGGTTCGGCCTCAGTGTGTGGTATGAGGCCAGTCAACCTTCCGCATCGCCTCAACAGTCAGGGCACATCTGTGCTTCATTGGGGTGACCTTGCCACCGCTGCTGGAATGCGTGCCATAATGGTAAGAAGTGTAATTTCGCTACTACATGATGGTGCCCCCGCGAACTTCCGCGCTGAGGCATCTCACCATCTACTCCGACCACACACTGAGACTGGCCGGTGCTAATGGTTCGGCTGATGGTTCGCTCTCGTCTCCAAATATGATAAGAAAGTTGAAGTTTTTACGAGGAAGGAACTGCTTCATCGCACTAGTGTGCGATATCTAAGTCGGCTTACGTGAGCATTTGCACAAATTATGCGGGTCATGGGACGCAGTGTAATAAAATACGTGATTTGGTTCACCGTTCTCACGCCAGGTTCTTTGTTGGCGAGTGTCATGTTGCGCTTCGTAGGGGCATGAGGTGAACGAAAACGACTACTCTTAGGTTGATGCTGTGTTCCCTGAATTTAGGACAGTTCCGCACTGTCGTTTAGTGAAGAATGTAAGAACTCACTGTGAACCATAACGGATTTTTGATTGGATTCAGGACTTTGCTTCAAATAGAACTCAATACGTCGCTCTTAACGGAACAAATTCAACGTACGTAAAGATCGGTGTATCCTGAGGCCACAATACGGCCATTACTCTTGCAACATAGGTATAAAAAAGCTGTTGGCGGTTCAGAGACTGTTAGTTAAACCTGGATGTAAATAAATATAACTTATTGTGCATAAATAGCCGAAGAAATACTGTTCGGGTAGATTACACTATCGGCAGCAAATCACTGGAAACGCTAACTACAGCAAAATACCCAGTAATAGTCATCTAGAGGTACCTACAGTGGAATGACCCATAAAATATGAGTTCCTCCTGTCGTATTAAATGTCCCAACAACTTACGGGACTACAGCCGGGTGACATTTTCGACAACGGTCCATATTTCGACAGGTGAACGCCCCTTATATTACAGACACAAACGCCTTGAAAATGACGGGTTGTTCACCTGTCGAAATATCACAGGTTGTCGAAGACTCCCGTAAATTGTCAGAACACACAAAACATATTGTAGAACAATTAAATGTCATTCTGAGATTCATGGGAAGAATACGAAGGGAATGTAATTCATACACGAAAGAAGCTAGTTAAATAAGAAAACACTTGTTCCACTGATTCTTGATTATCGATCTTCAGACTAGGTCCCTTACAGATAGAACTGATATACAAGGTGATCAAAAAGTTTCCGTTTGAGGGTGTTGCTGCAACGTATATGCAACGTAGCGCGACTCCGAAGCGGGTATAAAAACATCGACATGTAGGTTGTGTATTTTGCTTTTGTGCCTGCGGTAAATGCGGAAACGTGAACTGTGGCGCCGGTATTACCAAAAGCGTCCAAACGGCGGGACCAACATGCTGTTATTCTTTTCTTGTCTGCCGAAGGAAAAACACCGGTAGACATCCATTGGAGAGTGAAGAATGTGTATGGGGCAGCATGTTTGTCGAAAACCACCATTGTAGAATGGTGCACCAAGTTCAGTTTGACAAGGGGTGATCCTTTGCCCTCTTCACGGATGACACTGCTGTCTGCTCCAGTCACCCGATCCCCAGTTAAATGGTGTTGAACATCCAAAGGCACTTGGGCGAGATTACACAATCATGTAACTTCTGGAAAGTTATAATTAATCGGACCAAGTGCAGTGCCAAATGTTCACACTCTCTCAACCGTCAAGTCTCAGTTGTCTGTAGGGACCTCTCCTGGTGTGACACGATCAAATACTTGGGTCTGAAATTCTATAAGAAGTAGTTGTGGAAAGGACACACATTCGACGCCTGTAATCGGGGTTCGAATAGACCTTGTCAGCTATGCTCATTGTCCACAGGTAATGGACTGACCACACAAGTTAAGTTATGGAAGATTGTGGTGTTTCTAACTTTACAACTGTGAGATCTGGAGTGTGGCTGCAGGTGCTCACATAAGAAAGCTGCAGATAATCAAAACAAGGCAGCTAGGATAACAACTGATGCTCTCTAGTTCGTCCTGAATACGCTTAAACACCGACAGAAATATACCCACCATCTCATCAGTCATTGAACAGAAAACCCAATCATGCTACACAAATTCAGAAAATTCACTTCATCAACTCATCACAGCCTTAGGCACTGACTCATTCCGGGTCGGCTACAAATACCTGAAAAACACTAATCACCCACCACGTCAGAGTTTAAGCCACGGAAAATCAATCCCCCTCCGCTCTCTCTCTCTCTCTCTCTCTCTCACACACACACACACACACACACACACACACACACACACACCAACACAAATCCCGCAAAACTCAGAGGGCATTAAGGTACAGCCCATCGGTTCTTCAAAATTAGATGGACAAGAGTCCAGACGTGGTACGCAGTCTGTCGGTCTGCATGTTGCTGTTACATTATAACGCACGTCCCCATATCGCTAATACAGTAACGCAGAAGTCAGACCAGCTCAACTGGGAGACAATCGACCACTCACCCTAGAGTCCTGATACTACCTGCTGCGACTGTCACGCCTTCGGTCCCTTAAAAATGCCTTGAAGGGCTGAAGATTCCTGTCGGGCGAATTAGTGCAGCAGGAAGTTAACGGACTGTTTCACGCTGCAGGACGCGTTGTTTTACGAAACGGTTGTCTTCAACCTGTTGCATCGGTGGGATGATTTCCTCAAAGCTCACGGGGATTTTGCCTGATTGGCATACCGTTTCTACGGGCTTCGAATGGAAACGTTTTGTTCGCCCCTTGTAGGAGAGGTAGAGAAGATCTAGCGAAGGGAGACGCATTACGTCACGGGATCGTTTAGTTTGCGTGAGAGCGTTACGGAGATGATCGGCAAACTCCAGTGACAGACTCTGCAGGAGAGGCGTGTGTATCACGGACAGATTTCTATTGATATTCGGAGAGCGTGCGCTCTGGAAAGAATCTTAAAATATACATGCGAGTCAAAAAGGACGTAACAACTTTGTAATGATACAGAAATTTATTGAGATAACTTACAGAATGGGTAGATGTTATTTCGTAGAAAAGAACATCAAGTTTGATTCACGTAGTGCATCAGTATCCCATTCGACCACCAGTCGCGCCAGCGTAGTGCACAGTTAATATGGCTACTTTCATTGGTGCGGACAGTGTTGGCGGTGTGTTTTGGTTTCATGACATGAACTGTGCAACAACTGTTCGGCATACATTTTGCGCCGAATACGCTAAAGAACGTCTAAGGAACCCTGGAACACATTCGCGACAGCCCCAAAGTGTGTTTCGTGCGTTTAACAGACTGAAAGTCCAAGGCCCCTCTTCTTCATAGAGAAAACTTATCACTGGTATTTGTGTATCTGGATAAACTTTTTAGTTCCACGGATCGAGAAAGATGACCGGAATGGGATGGTTTAGTACCAGCAGGACGGTGCACCACCTCATTTCCACACGGAAGTTAGAGGTTTCCTCTATGATCGCTTCCGAGCTCGGTAGATTGGCCGTGAAGGGACAATCGCGGGGCCACCTCGCTCCCTAGACTAGACACTACTGGATTTCTATCTCAGTTGTTTCATGAAAGAGAGTGTATGTGATCCTCCCCTGGCGAACACCGAGCGAGGTGGCGTAGTGGTTAGCACCCTGGACTTTCATTCGGGAGGACGACGGTTCAAACCCACGTCCGGACATCGTTAGTTAGATTTTCCGCGATTTCCCCAAATCGCTTCAGGTAAGTGCCGGGATGGTTCCTTTGAAAGGGCATGACCGACTTCCTTCCCCATCCTTCCCTAACCCGATGGGACCGATGACCTCGCTGTTAGGTCCCTATCCCGAAATCAACCAAACAATTTAGCCGACATGAAAAGTTGAATCTACGCTCAGGTTACACAAGTTACGTCTGATTTGCTGCAAGGAGTACTCGTATATGAAGAAATTGATTACCGGTGGGATGTTTGCCACATCGTAAATGGTAGTCGTATCGAACCAAAATGACGCTTGAAACTCTTACGTGCAACTAGAAGTTGTTTGCTACGAAATGACACATGTACCGACTTCGCAAGTTATCTGAATAAATTTCGATATCGTTCCAAAGTTGTAAAGTCCTTTTTAACTCACCCTGTGTTATTTTCTTCCCCGACACGTCTCGCGAAATGACCACAACTAGATAATTGGATAGATTTAAGCTTTTTCTGAAGTTTAGCGACAACCATTCGTCCCTCTCGCTACTGCTGAACGGAACAGAGAAAAGTGGGTAGGGTGCGGAGAATTATCATGGTGCCAGAAGTAGGCCCCTCCACACTCCGTGGAGTATGAATGTTGGTATACATGCAACGTGGAATGGCGGTACGGTGGCTAGAACGTGCGGAGTCGCGGACTGCATTGAGAGCAAAGGAGCGTGGTGCGTGGAATGCGCCTGAGGAAGTCGTGGCAGCTGCGGCTGGCGGGGCGGGGCGCGGCCGCTGTGGGCCGCAGGTTGCCGTCCCACGCGGCCCTGCCGGCCGGCCTCTGAATATTTTGTGCCGGCCGCGGCCCACGCGCCACAATACTACAGTTAGTGCCACTCCGGGATTCCTGCCCGCAATTACACCGCTCTCCCAGTCTGTCAGCCGTGTTTACCTCTGTACGGCTGCAGATCACCTTCGTCACAAGCTCCTGGTGACAGGAACGCTGAGCAGCGGTTCTTCTTCGAGCGTTCTAGTTAACACTCCGTTAGTCGCATCTCTTGCCCATCAGTATTGGTCACGTAGCATCTCTGAAATATTAGAAGCCGGGTAACTTACAGTTCACAAGACTTTGTGCAAACGTGACGTCATTGTGACGTAACGCGCACTTATCGAACTGCTATCGACTTTCGTTGACATTCGATGCTGGGTTGTTGGGAAGCAGTGGATTGCGTAATTCCGTATCGTAACTTGTGTATTATGAAAATACGGTTTCGAGGCTGTGATATACTGAAGATTTACACAGACGCGTCATTACTGGTACGATTTGTTGCAGTTAAACGCGTATTGCCGGTTGAAGCTCTAACAACCCTACCACAACAAAGTTCAAAAATTAATTATGATTGTAGTGTTGCTCACGCTGCTAAATATTGCATTTTCGGGCAACAACAAAGTTATATTATGTGGCAGGTGTCATTAGAGCACAGTTAATAAAGTAATTTCTTGGAATAATTGGTAAACTAGGCACTCATCTTTTCGTGTTTCCCACGCTGGTATCGTTGTCAGTTCATGGCTCAATCGTCGAAAATCTAGGTAGTGATGATTCCAAGCTCGGATGCAAAGAGGCCTATTCTGCGATATTCAAAAGTTTTATAGATTTGTTTCATAAACCATTCTTGAAGATTAAACTTCTGCAAGTTAGAACAATGGTGATGTAAAAAAGTAATCAGCACTCCGAATTTAAATTACACTTCTTTTTTTATTACTTTTGTTGCAATATCACGTAACTCGTACCAAAACATCACTTCACAATATAAAACATACTTGAAAATATCTTCCTCACTGTTAAAGTTCACATTTCATAAACTGACTACAATTAGCGTCTTTTTACGATGACGACCAAAACTTGACTCTCTAATAACCGCTTACGCGCCCAAAAATCAGAGTTACAAGTACGTCAAAGATCATAGTGATAAAAGAAAGAATACACATAACAATAATATCATTGCACTATATACATATCGATGTATCGAAGTACCTCTACATTAATGAAATCAAATCTGAATGTTGTCACAGAAATATGTTAACTATTTTACAGAAACACAGTAGAATATTGCTGGTATCGAGAGGTTGAGGTGAGGTGCCGTAATGGTTATGTAATTAAAGTACCATTACAAAGCCTTCATAGGATCTGAGTTGCAGTACAGAAGTCAAACTTTCGCTGGCTCTTCTTGGTGTTGTGGTTGTGTGTTAAATGAAGGTGGGCTGGGTAGCTTTAACGGGAGATTCGCGCCCTGCGGTAAATGAATTTTTTTTCACCTTCACGTTCCTAAAATGTTCTGGAACAACCTTATTAAATTAATAGAAATGTGTTCTGTAATATTCCACGTTATGACAGATTAAGCATCCAACACGTAAAACAAACTACCACTCAGAACAAGAAACATAGCAAAGACTAACATATTTGCAAAAGAATTAAAAGGTAACCTAATCTCAGCCATGTATGAAGTACTTTGGAAACTGACATAAACAGGCTCGACCGCAGCAATATTTATTTTAGTGATAACCGGTATTGATAAGTTTTTGACCATCCTCAGACCCTCGTACTGAAATATGAACATAGGACGGATTTATAGGGATGTCTGATAATAGTAGTAACATATAAAATATTAAAAGAAGAAATCATACCTACAATGGTAAGCGTTGGCGGTGAACACCCGCTCCATTCCCCGCCACCAAGTCTCATCATGGGTATAATTTCTTCTTGTAACATTTGTTACTACTATTATCAGACATTCTCTAAATCCATTATTTGTTCATATTTCAGTATGATGGTATGAGGATGGTAAAAAACTGACCAAAACCGTTTACCATCAAAATAAGTATTTCTGCGGTCGAGCCTGTTTGTATCCATTTTTAAAGTAATTTTTGCCAGACCGTTGTGTTCCACGAGAAATGTTCTCAAAATTACATCTATAAAATATGGTACAAATTTTACGAGCTAGTTCTTTTAGGACACTTCTTTAACCTCCAGTATGAAGTTTTTCGTAATTTTGTTACAACAAATTTTACCAATACCAAAACGTTTTCGAGAGATCATCGATGTTTTGAAACACCATCTATTCCTTGAATGTAAGCTAAATGAGCTTCTGCTTTAATTCGTCTGCTAGAATGGCTACCAATCCTTTGTAATTACAGACCAATTTCTGAAACTATGTTTCAGAGTCTCTAAAGATAAGCTTATTTTGTTGAGAAACTTTAATGAACACTGTTGAGTACCTATATACGTTATTGGATTCTATGCTGGCTGCCTTCAGCGCTCTCTCTCTCTCTCTCTCTCTCTCTCTCTCTCTCACTCACTTTGCTTGTAAATCAGTAAATCGTCCACTTTCGCTGTTGAAGGCATATTCTTACCAATAGTTTAATTTCTCTAGTACCCACTGCCGAGTCCACATGAATGCTTAACTTTACGTATTTATAAACCACGTAACTTGGAGGTTAACATGCCCTGCAGTAAAGAAAAAAGCTTAACCTCCCGTTCTCTCTATTTGAGGTGAATGTTATTGTTTTGGAAATTTGTGGTAAGATCTTATTGGACCAAACTGCTGAGGTCATCAGTCCCTAAGCTTACACACTACTTAATCCTCCGATGGGAGGAGGCTCGCGGACCGTCACAAGGCGCCTGAGACCACGCGGCTACCCCTCACGGCATTGTTTTGAACGTATCTTCATTTCGCGTGATGTGAATCGAACGATCATGAAGGTTAATAGGCAGTTCTTTTAGTCTTCGATACAGCTTATAACGTCACGTTTGCACGAAGTGTTAGGAATTGTAAGTTTCCCATAGAATGCGATTTAGGCCAAGATGCTTGGGTTCCGGAGAAGTACAGGAATGTGAGGACAGTATTGCTCGTACGACTTATCTTAAATCTACGTTCATTGCATTTATATAGGTTTACTGAAAGCTTTTGACGATGTTGTCTGGACCAAACTCCACAAAACCCTGAAGGTAACAGGAATAAAATACGGGCACAAATAGCCTGCAGATATGAAGAGTCGAAAGACATGAAACGGAAGCAGTAACTGACAATGGAGTGAGACAGTGTTCTAGCCTATCGCCGATATTATTTAAACTGTACACTGAACACGCAGTAAGGAAAACAAGGGTAAATTTGATCAGGGAGAAGAAATCTAAACTTTCAAGGTTGTCAAGGAGATGACAAAGGACTTGGGATAGCAGTTGAATGGAATAGATAGCGTCTTCAAAAGAGGCTATACATTAACAAAAAACAATAAAGCAAGAGTAATGGAATGTAGTCGAAGAAATAACACACTAAAAGGAAGTGAGTAGTTTCGCTATTTGGATAGAAAAGTAACTGATGTTGGCCGAAGTAGAGAGGATATAAAAGTGTAGACAAATAATAGAAAAATAAACATTTCTGAAAAAGAATATCAAATTAAGCTGCAACTTTTACAGCTTTACCGAGGTAATCCTGCGCCCCTGAGAAGATTTGCCATAACTACGCCTCCCCACACCCCCACTTCCTGTAAAATAAAGCTATTTCACTGTTTGGATATGCATGTCTTAATCCATACTTAAAAACAACTTCATAATATCCAAATGGGAAGCTGCGTCAGTGCTCTTCATAAGCTCTGTCACTTGGAATTTCAAACCAGCTATTTCGTGACCTAGCTGCGATATATGGATAGTTATGCTCGACTTTGCACCAAAACCATCTGCACATTTTTCGAGTTGAGAACAGCGCTTTTACTTACGATGTTTTCTGATGCGAAATCATAATCAGATGAAAAGATGTGGGTCCTGCTTTGTATTTTTTGTTGCTATTCTGTCAAATACTTCGAAGCACTCTACTTCAAAGTCTCGTTACCGCCCTTAATGGCCAGAACTCGACTGAAATAGGAAGCCTTCGGTGAAACAGCATATTTGCTTCTGCACCCACTCGCCGACTTGTGAGGCCTTACAATACCGCGGCGAAGTAGCAGGAGGAACGCTGTTGTTGAACATGAGGGGACTGTGCAGGCCGTGTGAAGCGAGAGCACTGTTAAGACACAAACGCTGTCTATGTTAGAGGCCTGTAGGGTAGTAGTTGTTTCTGTATGTTGCAACTTACATGAAATGACACTGACAGCAGCGTACCATTAAGAGTCGTGGACCGAGCGAAAACCTTCTCGTAAGCGGAAGAGGAAGGAGAACTTACATACCTCTGCATCGCAGAGTTATGCCCATACTTTACAAAGTCGGCGCTTTTTCTAATTTCACCACTCCTTTTAAAGTATCTTGATTATACTTTAGTGTTTCCTCTATTATCAAGAGCCACATTAGAACTGAATTACCTTTCCAAAAGCAATACTTATCACCATCTGTCAGTTATGAAGAATGGAAAAAAGTCCAACATCACGTTGGAAATGTGTTGCGTTTATCATTAAAACAACTATTTTAGTAGTTGTACTAACGTTTCCATGCAGGATGTGTAGACAGTGAAGATGTAATGCACTCCAATCCACCACCAACTGGACAATATTAAGAAATTCAACAGAACTACTGACAGTCACCGAGTCAGTATCAGAGAGGTAGTTCATAATGTTGTTGCATGAGGTCATACTAAGCAGTTTTTATTTTATTTTAGTCATTTATTGTTGCACGTTTTTAGCTTGAAAAACAAGGCATTCCGAAATTATCGAATTTTGATCAAAAGCAATTCCAAATGACCACTTTTAAGGATTACTGAAGCTTACAGTGTCCAGACAAATTTTAACTGATGTCAAGTGATGGATATTTGACGTTGTTACTGAACCCCAATTATTGAAACCGAACATTTTTTCCCAAAACCCAAGACTGCAAACAGTTTTTAAAGTTCATTTGAACGTGAGGTTGATTTCAATAGCATGTGCACCAACAGATTGTGTATTCAAAAAGAAATACAACGTTGAAATTTTGTACAGTGAGCACAAAGCAATACAGTGAGAACTCTCAGCTTCATGCTGAAACAATTTATGTTTTTTACTGTATGGCAGTGTACGTCTTCCTTAACTGGCTGCCATCTTTGTGATACCTCACGTCAGTATTCACCAGACGTTAGTCCCCTTATAGCTTCTAAAGCTAAAATAAAGCTTATAATTAATAACGATTATTACAGTCAAAGACTTGTGTAAAATATTTTAGTGGCTAAACAGTTTTTAACTTTCTGCTCATGATTAATAAACCATGAACAATTCTTGGCTCAACACTGCATCAGAAAATCTAGAGTCAATATTTGTGTGAGGCATCCACTAATATAACTTCTTAATATTCGTGGGTTTGAAATGAACCGTGAAAAGATGACATTTTGTCATCATTGGCGAAAGATAGAACTACTGAAGAAGCAAGATACTACATTATGAATTAAGTTTTGCAAGAGTTTCAAACATTGGTAAAAACTCCAGTAGGTGATTGGTAGGCAGTAGCATATCAGAAAGCTATTGCCTATGCCACTTTAATATGTGTGATGGGGAGTACGTTGAAGGAGGTAACGTAAATATTTTCAATTAAAAGTTGTTCCATTGAAACACCCAATACTCGTATCTTGGAGTTTGTCCCGACCATCCTTTTTAGATGAAAATCACATATTGGGTTTCTGTACTTCAGAGAAATGTTAGCAGATTTAACACTAAGTGAAGAAGTTTTTCATTCAGACTTTGTTTCAATGTTGTTCAAGAGATGCATTTTAAACATTGTGTATAATTGGCAGAAATTGTAAAATCATTAAAATCATTCAGTCTTATGACGGCAGTGTTTCATCTAACATATGATATATGTTTTGAACAATATGGACCAGTTCCATAATGAGCAAATTACGATCACAAACTGTCAAATCTTTTCTATTTTCTCCAATTTCTCCTAATCGTTTAAAAATGCTTATCAAAGAGACAAGTATGGTTATGGTCCTAGAATACTCTTTAGTGTACGCATTGTGTTTAATATTCCACAGTATCGTGGCATAAGCTACTGGCAATTCATTTAAAAATGCATTTTTGCAAAGTGAAGTACACGTAAAATGAAAATTTTTTTATCCACATTTTTATTACATTATTCGTTTATTGTTTGTTGCAGTATTCCAACATACGAATTGGACCTGTTGTAAAGAAAGATGTAATGAAAGCGTCGACCATGCTGGAACATGAGAGCCAGTGAGTATACATGACTACAGAAATATGGATCCTTTGTCTTCACTCTTCATTGTATTTGCTTAAAAGCAGAATGACAATGTGATGCAAGAGCAATCTAATTCTATTTAGGTACGCTACAATTTTGGCTTTTGATGTGAAAGTCGAGCGAGATGCCCAAGAGCTAGCAGATACCTTAGGCGTGAAAATATTTCAAGCTGATATTATATATCACCTCTTCGACAAGTTCATGGCGTATCGAGAAGAACTACGACAAAGGAAGAGAGAGGAATTTAAGCATATTGCAGTGTTTCCTTGCAAGTTGAAGGTGTTACCTCAGGTAATGTTATTTAGTGCTTTATGCAAATGTGTTTGATGCATACATATCTGAGTAAGTGTTTGTACTAGAACCAAAATTTGAAAATTGTCATGTTTTTAATGCAGAACAGCAGCGCAATTCTAGTTTTGAAACTGCAAATAAGAAAGTGGTTATAAGTAGAGTCAAGTCTTTATCTTGAATAAAATAATTTTGGGTAGTAGGCTGTGTCATTATAAAATACTAAAGCAACTAAAGTGCTGACATTTCTACTGAGTTTGCAGCAGTCCTCTTTAGGGCAGGTACCTGCTGGATACTAGCGAATGTGTTTCTCTATATACTGTTGATTTCAGTTATCTGATGGCTACCAACTTAACATATTTGGGATGTCATAGGACAGTTTTAAGAGAAGTTGCTGAAGAGGGGGATGGCTGTACTGTAGGCTATTCTCTCTGCTGCATTGGTAGGTGATTGGAAGGCAACTCCAGTAGGTGATTGGTAGGCAGTAGCAAATCAGAAAGCTATTGCCTGTGCCAGTTTAATATGTGAAAGATAAGTTATCAATTACAAAAAAAT
This sequence comes from Schistocerca cancellata, assembly GCF_023864275.1. Taxonomy (NCBI): domain Eukaryota; kingdom Metazoa; phylum Arthropoda; class Insecta; order Orthoptera; family Acrididae; genus Schistocerca; species Schistocerca cancellata. Next base: position 583,417,479 of record NC_064628.1, on the reverse strand, counting down.
TCATTTGATTTTAGCAATAGCAGTCAATATTAAAGGATTGCAGGAATTGCCTTAGTTTAATAACATTGAACCACAGCTAAATTGACTGCAGTTCCCCTTTGAAAAATGCGTTCCGAAGCATTCAGTATATTTCCATAACACACCAAGATTAAAATAAAACAGTTATGACCATTGGGTTAATAATTCTGTCACAGTCGTGTTTGAAAAAGTTAGTTACTACTTTGAGACAAGCAGAATATTTGCAGTCGGACTCTGATAATCACCATATTCAGAATTAAGTATTGAGCAGGCTCTCCCCAGTAGTTGAAGAGCTTCACATAAGACCTAGTAGTGAAATGTTGTACACGAGGAGTATGAATCCCTGCTGCATCCTACAACATTTTCTCCGAGAGTGTCTACACATCTGAACATCAAAGTCTAGAGTCTGTCTAATGCCAATTGTATTGTTTACAATTTTCATTTTGCCCTGTTTTTCTGTGCTAAAAGATATTTGCACTTAACAAGACCATTTGTAAAACAGTTCCTATATATTCTTGAGCAATATGTGATTCACTAATATGTGAAAATCCTGTTCCTGTTAGGTCATACAAGTTTTCTTTTTCAGGCTAGCAACAGGCCTTGGATTGGTTCTTCCATTCGCTTTCATTGAGACTACTGAAGCATCATTATCTCCTCTTTCTCTGCTTCCAGCTACCCTGGCCCTGTTTGCACAGACAAAATATTGAGAAAAAGAAGTGCTTTATCATAAATTCCCTCGCACTGAGATGCCTTCACTCTGCAAAGCTGAAGATGTGAAAGCACCAGCAGAACAACAGAAGTGTGCGGCACCCTTCAAAGGATAGAGGAATTCTAGGCACATGCCAACTCCTTGTTTCCTGCACTATACTTCCGTTAAGGAGGATGATGATTCAGAGCCTTTTGTGGCCATCCAAATTTAGGATTTTCATGGTTTTGCTTAAAGCAAACACTTGAATGGTTCCATGGAATGGACGCAGTCAGTATCTATCTCCAATCAAAACTTGTATGCCATCTTTTATAGCCTTGCTGTTGGCTCGATGTTAAACTGTACTCTTCGTTACCTCTTCCTGCAGATTTGAGGTATTTGAGATGATCCAGTGGAAGTGTATTTTAATTTGGTTTATAATCCTTACCTTACCTCTGGTGCTTTTGATACATCTAAAAAAATTTTCATGCTTCTAAACATCTAAGTGACAAAATGTTCCTGAAAAACACATAAGCAGGGTTCCAGACATAAGACTTCGATTAGGATTGGGTTCATGTACTCTTCTAGTGTCTTGTTCTCTCCAAGAAATGTTCATCTTCATGATTATTAAGAAATCCTGTGCAATAACAATGCACTTTTATGAGCATTTTTAAGAAGAAATGGCATGCACTGTGTTTCATTGCAGGTGACTGTTCTTTGCAGTTACACTCTACCCTCTCTGCACAATCATTACCATAACATTCCACATTTTATGTTACTTGCAAAAGCAAAATTTTAGAATCTTGTGATATTTTGTGGCAGAACATGGATAAGCCTGTGTACTGTATTAAGGGAAGCAGTGGATCTTTAATAGAACTCTGTGACACTCTCCGATTCACAGCACCTAAGGAAAATTTAAATCTGTTCCCATCTATTGACACTAGTTGAAAACCTACTGCTTTGTTTTTGCCAAATATGTAGTGAACAGTTGGGAGGTTGTTCCCTGATTATATAATTCTCCTGCATAATCAACAATGTATTATTGTCCACACAATTGAATACTTCTGTTAAATCAAAGAATATAGAATAATGGGGAAAAATTGCATCAGAAAAAATTAATTAAAGTAAAGTAATGAAATTTCAGGTATACATTTGTCTAGGTAACACATCTTAGTGATTAAATGTGGAATGCAATCATGTGAATGTGCATGCGTTGTGTTCTACAGGTGCCAGACTTCAGTTTGTGGGATGGAGTTCCATGGCCTATTACACTTGACCGATCAATGCTGGGACGGTTAATGCTGTTTGTGGATGATGCTGTAGTAGTTGTCCAATGATGTCTCATATGTGTTTGATTGGAGATATATGTGGCGATTGAGCAGGCAAAGCAACATGTAGACACACTGTAGAGCATATTGGGTTACAACAGTGGTATGTGGGCAAGTGTTAGCCTGTTGGAAAACACGCCCTGGACTGCTGTTTGTGAATGGCAACACAACGGATTCAGTCACCAGATTGATGTACAAGTCTGCCGTCAGGTGCATGGGATAAACACAACAGTGCTCCTTGCTATCATACAAAATTGCATCTCAGACCATAACTCCAGGTGAAGATCCAGTGCGTCTAGCACATGCGCAGTTCAGTTGCAGGCCCTCAACTGTCCTCTTTCTAACCAATGCAGGGCCACTGCTAGCACCAAGGCAAACCAGCTTCCATAATAAAACGCAACCTCCACCCTGCCGTCCAATGAGGGCACCTCTGAAGTGACAAATGCCAGTGGTTTTGGATCAGTGGAATGCACACTACAAGGCATCTGGCTCGGAGTTGTCCTTGAAATAATTGATTTGTGACAGTTGACTGTGTCACTGTGGTGCCAACTGCTGCTCAAATTACTGGTGCAGTTGCAATACCATGTGCCAAAGCCGTACACTGAACAAGACCCTCTTCACAGTGCCAACTGGCTGTCCAGAGTCTGGTCTTCTTGTGACCGCACTTTCTCGTCACCACCACCAGCAATCGTGCCCACTGCTTACATTCCAGCCAAGTTCTGTTGCAATATTGTAGAAGGAACATTCAGTTTCTCATAGCTCAATTAATGGTGTTATTGTTGCCTTAAAGGCATTCTTGACTAAAATCATCTCACCACGTCCAATATCAAAAGTAACTAAAACTTAAGATTGTATGTATTTAAAGGAAACCTGATTTGTATCCTCATAGTGATGCTAACAGCACCACTCTTTTGTGACTGGCACGGAATTTGAATGGATGTCATCCTTTAGAGGTAGAAACATGCCTACAATTTATGTTGCACAACTCCTCCTTGGCGTCACAATTTTTTTTTGATCAGTGTATACACCACCACTGATTAATCAGTTTGTTCTGCAATTCCTTCATACACAAAAGAATAAATTGCATTTTATGTTTATAATTTCTTCCTAAACTCAAACTGCAAATCTGATATCAAATTGTGTGTACTGGGTTATAATAAGATATAAATCTAACTAGTACTAATGTATGATACTAATCTTATACATCACATTCTCAGATATCTTAGAAAGTACTGATAACAAGGGATTTGGCTCATGATTGTTAACATTACCCTTGTCTCCCTTTCTGTAAAGTGGTTTCACTTCAGACTATTTAAATTTATTTGTTTCGCTTGAAAGACACTTTACTCAGTGATGGAATACAGCATTAAGTATGCTTCATTGGCCTTCATAAGTGTACTCGATATTTCACCACGTACATATAATTCTTTACTCTTGAATGAATTAGATTCAGTTTCTTCCTTGCTTGGATTTAAAAATTCTGAATAATTTGATGCAGCTTGCCAACTGTTGTCAGGAAGTGTTTATTTAAAATTTTGTTCATCTGTGTTTGATCACTACCAGGTTCATTCTGCCTAAGAAGTGCTGTAACATGTTTAACACCCACTTTCTTTTCCAGTACTTCATGCAGAACAAAATACATGGTTTTAATTTTTTCTGATAGCTACCATTATTTACAGTATTGTTTGTAGCAAAATTTTGTGACTGGGCTGTCACTGTCCTCCATACTTATATACTGTTTTGGTTTCTTACTGCATGATATTAGAATGTCATTAGTTATTCAGATTGATTGCCTATTAGTACTGCTGCTCTGCTTTCAATTTTTTTTAATGGATAAGAACTGTCAGTGAAAGAGATAAAGGTGCATAGAAACATATTTGTTGTTTAGACAGTTCATAATGTAAATATTGTCAGAGTATGCCCATCAAAATTGGTTTTGAATTTCTGCGTTGGAAGGGCACCCATAGCTCTAAATCTGTCTTTACTAATTCGTGATATTTCTATGAATCAATTCCTTTGTGTGTTAACATTTTCTAATTATGATCCAACAGTCTGTCCATCAGCTACTGAAAAATCTAAGAGTATTTTATATATGTTTGTACTACTGTTTCCATGTAGTCTAGTTGGAAATGCCACTGACTCTCTTGTTGCAATTACATTAAAATTGTCACATAAGATAAATTTCATGCCTTTCTTACAAACTAAATATAAACTATTTCTTCCTGTAAGATCAGCAGTATCAGAAATGAGGTTATGAAACAATGACATAGTTATCTAGATGTTAGTAACTGTAAATACATATTTTATATTCTTTTTTGGTTACTCTAGTTCTACTGATAAGCTTTTCTTTCCTGGTACATGTAATCAGTGTATATGCAAGAAGATAAAAGTCCAATTTGTGGAACATCTGTGCTAAGTTTCCTGTTCCTTGAGAATACTTCTGATTATATCTTGATATAATGTAGGTCTTGAATTTATTGAATCATCTCTACAAATTATGTTGAACTTGTGTTTTTATTGTTACAGTATATATTCAACTCTCGTGATCCTATTGTGATGGGTGTGATGGTTGAAGCAGGAATTGTCAAAGAAGGAACTCCTATATGTGTACCAAGTAAAGATGTGAGTAGCATACTACGTACTTAACATCTGAAATTGTAGACATGAATAGCGGTTAGTGTGATGAAAGTTGAAATTTTTATATTTCTGTTGATATATATTGCTTTGATGAACTGATGTAGAGAGAATTTTTCTTACTTGTGGTAATTTTATGAACAATGATCAGATCTTGTGACAGAAAAGGTAAGTATGTTATTTCCACCTAGACCTTAAAACTTCACTCAAAAATAATGTTGTTTCATTTTTCATGTTCCCGTAGGGATGAGTATTTAAGTGACACCTTTTGTCAAAGAATGCAAACCTTTATATCTCAGGTTACGTTTCTCTGTATTGAAAATATCACAAACATGTCTTTTAGTCGCCTGGATTAGGTTAATATACACAGCCCGGCATAAAGTAAAAGCACAAAGATGATGTTGCTGGACATCAATGTAGCTTCATAGACATACACACCATTGGTATGTCTGTAAATGATTAGAGTTAAAATTCTCTGTGAGCACTAGAAGAAATGCCATAGTGCAGTAGTGTTGTTTTTGTTTAGTGTTGTTACCAGTCCGGGCATTTAGTGATCACTATGAAGAACACAGAGTTGTGAAATACTAGTGTGAGGGGACAGCATCAGCAACAGACAGAGTTTGAAAGAGATCTCATTGTGCCTCTCCATTGGGCTGCCTGGTCAAGTAGTGCAATATTCACATTTGTGGGTCATTGAGATATGACAGTGGCTTGATGTTGGACTACAGGTGAATATGAGGACAGGGATATCCATTGCCAAGGTTCCAGTCAACCATGTCTGACCACCACAATGAAGGATCACTATATTGTTCACCAAGCACATCTGTGTCTTTCATCCGAAACAAGTAATGGACGCTCTGCAAAATTCTGTTTTGTCCTACATCATTGGTTGTAGACTGGCAGGAACTGGACTAGGGAGTTAGTATCCCATTATTATCCCGAATGACCATTGTCAGCAGGTAAGGTGGCGACCCGGGGAGAGGTTCAGTTCTTCCAATTTTTGGAGGGGCACAGCAGTGGTAATGTGGTTTGGAGAGCCTCAGGTGTGACTTTTGGTCATAGCTGATAGTGACTGAGAGAATTATGGTGGCAGAGTGATACATCATCAACATACTATGTCCTCAAGTGTTACATCCTGTGCTGCCATTGTTCAACAGGACAGTGCTCACCCACACACTGCGCGCACGCACACACACACACACACACACACACACACACACACACACACACACACACACACACACACACACACACATATATATAATATGAACTGTGAGGTGCGCCCTTGGCCAGCGAGATCCCTATATCTGTCCCTGATAGAACATGTGACGTCTTTGATGTTAACTGTATCCCAGTGCTGGTATTGAGGATATGAAGGACCAGTTAAAACAGTTGTGCACATGCTTGCTTCAGAAAAGGATGTAAGGAATTGATGACACACTTCCCATCTCTATCAGTGGATGCATCCAACCCGGAGGGGATGCCACATCGTATAGAGTGTGTGGATCATATGGCAAGTTATTTGTCAATTTGACTTGATTCTGTGATTGCTGTCAATATTGCATTCCCTGCCAACCTGTGAGGCTCCATTTTGTTTGCCACTCCTCTGCTGTATACTTCATGTTCCTTCGCAGGCAGTGTAAATTGAGAACTTAAAATATGAGAGAACTACATAAAAAACTAAAGAGAAATTGCAAAGAATTTAGAAGGGTATCTCTTACTAATGATAGTCACAAGAATTGAGTGCTGATGAAATGTTTTTCATCCATACTGGGCTGTAAATCAATGTTTCTGTATCAAGTAACTTATTATTATCCAACACAAACTGATAAATAAGTAAATGTCTACATTGGCATGAGTAATTGTTGTCAGATTTAATTACTGATTGTTAACAAACATGTCAGATAAGTAAAATTGGAAGTGTTATTGCCTTTCTAAAATCCTATGCATGCTTAAAAATGGTTGAGAATCTGTTCAAGATACTGATATTACTGAAAGACTTAACAAACAAGAAATCTCATTCTGACTTATGAACCAGTAATTATTTTTGAAGGAGTGACATATACGGTAGATGAATACAGATACTGTCTAGAGAAAATTAGTCTCAACTACCTGCATTATTGTGTATTGTGGAGTGATGTAACAAATGTAGGGTGTACATAAAGTCCGGGAACACATTCAATTACTTATTGCACAAGAACGAAACATTATACAGATATCATACAAACGTCATTTTGAAGAGAAACTCTGAAAGTTATTTTTTCGACGTATACCGTCACAGCGTAGTTTGGTAATTTGCTGATAGCGCTAGTCGCAAACATGGCGAGTTCAGGTGCAGAACGAGCTTTCTGTGTGTTGGAGTTCCCCGATCACGAGATTTCACTTTTTTCTGTGGGGACACATTAAAGATCTGGTGTATGTACCACCTCTACCACGTAATGTAGCAGAGCTCCAGGAGAGAATACGGGAAGTGACTGCCACAGTCGACGATGCCATACTGGGACACGTATAGCAAGAATTCGATTACCGTATTGACGTTTGCTGGGTCACTCATGGTTTGCATATCGAATGTTTGTAAAAAAGAAAAAAGAAAAACAACTTTCAGTGTTTGTCTTCAAAATGCGGTAGGTATGACATCTGTACAATGTTTATTTCTTGTGCAATAAATAATTGAAAGTGTTCCCAGACTTAACGTATAACCTGTAGTTCCAAATATGTATACACATTTATTTATATCTTTTCACTGTATTGGATTTGGAACATACAGTAAGTTGTTGTTGAGACATGAATATGTTACAGTGTTGAAGATAAAAACCACTAGATGAAGGAAGTGCTTGAAATATTACTTCCATGATCACTTACTCTATCAGCAACCAATAATTGTTTATTAATAGATTAACAATAGCAAAAATCCTAGAAGATAGCAAATGATGTTGTGGTACAGTGCTATCAATATACTCAACAGGTCATATTTAATGAACTCTGTCATCTACTATGTTGATTTGATTTTAGTGAAGGGTCTCATAAACTTTCACACTACAGTAAAATGTAATATCAGGTTGTTTACCTCTCCATCTCTTGCAGTTTGTTAGCATGCAATATATGAAGATAACAAATGAATTGAAACTTCCTGACAGATTAAAACTGTGTCCATACCAGGACTTAATTCTAAAATCTCATCTATCATGGGCAGTGCTGTTATCAACTGAACTACGCAGGCACAACTCATAACCTGCCATTACAGCTTCAGTGCTGCCTTTAATACTTTTGGATTTGTACCCTTTATGGAACACAGATTTATACTTCCAGGCATTTCCAAAACAGCACACACATACTACTGCACAGTTTTATGCAGGAGGTAAATATTTGGATAATAGATATACAGCTTCCTGTCCAGGCAATTTATTGCAAAGGGACAAACTAGGGAAGAAATTCAGGTAAAGCTTCATTGTAAACAAGAAGGATAAAAACAATAACACAAATATAGAAAGGACCTTAGACAGACACTACAAAATGGTAATAGGTGACTTTGATGTGGAAGTAGGTCAGAAACAAGGTAATGCTTCTTCAGCAGGAAAATTTTGATTCACTACCAGAATAGACCGAGTCAATTAAATTTGCCGAGAACTTCAAAATGTTTTGCTTCCAGAAGAAAACTAATAAGAAATTACTCGATAAATACAAATGGAACAAAAAATAGTGAGAGTATTGTATAAGACAATAAAGAAGTTGTATGGGATGTATTCATCATCATCATCATCATCATCATCATCATCATCATCACCGCCACCACCAACACCACCACCACCACCACCACCACCACCACCACTAGGTCACAGCTCCAGTTTTTTGATTGCTGGTAATGAGCCTCTTCCAATACAGCTCTTCATGGATACTTTCCAAAGGAGGCCACTTCTTGACTATGTTGATCCTTCTAACCTTGGCTGTACAAAAGGTTTTCAAACTTCAAGGAACTTTCTGAGGTATCCTGATATCTTCCATCTGTTTCATCACACCATCTTAATATAAGTTGGGGGAGTTTCCCCAGTACATTTTGTTTTACACCTGCATCTGTTCTGCTCATTTATTCGCCTGCATCTGTTCTGCTCAGTTACTCCTCACCTTATCCTTTTTCCTTTACTGCAGTATGAATCTAAAAAAACTTCATTTCAGCGACTTGAATTTCTCTCTCTCTCTCTCTCTCTCTCTCTCTCTCTCTCTCCCTCCCTCTCCCTCTCTCCCTCCCTCTCTCTCTCTCTCTCTCTCTCTCTCCCTCCCTCTCTCTCTCTCCCTCCCTCCCTCCCTCCCTCTCTCTCTCTCTCTCTCTCTCTCTCTCTCTCTCTCTCTCTCTCTCTCTCTCTCTCTCTCTCTCTTCTCTCCCCCCCCCTCCTCCACCTCTCTCCTGCCCTCTCCTCCCCCCTATCCCTCTCTGCCGGTACACAGGTCTCCAGTGAATAGATCAAGATAGGACTATAATGGGTGCTGAGGATGGCTGGTTTTATCTCATGTGACATCTGGCTCTCCCAAAGGAGGCACCTTACCTAGTTGTAAAACTGGGCAGCTTAATGAGTACTATTAGAACTTCTCTTCAAGTTAAGTTTTTACATTCTATCACACTGCCCCAAATATAGGAAATGTTACTCATTCTCCGGGGGTCTTCCATTCAACTGTAACTTTGACTGTTCTCACCATCTACTTTTATTCGTGGCCACTATCTCTGGTTCACTTTCTTTGGTACCAGATTCATCAAAAATATTGTTGCATAAATTCAGTTTTTCTTGGACTTTGTCTCTCCCCAGCTCATACCATCATCATCAGTGAACACAGTTTCTTTCAGTGCAGGTCAATACTGCTCCTTCATCATTTTCATGATATCTTCCATCACAGTTATGAAGGGCAGTGGAGACAAGGCACATTTTGTCTTGAACCAAGCACTTCCTCATTTCATACTTGAACACAACTGACACATCTTCCGTAGAGCATCTTTACTTTCTCAGTTAGTGCCTTGGGTCCATTTCTTCTCTCTAGACCTTCCCAGATGTGGGATTTTGATACATGGCTTTTTCTGTGTCTAGGAAGACTTGTGTGATGCTTTTATCCTTTTCCACATTTTCTTGTGCACTGTTGCTATTGCAGAGATCACTTAAATTGCACTGTTGTTTTTCATAAACACACATTGTTCTTCTTCTGGGATGTAATTCGCAAAACTCATTTTGAATTTCAAGGAAACGTAGACACAATAGCCAAGCAGAAGCTTATGATTGAAAAGAATGAGCAAATAGCGTTAGACACAGATCAGTATATATGTAGATTTAGATCAGAAAGGTCTGAGGAAATGCCAGATGTCATTAAATGGTTTAAAGATCATGCTAGTGAAATTTGAAAATACAGTTGAGTTTGATGTGGCGCATACAACAGCAAAGCAGCCTATCCCAGTGGAAGTTATTGATGAGGTTCCTGTTGTTGTTGCTGTAATAAACCGTGCAGTACGTGCCCGGATCGTGCAGTGTCATGAGAATTTTCCATCCCATGGTCTACAGTATGGAAAGTTTTGCAGTCCATTTTACACTGGTACCAATAAAAGATTCATGTGATGCAGCAAATGAAATCTCGTGATCTGCTGCAACATTCTGAATTTGCTCTTCGGTTTCTGGCACGGATTGAAATTGATGACAGGTGGCTCGGCAATATTCTGTGGAGTGGATGACACATTTTACACTACACTATATAGAGCTGCCAGATTCGTGATAATGTTAAACTGCATGTTGTGCAAGAAGAGCCATTGCGACTGCTATATGTGACTGTGCGGTATGGATTTACTGGTACCTTTCTTCTCAGTCCATCATTCTTTGAAGAGAATACATCCAGAGGGCCTATCAAGTGTACTGTGACTTCTAAATGTTATTGAGAGCCCTTTGCACCTCTGTGAGCAGCTTCACTTTAATTACCCTATATCGCCTCTCAGTACCTTGCTTGGCAGTATATCTTTCTACAGTTGTGTATCAGATTGTGTTTGCTATGTATAAACTATGGAAAACTGTGCTTTTTTATTTTTATTATTTGCATTACTAGGGTTTTTTAATGTTGTCATTTTATTTGCAACTAGTATGAAGTTGAAAGCCTCCATCTCCTACAAAAATTCTGAAATTCACATATCCCATCAATCGCTGTAATGTCTGTGACGGTGTCAAAAATGTGTTATTGGTTTTAATTAGGTGCAGAGCTACTATTCTTTTCTTGAAATTGTGAAATTTTCGTGCAAAGAAAAATTTTCTGCTTGATAACTGCCAAGCACAATGTTGTGCACAGCAGAAGTGGCAATAGAGTGGCAGTTGACTGGCAGGATGATTGTAGCTGTTGGCTGCAATTCGTGGTTGCTGCTGAGGTAGCGGAGTCATAAATGTAACACCTCTTCACAGAGTAGTGTCTTAGCGCAGTGCTTAACTCATTAAACAGCCATGTAGGTCGTCATGGGTTCATTCTTACAAATTATAGTGTTTTTTCCCCTTGTAAATCTAATCAAAGGACTTTCATTATTATTTTTATTCATTTAACTGACTTAAACATATATATTTTTTAAATTTCTAACACTTTGGCACATCATTTTCATTATCATATTCACTTTTTTTGCTCTTATTTTTCTTCCTACAATTCTTATTTTGTTTGGTATCTGCCCGTATCGCGTATAATCTGCAACTAAGTGTCAACCAGGACTGTTCATTAGTCGATCAAGTGGCAGTTTGTGTAGCCAGTGTGATGATAGTTTCAGGTAACCAATGAACGATAGTGAGCTATTACAGTTTGCTTTCAGCACTGAAACCAGAGTTTCTGTCTTGAGTTTGATCCTATATTTTAGCTGAGAATTGCTGTGAACAAAGCGATCGTGGTTTTAATTCTGCTGCTGCTTTCTGATACCTGTTTTCTTGGACACATTGCAGATCAGAAGGTTCTGGTTAGGTTAGAATACTAGTTTAAATTCAGGGCAACAAACTGCGTCCTCTCCCGCAAATTCAGTCCAGACAGCCACCGGAGGAAAAGGTGCGCCTCTCAGACTTCTAGGACTTGTGTTGGGGAGTGAGTACATAATATTTTGAATGGGAGCCCATGTCCGGAAACAAACCATTTGTGTTCCATGACCGTTTCAGTTGAGATGGTTATTTCATCCACTAATACTTGAGGAATGGAATTAGGTGTGACGCAGTACAGTTATTAGCTAACAATTAGAAAGGAATCATAATGAAACATCAGCTTAATACTTAAGCAGATTTGTTTGTATTAACACTTAAACATTACGTGTTTACAATGTTCCAAAACAATAAAGAACTTTGCGTACAGTATGTGCAGAACAGTAGTGATGCATTACAATAGCAGTTCGATGTTAATACACAAATGTGTTCTCTCTTCAGTTTCTATTGCAGCAGCCAGAGCTCGTGCCAGCAAATCATCTTCTGTCTCTACAGAAGTCTTGTAAATTAAACTCTACACACGACGCCACAAGAAGTAGTACACATCACCCTGTCTACCCTATCGCATACCAGGACGAGCAACTGAGACTTTTCTCTTTCCCTCAGCATACATGCACGTGTTACCAGACATGGGTTCCAATTCAAAATATTATACACTCGCTCTCCTCTCCGGGTCCTAGAATTTTGTAATGTGAATTTCAGAACACCCTATAGAGATGCGTAGTTAGCATATACTTAGACCATCTTTTCGACTTGTGTAGGAGAATATTGAGCTGATTGTCAAATCCTGGCTAATGCGGTACAAAAGGAACGTACTTACACTGCCAGTGGACAGAATGTCATAGGTTCATACTGTCACTGTCGACAGAAATTTAGCCTTCGACGGAAAGAAAAAAAAAGAAAAAAAAAGATGGACTGTTTACAGTAACAGCAGTAAGTCAGATGCACGACAGAGGAGAGAGAGAGAGAGAGAGAGAGAGAGAGAGAGAGAGAATCGTTACGGTGTGGGCACTTGTGTCGAGAATCTGAGCGCACTTTTTCGCGTATTCGTATACGGGTGAACATCGTGCCGACGTTTGAAGGCGTCCGGAAGTGAGCGAGATACGAGCCAACAGCGCCACAGATTGTAGTGACCTTATCTGAGTCTCACGGTTTTTCTCAGCCCCCGAGGCTAGGCGGGCTTACGTAATGCGAGCCCGGGGTCCCGCTCAGCCGCGGCGTGCCCGCCTCCGCCTCCCGCACTGTGGGGGCTGCCTTCGCTTAATTAATCACTCCGGCCGCTGCGCGGAGATACGACGGGGAAGTTGCCACTGGACGCGCGGACCTGTTCCCTTGTCTGCTGGCGAGGCTTCTCACAGGAATGTTTTCTAAGCTGTATTGCGAATTGGGTGGTAGTAGGTGTAACTCCTTCACAAAATCTGTTTTCCTTTTGGTGTTGTGAGCCACCTGTCAATTGGTTCAGAGCTCAATGGGACTTAACTGCTGAGGTCATCAGTCCTCTAGAACTTAGAACTACCTAAACCTAACTAACCTAAGGACATCACACACATCCGTGCCCGAGGCAGGATTCGAACCTGCGACCGTAGCGATCGCGCGGTGCCAGACTGTAGCGCCTAGAACCGCTCGGCCACTCCGGCTGGCGCCACCTGTCAGTGTGGCATATTTCAATCGGGTGCGTTTTATATACTGACAAGTGTGTCGCTGTAATTTGAAGTGTGAACCTGCCCTCGATTTAACTCGCTACAAAACGAGTATAGTACTTGTTTCGAAATTTTGCATATAGTTGGGAATCCTGCGTTTCAGATGTGTTTCTGGAGGACGCTGAAAATTAAATAGACTTAGAAGATACAAAATGAAGAGATCATCTGCAGAATCTGCAAGGAAGTCACTTTTGTAACAGCGATCGTCAACTTGATTCGTGCCACGTGCGGCCCGCGGTTTACGGCCGTGCTTTGTAACGCTTTGCGTCTGTAGTCAGATTAAAATTACGTGATGTTGACGTCTGCCACTTGCCGCTACGGCGCTGTCACATCGGCTGCCGGCTACCGCTCGGTTATAGGCGACACACAAACACGGCGATCACTCACAAACGCTGTTAATGTGCTAGGCGGAGCAATGTTGGAAGCGGCCGCCGCGAGGAAATGCGAGGTGCTCTTTCTACAGCTAGTTTTAAGTGACCAATGACTAAACTGTGGCAGACGACTCGTTTTGTAGCCCTGAATTTAAACTCGTGCCGTAACCTAACCACGACCTCCTGATTTGCAATGTATCCGAGAAAACGGCGATCAGCAATCAGTGGCAGAACTAAAATGACGATAACTTTTTGCACGGCGATTCTTATCTAACTTCAATGGGCAAACTCAAGAAAGAAAAATTCCGGTTTCAGCGCCAGAAGCAAACTGTAATATCTCGCTATCATTCATTGGTTACCTGAAACTATCATAACACTGGCTACACGAACTGCTTCTTTACCAACCGATGAGCTGTCCTGGTTTACACTTCGTTGTAAATTACAGACGATACAGGCAGATTCGAAAAGAAAAAAGAATTACAGGAAGAAAAATAACAGCAAATAAAGTGAATACTATAATGAAAATAACGTGGCAAAGCATTAGAAACTTTAAAAAAGTTTAAATCAGTTAATTGCATAAAAATAATAATGAAAATCTTTTGATTAGATTTAGAACCTAAGAAAATCGCACTAATTTACGATATACGAACCCACGACCTTGTTAAGCGCTAACCACTGCGCGAAGACACTACCCAGCGGAAAGGTGTTACGTTTATGATTATGCTGCCCAGCATCAATCATGGATTGCAGCCTTCAAAAATTCGGCATCACGAAATGTCGTGTGAAACCTATAAAACATAAGCCGATCTCTGTGATTGTAATAACTGTATACGTGGCGCGTCTAGTGTTTGGATAGTGCTGTGTATGAAACGCTTGTACATCTCTCTCTCTCTCTCTCTCTCTCTCTGTGTGTGTGTGTGTGTGTGTGTGTGTGTGTGTGTGTGTGTGTGTGTGTGTTTTGGGGTGGGGGGTTAATACATTGTTTGTCTTCCAAATGGCTGTGTGTGCCTCGCACCGATCAGCTGCTATGGAATAGGTTTCAGGCGGAAGTAACATGAATCGTGAATGCGCATTACAACGGCCAACCTCAAATGCGGTACATATTCTTGGAAGGAATATGAAACTAAATTGAGCCCGTAGCAATACAATGCAAGAAATAGAAGAGAAACTTGAAAACATTTAGTAAATATTTGTGTTCCTGACACATGTTGCATAATGCGTTAAAATGTAGTTACTGTTATTAATCATTTAATCGTCTGCTCATAGAACACTTTGTCAAACAATTAGAGGTGTGTGTAGGTGGCAGTATTCTGAAACAGAGAACAGTCGACACGAAGTGTTCCGAATGGTGCCGACTTGTAACGATCATTTCTCAGGGCTGGGGCCCTATTCTATATCGTTCATGCCGATCGGTGCAGTAGGTTAGCCTCGCTAGTGAAGTCATGTTCGGTTCTTTATCAGTAATTCCTATTCAGTAAGATTCTGAGACCTGTTACCGATCCGTCCTCCTGACGATTTTTCGACAACTGTACCAAGAGGTTTTGGATTTCGGTATGGCCCTCTCGTTCCGTTCATTGTGGTTTATTTACACACATAATTTGTCATTTTAAACATATTGAACGGTTTTAGCTTCAGATTTAGTGGTTGTGTTGCTGAAGAATTACCAGGACACGTCCGGGTGGAAATCCTTTGTTAGAAATATGGTATGTATTGTTGTTACTGTGAATGATTATAACATAAAAAACAGTTGCGGTCAATATTCTCACAAAATGTGTTATTTTTACGTAATTAAGAGTATAAAATATTAAATTTCAAAAGGTCGGCTCTGCTAACGTATATCACATGAGTGTTAGCTGAAATTACCAGTTACTTGGCGTACTTTTTTCCGCAAATGGTTTACGTTTTAATTATAGAAACGCGTTTAAAACTGTTAAGTAACAATGCTATGGAATTTTGTGAAGCCTGACAGAGGAAACCTTCCACAATTTCATGCAACATTCGGCAGCGGTCAGCCAGTCTCTCTCTCTCTCTCTCTCTCTCTCTCTCTCTCTCTCTCTCTCGCTGTCGACTGGAATTATGTGGAATAAAAGACCGAACACAAACGAGTCGTAGTAGCGAAGTCGATAAGGTAACGAACTGACGAATCAGAGGTCGTAGGTTCGCATACTGCTGGATATGATTTTTTTCCGTCTTCGTGTTTGAAACACATTCTGAGACTTCGTTAATCACCAAAGTTAAGCATTTTTCTGAAATATTATTGTTATTTACATGTAAGAGCGCGCTTTCTCAGTAAAGAGTATCTTCGGTTTCGTGACTTCCATATGTTTAAGAATAAAAGATGAAATTGGTGTGCGTGAAACAACTGACAGTTACACTTTTTCTTGTCACAAATAATTCACAATATTTTTCTGAATATTTAGCGATTTCCGAGAGTGTAGTCAGACAGGAGTCAAAGACCACAACTTAAATTACTGCGAATGAAATTAGCAGCAATCATCTTTATACTCTATCTGCCACAATATTTTCAGACTGTACCACCATATATGAAACACTTTGATTCATCAGATGCATGTTATAAACTACAACGAACTTTTATAGCTGCACTCGACACACGCTCTCGAAAAGGATTTTTTTAAATTTCGTTTTTATGAACCAAACGGTTGGTGTATCATATAGGGAAATAGGCTACTTCATCATTTGTATCTCTAGGAGCGAGTTACAGCCACATTTTATGCATCTTCTTATTCTTTGACTCACCCTTACACAATTTTTCAGGTTCATGGAGATGTGTTCCTTCTATGCAACTAACTGAAGGCAGTTTCTTTATTGCCATTCCCGTTTCGCTGCTTTTATTTGTGAAGCATCAACTGCCTTCAATTAGTTGCATAGACGGAACATATCTCCATGAATTTTGAAGCAACTAAGGAACAACGGAAAAGAAAAAATAACGAATTTTTCGGGTGTTTCTATAGATGTATTACTATAATGTGTCACTACAGTCCATTTCTAACTCGTATTCCGAAATGTAAAATCCAAAACAAGACGTCGACGTGAATGAGAATAAAGAGACATAATGTGAAATTTATGACAGTTTCCAGCGAAATTTATGACAGTTTCCAGAACACAGTCAATTTTCTATCGTTATCATGCATTCATGGAAGCATGTGGTCAGCGAAATTTGAATAGTATTATGTACTCTAACCATACTTTTCGGTACTGTGAAGAATAGCGTGCCTTTGTCGGCAGCTAGCCCCTTTGAGTTCGTGCCACTGTGGCGCTGCAGTGCGCATGCGGGGATCTGAGGCAGCCTGATTTTGATTGGTTGGCGCGAGGAGAACTGACTGACAACATCGTTTCGGTTCACTATAACCGTTTGGCATCGCTTCCGAAATGCTTACGGAATAACATTGGGGCTCTCCTTCGAAATCAAGACCGTTCGGTGCGATAGCGTACCGAACCGATCGGCAGAATGGCGGAAGGATACAGATTAGGGCCCCTGGCTGTCAACTTATAGCACTCTCACTGCAGCTAATCTATTGGGGGCTCATAACATACAATTCGGAAACTTACGACAACAACGAACGATTCTTCATGTACTGCAGGTTCGAACCTACAGCAATTACATGTAGATAGACAACATTATTTGTTTGATGTACAAATACGATTAACGTTTAAGTAATAATGCCTGATCTACCCCTTACCGAGTTAAATACACTCATGCTCATAAATTAACGATAATGCTGATACATGCTGAAACAACGCTCTGGTGGACGATTTGCGGGTTTAACTCACCTCGGATGACCATACGGTGCATTTGACCTGCGGTTGTTGCACGGTAGCGCTGGCAGCAGTCCACATACACAGAGATGTGTTGGTGCATGCCAGAGCAAGGCGCAGTGAGTAAGCGTGCAGACGTTTTCAGGCGTGCTAATGGTTACTGTGCGTTGAAAATGGCTCAAAGAACACACATTGATGACGTTATGAGGGGTAGAATACTAGGGCGACTGGAGGCTGATCAAACGCAGCAGGTCTTAGTACGGGCCCTCCGTGTGCCACAAAGTGTGATCTCAAGATTATGGCAACGATTCCAGCAGACAGAAAACGTGTCCAGGCGCTACAGTACGGGACGTCCACAGTGTAAAACACCACAAGAAGACCGATACCTCACTATCAGTGCCCGCAGACAGTCACGGAGTACTGCAGGTAACCTTGCTCGGGACCTTACCGCAGCCACTGGAACAGGTGTCTCCAGACACACAGTCTACAGACGACTGAACAGACATGGTTTATTCACCTGGAGACCTACAAGGTGCATTCCACTGACCCCTGGTCACAGGAGAGCTCATAAAGCCTGGTGTCAAGAACACAGTGCTTGGTCATTGGAACAGTGGCTCCAGGTTATGTTCACGGACGAGTCCAGGTATAGTCTGAACAGTGATTCTCGCTGGGTTTTCATCTGGCGTGAACCAGGAACCAGATATCAACCTCTTAATGTCCTTGAAAGGGACCTGTATGGAGTCTGTGGTTTGATGGTGTGGGGTGGGATTATGATTGGTGCACGTACACCCCTGTATGTCTTTGACAGAGGAACTGTAACAGGTCAGGTGTATCGGAACGTCATTTTGCACCAGTATATCCACTTTTTCAGGGGTGCAGTGCATCCCACCTTCCTCGTGATCGATGATAAGGCACGGTCCCACCGAGCTGCCATCGTGGAGGAGTACCTTGAAACAGAAGATATCAGGCAAATGGAGTGGCCTGCCTGTTCTCCAGACCTAAACCCCATGGAGCACGTCTGGGGTGCTCTCGGTCAACGTAACGCTGCATGTCTTCAAACCCCTACGACACTTCAGGAGCTCCGACAGGCACTGGTGCAAGAATGGGAGGCTGTACCCCAGCAGCTGCTCGACCACCTGATCCACAGTATGCTAACCCATTGTCCGGTCTCTGTACGTGTGCATGGTGATCATATTCCATATTGATGCCGGAGTACATGCGCAGGAAACAGTGGCGTTTTTTAGCACATGTGTTTCGGGACGGTTTTCTCAACTTATCACCAGTACCGTGGACTTACAGATCTGTGTCGTTTGTGTTCCCTATGTGCCTATGCTTTTAGCGCCAGTTTTGTGTAGTGCCACGTTGTGTGGTACCACATTCTGGAATTATCATTAATTTATGAGCGTGAGTATAGATGTCTGACAGGCCTGGCCTCGATTTGCGCTCCGCGAGTGCAGCCCAATCTGCTCAGCACTCCGGCTTCCCCCACAGTCGCTCTGTTCCGAAAAGCTGTGAGTGAAACGGCTGTTTACCGGAGGCTTATCGCGGGTGTATATTTCCAACGTTTTTCTGCCAAAGCAATAACCTATTACGTAATTAATGAAGTAGGCTACATTAGACACTGTTGGTACAGTGAACAGAACTAGCTTTAAATATTGGCATTTAACACGATGTTGTGATGTTTAATACACATGTCACTCTTAGAACATGTAATGCACTGAAAGAAGGGGGGGGGGGGGGGACAACGTCGCACCACGAAGGAGTTACGCAAATTGCTCACAAATCGACATTCATACAGGTGTCGCCCGAAAATGCAAAAATGTTAACTTCGGCGGCTGATCAATGAATTTGTGACAGTACAGCATAATTTCTCCACACAGCTGGCAAGGATAGTAAGTAGGGATCATGTCGATACCAGGGCATAAAGTCTCTGCGAATTTCATTCCACATGCTCAGTTGGACAGTAACTATGCCTCGCAGACAGGGGCGTGAACAATGTATCCCAATGTCAGCATTTGGGGGAGGACGTGTAGTTGGGGTCAAAGAAGCCGATCGGAGTAGTCAGCGACTAACTCGACGTTTGAATAGGAGAGATGCTATTATTCGACAATGTTGTTAGGAGTGGGTGAATTCTAGCTGAACACAGCGTCAAGAAGGTAGCGGTCGACTTAGAGAGATGAAAGAACGTGAGGACCGAGCAATTGTTAGAGAGGCACTCAGACCCCCGGAGTCGTCATTATCATCAATCCAACGTACAACTGGTGCTTCAGTGACCAGTAGGACCGTTAATAACTGGCTCACAGAGAAGGGGTGAGTTCACGGCACCCCTCGTGGCGACTACCTGACCTGTATGCACCGACAAGCCCGTTTGCAGTGGTGTCGGGCATATTCGGCCAGGAATCTCATTAACCAAATTAGAATTGTCTTCAGTGATGAGTTCTACTTCGAATTGAGCCCTGATGACCAACGAAGATGCCCCAGACAGCTCTGACATACCAACCTGACATTTGCCCGCCATACGGCTCGACAACTGTGAGTGATGCACTTGAGTAATAATTGAAACTAACAGTTATGCTGTAATCCAACGTCGTTTGTTCAAAACATGCTACCAGTTTCGATGCCAAAAAGCGCCAACTTCAGGCCCCAAGTGTAAGTAAACTGTCACCAACGTACAACCACGTTGACAAAGACCAACGGAATATTCAAATGGAACCAGTACAACTTAGTGAGCATGTTACGCCACAATGTGCAACCAACGAAGTAGAGTGCAGCGGGTCCAAAATCAGCTGGATTCCTTAACTTCCAATCTGACCATTGGTGGGCTTGTTATTGGAAGTTACACAATCCAGTTGATTTTGGTCCCTCTGCACTCGACTTTATTGTTGCACATGCTGGAGTAACACGCTGTACTGTTTAGATTTGAAGACTCCGTTGGTCTTTCCGTTTTTTAACTACTTAAGAATGACAAGAAACTGTTTGATAACACAGAAGCAATAGGTCAATAAGTGTCTGGCTGTTATTAGCGTTACGGTTGGGTGATACATGCTAACGTTCTGTGATTAACATTTTGAATCTTTTCTAAGTGTTTAAACTCATTGGATAGTTTTTACATTAAAAATGGTTAATGCTGAATTTTATACTAAATAGGTAACATACGTTTTGTGATTATAATCTTTGAACATTTAAAGCGAGTTGCCGATCTTTTCACCGCTTTAAAATCTTATCAAGACCCAGCTGTATGTTCGTGCAGCTATCTTCAGACACGTCTTCGTTATTGATAACCGCATCATCTGCAAAAACTCTGAGATTACTGTTATTATTGCCTCCAAGGTCTTTAACATACTGAAAGTCCCAACACACATCTAAGTGTTAGAAACTGTAAATACTTATGACTGTTGAGAGTCCATCAATAAAATTGGGACCAGTGATGCGACTGTTGAAAATCCCGCATCACATGTTGGCACACCACGATCGTTATTTACCCTCTTATCTCGACTAGCATCGATTTTCATATGACCAGGAGTGTGCATATTGCAACAACTGATTTACCCATGGCTCGTAAACGATGCTTTACGCGCAAGCAAAATCTTACACAGCAACGCCTTTTGGAAATCTGGAGTCTCCTGCGTCATGTACTGTGAGGTGACACGTCATGAGATACCTCCAGATATCGTGTAGGACCTCCTTTTGAGCAGCGCAGTGAAGCAGTTGGACGTGGCATGGACTCAACAAGTCGTTGGAAGTCCCCTGCAAAAGTATTGGGCCATGCTGCTCCTATAGCTGGCCATAACTGCGAAAGTGCTGCAGGTGCAGCATTTTGTGCATACATTGATCTGGCGATTATGTCTCATAAATGTTCGAAGAGATTAATGTCGGGTGATCTGCGTTAACCAGATCATTGGCTCGATTTACCCACAATGTTCTTGAAACTAATCGCGAACAATTGTGGCCCGGTGACATACTTAGTGCATTGTCATCCATTGTTGTTTGACAACATGAAGTTCATGAATGGTTGCAGATTGTCTCAGAGCTACGAAAAATGACAATTTCCAGTCAATTATCGGTTCAATTGTTCCAGAGGGCCCAGTCTTCCCAAGTAAAAACAACCCACATCTTTACGGAGCCACCTCCAGCTTGCACAGTGCCTTCTTAACAACCTGGGTCCATGGTTTCGCGGGATCTGCTCCACACTCGAACTCTACCATCAGCTCTTAGCAGCCGAAATCGGGCCACAGTTTTCCGGTCGTCAAGGGTGTAACAGTTATGGTCACTAGCACAGGAGAGCCGCTGCAGGGGATATCATGCTGTTAGCAGAGGTACGCGCCTCTGTAGTCTGCTGTCGTAGCCCATTAACGCCAAATTTCACCGCACACGTCCTAACGGATATGTTCATCGTACGTCCACGTTGATTTCTGCGGTTATTTCAAGCAATGTTGCTTGTGTGTTAGCACTGACGAGTCCACGCAAACGCCCCCGCTCTCGGTCGTTAAGTGAAGGCCGTCGGTCACTGAGTTGTTCGTGGTGTGAGGTAAAGCCTGAAACCTGGTATTCTCAGCACACTCTTGACACTGTGGATCCCGGAGTATTGAATTCCCTAACGATTTCCGAAATGGACTGTCCCATGCGTATAGCTGGAACTACCATTCCGCATTCAAAGTCCGTAAGTCGTACGGTCATAATTACGTCCGAAACCTTTTCACATGAATCATCTGACTGCAAATGACAGCTCTGCCAATTCACTGCTCTTTTATACATTTTGTACGCGACACTACCGCCATCTGTATGTGTACATGTCTCTACCCCACGACTTCTGTCACCTGCAAATATCAGCCACTCGTAAGATGATAAAGCGACCTGTGTTTCGTACAAAGGGTCATGCACAGATAACCGATAACCACCGGGGTCCTGCCCTACCACTTTATTCTTGAAGTTAAATCACGTTAAATTCACGGGAAAACAATGTTGTCAACAACACTTACGAAACGCAAACTGACAGTGGAGCACACAAAGCAAGTGTATCAGTTTTAACTTGTTAGTACACTACACGGTAGTTAGGGTTTCGTACGTGGTGTTAAATAACAAGTAGTCGTATAAATTCGACGTGATTTTGCTTACGGTAGAAGGTGGTAGGGCAAAATGTAAGTGGATGTCTATCATCCGTTAATGGACGTGTTGCATTGAATCTGTATATAGGGTGTACATGAAGTCCGAGAACACTTTCAGTTGTTCCTTGCACAAGAGCCAGACATTGTACAGATATCATAGATACGTTATTTTGAAGAGAAACCCTGAAAGTTTTTTTTTCTCCATACATGTTGCCACATTGTAGTTTGGTAATTTGCCGACAATCAGCGCTAGTCGCAAACATGCCGAGTTCCGGTGCGGAGTGAGCGTTCTGTGTCTTGGAGTACATGAAACGGCCTCCCCGATCACCAAATGTCACTACGTGTAACTTTTTTCTGTGGTGTATGTACCGCCTATACCACGTGATGTAGCAGAGCTGCGGGAGAGAATACGGGAAGCGACTGCCACAGTCGATGATGCCATGCTGGGACGGGTATAGCAAGAATTCGTTTACCGTATTGACGCGTGGCGGGTCACTCGTGGTTCGCAGATCGAATGTTTGTAAAAATACTTTCAAAGTTTCTCTTGAGAATGCAATATGTATGACATCTGCACAATGTTTAGTTCTTGTGCAATAAATAATTGAAAGTATTGCCGGACTTTATGTACCCTCTGTATTAGATGTGATTGGTTTTTGATGATGGACTGTGTGCTCCGAAATCATCGTCAGTGAAGTGTAGCCTGGGAAGTCTGGAATGTTTAACACATCAAATACATTTCGGCTCTGAGTTACCAACGTCAACAACGATAGAGAGATGAAAATCGTTTCGTTATTTCTTTTGTTTTGCCCCAGTAGGTTTCTCGCCAAACTGGCGTTAGATTAAAGCGTGGCCTGTAATTCGGCCGGGTGTCGGTGGCGTCTAGCAGTTGCTCGCCACGTGTTTATGGGAGCGCACGCTGCAGTGGCTGTGGAGGGACCCCCGCAGCTGGTGACACAAAAGGCAGGATGTGTCGCGCTGCGCGCGGCCGGCCGGCTGGTTCGCGGTTCCAGGCAGCGACACCTGGCCCACCGCGCCGCCCCGCCCCGCCACAAAGCTCGCGATTCACAACAACGGCCGCCATTCATGCGGTTATCGGCAGGCCCCTGTAGCCTACTTTCGCTGCGATAAGGGACAAGCATCACTCTTGGACCCCTCGGGACACAGATCCTGTTGTCCAGGAATGTATTACGGCTCCAACGCCTGCCAGCAATATTGTGCGTGACGCTGGTATTGTCAGAGGTGTTCTAAAAAAATTTAGTATCTTTATTCGCTGCTGATAATTTGGGATGAAATTAAAACGTAATAGCAGTAGATGCGTGGAAGTATGTGCTACTTACGTCGTAGTATTTGTCTATCAAGTGTAGGCTTATTGTTTGTCAGCTAGTTAAACAACTTTAAACTTTTCTAGTGTCATTGGCAGAGCTTAGAGTTGCAATCTATTGAAGGTTCTGCTGTGTTGCTACTTCTTCCCAGTCTGGGCCATAAGATGTCAAAGTGTGCCTCAGTTTTGGTGTTTCCTCCTAATGGAGATTAAAGATACGTAAATGAATAGATTCGCGCTGAGCCTTCGTAAGAGAGGGAGACACTTCTTCAAAGAACCCATCTGTCATACAACCTACGCGAAAATTCTTAGTTACACGAGGTCATACGAGAAAGCTCCGTAAGTTTGAATTTTGCGCTCAAATGGTTAAAAGTGCGCTGAAATACCGCTGCGTCTCACCTCATACAGCCACATTGAATCAGTTTGACAAGCGGCTGCGAGCTGAGTGAGTTTCTGTAGTTGTTAGACTATTACCATTGCCTCGGTTCCGTCAATTTGCGGTTTGTCGGTAACTGGCCTCAAAGAGCAGCCTGTCTGTATGAAGCCTTGTTTCAAACTAGGGAAAACATATGCAGAATCGCACCAGATGAAGCATGCGTTTGGAGATAACGCTCGCAGACTTAAGACTGATATAACCTGTCTGTAAAATAATAGCGACAACGCCTTGTAGTGGGTAAAGTGCCCGTTTCCCAGCAGAACGCCGTACCTGCCGTACAGTGTGATATTTACGTGCAGATGTACAGGACTTATGAATCAGTTTCTCATCTAGTAGTTATTGCAGCGTGCGCGCAGTACAGAGATCTGTTGATATGTGATGCGGTGATGTAAGTATATTTTGTCGAAGTGCATTTCTTGTATTAATTATATTAGTTACTAATTTCTATATTTCGTATATTGTTAAATATTTAGTGAAAGTGAACCCTCACAGCTGAGTCTGAGACACCTGCTCGCTCTTCAGATTATAGACTATATAAGTGTTGCTAAACGGACGAACATCGAGCAATGACGATGATCTTTCGATCGTCTGTCAACAGACACCACACCAGAAAAATCTCAAAAGGGGATCTGACATTGCAGGATCATAGCCAGATCATCCAGGACCTGCGTAACACCTAGGGAGTAAGTTATAGTACACGGGAATGAACAGTGAGAAGAACTGAACACGAGACGGATCGCGACGAAGTTTGTCTTACTGCTGCTTTAAGAGGATCAAAATGTCATTGAAAGTTTTTTTCACTGATGACCGAATTTGGGTTTATGCCTCCGATCCTGAAACTAAGGGGCAATCGGTACAATGGAAAAGCCCTCCTTCAACTGAACCAAAATGAAAACTCTTTAGTTCAAGAGTAACATTATGTCCCTGTTGATCGGATCTCATTGATGCGATTGTCCATAGAGAGTTTTTCCCTGCTGGACAGACAACAATAGAGATTGTATCGTAATGTTCCGTAAAATGTTTGCACTTGCGCTACAGCAGAAAAGTCTACAGAAGTGGTGTGCGAAAGATGGGTTATGTAGCAAGACATGCACGACCATATACAGCGTACATTATTTACGAATTTTCGACTGCACTAAAATGACAGTTATACAAAACTCATATTCACCAGATTTAGGTCAGTGTGACACCACCCTCTTCCCCAAGACGAATAATCAGATTTGATGTTCGGATACATGGGCCACCAGGACCACACTATCGCATCTGTGACAGATCTGTAAAACATACAATCACGTTGTATTGGAATTATGATCACGAACGTAAGCACAGGATTGTCACTTCCAGATGGACCTAAGCTTCCAAAATGTGTCAAATCAGGGTTTTGACATTGTTCCATTGTTGTAACAGTTTCTTTAGGATTGACAGGCTTTCAGAAACCAATTGCAAATATGAATTATAACCTAAAATTATTAGCAGACTCGCTGACGACGTTATTACCCTGCCGTCGGCGAGGATGACATTAATCGGTGAACCCAGATCAGCTTCCTGCTCTCCTATGCTCGTGAAATAGTTTTCATACTCAACCCAGTTTCCAGTTGGCCAACTTTATCACACGGCTCTAATAGCACTAATACGTACAAGGTATTTCACACTTCCAGAGGTTTCAGAGAGGACTACCCAGTTTGACGTAGGAACCCACGTCCGGAAACTTCATCCAACGACGCCACAGAGCGTCCCAGTTATAGGCTCTGGCGTCCGTAAATGTCTGCATATAGAGAGTGATTCCGTACTGATGTTTCCGGCTTGCCGGCCGGTGTGGCCGTGCGGTTCTAGGCGCTTCAGTCTGGAACCGCGTGGCCGCTACGGTCGCAGGTTCGAATCCTGCCTCGGGCTTGGATGTGTGTGATGTCCTTAGGTTAGTTAGGTTTAAGTAGTTCTAAGTTCTAGGGGATTGATGACCACAGATGTTAAGTCCCATAGTGCTCAGAGCTATTTGAACCTTTTTTTTTCTCTCTCTCTCCGGCTTTCAGGGGAGATCAGGACGGACAAATGTATCAATTTGAGATAAGGGTCTCTGGTGTGGAAAGGAACGAGTCGAAAGTTAGCAGCGAAAATCATACTGATCTCTCTGACAGTGGACTGCATTTACCGGTGCTGTTGTCGCTACGAATGGGGGTATGACACTTTCAGAGGTGGTAGTATGGTCCAAAACAAGAAAAAAAATCTTAGTAATGGGTTCTAAAATGACTGTCGCTATACGTCTGAAGGTACGTCTGCAGAACACAACAAAGTGTAAGTTTTGAAGCATAACCCGTTTTTTAAGTGGAAGCTACAGTACCTCAAAAGCGAGTAGAAATATGTGCCAGAGACCTTCGTCTGTTTGCATTAATATCAGAGGGACGATTTCGCGCTTCATGTTAGGAGCTCGTAAATTTCGGTTCAGAATAGGGAAAGTCTCGAATATTTTATCTCATCCTGCGACAGTAGCACGCAACATTGAAAGAGAATCCACTGAAATACGGGTCAGAATGATGCCCAGCATTGTTCAAGCTGTAGGTGTGAATGCATGTACAGGTACAGTAGATATGCGCAGACACACAATACATATCTTAAAAGTTGTTACCCATCTATTGCTGCTTACTTTTTCTATCAAGATCAGGCATTGCACAATGTGATATTGATGACAACTCAAATTTCTAAGAAAAAAGAATCTGATGAATGTATTAAGAACTGCAAGCAGGAAACATTTTATTTATGAGCAACTTCCCAGCATTTTAATAAGAGTTTGTCATTGACCGAGTCGCTAATATACGCAAGGCATACAATGTGTTAATTAATGTTAACACTAACCATGTACACATTGTAAACAGACCAGTTCCACATCATTTCGGTTAAAGAATCATTCAGATGATCTGTGGAACTGTAACTAGCTTTCAGCATTATGCATGCATTACAAGTGTTTCGAACACAGTCCTTAAACATATTTTCGATGAGACGATTTGAAAAATGAGATTGCTGTCGTTTATTTCACAACATACGTTGCCAAAGATACTGACCGTTTCATGAAGAAAACTTATGACACGTATCGGATGACGATGGGCTTGAAGCAAGAAATTGAGACTAAACGAAACACTGTGTAATTAGACTGTATGGTAAAAACGTGGAAATGCTTGCGGAGAAGAGCGTCTATGAAAAACTTGCTGGTTGTTACAACAGTACCGGTAATGTAAAAGATATATTTTTAGAGCGATTCAAAGAGGCGACAGAAGCATTCGAAGGCATGGAAGTATCCTACTGTTCAGTTTCTTTTTATTGTTTTATAAACCAAAAATTCATTGTAACACAGGGCCTGTAAATATTTGATTAGGGCCGCCTAGACAGTGTTAGCCGTGCTCACAAATCAGAAAATGAAGTTTCTATTTGCAGGCCACGTCATACACAGTCTATCGATGACGCTGACTTCCATTTAATTTGAATGGATAGCAGTGGCGACGAATGTTTGGCGTTTCAGCCTCAAATGCGACTTGCGAAATAAATTTGTCTGCCTGGAACCTTATCTCTGACATACGAAGCAAACTTGATCGGACACGATTCGATTATATCCTGGCAATTCATTGTCATTACAATGCTTATTGAGAATAATTTGGAGATAATTCTCTTCCTGTTAAATTTCTAATTTCCTTTACCTGCAGTACACGCAAAGTGCTGCGTCTTCCCAATACCTCTCGTACTATATTTATCGTCTAATCTTAAGGTAACATTTTCCTGACGTAATGGGAAACCCACTGACACTTGGTTGACTATACGAGGCGTATGAGGAAAATAATGAAACTAACAACACAGCGTTGCCATATCGCTCGCAGTGTTGCGAGCGATCTGGCAACGCTTTGTTGTTTTACTAGTGTAGGCCGGTGTGTTCATCGTATCCAGAATCCAGGTGCTCAGTCCGAGTTTCAGCTCACGAAGAGCGCCATCAGCGAAGTTGTGTTTGTGTTGTGTGTTAGGCAAATGGAATAGCGGACTTCTGAGCAAAGTTATGTCATCAAGTTTCCAAACTTCGGAAATCCGCGAGTGTGGCCCTTGGAAAGTTGAGGATAGGCTTACTTGGAACATTACCTATAAAGAGCACGAACGTCGCTCACAGAGACCTTCAACTTCAAAAACCGAGGAAAACGTCGAACGTGTGCTTACTCGTGAGAGATCAGACCTCCAGGACAAACTGTCAAGTAAGTGCTTTGCGCAAAGATGCCCTTGAAAGGCTCAGGAAAAAGGTGAATCGATCGAGACCGCATATTGCAGACAGGTGGTTACTTCCATCATCAAATCTTTGATCTCAAAAGGCATTCAAGTTGTTTCACACGCCACCGTCCCCCTCCCCCTACTCACCTGGTCTGAGTTCTTGTGACTTTCCTTTTCCTGAAAAAAATAGAAGAATGCCTTAAAAGGACGTCAGTTTGGGGCTGTGGAGAGCATTCAAAGGAATGTGACTGATATGCTAAAGGCCCTACCAGTTGAAGCCTTTCAGCGCTGCTACCAATTGTGGAACGACGACACCGAACAATTTTGCTGGACAAAAAAAAAGGGCTGTCTAATTGCTTTTCTTACACTACTCTTAGAACTTTAACAGCAGCATTTAGCATGCAGTATGAAGGCTACCGAAAGTCAACTATGCTCAAGTTAGAGAAGGCCAACTTCTACAGACTAGAGAACTACACACCTAATGGGTCACTGTGTTTTTCGTCTTTACTGTGTTTATCTTTCGCACTATTGTAAGACATACTTAGATGTAAGAAATGCCGCTCTAGTACGATGCGCTTCTCAAGCTTTTTCGAGAAACAGAACTTTAATTTGACGAGTCTGGTGACTAACATAGATGCCGCACTTGAATGTGCGTAAAACGGCTGTCCAGTTTAAAACCTGAATGATAAATACCGTGACAGACCATCTCGGCATTCACGAAAATTCTGAAAGTTTAGAGTTTTCGACCGCATCCCCATCACAGCACCGAGCGAGGTGCAGTCGTAAAATACTACCCTCGCATTCAGGACGGCGGTGGTTCGAATTCCCGTCCGTGCAGTCGTAAAATACTACCCTCGCATTCAGGACGGCGGTGGTTCGAATTCCCGTCCGGCCGTCCATATTTAGTTTTTCCATAGTTTAGGTAAGCCGATTAAGGCAAATGCCAGAAGCTTCCTTTGAAAAGTACATTGTCGCTTTCTTTTCCTTAGCTCCTATAGTCTGAGTTAGCGCTCTGAATCGAATGACCTTGTCGCCGAAATTACCTTATACTCTTAATTTTCCTTCCTTTCTTATTACATCGTGGTATTTCTTTGTTTGCCCATGGATACTCTGGCTTCTTTGCTTGTTTGAATGAAATTGTTACCGTTTATGTACAATAGTTCAAAGATCAGACTTATCACAGTGAAGATGTTTATGGCAAAGAGGAGCCTGATCGATGCAGCTTTGTGGCCTTGTCGATCTGTCTCCAAGTCTTGGCGTCGAATCTACTGGAAGCATGGACTATAAACAGCCTGTAATACCTACGACAGCCTCTTGTTCTTGTAGCACACTCAGGCGTGGTCTTAAACTTGTAGACTGGCTGTAAGATATTCCGGCTTCCCGAGAATTAATTGCAGTTTGGGAAACGCTAGTAGAATACATACAGAATTACAGAAGAATATTCGTTTATTGTTTACTTAGTCTTAAGAGATCAGGGCCTTCATCTACATCTTCGTGATAACTCTGCTATTCACAATAAAGTGCCTGGCAGAGGGTTCAATGAACCACTTCAAACTGTCTCTCTACCGTTCCACTCTCAAACGGAACGCGGGAAAAACGATTTAAATTTTTCTGTGCGAGCCCTGATTTATCTTATTTTATCGTGATGATCTTTTCTCCCTATGTAGGTGGTTGCCAACAGAATGTTTTCGCAATCGGAGGAGAAAATGTGGTGATTGAAATTTCATAACAAGATCCCGTCGCAACGAAAAACGCATTTGTTTTAATGGTTGCCACTCCAATTCACGTATCATGTCTCTGACTTTATCTCCCCTATTTCGCGATAATACAAAACGAGCTGCCCTTCTTTCTACTTTTTCGATGTCATCCGTCAGTCCCACCTAATGTGGATCCCACACCGTACAGCAATACTCTAGAATAAGGCGGACAAGAGTGGTGTAAGCAGTCTCTTTAGTAGACCTGTTGCACCTTCTAAGTGTTCTGTCAATGAATCACAGTCTTTGGTTTGCTCTACCCACAATATTATCTTTGTGATCGTTCCAATTTAGGTTATTCGCAATTTGTATTAGTTGAATTTACAGCCTTCAGATTTGTTTGACTTATCGCGTAATCGAAATTTAGCTGATTTCTTTTAGTACTCATGTGAATAACTTCACACTTTTCCTTATTCAGGGTAAATTGCCACTTTTTGCACCATACAGATATCTTATCTAAATCGTTTTGCAAGTCGTTTTGATCATCTGATGACTTTACTAGACGGTAAATGACAGCATCATCTGCAAACAATCGAAGGCGGCTACTGAGATTGTCTCCTATGTCGTTAATATAGACCAGGAACAGAGAGGGCCTATAACACTTCCTTGGGGAACGCCAGATATTACTTCTGTTTTACTCGATGACTTTCCGTCTATTACTACGAACTGTTGATGTATTGCCTTTTGGCTTTTGTCTCGGGTTCTTTGGCTGACATTTGTTTGACGATTTTTGTGGAGTTTCACCAGCATGAGTGACTAGCTTTGTCAAAGCTCCACCCTCCATCGCTGGTGACAGGCTGGATCTCTGTACCCCATCATCAGTCTGCAACACCACCAGGCGTCGTTTTGTTTTGCAGTAGGCATAAGGACCAGGCCTATTGTGAATTAAGCACAAATTTCACTGTTTGTGGGTTGCTCTATTCTGTTCGAACCAGTGTTTTTTCAGTACTAGACCTCTTTTTGCAAGTATGGGAAGAATCAGTTTCGCAGCATGGCAGACTACTATTCAGTGGTTACAGTGGAATAGAAAAAAAATGAAGCTATGGTTGCACGACCTGGCATAGTGACCAACACCCATTTTCCTTGTATGTTTCTTCCGTGTGCTCTATTTGCATTTTTTAGTAGTCCTGAACTGAATACTCTGTTCCTCTACAAAGCAGCTTGAATGAAAGCAAGAGCCGTCTGAAAACCACCTTTGCATAACACAGCCTCTACTTCCAATGCTCAATTTACAGGCTGTGGCTATTAGTGGAATTGCACATCGCTGATATTATAGCTTGACAACATTCCTGGCCACACGAATCGCATCACGTGTTCACCTACGTTGACAGCCACTGGAACTTGCCAATGCTTGCAGCAATACATTTCCAGGCCATAAGA
This sequence comes from Schistocerca cancellata, assembly GCF_023864275.1. NCBI lineage: Eukaryota > Metazoa > Arthropoda > Insecta > Orthoptera > Acrididae > Schistocerca > Schistocerca cancellata. The sequence goes on along the minus strand of NC_064628.1, from coordinate 583,385,766 downwards.
GTTTACACAGAAACACTGTGGGCGCGAAATGAATGGAATGAACAGATGCGGGATACATACCAGAAAGTTGAAACAGGATTTTGAATATATAATTTAAAAACAATTCTTTCGGAAATTGGTAAGAGCAGTATGAAAGACTGTATACGTTTCAACCAGACTGACAATCATATTCAAGTTTTTGGTCACTTGTAATGCATACAGCAGTATGAGGCATCCACGCTTATAAACTCAAAGTGTAATATACTTTGATAGATGCCATGGAAGAATGAGCATTGAGAGTGAGCAATTAAATAAAAAATAAATATATTGTGTGCTATAGCTTTTTAACTTCCATTCCACACTCACCCCTCCTACTATTTCTCCTGCTGTTTTTCGCTACACTCATCTGTTATAGCGTGTCTCACCTCTACTTTATTGTTGATGTTTCAGTTTGTCGACTTGGGCATCGTTACAAGTATTGAAGTGAACCATAAAAATGTGGAGAGTGCACGCAAGGGCCAAGAAGTATGCATCAAGATAGAGCCAATTCCCGGAGAAGCTCCGAAGATGTTTGGTCGTCATTTTGATGAGAAGGATTTCCTAGTCAGCAAGGTTAGTACTACTACATGACTTAATATTGTGCAACATACCATATACTTAAATTAAGGACACACGTTACCCAGAAATGTCGTAACATACTCATTGATGTCTTTTTGCTCCATTTATATTGATTGTTTATTCAGTTTATTGAGTTATAGAATATTTATTAGGTGTCAAAAATACCAGCTTAGTTACTAGACAGGTCTGGCATCAAAACTGGTGAAGTATGACTGCTGTGTCAGGTAAGTCCTTGTAATGAATGTCAGTTGAGAACGGTGTGACATGAGTAAAGGTATTCAGAAAGCAAGCTTGCATCCTCTGTGAGTGAGATAGCGGTAATAACAAATATGAAGAGACTTGCCCTGAGCCTAAAAGGCTGATAGTGAACTATAGTGCAACACACTGAAGCAGAAAACATTCTGTAAAACTCAGAAATTACCAGCTTTCCTTAATAAGGACAAGAAACTTCTGTGGGTTGCCAAATTAACAGGGAATAGAAAAGTGTCTTTGCTGAATACTTACATTGTTAGTCCTTATTTGTAAACTGGAGAAGTGAAAAACATGATGATTGCAGTGTATTTTGAGAAAGGTCCTCAAATGGTGCAGTTTATTTGTGTGCTGCGATGTGTATCTTTATCTATCTATATATACTTCACAAACCATCTTATGGTGTACAACTGAGGATACTTAACACAATCTGATCAAAAGTATATGAACATCTACTAGTGGACATTAATGTGGTACATGTCAACCTTTGCCTTTATGGCGGTATGAACTGTACCGGGGACAATTCCTGTGAGATGTCTGAAGGGCTGTGGAGAAATGGCAGCCCATTCTTCCTAATTAACAGATCCAGAGAGGTCCTTGGATGTTGAGGTTTGGAGCAAAGTCAATATTCTAACTCATCCCAGTGGTGTTCTGTAGGGTTCAGGTCATGACTTGGGGCAGGCCAGTCCATTTCAAAAATATTATTGTCCACAAACCATTGTCTCATACATGCTACTTTATGATAAGGCTGCATTTGTCATTCTCACACAATCAGTCATCATCATCTAACTGTTCCTCTACTGTACACACTACACAATGCTGTAAAATGTGTTAAAGACCCCACGCTGTTACACCACCACCATATCCATACTTGACTGTTGGCAGTACACATAACTGCAGGTAACTTTGTCCAGGTATTCACCAAACTCAAAACTTTTCATCGGATTTTGACAGGGTATAGTGTGATTCATCACTCCACATCACCCATCTTGAGTCATTGCTCATTTCGTGTTGTCCACTGTCCAGTGATGTCACTTTTTACACCACTTCATCACTCTTTACACCACATCAAGTGTTGCTTAGCGATAACTACAGAAATATGTGGCTTACGAAGAGCTGTTCGATCATTGTAAACCACTTCTATTAACTCTCTACACACAGTAGTCATGCTGGTTGGATTGCTGGTAACAATTTGGGGCTTATGATTGATTTCTTTTGATGATTTCATGCGACAGTTTACAAACACTGTCCACACTGCTAGATGGTCCTTATCAGTCAGTACATACGGTCTGTCTGCTCATGATTTAGCTGTGGTCATTCCTTCATGTTTCCACCTCACAGTCTTATAACCAACTGTGAACTTTATTGATGGCCATGGAAGGGTTTAAATGTTTCCGATAGACCTGTTACTCAGGTGACACCCAGTGTTAGACCAAGTTCAAATTTGCAGTTCTCCTGACTGACCCGTTCTGTATGTTTGCTTTTCTACTGACAATGCAATACTCTCCACCTCCTTTTATACAGGTAGATCCACCTCTTGTGACAGGAAACTGTCAATTCCCCTTTGCATAGGAGTGTCCGAATACTTTCGAGCAGGTAGAGAATGTACTGCTATCATTTCTCCCATTTCCTGTTCAATTTGCAAATGGTTTATGGCTAGAATGGTTGATGGTAAGCATACATGTGGCCCGAATCTTCCTAATTGTACCTTAGTGGTCTTGTCCGAGGTGTTTGGGTGGATGGAAGGAATATATTTGACTTGTCTAGGTATGCAAACTCAGAACTTCAACAGTAGACCACACTGTGATGCGAAAGACCTCTCTTGCTGTGCCTTCTGCTAGAGTTGGCTGAACATCTCGATGATGATGATGACGACGATGACGACGACGACGACGACGATGATGATGATGATGATGATGATGATGATGATGATGTTGTTTGGTTTTTGGGGTGCTCAAGTGTGGTCATCATTGCCCATACAAAGTCCCAATTTTTACACAGTCCGTTTTTTTCACAATCCAATCTAGTCACTGTCACAAGTGATGAAGACAATGACGATGAAGTGTTGAGAACAACACAAACACCCAGTCCCCGGGCAGAGAGAATCCCCGACCCAGCCAGGAACTGAACCTCTGACTCTGTGATCGTCTCCAGGATGCTTTTGTACTTACTAAATTAAATCCTTCTCCACTTCCACTGTCATTCATATGTGGTACAGATCCTAAACTGATGAGCAATATTCAAATATTGGTTGAGTGGGTGTCTGTCAGTCAACAGACGAGGTCGGCCTGTACACATTTGTTCTGTACTTGTCCCTTCACATTTCCTCTTCACTATCACATCGGAAACAGTGGACCTAAGAATGTTTAGGAGTGTGGAAATCTCACGTACAAATGTATGACACAAGTGACACACAATCACACGACCACATTCGAAGTCCGTGAGTTCCGCGCAGCACCTCATTCTGCTCTCTCACGATGTCTAATGACTACTGAGGTCGGTGATATGGAGTATCTGGCAGTAGGTGCCAGCACAAAGCACCTAATACGAAAAACGTATGTTTTAGGGGTTGTCTGGATACTTTTCATCATATAGTGTATTTGGCCACACTGTTCATGTGCTAAAATACACATGTGATATCTTCATATCTACAGCGTCTGCTGCTTATGAACAGCGTCGCTCATAGATGAATAATGTAGCTGACCTATTATCAGTCGACCCTGAGGAAAGGTCTCAATCTGCCACTTTCCAAATCTGTGGTTTTCTTTAGGAAAAAATGCCGAAAGTACGCAACGAATACAGTAAGCTGTGAGACCTTTTAAATTTAACATTCCTGCATCGGTTTAGGTATTGGGGCTTCTTCCGGACGACAGACTATCCTGATCAAACACGTTAATCATATTGGTACAAAACAGGAAAAGCTCTCGGTGTTTTACTTGCTGCCAGTCGAGCATAGAGAGTAGCCCAACTGGACATCCTCACCATCTTGTTGTACAGAGTGATAATCTCTGGAATGGTCTCAGAAGTTTTCTTTTAGCAAATTCTGTATAGCGTATACTGCAAAAACTAAGTGTACTTCAATATCGGGCAAGTAGGTAGTGGTGCCTAGAAGCATTGACGTCGCCACGAACTTACGCCCTTCTAGTAGGAAGTGAAGAAATGCCTCTTGATACCCGTAGAGAACTACTACCTAAAAAGCGTCAGAGGATTCGTAATAATTAATAATCCTGTCATGGCTAAACCTTAGCTTTTGGCAGACAGAGGATACCCAGAAGAAAGCAAACTTACACAATTGTTAGCGATAAGCTTCCGTTGCCTCACATTCGTATTTCCTTTGACACGGAAGTAAAGATTATGAAACAGTAGTCTGTCATGATGATGTCTCTTACTTATTAATCAGACTAGGCCAACAGTTTAGCAATAGCCCCCAGGAGGTCCACAACTCTCTTGTGGATACGTGGTTGGCGAGCACGGGACCCCGAGCTAGTGCGACTCTTTTTCCTTTCCGGGCTGCATACCTTCCTTCTCCACATGCATCTCCCCTCCCCACCGCCTCTTTCCTTCCCCTTCTCCCTCTTTGGGAGTATATTCCGTACCTACGTCCGGAGATGGAAGCTTGTAACTGTAATACATTGTTTCACTTCTTTGCTCTCTATGCTGGAACGTCTCTGTCCTCCCTTTGTCCTTCTTTCTTCCTTGCCTCTTCTCTTCACATTCTTCTCCGCTGCGTCGTTTGAGACCCCTCTTCTTCCCTTTCTTTGTTCCTCCCTTTTTCTTTCTTTTTTCCTTCCTTGCGCGTGTCTGAAGGCCGACCCACGCGTAGACGGTGATGGGGTAACGCGTAATTCCCCGCCGTGGGTAGACAGGTAGGACGGTTCAATCCCATCTCCAGCCATCCTGATTTAGGTTTTCCGTGATTTCCCTAAATCGTTTCAAGCAAATGCCGGGGTGGTTCCTTTTAAAGGGCACGGCCGATTTCCTTCCCCATCCTTCCCTAACCCGAGCTTGCGCTCCGTCTCTAATGACCTCGTTGTCGACGGGACGTTAAACAACACTAACCTAACCCTAGACAGGTAGGACACGTATGTACCCCCTGGTACAGGCCAGGCCCACGGAGGTGTGATAATTCGATCTGGTACCTTCTAACGTGCTGATTGGTCCCTCTGTCCGTTTCTCAGGAGGTGTGGCCTGAGGTGTGAACAAACACCTAAGGCGAGAGTGCCCTCAGAGAGGGCCCCCATGAGGAAGGAGCGCGCCATCGGAGACGCTGGTAATCATGGGGGATGCTTTCGCAATGGTTTCCTCTACGTCTACAACTTCTGCTCACAAGCGAAAGTTCGATGAGTCTCAGCCACGCATAATACTTCCACCAGTGCCACAGTTCATAGTTGTTTCTCGGTCTGACGAAGGTCAAGACTTCTCCACAGTCAACCCTTTCATTATTCAGAAAGGTGTCAACGCAATTGCAGGTCCTGTAAATTCGTGTTCCCGATTACGAAATGGCACCTTGTTGTTAGAAACAGTCAGTGCCCACCAGGCACAAAAATTTCTGCAAACTCATCTGTTACACACGTTCCCTGTCTGGGTGGAACGCACTGCACTTTAAACTGATCACGCGGGGTGGTTTATACATACTCACTCGACGGATTGTCCAACGAGGAAATTCAAAACTACCTGTCTGACCAGGGCGTAACGGCTGTACATCGAGTCATGAAAAGGGTTGACAAGGACTTGGTACCAACCCGTACTCTCTTCTTGACATTTGACGGAGTTCAACTTCCATCGAACATTAAAGCGGGATATGAGATAATTTTAGTTCGCCATTACATCCCCAACCCTACGCGTTGCTATCGGTGTCAGAGGTTTAATTATTCCAGCCATTCGTGTTCCAATACGGCCAAATGCGTTACATGTGGCAGGGATGCCCGTGAGGGTGATTGTCCACCTCCATCCCCTCGTTGCATCAATTGTGTGGGCGACCAGGCTGTTTCCTCTAGAGATTGCCCTATTTTCAAAGATGAACGAATTATTCAGGAAATCCGAGTGAAGGGAAAGATGTCTACATTTGCTGCTCGTAAGATATTCGCCAGTCGAAAGCCCACTGTTCCCCCAGCAGGTAAATATAGCACTGTCCTTGCGTCTCCTCGGCGTACTAAGGAGGTAGCCACTCAGACTTGCGATCTCACGTTTAGTGCCACGGTCGTCAGATCTGCCAGCGCAAAGATCGCCCGTTCAGCCTCCCCACTATCACCTGCTCACTCTACGGTTCACCCTTCACAGGCTCCTGCTAAATCACGAGCCCAAAAATCGGACGCCCGGACTTCCAAAAAAGAGCCTACTCGCGAAGATTTTTTACATTCCCCGACTTCACAACCATCGATTCCTCCCTCGTCTCAACGTCCAGTTCTAAGAAGGCTCATAAGAAACAAAGTTCCTCTCCTTCTCCGCCACGGCGTGTCCCATCTACAGCACCACCCGGCGGCAACCGCCCTTGGCCGTCTTCCGTGCCGCCGAGGCGCACCGCTGGCGGCCGATCAACCGGCTGATCGTTGGTGGCAGGAGCTGCCCCCGAACAACGTATGGATCAGGATCTTCTCTGCCTTTGGCTGAATGCCGTTCGACGCTATCGGCCGCCGGCTCTCAGCGGTCGTCGAGTTGACAGCAACTGTGGTAAGATTCTTCCCTTTTCTGTCCACCCTATGTCAGTTATCCATTGGAATATCTGCGGCATTCGAGCCAATCGGGATGAATTGTCGATCCTCTTACGCTCCTACTCCCCAGTCGTCTTCTGTCTTCAGGAAACAAAGCTGCATCCCCACGATCGCTTTGTTTCCCCTCATTTCCAGTCAGTCCGGTTTGATCCACCCCTCTGTTGATGGCACTCCAGCACATAGGTGACTTATGATTCTTATCCATGATACTGTCCATTATCACCCAATTCCCTTAACAATTCCTTCCAAGCTCTCTCTGTCCGTCTTTCCCTTTCTGGATACACCTTCTATCTTTGTACCACATACATTCCATCGTCCACACCGATGGCAAGAGCTGATTTCTCGTTGGTAGCCCCCCCCCCCCCATTTGCTGGTTGGGGACTTCAATGCCCACCACCTGCTTTGGAGATCTCCACGACCAATTTCTCTCATTTGGACCTTTCGGTCGGTACTGTTCAGCTAGCTCTCCACTTTGAATGGTTCGCTATTGCTGATACACACTCGAGTGACCATTTTCCACGTATCCTTAGATTACAACCACAACCGCCATCTATGAGCCCAAGACGCTGGAAGTTTTCCCAAGCCGATTGAACACTTTTCTCCTCTCTAGCGACATTCGATGACCGTCCCTTTCCTCGCTTCGACGATCAGGTCACTCATTTTACAGAAGTTATTCTTACAGCCGGTGGAGCGTTCAATAACCTCACACCTCCGATTTGCACCGGCGCCCCCCAGTCCCTTGGTGGAACGAGGCATGCCGTGAAGCAATACGTGAGCGGAGACGTGCTCTTCGCGTTTTCCGCCACCATCCTACGTTGGCCACCTGTATCCGCTATAAGTAGTTACGTACGCGATGCCGTCGCATTATCTGCGATAGCAAGAAGGCAAGCCGGGACTACTTTACCAGCTCCTTTAACACCTTCACTCCCTCCTCAGTAGTTTGGAGTCGAATTCGACGGTTATCCGGCACGTCTAGTTTCTCCCCGATCACTGGGCTCACTGTCGCGCATGATACCTTAGTGGACCCAGTCGCAATTTCTAACTCATTGGGTTAACACTTTGCTGAGATTTCGAGCTCTCTTTCTCCCGAAAAAACGAGCAGCAGAAGTGCGACCTCTTGCTTTCTCCTCTCAAAATAGCGAAAGCTGTAATATTGTTTTGTCTGTGTGGGAACTTAAACGTGCACTCCTCTTCTTCTCGCACTTCCGCCCCAGGACCGGATGGCGTCCACGTCCAAATGTTGCTGCATTTATCATAGCGTAGTGTGCGTTACCTCCTTTGCCTTTATAATCGAATTTGGGCCGACAGTACCTTCCCCAGAAGATGGCGGGAAGCTATCGTCATTCCTGTTCCGAAACCTGGAAAAGACAAACATCTCTCCTCTAGCTATCGCCCCATATCTCTCACGAGTAGTGTATGTAAAGTTTTGGATCGTATGGTGAATTGCCGTTTAGCCTGGTGGCTGGAGTCCCGAAACCTTTTAACACCTGCGCAATGCGGTTTCCGAAAGCATCGATTTGCAGTTGATCATCTTGTTGCTCTCTCCACTTATATCATGAACAATTTTTCTCAGGAAACGCCAAACGGTACAATACTTTTTGATCTGGAGAGAGCATACGATACCTGTTGGAGGACATGCATCCTCCGCACACTGTTCTCTTGGGGCTTTCGAGGTCGGCTACCCCTTTTTATTCGTGAATTTATGACAGAGCGCACATTTAAGGTGCGGGTAAATACTCCTCTCTTCCGTACTTTCTCCCAAGAAAATGGGGTGCCCCAGGGCTCCTTGCTAAATGTTTTACAGTTTGCCGTCGCCATAAATCCAATTATGGATCGTCTCCTTCCTGATGTCTCTGGCTCCCTCTTTGTCGACGATTTTGCTATCTGCTACAGCTCTCAACGGACCAGCCTTCTTGAATGACGTCTTCAAGGATGTCTCGATCGCCTCCACTCATGGAGCATCGCAAACAGCTTCCGCTTTTCTCCCAGTAAAACAGTCTGTGTAAGTTTTTGGCGTCGTACGGAGTTTACTCCGCCTTCCCTACATCTAGGCCCTGTCGACCATCCGTTCGCGATCGTCGCTAAATTCTTGGGACTTATGTTTGACAGAAAACTGTGCTAGTCCTACCACGTTTCCTATACTCCGGCTCGCTGTCTGCGATCCATCAACACCTTCCGTGTTCTGAATGGTACCTCCTGGGGAGCGGACCGAGTGGTGCTTCTCCTGTATCTCGCCTTAGTGTGCTCGAAATTGGACTATGACAGTCTAGTTTACTCCTCTGCTCGGCCGTCTATTCTTCGGCGTCGCGACACTGTCCACCACCGTTGATTGTGTTTAGCGTGTGGAGCTTTTTACACTAGCCCCGTGGAAAGCCTTTATGGTTAGACTGCTGAACCTCCGCTGTCCAGTCGGCGAGCTGTCCTTCTGAGTTGTTACGGTAGTCATCTGTCTTCCATGCCTGCTCATCGGGCCCATGCCCTTTTCTTCGATGCCTCCTTGGATTTAGGGTATGCAGGCCGCCCTTCCTCTCTACTACCACCGGGAGTCCGCTTCCGTCAACTGCTACGTTCTCTTTCCTTCCACTTTCCTAAAACTTTCTTGACAACTGGGGTTACTGCACCACCTTGGCTTCGCCCCTGGATCTGCCTACTCCGTGACCGTCCGCCGCTCGTGGTCTCGCGGTAGCGTTCTCGCTTCCCGAGCACGGGGTCCCGGGTTCGATTCCCGGCGGGGTCAGGGATTTTCACCTGCCTCGAGATGACTGGGTGTTTGTGTTGTCCTCATCATTTCATCATCATCCAGGAAAGAGGCGAAATTGGACTGAGCAAAGATCGGCTAATTGTACGGGCGCTGATAACCACGCAGTTGAGCGCCCCACAAACCAAACATCATCATCATCTACTCCGTGACCTTTGTGAGCTTCCCAAGGATAGTACCCCTCCTCTCGTTTATCGTCGGGCATTTGCTGCGCTATGCGCACAAATGGAGGATGCCACATTTATTTACACTGACGGCTCAAAAATAACATTTGGTGTTTGGAGTGCTTACGATCTCTACAGAATCGGAGTGATACTCTCCCACATGCAGCGAACATCCAGAAGACGACGGAGATCTTAACCACATCATTTTCGGATGTTCTAAATATGCTCCACATCAAAACAAACCGTAGGGAAACCTTTAAAAATGCATAACCCCTTGCCAACAAATATTAAAATAGTAATGAGTCAAAAAGAATTTTTAAATTAACGTCAGTATCACGTTACGAACAAGAAGGGAATATAAATCTCTGGCTTATCAAATACTGACATTTGTAAATTTATATTTGTATGAAATAGCGATATGTTTAAGATTTAACCTTAACAAGCAGTTGCAATAGCTGTACAGCTTTCGACAAAATTAAATTTAAATTTAAATTAAATTTAAAAGATCAGTGGAGAAAAAAGCAGTGGTCAGACCGAGGAGAAGACGATGAAAATGAAACGGCAATATTAATGTATACCTCAAATCCCAAAAGAAGGAAGGGAAAGAGAGCCACCATTTGCGTAATGCAGTGAGTCGAAGAGAAATGTGACTGGTATTACGAATCATGACGCTCATTATTTATGCATATAGAAAGTATTGGTACTGATCAGCTCAGAATACGACCACCTTAATGAAAATGTTACTAGCCATTACTAAGCTAAGATGTGGACAACTGTCTAGTTATAGAGGGCTGTCCGTCATATGCTATAGTGTCAAAGCAATTCTGTTCGAGGATATCGCACTGCTTTAGTGTGTCCTAGAATCCCTTGACACCTGTACGCAACTTGTTGACGGATTTCCATAGATAGATAGATTGATAGGTTGGTTGATTTGTGGGAAAGGTATCAAATAGCGAGGTCATCGTTCCCATCGGATAAGAGAAGTATGAGGAAGGAAGTTGGCAGTGCCTTTTTAAAGGAACCATCCCGACACTTGCCTGAAGCGATTTAGGGAAATCACAGAGAACCTAAATCAGGATGGCCGGGCACGGGTTTGAAGCGTCGTCTTCCCGAATGCGAGTCTAGTATGCCACCCCTCTCGGTATTTCCACCGAGCGCACGACTCTTCGTAATCAGGAGACACCTTCAACGGTGCTCGTTCGAGATGGATGGGAGATCATGGGCTTTGCGGTACTACCGTGATTTGCATTACAGCTGCACTATCCATTAACCCAGTAGATTTTTTGAAATATGGTCTCCAGTTGGGGATGATCAAATGTCATGGACACCATTTAATATCTTTGTAGTTACCACGCAGATTCGGAAAGAGGTGTTCCCGTAAAGTGTTCGTTTTAAAAGTCCGTTTGTTACGTTTAGGATAACATAACTAGCTGACGTGAACTGGTTTGTACCAAATCGGACAGACGGAGGTTCAAGCCAACTAGCAGCACTGCGATCGGTCATAATGCAGGAGTCAGTCATTTTTCATCGAAACTTATTGGGTCAGCGGTTGTTCTCCAGCTCTCGTGGTATTGATACTTAAGCACTAAACGCGTCCACAACCCATCACCAGTGTCTTCGGAATTCGGTATCCTCGTGTTTTTCCATTGATTGCCATGCTGTTCAAGAAATGATTAATGGCCTTGCAGCTGCAACTGCGATTCTGTCTTGCTTCCGGCAGTAACTGCTGTTTTTGTAAAAGGGGTAGCTCACGTCTCAAGGGCACGCTGGTGGAGAGTATCAATGGAGGTGCGTTGGCTTGAATGGAAGCAGCTTGTGTGAATGGGCCATGTTGGTCACCAGCTTGTCCGTCCCTTCCTGCCCTCTCCACCGCAGGGTTGCAGAGCGCCGCGAATCGATAGGCCGGCACGTGTCAGCCGAGGGGAAACGCGGGTCGACGCACCCGAACTCGCCTCTTGCATCCAGCTGCCACGTGGAAGACCTGCCCCATTTTACAGGACACGGCTACACTTTTTCCAGAAGTAAGCAGTTTTTTTATCTGCCTCATTCAATTATGAATACACTCCTCGGGCAGAATCCGCACAGTATCGTGAAACGAGCGTTTTCCTGTTCTGACACACTCTTTCAGAAATACATCTGTAGTGCTTTCAATTATTGTGCACATTGGATACAAGCAAATTTGCGTTGAAAGTGCCCCTTCTTTGCTCAGCAGACGAAGTTTTGTGTGACTTGTGTGTGGTGCAATCACACTATGTAAACTTGCTCCAGTGATTTTTCACGGATAGAGCTACTAACCCGTTGGAACACTGCATCGTCCAAAGGACGTTACATCAACACAATACCAGGTGGGTCAGTGACTTATAATCGATCCACGCAAAGAGTGCGCCAGATGATCAAACTAATATTACATCGTGTTTGCTTCAGTGAGAAACTAACAACTGTGTACTCAGCGTTAGTGGGAAGTGGAAGTAGAGAGTAAGCACTTATGGTAAGGTTCATAATATTTTCCTCTTAGGAAGCTTACAAAAGCATAAGGAACAGAAACAGCCTGTACGCACTACGCATCACATTGTTCAAGAATAGATTGTTTTCATGACAGGTGCATACTTCGATTGGTCAAGCGGTACAGTGGACTCAGGTCGCTTCCAGAGATATTACCGTACAAGACGAAAACTAAAGACAACACCACTCTGTTACACTGTCAGATTTCCGGAAATTGGATAATTTTACAAGATGTTCGAATTATATTGTCAACAGATTCTTCAAGCTCCCTATAATCCTCCTCAAATTCTCTCTCTGATGAATGCTAAATGGCGTTGGGATTTAGATCAAACGGCTGTGGAGGTCACGATAAGGAAATTTGAATTAAGTAGGGGCTGTTACAGAAGTTTGATGAATTAGTGAACACGTTCTGAGATCATCACAAAGAATAACTTATTTTCTTGATCACGAACCTCACGGTTCTGTAAGCGTCAGCTCGAGGACATGAATGGCGGGACTGGGAGAGGGAGGGTAGGTCATCCACGTGCCGCCTCGCCTGACCCACTTCCAGCCACCCATTCACCTTTCCCGGGCTCATTCATAGCCGCTCCCTTTCGTTGATGATCCAGCAGTTGCTTGACCCGGCCTCTCGCGTCAGGTCATGCTGTTATATTTGAAACAGGTTATTTGCTTTGTTCTAAAGTTTGCTCCTTTTTCCGAACGGATTCCCATAAACTTGCGGAATATTTTCTGATTCAGAAGGCTTTTAATGACTCCGAATAGACCGCCGCGTAAAGTTTTCTTAATTGAAGTAGATTGTTTTGAAGTTCTGAAAGTGGCATTGAAATGTGATAATTGAGAGCGTCGAATATCGGTGCGTCGTGTTGTGAACGGGGCGGATCCCGCCGTGTTGTGAATGGAAGTAGGCCAGCGAGCAGGGGGTTGGGGCGCCTCGGGGGCAGGCACGTGCCGGCCCGGCCGGTGTTGCCCGCCTGCTCTCTCACTCGAGTCTCCGGCAGCCGCTGCTTCCCCCAGCGCGCGCGGCCGCTCGATATGACGTCACGGGTCTCCTGCACGTGACGTCACACCATTGACCGGGACAACCTCCCCTAAACCGGCACGTGGCACCACCACGCCATTGATTTTGGCCTACAGCCGACCCAGTGACCCACTTGTCCATTCACGAGGCCACCGCCCGCTTCTTCATTCAGCAGTGGCCTCGGTTGAGCTCGAGCCGTTTCATTCATGTCGTCGGCACCCTCCTCTATTCTTCTGTCGATAACATCCTCGTAGCTTGCGCCAGAACGTCGTCCACGTAATTATCAGGTAGTTACTGGAACAAATAAATTTTTCCTGCGCCTACCTGTCAACATGAGTCATGAAGGGAACGTTTTCTAATCGCAGAAGGTAATTTGTCAGCAGTTTATGCCGGGGAAATTACCCTAAGAAAAGTATTTACCATTCTATTAGTTTCGCGGTCATATCTTGTGTAAGTTATTTTGTGCTTGCTTATCTGATAATTTTGACTAATCGGAATAAGTGTCATTATAAAATTAATTAAAAAGTGATAAAATACTTTTAGGTAATAGATGTCACGCATGCCTTACTTATAAAGGGATCGTTACTCCTATCGAGCGATCGAGGAACACATAGGGCTCATTTTCGGGCGGATCGCAATCAAAATTCAGTCGGGCCAACCAGCTTTTTCGGCGTCTAAATCACTTGACAAATTCCGGAATGGCCCCTTCAGCAACTGTTCTGCCGGTTTCCTTTCCTGTCGCTGTGACATCTGACCTTATACTTGGTCTGTAAAAATCTATACGTCATCGAGAAATGTTCTCAGCTGTGTAGGTATTTCCTTTGATTGTAATCACAAAGATAGAACTTTGTTTACATCGTTCCCTCTTTGGGAAGAGAACGAGTGAAGTATCTGTGGTCTGTTTTAGAGGCGTGAAGAGTCTCCTCCAAAACTCTGCAACAAGGAATATAGTGGCCTGTTGAAAATCTGGCCCATTATAGAGCCTCGGATCTTTGCAGCCAAATACCAGGCAAGCTGGTCGTGCGCGGAAGGGAATCACAGTTGAGAATGAATTGGGGCCGGGGGGGGGGGAGGGGGGGGGGGTTACCTATACCTACGTTTGCCTTATAACCAAGGAAAACCTCCCGAAATCTTTGGTCCAAACTGGGGGATTGGAAGTACTTTAAATTTCCTTCTGGGACAACATTACCTGATGTCCACTGTCAAAGACAAATAAAAAATTAAAGAAATAAAAGATTTGTCGCTAGAGCTCATTCGTATATTGCAGTGACAACGTTCGCAACTGTGAGAATGTGTTGTTAGTTAACATTTGAAACTTATTACGTAGAGATTACGGTGTTCCAAGCTGCTTCAGCAGCCATGCTCTCTTCGTGCCCGGCAACAGTGCTGCTCCACGTGTGACCCGAATCCCGAGGGCGGCCCGCCACGTGCCGCTGTGACGTCAGGGGTGCGTCATTCACGAAGGGGTAGCGACCCCCATTCATTCGAGAGCCCCGGCAGCTCAATGGGCCTGGTAGCCACTTGCCGCGAACTTCGATGCCGCGCAGAAATAACGTGAAAGCGCTTTCAGCTTTGTGGCATTTCGCCATTACCATAGACAGCAAATAGTTTATACTGTTGTTGAGGCGACATCCCGAATTTACTGTAATTTGTGTTTGTAATATTCGAAACGACGTAACGTCTGGCGCTCATTACGGGCGTCACACGTACTTGTAACTTTTATGCTACGCAAACAAAGTGGAAATAGATCTCATCTCAGCTATCGCCCCTTACTATCATGAAATCGGCCGTCATCTGCGTGCAGTGTGGGATATTAATGTGCTTGAATCTGCCCTCCAAAAGAATCTGTTGGGATAAGTTTGGATGTGTAAATTTCTTTGCATGACCCTATTGGGAGAACGTTAAATATTCGACCTCAAGCACGTGACACCTTTACGGTTCAATCCTCGAAGCCGTAACGATCGGTATGTTGGTTTCATTAGCTTCGGATTATTCACCCATAGACTAGCGAAAAAGTATAGATAATGTTCGAAATTTGGTGTACAGTTCGTTGGAAGTCGCTTAATGTTCTCACTGTCAAAGACTGGATTAGTATATTGTGGGTAATTCTTACCCCGTTTTAAGCAAAAGTTAATTTTCTAAGCATTACAATCTTTGTTATGTAATATCTGCTGAACTGTGTGTCGTACAATGATATAATTGTGCAGGTATATTCATTGGTATGCGTAGATACTGCCTGCAAAGTGTGCTGCGAATAGAGTTGTTAGTAAAGAAGTACGAGCTGCTGAAGTTTTTCTACGTAAGCAAAGAAAATGTAGTAAGCGATAAACATTTTTTCTTTCATTGTTCTGAGGAGGTTATCAACGAGAAAATGTTTCGTAAAGGTATGAAACTGTGTGTAAAGTTTGTTGGAAGTCGCGAAGTGCTCTCATTCTAAAATATACGGTGAACATAGTGTGAGCAGTCCTAATTTGTGCGCCGTGAGTTACGATTCCCTGAGACAATTATTAACTGTTAAACCTTCAACGAGTAGATTACGATGCAATTTTAAATTTTTAAATTCAGTCGATAATTATACGAAATACTGCAAATGAAAATTTTGTTGCCATGTAACCTTTACATAGGCTACCTGCAACTAGTACTGTATTACTGGTTAAGATGTTCGTATTGTAGGTAAGTTCCCAATTTTTAAATTTGTGTAAAACTATGTGACAACACCAAAACCTCCAGCTGTCAGACCCTCAGATCGGTATCAAACATTGTGTGTCGATGGAGCATCAACCAACACACCGATCAAGTTCGTGCTGTGTGCTGTCGTCCAGTAGAAGAAACGTAAACGGTAATGAAAAGAAACACCAGAACTAAGGATTATAGGAAAAGCCTTTCTGTGAAAATTGAATATGAATATCTCTGGTAGGTGAGTCGGTAGAGCGTCAGATCGACGTTCCAAAGGTCCCGATTTCGAAACTCACTGAAGGCGACTTTTTTTTATTAACAGTTTACACATGAAATTGTTACATGGGTGAACATTTTCTGACATGTAAAAGGACGTTTCGGAGTTTATAGCAGTGTGTTTTTGCTGTCTACTTTTCCTATCTTACCTCCTCTTCCCTCCCACATACAGTACCTTTCTAAGATTGTTTATATAAGCCTTTCTTATCGTAAAATATGCTCTGTCCAGTTTATTGTTCTTTTTATTACTGTAATTGCATGCCCTCTCACACTTCTCAGCACCGCCTCGTTTTTATGCTAGCAGTCTAACATTCTTTTCCTCCTGCGCCACGTTCACATCTTAAATGTCTCCAGCCTTACTGTCTTTTTTCCTCACTGTCCACCTTTCAGTATCTTACAGAATCGCACTCTGTACGAAACACAGCATCATTCGTTTCCTCACATCTTTGTCCATATTGCTGCAGTAAACTTCTCTTCTTCGCCATTGCTCTCCTGATTTTAATTTTTATGCTGCTCTTGCAGTCCAAACTTTGCACATGGTCTAGTATTTCTCCATCCAGCATTATCTTTACTCTTTTATTTCATTCTAGCGCCGTTACCTTTGTTTCTTTTTTATTAATTTTTATCCCCCAGCTTCAGTGACATCTTTTTCCTACAGCTGTTACTCATTCGTTGCTAGAAGAACGAAGAGAACTTTCACAGTCACTGATACATAGATTCAATGAAAGTAACATCTCCAGTCCTCCCCCCCCCCCCCCTCCCCCCATCTCTCCCCTCTCGTACGCACTCTACTTTTACCTCAACGTTATTTTAATCTGCAGTTAGACTTTCGTACATGCTGTGACGGAGAATTGTAAATCGTGTAATTTTGTTTTATGTTTTCTGCTTGTGAGCGGGAGATGAGCGAATCCAGGATTTTGGCCGGTTGTAAGAAAGCTTCCACAGTGCGCCTTTCTGCTCTGTCAGACCAACAGTTGTTAATCCATCTCCGAGGATAACATCTGTGCATCGCGCACGTGCTCTTCTGGCAAGCAATACAAGCACGTCGGGGAAAACGTTTGCCTCACGGAAGTCTGTCTGCGATCGGAATTGGCCACGTATAGGGACGCGGTTCCGTTGGTGCTCGAGGTGCGTGTTTTGCGAATCGATGGGCGTGCGCTCGGCAGCCAGGCGTCCTCCGCGGCTGGCCGCCGCTCTCGCGGGCCGTGACGTCATCGGCAGAGCGCCGCGGCGGTGGCGGCTGGTAGCGGGCGTCGGGGCGCTAGTTGCTCGCTGTTTCGCGTCGGGAGAGCGCCCGCGCTTCCGCGTCCGGCGCAGCACCCTAGCCGTAACCGTCCGGTGAGTGCCCGTCCTTTAACAAGCATGTCAGTAGAACCTGCGTTCCGTGCTCGACCTGCGAGTTACTTACTGCTCCAACATCTCTGCTTTCCCAATGTACTGCTTGTAGTGTGAACATATTTTCCTTAGTATGTCTACAGTTGTGAAACGGCGCGTTGAGGAATAAAGGGTTGAGAAGCGTGCAACAACAATCTGCTATCGGTAGTGACGCTTGATTCTTTAGCCAAAAATTTAGTGAATAGCGAAGGTTATTTCTGTTATTGTCACTGTTGTCTCGTACTTGCTTCCATAGAGAGTAGCCAAATAGTCCGTGGTAACTTATTAATATTTTTTGAATGTCGCAATTAGTCATGTTTCTCGTTGTCCCTCGTGATTTTTTTTTATAAATTTTTTTCAGTTTTCCGTACCATACAACAGCAGCAGCCCACAAGTCATTACCAGCAGTATTTCGTCAATATTGACCTTCGCATAAATAATTCATTTTCTTGGCATAAAACGTTTTTTCTTTTCACAACCCTACCAGATTCATAGCGATATGTTGTTATACCACATTTCCAAGTGAGAATACTTTTGCACTTTCGTATCGATAGGGATATTTTCCGATTTTTGACTGGAGGAGGACGAAACCATTCTTTGAATGAATGTACCATGGCCAGTCATAAAGTTTTGCTTATCAATAATTAATTACGACGACCATGAAACTCGAAATGATAATTAAATCAAGACCTTAAGCTGCCAAAAGGCGTTGATATACATTAACAGGGACAGTTGAAAATCTGTGCCCCAACCGGGACTCTAACCCGGGAACTCCTGCTTACATGGCAGACGCTCTATCCATCTGACCCACCGAGGGCACAGAGGATAGTGCGACTCCAGGGATTTATCCCTTGGACGCTCCCCGTGAGACCCACATTCCCAACTTAATGTCCACACACTACATTCGTAGTGCCCCTGCAGGATAATCCTGGGTTGGAGTCCCGGTTGAGGCACACATTTTCAACTGGCCCCGTTGATGTATATCAACACCTGTCGGCAGCTTAAGGTCTTGATTTAATTATCATTTCATTCTAGAGAGCTGCACAGTCAACGATGGTATCTGTTCTTCCGGACATGTCCGAAAGAACAGATACCATCTTCATATTCGTACTATGAAACTTCGTGATGCTCTTAATCTTTCTGTACTTATTCATTATGTGGTGCGACCTTTTTTTCCTCAATGGTTGAGTCTTGGCAGGGACCATCGTTTTACAAGTCCGCATTTTCACTGTTCAAGAAATGTTACATTTCCAAACCCGCCGTATATTCATCAAGAAATGTCTGCCACACCATATTTTCTTCAACCAAGGAAAGAGAATGAAGTATCCGGATGCTATGTCAGGATAACACAGGGTTGGGGGAGGCAACATATGATAGGCCAGAGAAACAGCATGTGTGACTGTATCCTGTGCAGAATGAGCTGGAGCATTTGGAGCAGAAACAGTCCCTTGGAAAACTTTCACAATCCTTTGTCTTGCCTCCTGCAACTTGGCAAGGAGATCTCTAAAGTGTGCTCCTGAGGCTGTTTTCGTTAGTAAACTCTTGTGGCTATTGCTCCCTAACGTGAATAGTCCATTGTGTAATAATTCCATTATTGCGTCAATAGTGATGGGATAATCTTTGAGCACTGTGGCCTACAAATCTCTTGCGGTTACCTCTTCTACACACAGAGATAATCTGCCACATTGTCATTCAGAGAGGTATGCGGACACTGGAAGCATTTGTATTATTTACAAATGTGCCATTAGTACATTAACAGTCTATGGGATGGGGAGGAGCTTTGCACACCCCCTGGTCCAGTTGTGACAGTTGCTTGCCACACTGGGCTGGTTATTGCGAATGGTGTCTGTTGCCCTGGGTTAGTCTTTTGGGTGGTCGGTCCTTCGTCGCCCTGGGGCAGCCACTGGGGGGGGGGGGGGTGTCAGCACAGCCATGAGTTAATCGTTGGCGGTTGGGCCCTCATGGGCTCCGAGTCGGTCGTTGGTGGTTGGGCCCTCCCAGGCCCAGGCCAGTCATTGGAGGACGAGGCCCACACTGTCCTGAGTTGGTTGCTGTGGTTGGGCGTGGCGCCTTTCAGAGGAAATTCACCTGAAGGATCATTAGGTCAATCTGCGAAAGATAGATGATGATGTATTTCAGTTATGAGCTATACAGTGTTTTAAAATATTAGCCTGTTAGAGCAATAGTGAAATCAGCCACATTGAGATGGAATGTGAATGAGTGATGCGGAATCTAAAAGGATATCAGATGGAAATCCAGAGGGTCGAAGAAAATGGGGTAACCCGACAAACAGAAGGATACATGGAGTCATGGGAGACATGTAGAAAATGGGCTCTCCTGGGGATCGAAAACACCAGCCATGGATCATAACTTGCAGAGAATTGAAGAGTCCAAGGTTGGCAATGAATTGTAGAACTAAAGAAGAAGAAGAAGAAGAAGAAGAAGAAAATGAGACATTTAGTACTGACCTGTTCTAGGAAACCAGTGGAGTAGCACTGTTCTGATCCAGAGCACAGTTTCACCAACCATAAGAATGGCATGTTTTTATCGTGATTTCTTACATATTTTTGTTTCCAGTGATCCCAGAATATAACAGCCACACTCATTGATGGCCTAACCTTTGGATTAGAAAGAATGTGCATCGTTTGTTTGCGTGTAATTCATTGACTGTTGTCTTGTGTCTTACTCATTTTATGAATCAGTGGCGTTATTTTAGACTTCAAAATGATCCAGTATTCGCCATTTGGAGATCAAGAAATGACCAGAGCTGTATTGAGGCTACATGCTCTGATAGAACTTCATCTAGTTGATAGAGTTGTGGATTCATCAGTATTCCACCAAGTGGGGTGGCGCAGTGGTTAGCACATCCGACTCACATTGTGCACATTGTGGAGGACGACGGTACAAACCAGCATCTGGCCATCTTGATTTAGGTTTTTCTGTGATTTCCCTAAATAGCTTTAGGCAAATTCCGAGAATTGTGCCTTCGAATGGGCATGGAATATTTCCTTTTCCATACTTCCATGATATGAACTTGTACTCCTTCTCTAATGACCGTGATGTCGACAGGATATTAAACACAAGTTTCCTCCTCTTCCTCCTCCTCCACCGCCATTACATATACATCCACTTGTCAGTATTACATTGAATTAAATTTTATATGACCTTATAAGTAAACACAGTGTGACAAAGTAAAGGCTGAAGAAAATACAAGTAGTCTTTAGATGTCTTCCTGGCAGTATTGTATAGTTCATATTAAGTTGATAACAAGAGAATGTAATAATTAAAGATAATTGATTTGTTGGAAATGGATTACAGTTCATTAATATTGTAACATCAAGAAGGATAGCAAATAAAAAAAACATTAGTTAGGGTATGGTAGGAAGAATACGTGGTTAAATTAGTGCATGATTTGATGGTATACAGGATAAGAAATATAGTAGAGAGCTGTCACCACCGGTCAGAAACAATAGCTCTAACCAGGATGGGACTTGCGTCAAACAGAACTTGGATGTCAGATATCTGCACATCATTACATACAGCTTCAGCTGTATGCCAGAATTCAGCAGTGATTGTGACTGGCAGGTGATGGTCTTAGTCCATCAGCAGCGAATGACCAGATCATTTCAGCATATGAGAGATCTGGAGAATATGCTGGCTAGGGCAACAGTTGAACACCCTCTGTATTCAGAAGAGCAAGGACAGCGTGGACAGCATTCGGTCTTTGGTTATCATGTTGCAGGACTTTGAAGATAGAGCACTGGTCTTAACAAGTCAGAAATGTAATTATGGTTGTTCAAATTACTAGCTAATCATCCAGAGCTGATGTTTTATGTACTAAATAGCACCCTGTGCTACCATGCCAGGTGCAGGGCCTGTTTGACGGTGATTGAATGTTCATTCTTCATGTGTGTACATGTACATCCCCTGTGATGCTGTAACCAGATCCTGGACATGTCCAAAACACAATTTGGTCCCACCTCTGTATCCTTTGTTGTCGTTGGGCCCATCACTGTCTGCTACTGTCTCGAAGGAAATTGTATCAGTGATCACTGCGCTAACAATCCATGGTGTTCCATACATTTTCGCGTGGCCCATGTGAATATGTGTGTTACTTTAAATAATCCAATGTTGTGGTTCAAGGTACGTGATGTGGCTGTACTATCCTGTGCAACCTAGGAAATAGTATCTGCCCTCTCATGTGCTACATGTGGAGGACCAATTATACAGTGCATGACAATACGTATAGCTACAGCCTCCTGAACCCATCAATTTCACATTTGCATGACGGTTGTGGGATCCCGACCAATGCAAGCTACAATATTGCAGAGTGATAAACTGCAGTCTTTATAGACCATGGTATGTCACTGTTGAATTCCCATAAGTCATAGTGGACGTTAGTCCCCTATACACAATGCATAACACAAGCTTCTCACAGGCGACCAACATTCATACACGATTTCTGAATGAAATACGTACTGCATAATCTTTTCATTTATACAAAATGTAGATGGCATTCCCTTACCCACTTTGTGCAGTAGCACTGAAATCCTGGCCATTCGCATATCCAAGCATGTAGAACACTAAGTGCCAATTGGGTGTTTGTTGCATGTAGGCTTCATATGGTAATACACTACTGGTCATTAAAACTGCTACGCCAAGAAGAAATGCAGATGATAAACGGGTATTCGTTGGACAAATATATTATACTAGAACAGATATGTGATTACATTTTCATGCAATTTGGTGCATAGATCCTGAGAAATCAGTACCCAGAACAACTACCTCTGGCCTTAATAACAGCCTTGATACGCCTGCGCATTGAGTCAAACAGAGCGTGGATGGCGTGAACAGGTACAGCTGCCCATGCAGCTTCAAAACGATACCACAGTTCATCAAGAGTAGTGACTGGCGTATTGTGACGACCCAGTTGCTCGGCCACCATTGACAAGACGTTTTCAATTGGTGAGAGATCTGGAGAATGTGATGACCAGGGCAGCAGTCGAACATTTTCTGTATCCAGGAAGGCCCGTACAGGACCTGCAACATGCGATCGTGCATTATCCTGCTGAAATGTAGGGTT
Source organism: Schistocerca cancellata (assembly GCF_023864275.1). Classification (NCBI taxonomy): domain Eukaryota; kingdom Metazoa; phylum Arthropoda; class Insecta; order Orthoptera; family Acrididae; genus Schistocerca; species Schistocerca cancellata. The sequence goes on along the minus strand of NC_064628.1, from coordinate 583,363,358 downwards.
TCGCAGGGATCTAATGAAGGGTAGAGCCACGGGTGGTAACACATCTGAAATGTAACGTCCACTGTTCAAAGTGACGTCAATGCGAACAAGAGGTGACCGAGACGTGTAACCAATGGCACCCCATACCATCACGCCGGGGGATATGCCAGTATGGCGATGACGAATACACGCTTCCAATGCGCGTTCACCGCGATGTCGCCAAACACGGATGCGACCATCATGATGCTGTAAACAGAAGCTGGATTCATCCGAAAAAATGACGTTTTGGCATTCGTGCACCCAGGTTCGTCGTTGAGTACACCATCGCAGGCGCTCCTGTCTGTGATGCAGCGTCAAGGGTAACCGCAGCCATGGTCTCCGAGCAGATAGTCCATGCTGCTGCAAACGTCGTCAACTGTTCGTGCAGATGGTTGTTGTCTTGCAAACGTCCCCATCTGTTGACTCAGGGATCGAGACGTGGCTGCACGATCCGTTACTGCCATGCGGATAAGATGCCTGTCACTTCGACTGCTAGCGATACACGACTGCTAGCGATACGAGGCCGTTGGGATCCAGCACGGCGTTCCGTATTACCCTCCTGAACACACTGATTCCATATTCTGCCAACAGTAATTGTATCTCGACCAACGCGAGCAGCAATGTCGCGATGCGATGAAACGCAATCCGGCCTCTATCAAAGTCGGAAACATGATGGTACGCATTTCTTCTCTTCACACGAGGCATCACAACAACGTTTCACCAGGCAATGCCGAACAACTGTTGTTTGTGTATGAGAAATCGGTTGGAAACTTTCCTCGTGTCAGCACGTTGTAGGTGTAGCCACCAGCGCCAACTTTGTGTGAATGCTCTGAAAAGCTAATCATTTGCATATCACAGCATGTTCTTCCTGTCGGTTAAATTTCGCGTCTGTAGCACGTCATCTTCGTGGTGTAGCAATTTTAATGGCCAACAGTATATTAATGGTCAGCAGTGTAATAGTGATGTAAACAGTTGAAGCAATTTAACGTGGATATAAATGTGTGTATTGGGGGGCAGCATTTTGGCACATTATCTGTACTTCCTAATAGATTTACAGTGCTACAACTGTGTTGATTTACTGCAAAGAATTCTTGAAATGCAACTACTTCATCTGTTAAAATCTCCATTATTCTTTTGTACACAACTGCTTGTGAGGATGAAAGATACAGAGTATTCATCCTGAGAAGTACAGGCATGTGACTTGATAATGAGTGTTACGTTAACCAGCCATTCACTATATCGTACTTTCTCCTTAATTGTCAGTACATAGTTGGATTGACTCCTAATTGGGGCAAGACGATGTTATCTGGGAAATAGAAGTCATTCGCGTCGTTTTTACGAAGTGTGGAAATATTTATATGCAGTGGACACTGTCTTGTAAACTACTTTTATGCCTGGAGGTTCTTGATACGCGGTGTCGATAACATTTTTTTAAACACTTCTCTCTTTTTCGTAAATAAGGTGTGAGACAAAAATAGAACAGAATACGGATTATCTGTACAATATGGAAATGAGCCCATCACTGCCTCGCCGCTGCGGTACATATCCGTAACGGATGAAATTGTTTGTGGTTGTATTTCTCAGGTTTTTCCCCTTTTTTGGTCAAGGAGTGAAAAAAGGAAGATATGGAATTCATCTCCCGTCGATTATGAGGTCATTAGAGATTGGCACAAACTAGAAGTGGGGAAAGATATAACAGGAATTCGACCATGCCCTTCCAAAGGAAACTCCCGAGAATTTGCGTTAAGCAATTTAGGGAAATCACAGAAAATATATAACAGGATGGTCAGATGAGGAGTCCTGCAAAATATGAGTATAGTGTTTTATTACTGCCCCACTGCGACAGCTGCTGTGGTGGTTGAAAGTGTTTATAGGTCGTGGATGTGTTGAAGGAACTGTCCCCAGGTTCAATTGAAATATTTCAAGCGTTCATTGTCTTAACTTCTGCTTATTTGATAAATTGCATTTTTGTGTAGAGATAGATGTGTCTAGAAAGTAATGCAATTTTTAACACACAGATTTATTGTAAATATCATTACAAACGTTAATATTCTTCGAAGTAGTTCCATTGGGCCTCTATACACTTTTTCCAGCGACTCTACCACACTCAGTACAGATTCTGGGAAGGCTTCAACAGGGACTTGGGCAAGGGCCCTCATTACGGTGCCTTGGATGGCTTCAGTACACCCAAAACAGATTTCTTTCAGGGCGGTTTCGATCTTCGGGAAGAGAAATGTCGACTGGAGCCATGCGTACTGTCGGCGGTGTTGCGAAGTTTGTGTACTCAAGGACGTGCCGAAGGGTATGACTTGGAGCATTGTCGCAGTGGAGCTCCCAAGTACTGGTGACCGTCTTTCTCACTCAGACGATCCTTTTTCACACAGTTTCTCCAGCACATCAACGTAGTAGGTGGCGTTCACGGTTTGACCTTGAGGAGCGAACCACACCTTTGGCATCGAAAAAGACAATCAACGTAGTTTTCACTTTCTACTTGCTCATTCTTGCTTTTTACGGTGTTGGGGATCCCGAAATATGCATCTCGCATCTTCGACGTTTTGTTTCCGAGTCGTACTCGCAACACTATGTTTCATCCGCGATAATGACATGTCCATGAGTTCAAGAAGTTCTGTTGTGGCAGTAACCCGGTGCTTCTTCTGATTGTCCGCCGAAAGATAAGGTAGCAGCTTGGCACACCCCTTCCTCATGTGCAGTTTATCGGCCACAAGTTTGTGCACAGTTGTTTTGGGGATGTTGAGATTTCTGCAATTATCTGGACTCTCAATCGATGGTCAGAATTCAATAGATCGCACACACGCGTAAACAGTTTCAACCACTGTGAAACTTGCGAATGCGATAGAGCAGTCACCCCCTAAGCTTCTACAGTCAATTACGTGGTTTCCGCAGGAGATTTATTCAATTTTGAACAAAACTTCATCGTTTCAAGTTGTTTTAGTGACAGTTCCACCGCGTTTCGTGACACAGGCACTAAACAGGGATGTGCAGAGACAAAGATCCTGACGCTCCCAACTGCTCCGAGCAGACATGTTGAAGACATCTCTTTGAAGCTAAGTGTCACCCCTCCTCCCCCCTAACTCTACAGTTAGAACGCTCCGCTGCCATTTTAAGCACTAGCACAAATAATTACATTGCTTTCCGGGCACACATCGTAGGCTTCTTTAATTAACTTCTGCCTAGGAGCACTTATTCATTGCAGCCTTGATCATTCCTTATTCCGGGGGGGGGGGGGGGGAAATAAGTCAAGGCACTCATGGCCCCAGTGATTTGGGCAGGTAAAGATATGGTGGTGATGAGTTCGCAAGAGTTTCATAATTGTGTACATAATAAAAACACCAGATATTGCGATATTTTCCTGTATTACATCGTGTAATTCATGTTTTGACATGGTGTAATGGTTAGAGGAGCGATACTCTGTGTGATCTGCGGAGCCATGAGACACTGCGAAGCCTCTGCAATGGCTCCGCTAAAGTAAGATCAATCGAAAGAACAAAGCACATAAGTCTTGTCAGACACTGAGAAAAACAATTTATTCAAATACCATATCAGTGTTGGTTTTATAAAAGCTATTTTTTCTCCCAGTGTGTAATAGCCGAAAATAAGGAGACAAGCACTATAATAAATCTACAATAATGCTATGATAAAAAACTCCAAACAAAAGAATTTAATTTGTACGAGTAGGTATGTGGCCACTCGATACTCGTCACCTCAAACGCTTGCAGCCATGCGATCTCCCCACCCCACCAGACCCCACCCCGTTGCCTAATCTATACATGTCGCGAACATTCCACTACGCTGTCTCCACCTCCCTCATCCGCACACACCTCAGACTCCGGTGGAGGATTTTGTGGCTTCGCTTTCCATACAGCACTGGGGAGTGAAGCATAAACCCGTGCAGCACAGAGTGCAGTTCGTACTCGAGTGTTAGATTGCGCGGGCCAGAGTGGCCAAGCGGTTCTAGGTGCTACAGTGTGGAACCACGCGACCGCTACGGTCGCAGGTTCGAGACCTGCTTCGGGCATAGTTGTGTGTGATGTCCTTACGTTAGTTAGGTTTAAGTAGTTCTAAGTTCTAGGGGACTGATGACCTCAGAAGTTAAGTCCCACAGTGCTCAGAGCCATTTGAACCATTTTTTGTTAGATTGCAACGCACAGTCTGATGTGGCACGGCGAATCCGCGCACTGCCCTCGGACCGCAGTATATTCGATTCGTGTTTGTTGTTGATTACAGTTGCGAATTTCAGTAGCTTGTGACAATTTTACCCTGCGTTTGTCATCGTGTAAAATTAAACTGTTGATTTTAAAAGCGTTGCGCTTTAAGGTGTTGGAACAAGGTCTCACATCGAAAGTTCAAAGGTTGTTAGTCCGGAAGATGCAGCACCAATCTCAAACGTTTCCAATGAAGACTATGAGATTCAAGACGGTGATATAACGCCTTCAAGCTAGGTGGTTTCAAGCCATAAGCCATATATCGACTCAATAAAGGTAGAAAAAAAAAAGAATGTATGAGGAACTTCACATCAATCTCGGATACGTTGATTCTAACGGCTGATAGCTCTGAATGTTATGTAGCAAGCTACTGCCACATAGTTCCCGTGGTACTTGCTATGATGCACCCACGTTAGAAACTATACAACACGATTGCAAAGAAAAGAATGAAGACTGTTTCACACGTAACAAAGAACAATTCTTATGAAGTCAAAAAACTGTGAAGTATGTGACCCAAAATATGAATGAACTCTAGTTCTGCAAGGTTCGCAGGAGAGCTTCTGTAAAGTTTGGAAGGTAGGAGACGAGATACTGGCAGAAGTAAAGCTGTGAGTACCGGGCGTGAGTCGTGCTTCGGTAGCTCAGGTGGTAGAGCACTTGCCCGCGAAAGGCAAAGGTCCCGAGTTCGAGTCTCGGTCGGGCACACAGTTTTAATCTGCCAGGAAGTTTCATATCAGCGCACACTCCGCTGCAGAGTGAAAATCTCATTCTGGAGTGAATATTGTATTCAAGAACCACGAGAAGAGGAGGTATACTTGGTAAAGGCCGGGAGATACGAGGTGGTTTCAGTTAGATTACATCATGGTCCGGAAGATATTCTGAAATCAGATACTGAATTGTAAAGCATACTCAGGAGCGGATATAGACTCAGATTACAATTTAGTAGTGATGAAGAATAGGTTGAAGTTTAAGAGACTAGTCGAGAAGAATTAATGCGCAAAGAAGTACTAAGGAATGAAGAGATACGCTTACAAAGTTTTCTCAGGCTATATATACACAAACAGCGATCAGGAATAGCTCAGTAGATATGGACATATCTAAAAAAGACAATCACGGAAGTGGAAAGGAAAACATAGGCAGAAAGAAGGTAACTGCGAAGAAACCATGAGTAACATAAGAAATACATTAGTTAATCGATGAAGTAAGTAAGTACAAAAATGTTCTGGGAAATTCCGGAATACGGGAATACAAGTCACCTAGGAATGAAATAAAATAAACTGCAGAGAAGCTAAGGCGAAAAGGCCTCGTGAGAGGGAGGACTGATGACGTGATAGAAGAAGAAACTGGAGTCGATGAGGCAGGGGATCCAGTATTAGATTTAGAAGCTAAAAGAGCTTTGGAAGATAAGGCAGAAGGGATGGGTAACATTACATCGGAATTTCTAAAACTATTAGGGAAAGTGGAACAAAACGCTTATTTACGTGTCAGAATGTATGAGTCGGGCGATATACCATCTGGCTTTTGAAAAAGCTTCATCTACACGATTCCGAAGACTAGAAGAGACGAGAAGTGAGAGAATTATCGCACGATAAGCTTAAGAACTCTTGCATCCAAGTTGCTGACCAGAATAATATACAGAAGAACGGAAAAGAAAGATGACGATCATTTTTCTTTAGGAAAGGTAAAGGCACCAGACAGGTAGTTCTGACGCTGTGGTTGACAATGGAAGCAAGACTGAAGAAGAATCAAAATAAGTTCATAAGATTTGTTCGACAATGTCAAATAGTGCAAGATGTTCGAAATTCTGAAGAAAATAGGAGGTAAGATATAGGGAAAGACTGGAAATATACATTACGTACAAGAGCCAAGAGAGGACAGTAAGAGTGGAAGACCAAGGACGAAGTGCTCGGATTAAAATGAATGCAAGAGAGGGATGTTGGCTTTCGCCCCCTAGTATTCAATCTATACACCGAAGAAGCAATGGCGGAAATAAAAGTAAGGTTCAAGCTTGGGATTAAAATTAAAGGTGAATAGATGTCGGTGAACAGATTCACTGATGACACCGGTGTCCTCAGTGAAACTGAAGAATTACGGATCTGCTGAATGGAATGAACGTTCGCGATGTGGTGCCACCGAAGAATGTTGACAATTAGGTGGACTGGTAAGTTAAGGAATGAGGATGTTCTCCGGAGGATCAGCGAGGAAAGGAGTATATGGAAAACACTGACTAGAAAAGCAGAAAGAATTATAAGAAATCTATTAAGACATCACAGAATACATTCCATGGTGGTAGAGGGAGCTGTAGAGGGTACAAACTGTAGAGAAAGACAGAGATTGTAATGCATTCAACGAATAACTGAGGACGTAAGTTGCAAGTGCTTCTCTGAGATGAAGTTGGCACAGGAGAGGTACTCGTGGCTGCCTGCATCAAACCAATCAAGACTGACGACTCAAAAAAATTATTGTATGTTGCTTTGTATATTTGATTAAAAAGAATGAGCATAAAACCAGGTGCTGTAAAGTATTTAATATTTCATAACGTTTCTGTCGCCTATAAAGTTTGAGAACCGCTCAGTTAAAAATCAAATGGCTCTAATCACTATGGGACTTAACATCTGAGGTCATCAGTCCACTAGACTTAGAACTTCTTGAACCTAACTAACCTAAGGGCATCACACACACATCGCTGCCCGAGGCAGGATTCGAACCCGCTCAGTTAAAATTTGTTGCCTGGCAAAGACTATGTAGATACCTTAAAGGCTACCACGGAAATAGTTTGACTTGCATATTTCTTTTGTTTCATCTGTCAATTTATTTTACCGGTTTAAATAATCTGGAAGCAGTTAGTGACATTCTTGGCTGTTTACTGTTTTTGTTCTCCAAAAAAAAAAAAAAAGAACATCAGTTTTCTAGGGGAAAGAAGACTTTGCCGATAGTGAAGGACGACGAAGGAAATTTCATCTGTGCCTTGTGTCTGTCAAGAACACATTTTCGAAGAACTGCTTAGACATGTCACTTGGAGAGGAGAAACGCACGTCAGCCCCACTTTAATAACGTTTTTTGGGAAATTTCGGCTAGATAATGGACTGGTGCTAATACGTCAACAAGACGACCTTCATATCTAAAGAGAATTGATCTCAGAGGTTCAGACTTAACACAAGTGCTTGCAGCATCCGCCCCAAAGTCAGCATCAGTAAGGGTGGGTTGTTGCCAAGGAGCATTTTTGAATCCCCTCTAAGCATGCTCTAGTTCGCCGCAAATACCAATCCTAACTAAAGGCTGTAATTAACTGCTACTCAACTGAATGAGGAATCTCAGAATTATTTAGATACTGTGCGAAGAACTGTGTTCCTGGACGTGCTTTTGAGTGAGCATTTTTGGTTTCAGGTGAAATGGACCTCTAACATGCCCATGAGTAGGACACTAACCGTGTTGACATGTCAGTTTCTCCTTTGGTGAGAGAAGCTATCTATTTGCGTTGCGTGTGCCATTCAGATTTCAGTTTCATAATTTTAAATGACTGTATTTCATATTAAGATACACTGCTAGCCATTAAAATTGCTACACTAAGAAGAAATGCAGATGACAAACGGGTATTCATTGGACAAATATATTATACTAGAACTGACATGTGATTACATTTTCAAGCATTTTGGGTTGGATCCTATGAAATCAGTACCCAGAACATCCACCTCTAGCCGTAATAACGGCCTTGATACGCCTGGGCATTGAGTCAAACATAGCTTGGATGGCGTGTAAGGTACAGCTGCCCATGCAGCTTCAACACGATACCACAGTTCATCAAGAGTAGTGACTGGCATATTGTGACGAGCCAGTTGCTAAGCCACCATTGACCAGACGTTTTCAGTTGGTGAGAGATCTGAAGAATGTGCTGGCCAGGGCAGAAGTCGAACATTTTCTGTATCCAGAAAGGCCCGTACAGGACCTGTAACATGCGTCCGTGCATTATCCTGCTGAAATGTAGGGTTCGCAGGGGTCGAATGAAGGGTAGAGCCACGGGTCGTAACACATCTGAAATGTAATGTCCATTGTTCAAAGTGCCGTCAATGCGAACAAGAGGTGACCGAGACGTGTAACCAATGGCACCCCATACCATCACGCCGGGTGATACGCCAAGTATGGCGATGGCGAAACACGCTTCCAATGCGCGTTCGCCGCGATGTCGCTAACCATGGATGCGACCATCACGATGCTGTAAACAGAAGCTGGATTCATCTGAAAAAATGACGTTTTGGCATTCGTGCACCCAGGTTCGTCGTTGAGTACACCATCGCAGGCGCTCCTGTCTGTGATGCAGCGTCAAGGGTAACCGCAGCCACAGTCTCCGAGCTGATAGTCCATGCTGCTGCAAACGTCGTCGAACTGTTCGTGCAGATGGTTGTTGTGTTGCAAACGTCCCCATCTGTTAACTCAGGGGTAGAGACGTGGCTGCACGATCCGTTACAGCCATGCGGATAAGGTGCCTGTCATCTCGACTGCTAATGATACGAGGCCGTTGGGATCCAGCACGGCGTTCCGTATTACCCTCCTGAACCAACCGATTCCATATTCTGCCAACAGTAATTGTATCTCGACCAACGCGAGCAGCAATGTCGCTATACGATAAAACGCAATCGCGAGAGGCTACAACCCGACCTTTATCAAAGTCGGAAACGTGATGGTACGCATTTCTTCTCCGTACACGAGGCATCACAACAACGTTTCACCGGGCAACGCCGGTCAACTGCTGTTTGTGTATGAGAAATAGGAACGAATAGCTCCACTAGTTCATTGAACAACAGAAATTTCTGGAACTGGGACTACTAATTGATTGGTTTCTAAACTGGAAATTACTTAGTGAAAATGACGCTAGTGAAAATGGTGCTACAATATAAATTACGAAGATACTCAATGTGTTTGTAAACTAAACGAAACTCCATCAGTACAGGCCTCGGGAGACCCGAACGGCACTGACCGACCGCCGTGTCATCCTCAGACAATAGGCGTCACTGGATGTGGATATAGGGGGGGGGCGTGTGATCAGCACAACGCTCTCCCGGCCGTTGTCAGTTTTCGTGATCAGAGCCGCTACTTCGCAGCCAACTTGCCAACAGCGCTCGGCAGAACGGTTATCCATCCAAGTGCTAGCCAAGCCCTTCAGCGCTTAATTTCGGCGATCTGACGGGATTCGGTGTTACCACTGCGACAAGACCGTTGGCATCGAACACCTATATCTTTTCGTGCGTCAACAAAATATTTTCCCATTCGGAGGAGAAAGTTGGAGATTGAAAGATTGTGAAAAGATTCTGCCACAACCAAAAACGCTTTTGTTAAAATGGTTCCCATCCAAAATCCTGTGTCATGTCCGTGACACTCTCTCCCTTATTTCGCCATAATACAAAACGTGCTGCTGTTCGTTGAACTTTCTCGATGTACTCCGTTAATCCTTGCTGGTAAGGATCCCAGACTGCGCAGCATTACTCCAAAAGAGGACGGACAACTGTAGTGTAGGCAGTCTCTTTAGTAGGTCTGTTACATTTTCTAAATGTTCTTCCAATAAAACGCAGTTTTCAGTTTGCTTTCCTCACATTAGTTTCTACGTGTTCTTTCCAATTTAAATTGTTCGTAATTGTAATTCATAGGTATTTTGTTGAATTTACGGCCTTTAGATTAGACTGATTTATCGTGTAACCGAAGTTTAATGGGTCCTTTTAGCGCTCATGTTGATGGCCTCACACTTTTAATTATTTAGGGTCAACTGCAAATTTTCGAACCATTCAGATATCTCTTCTAAATCATTTTACAATTTGCCTTCATTTGAGTTTACTAGACGATAAACGATAGCGTCATCAGCAAACAACCTAAGACGGTTGCTCAGATTGTGTCCTAAATTGTTGATATAGATAAGGAACAGCAGAGGGTCTATAACACTGGATGGGGAACATCAGAAATCACTTCTGTTCTACTCGGTAACTTTCCTTCAGTTCCTACGAACTGTGACCCCATGACAGGAAATCACGTATCCAGTTACATAACTGAGACAATATTCCATAAGCACGCAATTTCGCTAAGGCTGCTTCTATGATACAGTGTCAAAAGCCTTTTGGAAATCTAGAGATGCGCAATCAGTTTGAAATTCCTTGTCAGTAGCATTTGGTGCGTGTAAAGAGCTAGGTTGTGTTTCACAAGAACGATGTTTTCTAAATCCATGTTCGCGGTGCGTCAGTAGATCGTTCTCTTCGACGTAATTCACACAATATTTGTTCCAGGATCCTGTTGCACATCGACGTGAATGTTATGGGCCTGTAATTTAGTGGATTACTCCTACCACCTTTCTTTAGTATTGGTGTGACCTTTGCAACTTCCCAGTTTTTGGGTACGGATCTTTCGTCGAGCGAGCAGTTGTATATGCGTGTCAAGTATGGAGCTATTGCGTCCGCATACTCTGAAAGGAACCTAATTGTATACATTCTGGACCAGAAGACCTGCTTTTATTAAATGATTTAAGTTGCTTCACTACTCCGAGGATATCTACTTCGAAGTTACTCATGTTGGCTGCTGTTCTTGATTCGGATTGTGGAATATTTACTTCGTCTTCTTTGGTTCAAGGAATTTCGAACGGCTGTGTGTAACTCTGCTTTCGCAGCACTGTCGTCGATAGTGTTTCCATTCCTGTCACGAAGAGAAGGCATTGAACGCGTCTTTGCTTCTAGCATACTTTACGTACAACCCAGAATTTCTCTGGATTTTCTGCCATGCTTCGAGATAAAGTTTCGTTGTGGAAACTGTTATAAGCATCTCGCATTGATGTCCGCGCTAAATTACGAGCGTCTGCTAAAGATCCACAATTTTGGAAATTTTGCGTTGGTTTAAATTTGCCGTGCTTTTTTCGTTGCTTCTTCAACAATGTTCTGACCCGTTTTGTGTACCAAGGGGGTTCAGCTCCGTCGTTTGTTAATTTATTTGGTATAAATCTCTCAATTGCTGCTGTTGAATTCAAGCCACATCGGGTCTGCACGTACATTGTTAATTTGGGAGGAGTTGAGATTGTCTCTCAGCAAGGCGTCAAGTGAATTTTTATCTGCTTTTTTGAATAGGTACATTTTTCGTTTATTTTTGGAAAATTTGGAGGTTGCAGTATTCAATGTCGTTAGGACAACTCTGTGTTCACTAATCCCTGTATTTGTTTTGATGCGAGTTATTAGCTCAGAGGTCAAGTGTATTTACACAATCGTTTACTATTCGCGTGGGCTCATGACCTAACTGCTCGAAATAATTTTCAGAGAATGCGTTTAGTACAATTTCGTATAGTCTTTCATGCGTACCTCTGTGTTTCGGCACACAGCCATCACAGTCCCTATCCATACTAAAGATATGTTTATAATAAATTACATAATGATTCATAACTGGGAACTTGTCTCCATTATTGAATTTCTTATGGCATTTATTAGTGTTGTGCAAGCAAGAAGATGGTTCTGTGATGCGTTCTACACAGATGGGGATAGGGTTCTCTCTGTCCCATGCTATACCTACACCATTACTCACCTTGGTAACTAGCAACGGCAGCGAAAGCGCAGTAGTGGGCCACTGTTTGTACTTCATACTGTCCATAAATACATTTGTATGCTCGGAAAACTATTGCTGCCAATTTTTAATGTAATACGTGCAGTGTTTGATTTATGCCATCCATAATGAACACCACAGCGGCTAAGTACCTTCATCGTAAGTAAAATAATATGAAAATCAACTCTAAACATTTCACGTTTACCCCAAAACGAAACGACAGTGTGACTCTGTTGGCTGGAGTGTCGTGTTGCACAGTGTCCCATGCTACTGCACTTCGTCCACACCACCCGCCTTCTCATGTGCACACCAATGCAATACCATGGCACACGGGGGTGGAGGTTGCCGGTCTTGTCTTGCTGGCGGGAGAAATTTTCATCACGAGAGTTTGAATAGCAAAGACAAAAAAGGTGGAGTAAATATCATGACAGCCTCGATGCCCTGATCAGAATTTCGGAACTTCTCTGTAGTGTCGGAAGGACTAAAGAAGTGTGTTAACAACAGTGTTCTGCGAAAAGTGAGCGACAAAGTATCTTCAGTACGGAATGTACAGAGTTACTGTGCACGTAATACAAAATAATGCTCCAAAAAGCTACTCAGTCAGGAACTCCATCAGACATCTTAATTACTTTTTAGTGAGATTCGGGAAACCAAACAGAATAGATGCCAGTGTCCAATCCAAACATAAATATCGTCTATAAACATTATAGGTACAGTTGTAGGATAAAAGATCGGCGATCGGAAGAGAACATCAAATAATATATATGAGAGATTACAGAACTGCGACGAAAAAGCAAAGGTCGAATAAAATTAAAATATCTAGTTTAATACAGGAGAACACAATAAGTAGAAAATTCAAATGCAAATTTTGTTGAAAGGAAAAATTCTCGCTATTTCTATTGATTCTGAAGGAATTTAAAATATGCGAGCAAACCCTTTTTGAATATGAAAGAAAGATATTTTTCTGGGAATCAACAAAGGTTGTGAATCAATGTGCTCATACTCTTATGAGAAGATAGAAGAGTTGTACAAAAATTACGGTAACTGATACGTGATAGCAACTTCTAGTTCAATATGATGAGAGTTTTTAATGTGAAAGCAAGACAACAAAGTAAAACAATAATTCTTTTATGGAAAAGTTCGAGTGGTGGGTCGTGGTTTTCCGTCTGATAGATGTTTTGATGCAGCTCTCCACACTGGCCTATCCTGTGCAAGTCTTTTCATGCCTGTATAATTGCTGCAACCTACATCTATTTGAACCTGCTTACTGTAGTCAAGCTTTCGTGTGTGTCTACAATTTTCCGTCCCCACAAAACCTCGTCGTTGAGTGCCTCCGTCCCATCCCCTCCCACATACACACTCTCCCCAGGCCGCCTCCCATACTTCTTTCCGTTATCAGATTGACTGTTCATTGGTGCCTCAGGGTATTCCCTTTCAAAAGTTCAGTTCTTATAGCCAACTTCTGCAATAAATTTCTTATGTTCCAAATTCGTTACGTTCCTTCACCATTCTTCTTTACCTTCACATTTCAAAAGCTTCTATTCTTTTATTGACCTAGCTGTTTATCGTCCGTGTTTCACATGCGTATGAGGCTACACTCCGTACAAATAACGTCAGAAAATACCTTCTGACTCTAAAACACTTTTCTTGCTGTTGCCAGTCTGTATTTTATATTCTCTCTACCTCGGCAATCATTAGTTACTTTTCTGCCCAAATAGCGAAACTTACCTACTACTTTGTGTCTCATTTCCTAATCTAATTCACTCAGCATCACATGATTTAATTCTACGTCATGCCAGTAAGCATCTTATACTTCTGTTGATGTTCATCTTATAGCATATTTTCATTGGACTCCGTTCAGCTCCCTCTTCCAGGTCCTTTGCCGTCTCTGACGCAATTGTAGTTTCATCGCCAAACCTCAAAGTTTATATTTCTTCTCCATGAACTTTAATAACAGTTTCAAATTTCTCCGTTTTTTTTCTTTAGTGGCTGGTCAATACACAGAATAAATATCATTGGGGATAGGCATCATGCATATCTGTTTTGTGTAGAAATTGTGGATAACTTTCCTCTACCTTTATCTTATCCCTACTACCTTCAAATTGTCTCATAAGAGTGTATTTTAATCAAATTGTCAAAAGCGTTCTGTAAACGTTACAAACATTTTGCCTTGACTTAATCTACCTTGTAAGTCGTAGGGTCAATACTACCTCAATTGTCCTACATTTCTCCAGAATCCAGACAGGTCTATCCCGAGATCGACTTCTACCACTCTTTCCATTCTTGCGTAAATAATTCATGTTATTATTTTGCAATCCCGACTAATAAGACTCTGATGGATCGGTAGTATTCACACCTGTCAGTACCTGCGTATGGGTGTGACACTGGAAATGACAGAAGTCATATGTTAGTAGAATTTGCGAGAACAACGTGTTTGTCATTTAGAAAATGGTTTTGAGAAGGACTAAATAAAACTTTAATTGAAGTTGGTGATATTTTATCAAATAATAAAGAAATTGTGTAGGACGCTATTAGCCACTTTTGAGTAACAAATTATCGTAAATGCAGAATATAAATAGAGGCAAATGTGGAAAGAGACTGGCTTGTCAGGCAGGAAGTAAGAAATGTAGATTATGATAATTTACGTAAGAATAGGATGGCATACCAGATTAATTTAAGAAATAAGTTGAGCATCTTGTAAAGTGTAGTTCATTTGGAGAGAGGCGAAAGGTATCAACTAATTTAAGGAGAGTGTTTGTGCAAACGGCAAAAGATGTTATCTGTACAAGGAAATCTAAAGAAAGGAAATATCGAGTGGAACAAAGCAGATGTTAAAATAAAATTGAGCGTTTGCGGCAAATTATTCTGGGATAATGATACGATATCTTCAATTAAATAGCAATATTCAAAAATGTTGTACACATGAAGTGAGAAGATATATTGAAAATTTTATAAAAGAGAAATCTGACACTAGAGTTTGAATGTAGCAAAACCAAAAACCGAGAAAGAAATGGCACAGAAACAATAAACCTCAACAAACAAATCAAGGACACGTTCAACAAAATCTTAGTACGAAAAGATGGAAAGGGTAAGTTTCAGTAGTGACGAATGAATTGTACGAGGGCTGTTCAATAAAGATTGATGATAATTTTTTTGACAACAACCTTTATGCATCCTCATAATGTTGATGGTCATTCTCAAAGTAGTCTCCCATGAATGCGATGCACTTGTCCCAGCGTTTCTGCCAGTCTTCATATATATGCTGGAAATCATTTTTTTGAGAAGTCCAAAATCGCCACCGCAGACTTCACCACTGCTTCTGATGATTGATAAT
The DNA here is from genome assembly GCF_023864275.1 of Schistocerca cancellata. Taxonomy (NCBI): domain Eukaryota; kingdom Metazoa; phylum Arthropoda; class Insecta; order Orthoptera; family Acrididae; genus Schistocerca; species Schistocerca cancellata. The sequence continues at coordinate 583,348,220 of NC_064628.1, read as the reverse complement.
GCCTCTCACGAAGGCGTTTCTTCATGTTAGGCAATAGAAAAAGCTCACATGGGGCTAAATCCGGACTGGAGGGGAGGGAGGGGGGGGAGGAGGGATGCACACCACGTTGATTTTTGCAAGTTATTCAGCAACAACATCGGCAATATGCGGCCGCGCATTATCGTGGTGCAGCATCCAGCCTGCTTCACGGAAATGTGGTCTTTTGCGCCTGATATTGAGCAGTGTTGTCAGGACAGCCCTGTAAGATTGTCCAGTTACTGATGTGTATGCTGGTACAACATGCTGATAAACCATTTCATGAATATCAAAGAATGAAATGACCATAACATTCCCAGCAGAAGCAATCACTTTGATAGCAGCAGTGTTGATTTTTTCGTCCGTAAGAGCAGTAACTTCATTTGAAATTATTTCCCCTCGTTAAACATTTTAAACCACCTTTGAGCTGTGCTGTAGGGAGGAACACTCTCTCCATAGGCCTCCTGTAACATCGTATAGGCCTCAGCTGAAGATTTTTTTGAGGCGAAAGCAGAATTTCAAAGCCGCATACTGTTCCTCGCGTGTTACCTCCATTGCGGTGGTGGCGATACTGAACATGTCTGACCTTGTCTGCCTCTCACAGGCGGGAACCAGGAGTCCCAACAATGAAACCACTACGGCGTGTTTGTTACACATTAAGCTAACAGAATGTCGTAAGATTAAACTACAGCGCGAGAAATTATGACTATAAGAAATTATGATAATTCTGTATTGAACAGCCCTCGTATTAGAAGAAGAAGAAGAAAAAAAAACCTCCCTAACATCATCACGTAAGTAAAATTTATCCCTAACCAGTGTTTCTACATAAATGTGAAAAAAATACTGAGAAAAATTAAACAAGTGTACCCTGCAGCCCACTGAAAGCATGTATGATTTTTGGAGAGGCGTGTACATTCTGCCTAGAATAGTTGTACAAATCTTTGATGAATTCTATCGAGTGAGAAATGAGATCCTTATGGAACACCACGTAACTTGTTAATGCTATAATCATCAGTGTGGAGACTGTGTGCTTTTATCTATGCTCGTTTATCTTGCCCAAGTAATTTCCTGTCTGCATAATTGCTGCAACTTAAATCCATTTGAACCAGCTTACTGTAGACCGTAGTACCCGTACCTACCTACCGCCCCCCCCCTCTCTCTTTCTTTCTCTCATTCTCCACCCCCCTCCTTCTCCCTCGCCCCCTCCCCCCCCCCATCGGCTCCTACTTCATATCTCACCACCCCTCTTTGCATTACCAAATTGACTGAAGCTGTTTTTTAACAAATTCATTGGTTATACAATATATCCGTCTAATCTTCCGTGAACACAAACTTGCTTTTATCTTCTCCGTTTCACTTCCATACAAGACTACCCTTCAGGAAATGACATTAAGAGAAGTTTTCAAACACTTAAATTTATAAACAATGTTAATATATTTCTCTTTTCCCAAAAGTCTTTGTTGCTGTTGCCAGTCTGCATTTTATATCATCTTCTGCTGTATTTTGCTGTCCGAATAGCTAAACTCATTTACTATTTCCACCGTCATTAGTAGAACACAAAAGAAACTGTAATATACCTCTGCCGGCCGTGGTGGCCGAGCGGTTCTAGGCGCTTCAATCCGGAACCGCGTGGCTGCTACGGTCGCAGGTTCGAATCCTGCCTCGGGCATGGATGTGTGTGATGTCCTTAGGTTAATTAGGTTTAAGTAGTTCTAAGTTCTCGGGGACTAATGGCCTCAGATGTCAAGTCCCATAGTGCTCAGAGCCATTTTTAATAAACCTCTATACTGCTACTGGGTTTAAAGAGCGCAAACGCTTCAGTCTTGGAAGTGAGGCAAGAGAACTCGTAAAAATACGTTTAAAATTAAACATGGCCTTTCCTCTGCGGAATCGAACAGTTTACAGATGTGCTGAAAATAACAGAACAAAATTATTTTCACTTTGATTATGAGTACTGTCTACGACACAGTGTGCATATGGGCTCCCCAGCGTTTGGAGTAGATACAAACATTTCTATGATACACAGGGAAGACTGAATTTGATAGACTGATTTTGTAAAAAGCGTTACAACAGTGTAGGGCACGTACGATGTATTCTGAGCAGTAGATAAAATTCATAGCACCACGGGGTGACCTATAGGAAAGTGACGGTTTTCTTATTCTTACAAAATCTGCGGTTAACATTTTCTGTTCGATTTACATGGTTACTTGTGAACCAAGTGGCCACCATTCTCTCGAATAGAGTTTTTCAGCGCCCTGCTAGAAATAACTCGTGACTCGCGCCAACAAGCGTCGGTTAATCACAGCCACCTCTTCTTTAATTGTCCTGAAAGCTGTAGCTCATCGTAGGATCATGTTGCGATTTGGAACTGGCTAATTGAAATGGGCCACGTAATATCCGCTACGTTGAAACGACAGTGTGATTGACTGGACCCGGATTTGATTCCCGGTCTTGCGAAGATTATCTCCATTTGTCGCCTGAGTGTTCTGTTGTCCTTATATTCGTGTCGTAGTAACTGACACGAAAGTCACCTCAGCCACACTGTGTTATCGTCTTTCCACCATTGAGATGGCTGTATGGGCATGACCCGAAACCCAATAATAATAATAATAATAATAATAATAATAATAATAATAATAACAAAAAAGACAAAAGTATCGTACACGAACACGGGATATTCTATCGTTCACTCTTCCATTGCTACTGAAGTGGAGTACAGTTCCACATAGCTGTGAATGACGTATGCGCCTTCTCCTTCCTACCACTGAAAACGGCGAATCACGTAATCTAAACATCTCCATTTCCGCTATCTGTGCAATACGGTTGATAATCTACATCTACATACATACTCCGCAATCCACCATACGGTACGTGGCGGAGGACACCTCGTACCACAACTAGCATCTTCTCTCCCTGTTCCACTCGTAAACAGAACGATGGAAAATTGACTGCCTATATGCCGCTGTACGAGCCCTAATCTCTCTTATCTTATCTTTGTGGTCTTTCCGCGAAATATAAGTTGGCGGCAGTAAAATTGTACTGCAGTCAGCCTCAAATGCTGGTTCTCTAAATTTCCTCAGTAGCAATTCATGAAAAGAACGCCTCCTTTCCTCCAGAGACTCCCATCGAGTTCCTGAAGCATTTCCGTAACACTCGCGTGATGATCAAACCTACCAGTAACAAATTAGCAGCCCGCCTCTGAATTGCTTCCACGTCCTCCCTCAATCCGACCTGATAGGGATCCCAAACGCTCGAGCAGTACTCAAGAATAGGTCGTATTAGTGTTTTATAAGCAGTCTCCTTTACAGATGAACCACATCTTCCCAAAATTCTACCAGTGAACCGAAGACGACTATCCGCCTTTCCCACAACTGTCATTACATGCTTGTCCCACTTCATATCGCTCTGCAATGTTACGCCCAAATATTTAATCGACGTGACTGTGTCAAGCGCTACATTACTAATGGAGTATTCAAACATTACAGGATCCTTTTTCCTATTCATCTGCATTAATTTACATGTATCTATATTTAGAGTTAGCTGCCATTCTTCACACCAATCACAAATCCTGTCCAAGTCATCTTGTATCCTCCTACAGTCACTCAACGACGGCACCTTCCCGTACACCACAGCATCATCAGCAAACAGCCGCACATTGCTATACACACTATCCAAAAGATCATTTATGTAGGTAGAAAACAACAGCGGATCTACCACACTTCCCTGGGGCACTCCAGATGATACCCTCACCTCCGATGAACACTCACCATCGAGGACAACGTACTGGGCTCTGTTACTTAAGAAGTCTTCGAGCCACTCACATATTTGGGAACCAATCCCATATGCTCGTACCTTCGTTACGAGTCTGCAGTGGGGCACCGAGTCAAACGCTTTCCGGAAGTCAAGGAATATGGCATCCGTCTGATACCCTTCATCCATGGTTCGCAAGATCTCATGTGAAAAAAGGGCGAGTTGCGTTTCGCAGGAGCGATGCTTTCTAAAGCCGTGCTGATGCATGGACAGAAACTTCTCTGTCTCAAGGAAATTCATTATATTCGAACTGAGAATATGTTCGAGAATCGTGCAGCAAACCGATGTTAAGGATATTGGTCTGTAATTTTGAGGATCCGTCCTTCTACCCTTCTTATATACAGGCGTCACCTGCGCTTTTTTTTTCAGCCGCTCGGGACTTTGCGTTGGACAATAGATTCGCGATAAATGCAAGCTAAGTAAGGAGCCAATGCAGTAGAGTACTCTCTGTAAAACCGAATTGGAATCCCATCAGTACCTGGCGATTTATTTATTTTCAACCCATTCAGCTGCTTTACATCCCCAGGGATGTCCTCCATACGGGAATCTGTACGAGTTTCAGACGGCGGTATGTTTGTACAATCCTCCTGCGTGAAAGATTTCTCAAATGCTAAATTTAAAATTTCAGCTGTCATTCTGCTGTCTTCCGTTGCCCGGCCAGACTGATCAGTGAGTGACTGGATGGAAGCCTTCGACCCGCTTACCGATTTTACGTAAGACCAGAATTTCCTTGGATTTTCAGCAAGATCTTTTGCTACGGTATGACGGTGGTAGTGGTTGTATGCTTCACGCATCGCTCTTTTTACAGCAGCACGAATCTGTACTAACTTTTGCCTGTCCTCATTCTCCCGATCTTTCTTGTACCGCGAGTGCAACTGTCTTCGCTTCCTGAGCATTCTCCGAATTGCTCTGTTAAACCACGGTGGTTCTTTTCCGTCCGCAACCCACTTTTTCGGCACATACTTGTCCAATGCGTATTTTACAATGTGTTTAAAATTTGCCCATAATTATTCCACGTCCATCATACCGGAAGTAAATGAAGTCGATTCATTTACTAAGTGAGATGCTAACAACTGCTTATCTGCTCTTTCTATTAAGAATACTCTCTTAGCCTTCTTGACCGACTTTTTAACTTTCGTAACCATAGTCGTAATGACATCATGATGACTAATCCCTGTCTCAACACTGACACCGTCGGTGAGGTCTGGTCTGTTCGTGGCTACCAGATCTAAAATATTTCCATTACGCGTTGGCTGTCGATTTAGCTGCTCTAGACAGTTTTCGGATAATGTGTTCAAAAGTAATTCACACTACGGCTTGTCTGTACCGCCTGTAATGAATTCATAGACATCCCAGTCTATACTAGGTAGGTTGAAGTCGCCTCCGACTAATAAAGCATGATTCGGATACTTCTGAGATACAGTGTGTAGACTCCCTTTGAATGATTTTAGAACTGTCACGGTGGAACCTGGTGACCGGTAATAGCACCCCACAATTAACTTTATTTCCCCTAGCCCTGTTAAACGTGTCCAGATAACTTCACAATCACACTCTACTTCGACCTCAGTAGACTTAATATTTTTGTCAACTGCAATGAAGACACCACCTCCTACGGTGTCTAATCTGTCTTTCCGATACACGTTCCAACCCTCACTAAATATTTCAGAACTTCCTATCTCAGGGTTCAGCCACGTCTCAGTCCCGAGAATAATTTGCGCGCCACGCGCTTCCTGGAGGGCAGTAAATTCAGGAACTTTATTCCGAACACTCTGAAAATTTACTGCTAATATCTTGATAGCTGAAGTGTCTTTACACTGAGCGCGTCCTAATTTCCATGCCTGCACGTCGACTGGCGAGTGTTCATCAGGACACCTCGCACTACTGCCTAGCAGATCAAATAATGAAATTAAAGAAAACACGGTTTTGGTGATCTAAAGAAATAAAAAAAACCAGCGAAACAGTAGTGGAAGAAAATGAAAAAAAAAAAGTTTGAACGTGATCCCTAGAACGCCGAAACGCAGAAAGAAGAAAGTTAAAACACAGGCACAAAAGGAAAACAATGAATGACTTAAAGTTAAAAATGTACCAAATGTGTTTAATGAACTATAATGTACTGTGGGAAAACCGAAGAAGAGGATGAGAGTCGAAGAGTGTGACATGTGGAAAGATTTTGAAAATTGAGGGGAGGGTGATACATCATGTGTTAAGAAATCAAGAAATGACTTCCATAGTATTTGAGGCAGCTTGTAGAGAGTAAAAACTGTAGGGGAATACAGAGATTGGAACAGGGGAGGAATTCTAAGCGACCCGCTTCAACCTAATGGTAAGACAAAAAATATATTTTTTTTTCGCTGAGACAAATTGTTGGCCGCTGACGAAGAGCGAAACGTATATGTCCTCTATTTCCGTCGAACATTTGCCGCATATGCCATGATACAAGTTGTTCCACGTTCAACACCAGCGCATCTCCGGCGTTACGGGGAACGAATACCCCGTCGGCAAATTCCGACCATAGTCACATGTGCTCTAGCTCATCGTTGGACTGTGTGTGTGTGTGTGTGTGTGTGTGTGTGTGTGTGTGTGTGTGTGTGTGTTTGTTTTTACTGTACGATCGAGTGTACCTTTTTTTCGGCAGACGTTAACCGTGTTGGACAAATAAAGTATGGAAACCAGTGTTTTAACTGAGCTTGAACTAGACAGGTTAAGAACAGGGTTGGAAAGAAGTCTGAGAAAATCGTTAACAGTTCAGTCTAACCTGTCAGTAGCATCTCCTTACAGATATCTGGACGAGCTGAAACTTACAGTTCAACAATAGTCCATCAGCTGACCAACACAGATACTGTAGCTCAGTGTCAGTAGTGCAGCAGTCTAGACCAGTGTTTGCATGATTAACTTGATTCTAAAGTTTTTTCTGATGAATCGTAACTCCATTTGTCGTGAATTAGCAGAAAAAACTGCGTTGGAGCTCTGTTAACCCTTGATTACTAAATCCTCGTAAAATTTGCGGCTGCAGTTAATACCAACTCGCAGTTCCCGCCAAACTGGTATTGTCAGGATAGGGTGTAAAACGGAACGGTTTGTACTTATTTTGTATGTAATACATCATTGGAGCCCTAATAATTGTAGTTAACTAATGCATAACCTGTGTACAGGCTGAGTAAAGGTGTAACATTTCCTCCCCTTTAGTGTTCTAGAGTTAATTCTCATCTGTTTCCTAAAGTGTCTCTGTATGATGTGAAAACGGAATGTGGTGTGCAATTAATGCAGCGTGAATCATTGGAGCAATTTTTTTCACGAACCCATAATTTCTCAAACGTATGTGAACAACGGTCAGAGAACTAACAGCTGCCGAAGTGATCCACAGTTATTTCATGCTGGACCTTGCAAGAATACACACTGCCAACGCGTCTATGGCAATGTTACAAGGTGGTTTTGATGACAAGATAGTTAACTGACCACTTCATTCCGATATCTAGGTGTGATTTTCATATATTGGGGTTGTTAAAAGATAGTGTCAAAAATCAGTCTATACGCACTCGTAGGGTTAGTAGACAGTTTTCGCCGCTGAAATTGTACGAGTCTTTGACAATGTGTTCAGAAGGTGTCAAGTTTCTCTTGCTGCATGCTGTAAATGAAGGTAAGCGTAGTTCAGTTGTATTGTTTGTTAGTCAATGCTCAACTCTGGGACGACGCGCGGAGCTATCATGCGGTAGCTGCCGAGGGAAGTTGCCGTTGAGCTTCCCATGCGAACTTAGGGCGTGCGCTTGCGTCATATATGAAACACCCTGTGTATAAACGTAAGGAATAACTGGGCATGCAAGGGAGAACCAGTTGGGTTGGAACCATTGGAAAACACGATGCGTTTGAGGTATTTTAACATATCTTCTTTAGGTGGGTATTTGTGTTTATTTTACGTGTTGAGGTAGAGATGGTGGCCGCTTCAGTGCGTTTCTGCCGACTGATGCATCCGCATTGTGTGGCGTAAATAACGCCATATATTAACAGGCATTATCTTAGCCTACAATCCCTTCCTTGTCTGTGTTATATTATCCTTGCTTCGTCTGTCACGCGTAATTTAACATCTAGGGAGGAACATTTCCTTCACTTCGTCTACGATGTGGATACCGATCTCGTGTCTACTATTTATCGTTACTTTAGTTTTTCTTTAGCTTACTCCCAGCCCATGTTTGTAGGCTCCATTCAGTAGGTCCAAGAATTCTTCTTCAGTTTCATTGAGAATAAGTCATGTCATTGATATCGTTCCAGCGTTAATTTTAATCCCACTCTTGAACTTTTCTTTTTGTTCGATCATTTCTTCATCGATGAACAGGTTGAACAGTGAAAAGGGAGACTATGTTCCTACCGTACCCCCTCCATGGGGTGTTCGGAAATTCCCCTTACAAACTTTAAGGAACGAAAAGTATTACTTATGTGTTTATTAGCATTTAATAATTGATCCCACATGTTGTACAACCTTCAGTTTAGCACACGTTTACTTTAAATGTTCACCGTTGGCGGATATACTCATAATGAAACGACGAGCGGTCGCCGCAACTACGTCAGTCAGTGTTACAGTGGAGATCGTGCACATGTCACTGTAATCTCCTGGCGAAATTCCTCCAGCGTGCGTGGCTTACGTCGATAGACGTTATCTTTCACTTTTCCCCACAAGTAAAAGTCTTTAGATGTGATCTGGCGACCGTGGAGGGAACTGAATGGTCCCTCTTCGTCCAATCTAACGGCCCGGAAAATTGTCACCCTGGAAAGTTCATATGGCTAGGTGGTAGTGTGGTGGCGCCCCGTCCTGTTTGTAGAAGACATCTTCAGCTCCATAAAGCACAAGTATACCTGGCAAAAATTGACATGCGTAAAATTTCCAGGTACACATCTCCAGCGACAGTAGCATCAAAGAAAAAGGGTCCTACTAAGCCCCTAGATGATGAACCCATGGTAGGTTGACCACTTTACCCACATAAACATGCGGATTTTCCGATGCCCAGTACACACTGTCCTACCGATTCACGGTTCCATTAAGTTTAAATTGTGCCGCGTCACTCCACACTACCTTCGTCACAAATTGTTCGTCATCAGTTACCAATTGCTGATACCATTCGCAAAATTACATTCGGCGATCAGGGTCGTCGTCATTAATCGCGTGCAGTAATCGTGGAATGTAAACTTTCTAATTTGCAGCTTTCAGAATTATTCGTACACTTGTACTGCTACCCCCCACTTCACGTGCACGTTGTGTAGCTAACTTCTGTGGAGAATGAATAAACGTTTCGAACGAGAGAGCCGACGAAGCAGGACTTTTAGCTGTACGCTGTCTTCCTGATCTTCCTTTGTGAATATCACAAATCGTTCCATGCAATTCAAACTTGTCAATGATGCGTTTAATCGTTAAGCGGGTTAGCGGTTCTGTTGCAGACTCCCACCTCCACTGACGTTGCACTTCAGCAGCATTATCAAACTTGAAAAACCACGTCACAATACATTTTCGTTGCTCGACTGTCAAGCGTGCTGCAGCCATCTTGTTTTCTCAATATCTAGATGAAAGCAGTAACATCTGTTGAGCCAAAGCCCATTCTACAACACACTCGTAACTCAAATGGAACGACAATATCGATATCTCGATAGAGCCTGACAGTGTGTATACATTTTTCTGGAGGACTCTGTATATTGTATAGGAACCCGTGTCCGGGACGGTTTCAGTTCAGCTGTTTAACTCATCCACTTCTGCTTGAGGAATTGAATTAGTAGTGACGCAGTACAATTATTAGGTAACAATTCGAAAGAAAACATAACGGAACACCCCTTCATCACTAAGCACATTTGTCTGCTTTAACGCTTAAACATTACATATAGTATGCTGAGTTCTTTTTTGTTTTGAATAATGTAAACACATGATTTTAAAACAAACAAATGTGCTTAAGAGGTAAATGGACGTTTCGTCAAGTTTCCTTTCAAATTATTACGTAATAATTGTTCTGCATCACGCCTAATTCAGTTCGCCAAGCAGAAGTGGACCCGTCGTAGAACGGAAACGGTCGTTTCCAAGCATGCGTTCCTACTTAAAATATTATGCATTTACTCCCCCTCTACAAGCCCAAAAAGTTTGTATCGGGAATCGTAGAACACCGTGTATAATCACAAACACTTCCCTTGGTCTTCTATTCTTATTGTTCCCTCTAGGTTCTTATACATATTTCTCATTACCTCTCTTTCTCTGCAGCTTATACCTTTTTTCTGAGAAATGTAAACATCTTTCAGCATTTTAAGTTGTCGAACGCTTTTTTCAAGTGGAAAATGTTATGAAGGTTGTTGTGGTCTTCAGTCCTGAGACTGGTTTGATGCAGCTCTCCATGCTACCCTATCCTGTACTAGCTTCTTCATCTCCCAGTACCTACTGGAGCCTACATCCTTCTGAATCTGCTTAGTGTATTCATCTCTTGGTCTCCCTCTACGATTTTTACTCTCCACGCTGCCCTCCAATGCTAAATTTGTGACCCCTTGATGCCTCAGAACATGTCCTACTAACCGGTCCCTTCTTTTTGTCAAGTTGTGCCACAAACTCCTCCCCAATTCTATTCAATACCTCCTCATTAGTCATGTGATCTACCCATCTAATCTTCAGCATTCTTCTGTAGCACCACATTTCGAAAGCTTCTATTCTCTTCTTGTCCAAATTATTTATCGTCCATGTTTCACATCCCATAAAAATACTTTCAGAAATGTCTTCCTGACACGTAAATCTATACTCGATGTTAACAAGTTATGAAGGTATCTCGATTTTTTCTTAAGCATTATCAAGCGCAGCGTCAGAACTACCTCTTTCCGAGAGCTAAACTGATCGTCGTCTAGCAGATCCTCAATCTTGTTTTTGCGTCCGTCCACGTTATCGTCGCTAATTTTCAAGGACAGATCAAGATTTCGAACGTCGTCACGTCCCACCTTGGCTCTGATACCCACGTGGTGGCGCGTGCCATCAGTGGCGGGCCCCGTCGTCTGGGCGGCGGGCAAGGTGAAGGCTGGCTGTGGGCGACCTTGCGCGACTCCGGCGCCCCGCCCGCGCACATGTGCCTCGTCAGGTGTGAATGAGGGGCCCCGCCCATTGAGCGCGCCGCGCAGCGCGACACGGTATTGATCCGCCGTCATTCAGCGCACACCGCTCGCGGCACTTGGGCCGTTGTCGCTCGCGTGCACGTCCTAGCACTGGCGCTGCATTTTCCTGCGGAACCAGATATTGACGTGGTGCAATTCGGAGACAAACGAGCCAGAATGGCGACACTCAACGGATCACTGATTACTGTAGTGATGTCATCAACAGATGCTTTACAGTTACATGGACATAAGACTGAAATGTGATGAGATTTATTTGCTGGTTCTGCCAGTGAGATTATGCACTGTGATTTCACCGTGTTTGTCTGCGCACAGAGCACAGTAATTTAAACAACTGAATGTGAAAATTTTAAGTGGGGACGTACTTATTACTGTGATCTGTGAGCCAGACAAACAGATGTTAAGAAAAAAACGGTTACATCTCACTACATAGACTCACTGACATACCCAACAAATAAAAGTCACACTTCAACTTTATGTATATTTAACTGTAAAGCAACCGATGATGATGGCAGCATGCTTCCAAAACCCGTCGTACTAATACATATTAGTAAAAAGTCACCTGAACAGGAAAAATGTTCCATTAAAAAAAGAAAAACCCAACTCCTATCCCCCCACCCGCGCTTCCTCCCTTCCCAAACTGACGATAGTTAGACGCCTCAGGAGGACGTGCCCTATCATTAAATCTCTTTTTGCTTTCTACTTTTATCACAACACAATTCTCTTCTTCTTCTCGTCCTTCTCCTCGATTCGATTGAACCTTTTCATTGGCTTCCCAGTGCACACGCGTAATCTTCACAATTTCCCATCAGTGCAGGGCTACGCTCAAAACAGATAACTCAAGGAAAATCTTCCTAAGTTTTAAATTTATATTCTCTATGAACAAATTTATTGTTTCTATATAAACATATCGTGCTATTGCCAAAACTACATTTTATAGCATCTCTGCTTTGGCCGTTGTCAATTATTTTGCTGGCCAAACAGCAAAAATCGTCTGCTGTTGGAGTGTCTCATTACCTAATCTACTTTTTTCAGCATACCTAATTTAATTCAGTTACCCTCCATTACCCATGTTTTATATATGATGTTCTGCATCTTATAACCTCTTTCCAAAACGCTATCCATTCCATTGAAGTTGCCCTATGCAAGTCCATTGCCATCTCCGACAGAATTACAATGTTATCGGCAAACTTCTAAGTAATTTTTCCTTCTATCTTACTTCAAATATCCTTTCCAGATTTTTCCTCGGTTCCTTAACTCCTTGTTCAATGTACGCATTGAATAACATGTGGAATAGGTCCTACATCCGCTGCTGCTGCTGCTGCTGCTGCTACTACTACTACTACTACTACTACTACTACCACCCCCCCCCCCCCCCCGCCTCACTCCCTTCTCTACTAAAGCCTCCCTTTCATAACCTTAAACTCTTACAACTGCCGCATGTCTTCAGTACAGATTACAGTTAGCTTTTTGCTCCCTGTATTTTATCCCTGTTAGCATTGTTATTCCATTCAACATTGTCAGACGCTTTGCCTAAATCTACCAATATCATAAACATAGGATCAGTATTGCCTCGCATGTTCCTCGATTTCTTCAGGACCCAAACTGATCTTGACTTCTGCGAGGTTTTCCATTCTTATGTAAATACGTATCGTGTCAATATTTTGCAACAGTGACTGATACTTCTATAATAACCACGGCTTTCAAGTTCATAAGCCAGAATTCTTCAAAATTTACGCTCCCAGTTATTACATAACATATATTTGAAGTCACATGTTTCTTTACTCCCATTGGACAGTTGAAGTTGTACATTAGGGAGAGTCTTCTCCCCAATGGACAACTCCATTCTTCCAGTGTATTCTGCTCCAGTGTGTTCAGCGTTTCTGTGACATCCTAGCTTCCAACAAATGTGATTGAGGAACCAAATATTTCTTCTTTGAATATTATCTCTCTTTCTCTCTCTTCCATTAATGAAATTTCCAGTATCAAAACAAGAGAAAAAACAGCCTAACGATAGTTTTGTAAGCGCCGTATGCTATTATAGATTACACTTTCGTACGATTCTTTGGTATATCTGTATCAAGCATCTGACATCTCCACGTCTAGATTTACAGGTTCTGAACAAAAATACGAAAACACGACAAACGCAAGACATCACCATGCCTAATACGATATAGGAATCCCGTTGGCATTCAAATGGTTCAAATGGCTCTGAGCACTATGGGACTTAACATCTATGGTCATCAGTCCCCTAGAACTAAGAACTACTTAAACCTAACTAACCTAAGGACAGCACACAACACCCAGCCATCACGAGGCAGAGAAAATCCCTGACCCCGCCGGGAATCGAACCCGGGAACCCGGGCGTGGGAAGCGAGAACGCTACCGCACGACCACGAGATGCTGGCCGTTGGCATTCAAAACAGCTTCCAGTCATATCGGAATGGATGAATGATGGAGAGGATCCTTCCTGTAAAACAATGGCAAATTCAGGTAACGATGATGGAGGTGGATAGCGATCAAGCACCCTTCTCTCCAGGAGAGACCACAAAGGCTCAATCCCGGGAGTATTGAGATACTGTATGATGGTGGCCAGCGGAGATGTGACAGTTCTTTCATCCTCGTGCTCACTAAACCAGTCCTGGGTGACGCAAACTGCTTGAAGAGGGGCCCTGTCGTCGTGGAACACAGAATCACCATTGGGAACAAACGTTCAACCTGGGATGGATCTGATCAGATGAAATGGCCACATGATCTTTGGTAGTAATGCGACTTAGCGGAGTAACCATGGCGTCCATGGAATACCGCGGTGTGACTTCCCAAGTATATGACAGATGTAATTTGGGCCAGAAATTGGAAACAGTTGAAACAAGACTCATCCAGCCAAACGACTTTCTTCCATTGCTCCGTAGTCCAAGTTTTATGGCTTCGACTACAAATTTTGCTGTTGAGGGCATTGGGCTCACTGATAAGTGGTTTTGAATTCCAGTCCGCCCTGCTATTCCCTGCTTATGGAGCTCCTTTCCTGTTGTTTTGGTGGTAATAATGTTCGGGACTGCGACATTTAGTTCTGCAGTGACTTTTGGAGCCGTTGCCCCTACGTTTTTCGTCACAGTCTTCTTCAATGGCCATCTGTCACGATCAGTCAACACACGCTTTCGTCTGTGTTGTGGCTTAGCAGATGATTATTTTTCGCTTTCCCTGTAAGCGGTATAAATCTTTGATGTCTTGTTCACACAAAGTTTTACAATTCGCAATTACCGTTTGCGGCTGCTGCCATCTTGGTACTTACTGTGTACTTAAATATATAGATTTTATGATCTGAAGATGGCAGTATCCGAAACCGGTAATTATGAATTGTAGGAAAAAACAATTGTGTGACCAAGATGGATCTTCACAAACGAAGTGCCATTTACATGGTCGCGCACTCCTTTACAAGACTTCATGTCTTCAGTTAACCAAACACTTGGGCTCCCTTGGTTAAGGAAGCATCCACCATACGAGCACCACCCACATCTGAATTCACACAGCTTTTACGTAACAGCAACACAGAACACTGTTCTGACAATGACTGACACGTATGAAACGTAATACCGACATTGCAAAGGTGCCATTCGTAGTCACATAGAACAGCACTACTTTTAAGCTTTGTCTTGCATCAGCATTTATGTTCAAGCAGGCATTTCTCGCCGTGTTTCATATTTTTGTCCGACCCCTGTATGTGACCATTTAACATTACGTTGCACTGGACAGGTAGACCTACCAACTTGATAGTTATTACGGATTCCAGCTGATCTCGTAATGGGGAAGGCCAGGGTTCAAGTCCCCATCCAAACAAACGGATTAATGTTTTCCGTATTTTTTCTATACCGCTGAAGATAAATGTTGGGATGGGTTAAGTGAAAAGTACACGGCTGATTTCCTTCTCAATGAGAACTTGTGGCTCAGTCGCTTCTGACCTTGTCGTGGACGTGACATTAAACCCTCATCTTGCTGGCTCTGGTGACTAAGCTCCGGTATTGGCGTCTGTTTACAGGCATTTATCTTTAATTATGTTACGGGTCAGCTTTTGCGTCTAGTACAAGACTCTCTTTGTTTCGTAATAATTATCCAACATTTACACTTCCCTGTTAACGAATGAATCATCCACTAACTGACACCGAGACCAACAAGCTTTATCTGATAAGCCTTTCGTATATTTCGTGGACAGTAATGGCCCTGTCATACTACTTCGAAGCACACGAGATGTTGCTTCACTGTTAACGGTGGATAAGTTCCCAGTCTAGTTTGTATACCTGTTCCAATCTCCTATGAGCGAAATGATATTTATTAAGTAACGATATATAACTGTATTGAAAGATATTTGGAAGTTGGGAAACACGAAACCAACCTGAAATCCACCATTCAGTTATTTTTTGGGCCTAAAACATCAGCATGTTCCGCATGTGAATCAGTTGATAGAATGAAAAGCACAGAGCGTCTGCTGTGTCTCGCCCCATCTTTTCGTGAAGTTAAATACAGGGTGAGTCACGAAGTTTTCCCCGGTTGCTGGAAGTTATTCCTTAGGTTACTTGGAACTAAAAATGTAAATACAGTAATGTGATCAGATCCATAATTAGGGAGCCACAACAGAGTTCCGAAACATGCCACGGTGTACAGAGCGCTACACTTGTGTTCACAGGACACACGATCAGTCTTAGGTAAACAAGAGCAGCGACTGGTACGTTTGCATAACAACCACGTTGTTGATACTGCAGGCACTGTTTACTGTTATTGTCTCCTGTGTACAGTACACTTTGCGATGCCGTACAAGTTTTCATCGCATGAGTACGGAGAGATGGTATACATTTTGGGCTTTTGTGATGGTAATGAGAAAGCTGCTGTTGCCGAATATCACCGTCGGTATCCAAATCTTAGGATTCCGAGTGACAAAACATTTAGTGGAACATATCAAACTTTGCTAGGCACTGGTACTCTTCCCAGTATTCGTATTCACTCCGAAAGACATCGTGACGTTCAAGATTAGGAAAACATTCTTAATTCAGTAGAGCGTAGTCCTCGTTCAAGTACAAGACGCCTAGCTACCCGATTGAACGTTTCACAATCTAAGGTATGTAGAGTCCTTCATGAGAGTGGACTGCATCCTTTTCATGTGAAGAAAGTTCACCATTTACAACCACATGATTGTGCTAACCATTTGCACTTTTGTAATTGGTTAAATGGAAATCGGCAGCTTTGTCGCTTCATAATGTTCGGTGATGAGGCAACCTTTACAAGAGATGGTATCAACAACATGTATGACATACATGTCTTGGAAGACGAAAATCCCCATGCCATGGTAGTATCTCAATTTCAACGCAAATTCAGTGTCCGTGTCTGGTGTGGTGTTATGTGTGGCCAGTTACTGGGGCCGTTTATTCTCCCGGGAAATTTAGATGGTCAGATGCACGGTAACTTTTTACGAGAAGATTTACCGCAGCCTCTTGAAGACGTTCCTTTGGAAACAAGACGCCACATGTACCTCCAGCATGACGGGGTACCTGCACACTTCCACCACATGGTAACAGCTTATGTTAATCAGCAATTCCCACATAGATGGATAGGTCGCGGGGGCTCTATCAACTGGCCTGGCCGATCTCCAGGTTTAACACCCCTAGATTACTGCATCTGAGAGTGGACGAAAGACATCGTGTACGAAGTTAAGGTGAAAAAACGAGAAGAATTGATACATCGCATTTTCGATGCTGCAACGTTAATGAGGAACGAGCATGTGAAATTACGAAATGCTAATCGCGCGGTTCACTCCCGTGCGAATCTTTCCCTACAAACGCAGGTGAGGAAATTTTGAACACTTGCTTTAAATTCACTCTGAATGCAAGAGACTGCTACAAAATTGTTTAAATTAATTATTTTGTGCATTTTTGATAGTGAAATCCTACAACAAAAGCTTTTTTTCTGCCATTTGCCTGAGTTACCGCAGCTCCTTAATTGTGGATCTGATCCCATTACTTTATTGAATTTTTTTTCCAAACAACCTAAGAATACCCTCCAGAAACCGGGGGAAAACCTCGTGACTCACCCTGTATATTTTTCAGTGTAAGAACGGCTCTTGACAATACCTTTTCACAACTGGCAACCTTTTTATTTCTTTTATTTAGCGTTGGAGAACATTATTTTACTTGTTGTTCGTGAGATCATCATTGTCTGCTGCTGTGGGAAGGAATTCCCATGAGAAATCAGATTTGTGTGACAATTTAACTCTGCATCCTGTGCAATTCAAGGAACACAAAGTTATTACTCGTAGTTTCCTGACACACATCAGTTTCTGTGTCCTCCCAAATATATTTTAATTGCTCCTCAATTTCACATTTCTTCTGATTTTGAAATTTTTTTTCACATGTGCGAAACTTTTCTGATATTGTTCCACATACTGTATCATGATAATCTCTTTATTGTTTGCATATGAGTTAGTCTACAGATATTCAAGATTCATGCCTTACATCCACTGAAAAATAATTATATGTCTGTAGTGAAGATTTGCCAGTTTCAAAAATTTGGAATTAGTTCATTTGACCAGGTTAAATGAAACTTGATGGTGCTTAGTTGTGTGTCACTGAAATTACCAGAGTAGCAAGTAGATCTATTGTGAAACAATCTTTGCTACATGTCATACATTGACTAGTTTATTTTTGTTGTAGTATAGCTTGTGAACATACACATGTTCATTGTAATACGTTACAAGAACTCTTGTATCCATTTGTTAAATAGATATGAATTAGATATTTTTAAATATGATGATTATTTAAAATAATCTTATGATTAAGTCCTGTAATTCAGTTAACATTTTGTATTGATTTGTATGTTTTTCTCCTGTCAAAATGTAGCTTCCAGTTATTTGCATGTGCCTATATGAAAGGGTGGAACTTTATCCAAAATCAAAATATTAATCTGATGATGGATTCTGCACTTCCCTTTCATGAGTACAAAAACTCTCCAGTTTATATTGTTGTCACTTGACATGTGTTAGGGATCTAAAACATCACGTTTTGCAATTATATGTCTTCATATTTGATAGTCTTAATTAGCTACTAGTCTAGACAATAAACAGATTTCAGCCTGTGTGGATCCTGTTTTCATTCTTGAGCTCAACAACACTGTGAAACATAACTGAATACTGAGTCCAAATAAAGAAATGTGAAACTTTTTTTGTCTCAGTCTCTCAAGAATGGTTTTAAGAGAGATGAAATAAACTTGGCAAGGCCAGAAGAAAGTAGGAGGCAGACTCGATTTTAAGCAGCTGTCACAAGACATGTCCTAAGGCAAATAACACTCGTGGTGATTCAGGTGTTTTTTTACTGAGTGTATTGTTGCTTGCCTGTCTTGTCAGTCTGTAGTGTGGTGTTTAGATGTTGAGTGGTGCACTCACAGACCACTTAAAACTTTCATGGCTCCTGACTTAATTTTTTTTTGTTGACTTGCTTCTTTTGTATTTTTTCAGATTTCAAGACAGTCAATTGATGCTTGCAAGGACTACTTCAGAGATGATTTAGTGAAGACAGACTGGCAGCTCATGGTTGAGCTGAAGAAACTTTTCCAGATTCTGTAGTAGTGGGTAGGTATTATTAAGACTGAGAGAAAAATCTGTATCATGCACGCCATTTATGATATTGCTTTACCAGTTTTGTATAAAACTTTGCATAAAAAGTAGATATTTGCTGCAATTACCCCATTGTATAGTAGTCTTTTTTATGTGCTGTCATAAACAAAGATACTGTTTTAAATAAAGAGTTTTAAGAATCTATTATATATACATTGCAGTAAACATACATTATATGCTCATCCAGAAATGGATTTAGCCAATGTTGATTCAGAAAAAAAACCAAAAAGTACCCCATTAAATTTATAGTTTATTCCAATTTCCTAATTTCAGTTAATTACTCCTTGATTGATGCTATAAATATGCCGTTGTTTCTCCTGCAGCATCCTGATGCAGTCTTCCAGAGATTTTCTTCTGCATGCTAGGTCTTAACACACAGTGTGTGACCAATGTTTGCATCTGATAATGTAGCCTTGCCAGTTTTGTGTGGCATAATTGTTCTCAGTGATCCATGATATATTGTGGTCTGAGCAGTGAAAATCTTGCATTATGAGTTCAGATCTGTCTGATGTGGGAGCAAGATGGGAAAAATCTCATGTTTTTACTTCTTGGTTGAGGCTGCAGAGCAACTTCTCTATTTATATAAAATGTTTTGATGTTTTGTATGTATGAATATAGGTATAGTATATCTGAAGAATATATATTGAAGTATATATAAAATCTGCAAACTATTTAAGCAAATTATGTACATTTTTTGCAACTGAAAAGAGCCTAGTTTATACTTATATACAAATCTTTGTTGAGGGTGTGAGCAATGATAGTATTACTGTTAAAACTAACTAGTGGATGCAGGTAAACAATTTTAGGTGATCTCTCTTATGAGTGTTCACCAGATTAATCTCCCAACGCCTTTGTTTTGCAGGGAGCTATGTCTTTGATCTTCCTAATCATAATTATTGTCCAAATTGACACTCTTATTGAAAAGAAACAAAGTACTTTGTGGTATTTTTATTTTATAATCCTGTAATTCAGGGAAATTGCTGTGATTTGAAGTCTGCAAATAGATATTATGCTTTTTTATCTTCTGAAAAATACTCTTTCTCTTTGAAACAGATTATAGTTGCACAGTAATCTTAAGTTAGCTTGTTTTGGCTCTTTCATATATTATCTCAATTTTTTTTATTGTGTTCCAAACTCTTCGTGGTTCTGCTGCATTGTGTTGCTTCATCCTATTGTTAATCTTATACAAATTCAGTACAATATGAAATAATCATATTTTTCTATTCAGTACTGTAAATTTTGTTGCAAAATTTTACAAGTAGTATAAGAATGTATTGGCACAGATGTTAGTTTTTGTGTTTAGAAGAGAGAGAATTCAGTCAAGAACGTGAAGCTAAATAAAGAATGGTAGTAATTTTGATTCAGTATTTCAGCTGTAGCAACATATTACGATGAGACCAGAAAAACAACTTGATTTTTTTGAAGTTAAGGTATATTTCATACTAGATTTAACCATGATTAAAGGGATGCATGATTCCCATACCATCCTCATCTGTTTAACATATTGATTGTCTTGTAATATCAGATGATACTGAGATGTGAACTATCAATTTGTTTATGTTTTCTCACTCTAGGAAATAGTTTGTTTTCCTGTTTATAGAAAATTGCAGCAGATCCATGACTGTGGAGACACCTATTGTCATATTTATGTGTATGTATTCTTATGCACTAAAAGATCAAATTATCCATTGCCCCAGAATTACATTATTTTTGAAAGATGTGAATGTTTTAAAATTTTTTTAATACACAAAAGTCTTGTTTTAATGCAGCTTGTGGTAATCATGTACTTAATTTATGAAGAATTAGTTTTTTCTGTCATTTAACTGATATTTTTGTCTGTGATGGAATTGTGTGTTTGGGTGAGATCGTAATTTGCCATTGCATAGCACTGTAACATTTGCAGAAATGCTGTTCATTCTGGTGTCACTGGTTAACAATAACAGCTGTAATAATTGTTTGAAATAAATGAAAATTGAACTACATGAAAGAGGCCTCCATTTTTGTATCTAAATGGCATTCTAAAACTCTGTCTCTTAAGAATCAATCACTGTCATAAGAAAAATGTGCCACATTTATTGCGTCAAGACAAAGCGGAAATTCTCTCTATGGATTAGCACAATCTCTCATCAATGTTGTTATAAACCAGTTGATGCAAAATACATTCTGTTTAATCACCAGAAGAGCAGAATTTTACTATTTGTCAACTGCATAAAATTGAAAACTGTTACTTCCGCACTGTTTTAAATAAACTCCTTTTTTTATGGCTATATGATTATTTCAGATGTTCTCATAACTTTAGTGTAACAGTGTCAAGACAACACAAATAAACAAAGCCAATTAAATTGCACAACATTCTGCATTGCATAGACACCATGTGTTGTTATTATATAACCTAATTTTTGTTTCTGGTGTTATGCTTAGTATTTATTTACACTCCATTATGATATCTGTGGGTTCCTGAGTTAGAAACATATAGTATGAATGTATCTTTTGACAAAGAAGTGATACTGATAATACGGTGTTTTTATCACACAACATTTTAACCCCAACTGTATTTGAGTGGTTTTGTAGCCAGCAGCTGGTAGCTTGCTTGCAATATCTAGAACTTGTTGATATGCATTTCAGGGACCTTCACATTTTCTCGCTACTGTGACATCACTTCATTACTAGAATGTCAAAATGAGATGCATATTGATGTATTCAGCATTAGTTTAGGTAAAGTGAGAATGAAAGTTGTATAGGTGCAAAAAACTTAAAAAAAGTAGTCCCCAATTTACTTAATAGCCTGTTTACTACATTTTACAGAAAATTTGATTAACTAATTAATAATAAAATGCCTTAATAATAATAATAATAATAATAATAATAAATTTATCAGCATCATTCAGTATTAACTGTTCTGTCATGTGCAATGAGTGATATGGCAAGACTTCACTTCAAGGTGGCAGGAATAGTTGGTGTTTCCCATTCACCAGATAATCAGAGCAATAGGGACATCAGAAGAATACTTATGTGCTGGAATCCAAAGAAATCGGATGGTAAAAAAACAGTGATTTGAGAGTTCAGGTGCCGTATTCTAAAACTGAGTGCTTGGTGCGTAACACTTAAGTTATCCTTGAGATTGAAGGAGAAAGAAGTGCACTGGAAAATCTATGTATTTTTATGAATTTTTATAAATCTATTATCTGTGCTTTCAGCAAGTTTTGGTACAAAATACATATTTTGCCAAATAGATGTCAAGTTCATACACAGAAATACGTTGTATTACTGGTTGCTTTCAGATAACAGAAAGTTTATCAGTTCTGTGGCAAGCACAATTCCAAACTTCTTAATAATAAAACTTTGCAATGTTCTCTTGAAATAAGTATATGATCTCTATTTTTGAAACTTCTGGATCCGTGAAAAAACAATTTCCCGCAAAGTGGCATTATTGTATTTCATCTTCACATTGGTTTTAAGTGAAACCACATGCATTCATTCAGCAGATCAAATTGCACCTTGGTATTTGATTCTCGGTAAGTAGTCTTAAAACTTTTTAATTGTGGAGCAACAAAACTGGACCAAAATCTTGTGAATATTTGGGTATTCCCTTAGAGTATGTGTCACAAGAAATTGAAGTTTTATATATGAATTGTGATGGTAACAATATTACCACCATGAATGGTATAATTTGAATATTTGCAGTAGTGGAACTATCGGACACAGAAAGAATAACCTTGAAAATAGAGCGTTTATATTTAATAGTGGGAATCTTTTTGGGAAAATACCAAGAGTGAAAATATGACATTTCAATACTATTTCTAGGGTTTCGGATACCAATTTCTGTCACTGAATTATATTCTGAAGAAAATAGTAACTATTTGCACAATACAATAAATGCTAAATTTGTACATGGACTTGAAAAGGGCACCAAAGTTGTTCAATGTGCAACCTGATTCAAGACTTTATTTTCAAGGAGGAAATACACATGATGAGTGTTGAAAAGTGATAGCTTACCATATCTTTGGTTTGCAATTTGTTACAGTGTGTCAGTCTTTTTTGCAGTCCATCTGTTTAATATCAACCAGAGATATAAATCATGTACTGACCCATAATTCATAATTTTTTGTAAAAAACATTGAATTTGCACAGAACTTTTAGTTTGTAAATTTTACGAAATTTTAATTACTGTCCAAAATAACATTTTGGAGAACCACATGAACTTTGTGTGAAGGAAACATTTCTCTGCTAAGAAGGAAATAGTGTGTTCAGCTGCGTGGGACAAATTGAAGCAAGATCGAATCGCCAATAGTATTACAGCCTTGCATCTATTTATGTAATTTGTAAAATTGTTTTTGATGAAGGGAAGGTTTGAAGCTTTTTTTGGATTCAACAACTTCTAGGGTAACACACTGCAACAACCACCTTAGTGCAGTGTACAAAAATACCCCATGACACTCATAATTCTGTGTTATTCTCTGCCTCTTGATTGAGTTAACTATTCTATGCTCCAATTATTAGAGAACACAACATTCTCATACATATGAGATTTAATGAAATATGTGTGGAAATAAATAGTGAATTATCAAAAGATAACCTCATATTTGGTGACTGTTGACATAGCGTTATATCGGGACAACTACCCTGGCTCTAACACACTGGATTGCATTGCAATCCACGCCAGCCTCATCCCACTTATTTTCAGTTTGAAATTACAGCCTCACCAGAACTGGTTACTAGCAACGAGATCAGCAGAATCATGATCAGACTCTCACTGTTCTGGCAACATAACCCAGTGTTACGGTTTGCACAATTGAAAAGCCAGTTCACGTTAGCACAGATACCATCAGATGAAATCTAATACCCCTGTTGTTGCATCACTGAATGAAGATTTAGCTGTAAAAGTGCAAGACCACCTTGCTGCACTCCCAAACACCGTGAGATATGCACCTATCAAAAATGTGTTAGTAACACATGTATCCCAATCAGAGGGGCACATGACACTATTATTCAATCTTGAATTACGTTGCAGATTCAAATGGCGTTCCACGGGGGCAAATGCATCACAGCCCATTCTAGGAGCTGATTTCTTATCTTTCTACGACCTGGTCACCAATCTACAAAATCGGTGACTGATAGATTCTACTACTAATGTATACAGCTGAGGAAAAGATATGTCGTCACCTCAATACACTACGCACAATTTCGGGGAATACTCCGTACATACACTTCTTATGGAAGTTCTCCCAGGTCACAAAACAAACCCACAATTGGAGCACACAACAGTACATCATACCTTACTACACCAGGACCATCAGCCTATGAATGAATGTCATAGGTGTGTGACGCCAGACAAATTAAAAGTTGTGAAGCAGGAATTCTGTGACAAGCTGACACAAGGTATATGTTAAGCCTTCAGTAACAGTTGGGTAGCCTTGTTACATGTGGTGCTGAAGAAAAATAATGGATGATGCCCATGTGGCGGTTACCACCAACTCAGTGCAAGGACCACCACTGATAGGTATCCACTTCCACAAATAGAAGACTTTGCTTTCAACATACGTGGTAAGAAAATATTCTCTGTTATTGACTTGTGTTAACATACTATCAAATTTCTGTTACACCAGCAGACATACACAAGACAGTTGTAACAAGGCCCTTTGATCTTTGAGTTTGTGAGAATGCCTTTTGAACTGTTTTATTGTAGCACAGACATTTCAGTGCTTTATGGATGTAATAAAAAAAAATTTGGATTTATGATATGTCTACATAGGCGACATTTTAATGATGTGTGCATCAGAAGCAGGACATTACAACATTTAACGAAGATATTTGATTGTTTGGATGTGCAAGGCCTGGTTATGAAGGCAACAAAGCATACCTTCGGGGCAACAGAACTCCAGTTTCTTGGATATACAGTCGATGTCTGTGGCATCCGATGTCCTAAAGATAAGCTGGAAGCCATTGTCAAGTGTTCCCATCCCATTACAGTTAGGGAGCAATGTCATTTTATCAGCAGCATTAATTTTTATAATCAGTTCATACACAATACTGCACCAATAACAGACCCACTGAATCAGCTTCTGAAGGGTGCACGGAAGTCGAATAACATGATGCAGTGGACATGTGAAAGAGATGCAGCTTTCCAAGCTGTAAAAATAGCATTAGCAGAGGGTACAGTTAGCTCTCCCAATATTGCAGACTCCATGTGCACTCAGGGTAGATGCATCATCTACTGCAGTTGGCATTGTACTTTTGCAACAAGTTGAATGTAGTTGGCAGCTACTCGTGTTCTTTAGTCACAAGCTGTCACCATCACAGCAATGCTGAGCAACTTACGATGAAGAACTACATGCTGCAAATGCTGCAATTAGGAAGTTCCAGCACTCATTAAAAGTTCAACACTGTACCACATGCATAGGCCATAAACTACTGACATATGCTTTCAGTATGTAACCAGAGAAAGCATCTCTCATAGTCTGCATGCTAGGAAAGTTGAATGTACCAGCAAACGCTCTCCCAAATGTTGAAGCTATAACCTGTGCAATTGATTACAAGGTCCTCACGCAGTCTGAGCAGCACAATGGTGAACTACGCAGATTACTGGCTCACCCAGCAGGATTAAAGTTAAAATGCATGGCTGTACAGCAACAAATGCTGTGATGTGTCTGGAGCAAAGGTATGTCTGTTCATACCTCACCAACTTTGGTCACAAGCAGTTGTGGCAGTGCACAGGTTGGCTTATCACAGGGTTTGAGGAATGGTGAAATTAGTCAGAGTTTTGTCTGGCCAGAAATGGAGATCTGACTGTGAAACATTTGCCAAATACTCCATGGTTTGCCAGGAAAATAAGATCACTGAGCATTTTAAAGCACCATTAGGCACATCCTTATCACCAAGTTAGCATTTTGAACATGTGCACATAGACATTGTGATTTGCAACCAATGGGCGCTGTGATGGAAAAGGGGCACCGAGTACAGTTCCACAACCCTCCGATGGTATCACCGAATCCAACAACAATATACCCAGTTTCCAAAAAAAATAGTTGACAACACATGCAGGGTGATTTGTGTAATTCCACCTCAGATACCATTGGCGCTGGGGGGGGGGGGGGGGGGGAGGGAGAGGTCACGTAGTCACGTATGGTATCACACTGTGATGACGGGCACAGTGGCAGTGTGCATAAATATTCCAGGACACTCATAATTCTGTGTGTTATTCTTTAATTCTTGATCCAGTTTAGTATTCCATGTTCCATGTGTCAGAGAACACAACATATTTGTATGTAGGAGTATTAATGTAATATAAGTGGAAATAAATGATTAGTTATCAACAGATAATCATAGACTGAGAAGACTCTTTGGTGTAGTTGAATCACCTGTCAAGAGAGGCTAGGTCTTCATAGTGTCACTCTGAGGAACTATGTCAATACTTGAACACGTACAATCGGAAGGATTTCTCAGAGTAATGTTATTGTGAAACTTCTCTTTTTCCAAAAGGAATTGTTAAAATTCAAAACGCATTTCTATAGACAAAAGTTACTCACCAGACACTGCAAATCCGAAATGTCAAAGCATTACGTAAATATCTAGTATTAGCAGAGCTAAGCTAACGTGTTGAATTAAAATTTTGCAACAGACAAAACTTTTAAGTGTAGGTAACTCGGGAGCATCTGCGGGGAAAATGAAGAGAACTTTACAGGTCATAGATGCAGTAACGTGATGCAGATATATTAATACTGATCTGTAGAAAGCCAGCCTTCGTGTTAACACTTCATAAACAAGCACTACCATACTGCATAAGGTGTCATAAACTGTGGCCCTAAATGCCATTTTCAGTGTCAGGACCAGAAAACTGCTTGATGTTTGTCGCATTTCTGTCCTCAAACCAGAAACTGTGGTATCTGATCCTGTAACCAGGTAGATGATGATGTTGAGTACAAAGAAACCTGTAAGGCACTGCAGATTGTAGTCTACTGCAGAGAGGATCACTGAATTGCTCAAGGAATCAAACACATTGGACACTTTGCACTTCATATAGAAGCTACTGGTACTGCTTCTGCGTGTTTGATGTTTATTGGGCAGCTTTGCTGGATCTGTCAGTGAACAAACTCCACTAAAACAAGTAATGCAGCTGTAATGCATTGGTGAGACTGTGTTGAGCATGGAACCAGCAATATCTGCTGTTCTTAGAAGACCTCTTGAACCATTAGACCAATGTGGTTAAGGAAGTAAGTATTCTGGCAGGAAGGACATTCTCTGTTAGTACCACATCCTTGATATTTCAATGGGGAGAGAAATACTATATGTATTTGTTGCATGATGGCCTGGCATTGGCTATGTTGGTGTCAAGCATAAACTTTTGTGTATTACTCTCAAATAAACACTCCTGATAACTATTGATCCTCAGTGTTTGTACAGTTGGAAAAGTCGTCCATCGAATAGGATAATGCATTATCATTGGATATGATATTGTCCACATGTGTGATGCATTTACAGTTTGATGCATCCTTTTTCAAAAGTCAGTTTTAGAAGCAGTGTTTGGTGATGAATAGACATGCCCTTTAATAGGAAATGGTACCATACCAACAGTTCACAGCCCGTGACCTGTACCTAACCCACTTCTGCGATACAGAAAATGGTATCAAATTATTTATAATTACTTGCTTGTGAGATCCCAATTGTTGTGGGTTAGTAAATGTCCATTTATTTATAATGTTATGTCTGTAGCAAGCCCTGATGTTTACAATCTGAGAATTCACACTATGATGCTTGCAGCATTCACAGTTTGCCTTTATTTCTACTTTCAGAGTTTGCTGCTGTACCAGTATGTGAATGAAGACTTCACTGAAATTAAATCAGTCTCTAATACAAATCTGTACATTTTAAGAACGAAATTCTGTTTGTTGTTCCTTCTACATGTTGCAGTATTTGCTGATGAGAGTTTGTTTGCCTGCAAGAGAATTAATTGTGGTCAAATGAAACTTTCAGAGGATGCCAAATTCATTAGTGAAAGAGCTGGAGGAGGAGAATCACTTAACGACTATAGACCTGAAACCAAATTAATACAGTAAATTGAAACTGTCAAGCTTTATTGAGTTGATTTACTCCTCTGAATATAGTATATTCATGAATAGTGTTTTTTTGATTGCTTACACTATGTTGTAGATTGTGTGCCATACCAGTAAATCCCCAGTTCTTTTAAAGAATCGAACTCCCACATACAAAACAGCTTCAGATGCTGATTAATTTACAAATGATTTAATTTGTCAAGCATTTCATATTAAGCATGTAAGTGAGAAAAGATTAACAAAGTATCTATAGATACTGTCTGCAAAATGTGTTGTGAATGTAGTCAGTAGTAAAGATGCTGAAAACAAGATGATGATATTTAAAACATTTATACAGAATGTGGACCAATATTACAAGATAGTGATTGAGATGCTGCCCAGCAAGGCAATAGGTTTACTACTACCATATCAATGTACACAAGAAAAATGAAGTTTGAAGAATTAAAACATCATGCTGATACTCATTTTACTGCATCAACAATCAAAATGTAAGTGATAATGGGGTGAGGGGCTATCAGTAAGAAAATGTTTTGTTTTGTAAAATTTTGAAATTCTGTGGAATGTTTGTTGAAAGTTACTAAGTGGTCTCATTCACAAGAACTGAATGCGTGAAGCCCAGATATTTGTATACACAGTTTCTAACTAATAATTGTCTTAGAGTGTCAAACTTTTAATATAAGATTATACCTATTAACAAGTAGATAATGACAGCAGTTTCAGTTTGGTCAATAATTATGCAAAATATTGAAAATCAAAATTTTGTTACCCCTGGAAGTCTTTAGATAAAAAACCTACAACTGGTACCCAGTTCCATTATACTTGTTTGGAAATATGGATATGATATGTAAAGTTATTAACAGGGCAAAATGACATGATTGAAATTAAATGTCACTATATTTTAGTTTACTGAATTATTTGAAAGCTATCTCATCATTGTTATTTATTATGGAATAAATTACATTTCAACATTACAAAATAGGACATATTTATATCAAATATGTAACATCTTTAAGAACCTTGTTTTCCCAAGTAAGGCAAACAAAAACCTGATGTTCAAACATGTAATGTTTGTTATGCTGTTATTTCTTCAACAGCCATTTGTAGCTGACTACATTTCTGTTTTTGACCAGTGGGGTAGGGGTTGAATTGATGTTATCTTCCTTACATTCTCCCCTCCTTTTTTTATCAACTTCCCTTCCCTTGGTGTCAAGATAGCCTGTGACAGCGTTTCATCTTTCACAGAAAAACAAAATATTTTTGGAAGTAAGGTTGAACAGGGAAAGTGGTATCAACTGCCTCTTGCTCAAAAGTGTATTAAATAAATTTCAAAAGGTCTAACATATTAAGTATGATACATCTAATTAAATGACTGTTTCAGGGAATTAAAACCAACTTTCACTTCATTTTCTTTGTTGTAGTTGGAATCAGAAAAATGTTGAAAACATTCAGCATTGTTTTAGAAGGAAATAACACTAAGCCTACAATACTAAACTTTCCTTGGTGAAATTGTACTCAATTGCTTGGGAACCACTAGTTCGTGGTTGGTTTTATTTCATAGAGGTTATTCTGAGAATGAAAAATAGGTAAGATGTTTGTTCTGTAGAGTGCATTAAATAAGATAGTCAATGTTCACACAGAATACAGTGTACTTTGTGAATGAATGTAATTTGAATAGATGTATCGTGTATGAATCGAGGGCTTGCTAGGGGTTATTGGTGATGAAGTGTTTGGAAAAGAGATCAGGATAAATACTGAAGAAAGGAGAGATGTTCTCAGTTTTAATACTTAAGTGCATGCAAGATTTCTGCCTACATACTGTACGGTAGGATGTCTATATACTCAAAAGTAGAAAATATAGTTAGAATGTGCATTTTATTGCACTTTGTAATGTTCACCTCTCTTATTTTCCCATGTCATATGATGTAACTTAGTGAATGAGCCACGGTGGGATAGTTGACACCCTTAGTCTTGTTAAAGCCTGTTATATTGTGAGTACAGGCTACTTACAGTCTGGCAGTTGACACTCTTGGTTGTTGTTTTATATAGGGAGAAAAAGGTAAGTTAAAGCTTTTGTTAAGGAGGACAGGTTTTCAAATCCTAGTACAGCTATATGGATGTGGAAAGATCTCTAAATCCCTCTGTGTTGGCTGAAATCAAGAAATTGGAGGATGATTTTCTTCTTGAAAAAACTGTGTGTTGGCCGATAATCTGCTTGCAACCAATGTGATTTATGTGGTTAAAATATGCTCAATGGAAATCCCAGACCAATCCAAATGGTAGGTGAGAATAATTGAAGTCGCACTATAGTATAGTATAGTATAGTATAGTATAGTATAAGAACCTTACAGGTTTTTTAACCCATTCTTTTGGTGATTGTAGATATTTTCATTAATAACATGGAGATAGTGACTCAACAAAGGGGAGCATTCTTTTATTGTTGTTATCACTTAATGCAGACTGGTACATTATTTGATATGAAATTTTCACTAACAAGACTTTTCTAAGACTAAAGACATTTGGGCTAATCATCATCAAACACTCTGACCTCTGACACATTAGAAGAAAACAAAAATTGAGAAAAGTCTTTTCATCACTCCATCTTTTTAGTGAAATAACACTGTTAATTGCCTTGCAGTGGTACAAAGGCAACACTTCTGTTCTTTCTGAAACCAATAGCTACAACAGCTGCATCACCGAAACTAGCTGTATAAGGCAGAGCCTGAAATGATCCTAGCCTATGTCATTTATCTGCCCACCAAGGACAATGCACCATTTCTTTATAGTTCTTCCTTTCCCATCATCTTTATCTCATGTTGAGTCAAAGAAGTCATATATGTGTGTGTTTCTTGGGGTAGTAGGCCTATGTTAAGAATGATTGCTTCCACTATTGCTGTTACGGCCTGTTAGCTTTCGTAAATGACATTCAGTGCCCCCTATGTTTGTCTTATGGTCTTTCTCCAAGAATATTTATTTGGTGCAACCATTGAAGGGTGGAATTGTCGTCTGATATCACTGGCTCTACACAAAATGTGAACAAGGACATCGATGAAAGTTTCTGTTTTTATATGTTCTTGCAATGTTTTCTTACTGTGCAAAGTGCAGGTTAGGATACTCTGTTGCATGTTGTAAGATTGCATTAAGTACACAGCCGCTGAATTTGTCAGATATAGCTCAGATTGAGTGAAACAGCAGTTATCTTTGTTGCCCTACAAGATTTTTGCTTATTATGACAGTATCTTAAGAATGTGTACCATCTGGCAGCAGTTTGTCATTGGACTGAATTCCTTCGCCCTATTTGTTCACTATTATATACAGTCCTTAGCGCTGCTTGTTTATCTATAGGCTGGTTTGTACTTCATTCATCAGTAAGGATGCCCTTTTGCATGTTTTTTAATGACATTCTCTGGTCAAGACTGTCACCGAGTTGTTCCTTCTTATGTATAATGTGTAGGATTGTCTCTGATGTAATGGGTTTGAAGACACTCTTCAGGATTTATTAGAAACACAAAGATAGTCTGTACTGATCATCTATGTAGGACTAATCTTGTTGTTGTTGTTATGTTTAAATGAATTTACGTAAAGACTAAATCGAATTTTATGTGTAATTATATAATACATTGAGAACACTGGAGTTTGTTAATGTGCTTCTTTGTCTAGAAACCTGTGGGTATAGTGCGTGCAGAATGCTGTGACTCGTAGATGTGCTGACAGCAGGGTTACGCGTAGGGAGAGCGGCAGTGGTGGGGACTGCGGGCAGATGCTGTAGGGGAAATGCTGAGTGCTGGAAGGGAAGTGCATTCTAAACTGAAGCCTACATTTGTATGTTTTGTAAATATCAAGTGGGGTCTCTTCATGCCCACACTGACCATTCAAAATGATCTGCTGTCACCTCTACTTGGCTAGTGTCTAAAAAGAAATAGTGGTTTATTGGGTTTATTAACCGAGGAACTGAGGAAAAGTAAGGTCAGTAGTTTTTGAAAAAGGACTTCCCCAGTACAAAAAAACGTGCAATGTCTTCACTTACGTTGTTCGCAAACCCATAGCATTACTCGTTTCACCAGCTATCGATGGCTCTTGAAAACTACATTCTTTCATCGAAAAAATCTTTAGTTAGTGGAATTACATGGTAGATATTGAAGTTTTACATATAAGCGCTATGGCAAAATACTCACCTCTTCACGTGCTGTAACTTACCAAAATTTCATTTCGATATCTGAAACCGTTTATGAAATATGAGGAATATTTTGGATATTTCAAACTGGCTTTATCGCTGGCGCGGTGAGATCGTAAATGAGTGTGCTACGTCAGATCAATTTTCTCGAAATTGGTGAAGATAGAAACTTCTACCGAAGTCTAACGAAAAATTCAATACGTTATCTAAATTTCGTATGTAACAACGTATTATGTAATAATCACCAAACGCAAAATCATAGCGATCTGTATTTTTAATTGCAAACTTTTTCGAATTTGGCGCAGTGTCTTACTTCCATGTAAATATCACAATAACTTTTACATCGTGGTCCCCAAACAAAACATCAAGTGGCAGCATTCCATTGATCGGCAAATTTCAGATTTGCTTCCTTTCTCTGTTGCCCCCAAGAAGCCACTACCTGCTTGGCTGTGTTAACCAACGTCTCCAAACACGAAGATGAAGGTTTTACATCGTTTCTCAGAATATCGTATTCCTATTGGCTAATGCTGGAGACAAAGGGAAAGCTTACCCAATTTCGATATCAAAACTAGAATGAAATACCTGTCAAATTATCTTGTTATTGTTGTGGTCTTCAGTCCTGAGACTGGTTTGATGCAGCTCTCCATGCTACTCTATCCTGTGCAATCTTCTTCATCTCCCAGTACCTACTGCAGCCTACATCCTTCTGAATCTGCTTGGTGTATTCATCTCTTGGCCTCCCTCTACGACTTTTACCCTCCACGCTGCCCTCTAATACTAAATTGGTGATCTCTTGATGCCTCAGAACATGTTCTACCAACCGATCCCTTCTTCTAGTGAAGTTGTGCCACAAACTCCTCTTCTCCCCAACCCTATGCAGTACCTCCTCATTAGTTATGTGATCTACCCATCTAATCTTCAGCATTCTTCTGTAGCACCACATTTCGAAAGCTTCTATTCTCTTCTTGTCTAAACTATTTATCGTCCATGTTTCACTTCCATACATGGCTACACTCCATACAAATACTTTCAGAAACGACTTCCTGACACTTAAATCTATACTTAATGTTAACAAAATTCTCTTCTTCAGAAGCGCTTTCCTTCCCATTGTCAGTTTACATTTTATATCCTCTCTACTTCGACCATCATCAGTTATTTTGCTCCCCAAATACTGTCAAATTAATTGTTTAACAATTTACAGGAGTCAAATAGATCGCCTAAAACACTCACTTCACCTTACGATGATCCTTATTCATAATAAAACATATTTTCAATGTTTGAGTATCACATGCAAACATTATGGAAATCAAATAATGGAATTTCCGTCGCAAGTAGATCGTAGCGCTAAATATATCGAAGGTGTTGTATGTATCCTCATCCACCACAACGTTTCCCCTAAACATATCTGATGGGAAAAAAACCCTGACGATGAGACACATTCGCGATCATGATGTGCGTGCCACTTCCTGTCGGGCGTCGGTCTTGATCGCCGCGGCGCCCTGTCCATGCCTCCCCATACCGAACGCATGCGTGCACGCAGTACAACTATCAGAAACAATAAACTGATCAATGGGAAATTTAACGCCACGATTGGGTTTTTAAAAGTACTGTAGAATTTCTAAATTGGCTCTCTTTGCCACATTCGGAAGAAGGAAGGAAGGTGCGTGAGATAATACACACAACAGCAAATACTACTGCAAGACAGAGGCCACTGCAATATATTGAGAAGCACTGAACGACACACTTCAACCAAGATCCAGTCCGTAGCAATAAGCGTTATGACTACATGTTGGAGACAGCTGAAAACAGACACATCTTGTGCACTGACCACTCAGACGTTCACACGCGGCGCCCCCTGTTCCCAATCGTAGTCCGCCAGCGACGACGTTAAGAGGTCATTGAAAGTTACTGCCGTAGTTGCAGTCCTGGATGCGTGTGTATGCCGGAGTGCACTGCTCCGGCCATGGAGGGCATCTGGAGATGATTGGAGTACTAAGAGTTCGGATGTGACCAATAGGTGCAGCGCAAACATCCATTATTTTGAATCTTCTCCCCTGCAACACATAACACACGTCCGCTCCTGTCGCACTCATCCAGCACACTGGCCAGTTCGTCAGCCCTCGCTGCTGCGGGCAAGATGAGGCAGATAGGTGCATTCTTTGTACACATCAAAAACTGAGCTAATCCGATTCTTTCGGTTGCCGACTCCTTGTGACCGCCATCGCGGGCAGCCGCGGTGCGCTCCGAAACAAGCAGCTGCAACTTGGACGTATACAGTAGCTCTAACAATTCCACTCCGGGCGATGCGCACGCACCAGTTTAAAAAAAATCTACTTTACCCAATCCCAGGCAACGGTGTTGACCATACACCTCTAATTTCTCACACAAAATGTAAATTCCTCCCATTTATACGAGTTACTTTCGAATTTAGAAGAAATCGAACAATACACGGGTTTTCATTTTAGATTAGATTAGATTAGCTTTTTGTTCCATAGATCCGTGCTGAGGAGATCCTCATGGATGTGGAACATGTAAATTTTTTTACTTTTTTAATTTTTTTTAAGCTGAAATAGCAATACTAATAGTATGAGTGTATACAATAATCATTTTTTAGCTGAAATAACAATACTAATAGTATGAGTATATACAATACATCATTTGTTACTATTAAAAAATTCGTCAATGGAGTAGGAGGAGTTGGCCACTAGTAAGTCTTTCAGACTCCTTTTAAACTGATCTTTATTTGTAACTAAATTTTTTATGTTCGCTGGCAAATTATTGAAGATGAGTGTTCCTGAGTAGTGGACCCCTTTTTGAACTAAAGTATGGTTACTCGTTGTGAAAATCCTGTACAGGTTTATGGCATACAGTATACCCGCTCTAAGTGTTCTTTCATCAAGTAGAAAAAATATCTTTCTTTACCTGTCATCTCATGCATCACAGGACTAGAATATGAAACTCATTTTTTGGCTCACGACGGAGTGCTAAGATCTACCACTGTCACAGGACGCCCCCTCACTTTCGAACTCACTCTTAAGGTAACCAAATGTCTCGCCACATATGAAGTCTCTTAAGGTAACAGCACAGAGAAGTTGTAAAAGTAAATTTTGTACTATGTATCACTTTATAAATTCGCTGACACATCAAATTGTATGACGATGGTGATCTCTCCCTGTGTAGGTGGACGAATGAAATATAGTTAAATACACCGAAAAAGAAAGTAAGTGAAGAATCATATTCATAGTGCCCTAGCCATCACCTTCACTCGCCAGGCAGCATGTCCTGATATCAGATTGATGCACTAATTAATTAAATTGATCATGAGAGTCAGTTTGTGTGGGAGCGTGTTGTCGTATCTCCGCCAACCATGGATGATGTGTAAAGTCAGCGCGAAACAATGCCTGCTCCTGCAACACAAGATAGTATAAAAGACAGTACAAGCAGTTCTGGTGGTGTTTCTTATTGGGGGAAATTAGGAAGACTTCACATCATATAGGAACTGGAAAAGGGACGATGATTGTGCTTCTGCGTTGCAATATGCTTCCAAATTACATACGGCCACTACAGTCTGAAGCAGATCTGCTTCCCTCAGGATACATTAACCTTTCTCATCCAAACATTTTATCTTCGTTCTTTTGTACCATGCAACAAAGGAAATCTATGAACTAGAAAACTCCGCTAACTTCATCTTACAGATAACTTGTTAAGATTTTTACCACATCTCTCTCTTCCAATATATCAAAAACAAGTACCGTCTGCATGCTGGCATTGAGCATATGTGCTGATCCTAATAAATTTGCAGGTACTGATATACTGGAGCAGGCGGCCAGTGATTGAAGTCGTTTGCGCAGGCCAGTGTAAAGTTTCGTCGCTTATACTGTAGGAGGACCGTATTCCACAGACTATCAGTCGCAAGAGAGTGTCCCTGTTTTGTTGTTTAATACATTCTTTTTTTCTGCTGTAAGGTGATTTGTGCACAAACATACGTTTTGTTTTTGCCACCATGACTTCGAGGTTGGTGTCAGGTTCTAAACTGACATTAACACGTTTCGATCCATTGGCTCTCACAGAAAACTGGACATCACACAGTGTAAATGCATGTTGCTGCAGCTACCACAACACACACACTGGACGATCTTAAATAAAACGCAGTCACAACATATGGAAAGTGGAAAAGTTTTGCGGCGTTGTTGAGCATTTCCAAACTACTGTGTGTGTGATACTCAAATGTTGCAAATATGTTTTATTATGAAGAAGGCTCATAGTAAGGTGGAAGTGAGTGTTTTAAGTGATCTATTTGACTCCTGTAAATTGTTAAACAATTTGACAGCATAGTGCAAATGAATTATTTCACTCTATTTTTGATATAGAAATTGAGTCAGCTTTCCCTTTGTCTCCAGTATTAGCCAATAGGAATACAGTATTCTGAGGAGAGATGACAGCCTCCATCTTCATGTTTGGAGACGCTGGTTCACACAGACAAGCAGGGAGTGGCTTCTTGGGAGCAACAGAGGAAGGAAGCGAATCTGAAATTTGCCGATCAACAGAATGCTGCCACTTGAGGCTTTGCTTGGGGGCCACGAAATCAAAGGAGCCAATATCCGGTCCGTGGTCAGTGGTATTTAGTAACATGATCTGTAATTGGGACATTGGGCTGTTTTGACTTTCGTGGTGGTGCCCTGATGATAAACAGACATGTGGGAGAGCCCAAATGGCGGCTACTGTATCGAACTACATTCCATTCCCTTGTGACTAAAGTTATTACACTGTGGGGAGGAAGGGTGGAGGGGGTGCAGTCACGATGTCTGCCCAAGTAGGGGAACTCCATCTCCCAGAAAGTGACTAAATAAGGAATATACATCAATATATTAATGATTTTGATTTGAATTTCGTGTCATGAGATCCTTCTTCAGCATACAGTGAGTCTTTTTCCTACTAATTTTTCTTGGAGGGATGGGAGGGGCCCAGGGGTAGGGGGGAAGGGGTGGAACGTCCTTTGGTGGTGGCATTGTCACTAGCTCAGTCGATCCCTGCATGTCAAGGTGAGCACACAAAGGAAAATTTTCCAGTAAGACGATACCTTAAATCTGCTACAGTGTAATTACATAATTAGAACATGTAGTTGTTGGATGTGAGTTTTACCCACCAAATTTAATTTTACAAATAAAAAGTATATCCTGTGCTACAAAATTGTATTTCTTGTCGTGCATGCTTGGCAGAACATAAGGTGAAACAGGGAAAGGTCATGAATTTCGACAGGAATTTCTCAGGTGTCAAGTATGACACTGCCAACTGATGCTTTTGTTCGAGGATTTGTGTCACATCTGGTCTGTCAGTTGTGGGTGTTTGAGCAGGGACACCTGTGTCTGGTGGCCGCTTCTCAGGTGCTAGTTGGTACAACTCGAATTCTGGCAGTGTGTGCTGTAGTGTTCTGTGTGGTCCAGTGGATGGGATAGTGGGTAGTGTGTGCTTCGAAATCGAAAAACTTTTAACAACGTAATTACGTGTGACAGTTTTTTCATGATGGTATTCCTTGCGTGACTGAAGTGAGAAGAAGAGTGTTCGATTTAATTACTTCTTACAAGACCTGCATCTTTCCAAGGAGCAGGGAATGACGAACAAAAGAAATCCAGTCCCTGCACACTGATCTTTTTTTTTATAAATAAACAATATGCCTGTGAAGTTTCTGTCATCAGATCCATCTTCTCCACCGCAGAGCTGCCAACTTTTAGGCAGGGGTGGGAAGGGGGAGGGATAGAGTGTTTACCAGGAGGGGGATGGATTAATTAATTGATCAATTTAAATAAGTAGTCAACAAATTGATAAGGGTGAGAGGGGACTATTTGAATAACTAAGACCAGAAAGTGTACCTATAGCAGCTAGGGAGCAGGATTTGGAGATTTCCTGAGGGGTTGGGAGGAGGAGGGGGAGGGGTGGGGAAACAATAGGTTAAGGACCTGTCAATCAAAAGGAAAGATTATCCCCAGGGGGTCTTAATCCTTTTAATAGAACAATAAATTAATGACCTGTCAATGAAAGGAGGACAATAGGTGTGCCCCTGGTGTAGGCAACCTGCACTAACAAAATACACTGATGCCTCCCTTGCCCTGCTATTTATGATCATGACATGATATAATATGTAACTGATTCTGGAATCATTTGAAGACATGTTACAGTCATTCAATGCACTTTTGTTTGTTGTGTGATGTTGGTTGCCTTTGGAAAGATCTGAGTACCGATTACTTGCTCTCAATTTCGGTTGTTCCAGCTACTTGAATGTCACCTCGCTGAGAGTCCTCTAGAGTTTGCATACAGTACAAATGTATTCAAATGACATACGCTCAAACAGAGCTTCTGTCAAAGTGATTGTTTCAAGTTCAAATGTAGGGCTTGAGAGAACATTGATGAAAATATGGAGTATTTTCTGTCGTCAAGTAAGAGTGTTCAATGACACCTATGGTCCGCCCTTGCTCTTTCCAGCCTGAATAAATGGCTGTATAAAGCACAAAAAACAACAGATTTTTATCTTTTAAAAGAAAAAAACACCTAGAAAAGCAAGAATTTGGACGACAAATTTTTCTGACAACGTAGCAAAATTAAAGTTTTTGTACAAATTCGACAATTATGCATGCATCCTACGCAGAAGAGCCAAAGAAAGTGGTACACCTGCCTAATATCGTGTAGGGCTCTGCGAGCATGCAGAACTGCTGCAACATGACGTGGCATGGACTTGACTAATGTCTGAAGTAGTGGCCGAGGGAACTGACACAACGAATCCTTCAGGGCTGTCCATAAATCCATAAGAGTATGAGGGGCTGACGATCTCTTCTGAATGGCACATTGCAAGGCATCCCAGACAAGCTCAATAATGTTCATGTCTGTGGAGTTCGGTGGCCAGCGGAAGTGTTTAAACTCTGAATATTGTTCGTGGAGCCATTCTGTAGTAATTCTTGATGGGTGGGGTGTCGCATTGTCATGCTGGAACTGCCCAAGCCTGTCGGAATGCAAAATGGACATTGACGGATTCAGGTGATCAGACAGGATGCTTACGTAGTTGTCCCCTGTCAGAGTCGTATCTAAGCGTGTCAGGGGTCCCATATCACTACAACTGCACACACTGAACACCATTACAGAGCCCCCACAGAGTCCCCATCAGCTTGAACAGTTCCCTGTTGACATGCAGGGTTGATGGGTTCATGAGGTTGTATCCATAGCCGTACACATACATACGCTCGATGCAATTTGAAACAAGAGTCGTCCGACTATGCAACATATTTCCAGTCATCGACAGTCCAATGTCGGTGTTGACGGGCCCAGACGCGACGTAAAGCTTTGTCCCGTTCTGTCATCAAGGATACAAGAGTGGTCATTGGGCTCCGAAAGCCGATATCTATGATGTTTCTTTGAATGGTTCCCATGCTAACACTTGTTGATGGCCCAGCATTGAAATCTGCAGCAGTTTGCGGAAGGGTTGCACTTCTGTTACGTCGATAGATTTTCTTTAGCCGTCGTTGGTCACGTTCTTGCAGGATCTTTTCCGGCTGCAGCGATGTCGGAGATTTGATGTTCTGATATTCATGGTACACTCGTGAAATGGTCGTACGGGAAAATCCCCACTTCATCACTACCTCGGAGATGCTGGATGCCATCGCTCGTGCGCCGACTGTGACACCACGTTCAAACTCACTTTAATGTTGATAGCGCCGTATTCTACCTTATTACATATCCCTGGATATAAATACGCATGCCTATACCAGTTTCGATGGCGGTTGTATTTGTAACGAAAGCCCCAAATAATGTAATTGGTGCCTCTCAAATAATCTGCACCTGGCGTGTCTACCATGACACAATTTTCATGACATACTCACCAGAACGTCCCAGAAAGCAACCACAAGAGACGACGTACCGAGACTGCAAACGGATTAACTTATATGAACTTGCAACAGAGGCGCAAGAAATAGTTTGGTGGGTGACTTCTAAGTCCTCACTGGACATATATGAAAAATTTCATGGGTGTATTAACAAACTTACTGAATCATATGACAAACATCCTCTCCTAAAGACTGGAGAAGTTCTTAGACTTCAACAAAGCCTTTGGCACTGTCGACTCCCGAAATTTTACTTGACAAACTTAGCAGCCTAAATTTCTCGTCAACTGCAGTGTAATGGCATACCAGACGTCTCGCCAGCAGTACGTCATGTCGGATACCATAACGTTACAATGAAGGCGTCCGACAGTGTTCTGTCTTAAGCCCTATACTCTTTTCATTAGGTCCTATACTCTTTTCATTGTATGTTAATGACGTTTCATCAGTTTTGCCCTACTGCAAATATTACGCATCTGCTGATGACTTTCAGTTGTATGCGAGTGCAAAACCAGAATCTCAATATTGACCTGTGCCATACCAAAACAGAACACAATATATGGTTGAAGCTCAACCCACCCAAAACCCAATCGGTACTGGTAGGTAAATCCAGACTCACTACCTCGAAATATCGGGAATCCCTACCACATATAATCCTAAATCAGACATACATCTACTTCTCTCCCTTAGCAACGAGTCTGGACTGGACTGTGAACAGGAGCCGCACGAACCGTGGCAAGGCACAAATAGATCGCGCTGCTACCCTG
This sequence comes from Schistocerca cancellata, assembly GCF_023864275.1. NCBI lineage: Eukaryota > Metazoa > Arthropoda > Insecta > Orthoptera > Acrididae > Schistocerca > Schistocerca cancellata. The sequence goes on along the minus strand of NC_064628.1, from coordinate 583,307,766 downwards.
AGCGGCAGTTATTGATTATAGCAATGTTTGCCTGCAAGGTGTTTCTCAAGAAGGCCACTGTACGTGGAATGGGTTATGAATGCACGTGATCGATGTATATCTTTAATCATATTTCACTATCATATACAGAGCTACCTTGGCTGCATGCATACAAATGCAGGTATTTCCATACACACTGTCTTATCTACTGTATTACTATCATACACTGTCCCTCATATCTCTCTTCGACCTTAACGCTCATGTCTGAACAACATGGCAGAAACACCCGTTACCACCAGAGTAGAATCCTTTCTGTCCCATTCTGTCGTCCAGTCCCATTCTCGATGTCCTTCTCAACAGCAGGAACCAGACTTTGGAATATCCTCCCGCATTACTCGTATATCAGAAAACTGAATAACATCACCAGCTTCAGAAGAAAGTTAATGACATATGTAACGATGTAACAATAACAACTAATTTTGTCCCTGTATGTACTCGTTATCTCAGTACATACTTCTTTCCAGCACATCCTTCTTCCCAGCTAGATCTCCCTCATTTCCTACTATTCTTAGCTGGTGCAGACTCCTTAAATTTCCGTCCCTCAGAAGTCTTCATGTTAGAAAACATGTATTTTGTACACCTATAAGTTCTTGTTATATCTGCCACCACCATTATTATTATTATTATTATTACAGGTAGCAGTAGCAGCAGCAGTAGAAACATGGCCGGTATTAACTTCATTAATTCATAGTCAGTATTACACTGTCCACTTGGATTAATGTGACCACCTGTCAAAAGCCCGAATAACCACCTTTTGCAGTGCAGATGCTGCGAGACGTACAGGAAGAGTGCCAGTGAGGTTCTGGAAGGTAACGACGGGGGTGTGATTCCATGTCAACTTGCGTGCTGTGGCCAGCTGCGCTAAGTTTCTCGGTTGATGATCGATGGCACGAATAGCGTGATCGAGGTGGTTCCACAGATTCTCGATTGGGTTTAAATCCAGGTAGTTTGACGGCTAATGGAGTACGGTAAACTCATCCTGGTGCTCTTCGGATCACGCACATACACTGCGAACTGTGTGAGACGTTTTACACTACTGGCCATTAAAATAGCTACACCAAGAAGAAATGCAGATGATAAACGGATATTCATTGGACAAATATATTATACTAGAACTGACATGTGATTACATTTTCACGTAATTTTGGTGCATAGATCCTGAGAAATCAGTACCCAGGAGAACCACCTCTGGCCATAATAACGGCCTTGATACGCCTGGGCATTGAGTCAAACTGAGCTTGGATGGCATGTACAGGTACAGCTGCTCATGCAGCTTCAACACGATACCGCAGTTCATCAAGAGTAGCGATTGGCGTATTGTGACAAGCCAGTTGCTCGGCCACCATTGATCAGACGTTTTCAATCGATGAAAGATCCGGAGAATGTGCTGGCCAGGGCAGCAGTCGAACATTTTCTGTATCCAGAAAGGCCCGTACAGGACCTGCATCATGCGGTCGTGCATTATCCTGCTGAAATGTAGGGTTTCGCAGGGATCGAATGAAGGGTAGAGCCACGGGTCGTAACACATCTGAAATGTAACGTCCACTGTTCAAAGTGCCGTCAATGCGAACAAGAGGTGACCGAGACGTGTAACCAATGGCACCCCATACCATCACGCCGGGTGATACGCCAGTATGGCGATGACGAATACACGCTTCCAATGCGCGTTCACCGCGATGTCGCCAAACACGGACGCGACCATCATGATGCTGTAAACACAAGCTGGATTCATCTGAAAAAATGACGTTTTGGCATTCGTGCACCCAGGTTCGTTGTTGAGTACACCATCGCAGGCGCTCCTGTCTGTGATGCAGCGTCAAGGGTAACCGCAGCCATGGCCTCCGAGCTGATAGTCCATGCTGCTGCAAACGTCGTCGAACTGTTCGTGCAGATGGTTGGTGTCTTGAAAACTTCCCCATCTGTTGACTTAGGGATCGAGACGTGGCTGGACGATCCGTTACAGCCATGCGGATAAGATGCCTGTCATCTCGACTGCTAGTGATACGAGGCCGTTGGGATCCAGCACGGCTTTCCGTATTACCCTCCTGAACCCACCGATTCCATATTCTGCTAACAGTCATTGGATCTCGACCAACGCGAGCAGCAATGTCGCTATACGATAAACCGCAGTCGCGATAGGCTACAATCCGACCTATATCAAGTCGGAAACGTGATGGTACGCATTTCTCCTCCTTACACGGGGCATCACAAGAACGTTTCACCAGGCAGCGCCGGTCAACTGCTGTTTGTGTATGAGAAATAGGTTGCAAACTTTCCTCAAGTTAGCACGTTGTAGGTGTCGCCACCGGCGCCAACCTTGTGTGAATGCTCTGAAAAGCTAATCATTTGCATATCACAGCATCTTCTTCCTGTCGGCTAAATTTCGCATCTGTAGCACGTCATCTTCGTGGTGTAGCAATTTTAATGGCCAGTAGTGTAGTATCTTGCTGGTAGATCCCATCGTGCGGAGGAAAAATAAACTGCATGTGGGGGTGGACATGGTGCCAAAGGATAGATACATACTTGTGTTGATCCACTGTGTCTTCCAGAATGACGAGATCGCCCAGGGAATGCCACGAAAACATTCACCAGACCACAACAATCACTTCCCCAACCTGGACCTTCTGACGATTGTCGCAGAGTGTTTGCCTTCGGACGTTTCCCGCCGATACAGCATAAAACGTGAATCATCTGAAAAGACCGCCTGTCGCCAGTCAGTGGACGTCCAATTGCGCTACTGGCGTGCAAAATCCAGGTTTCGTTGCCGATGAACTGCGATCAGCATAGATGCATGGACATGAACTGCCATCAGCGTAGATCCCTGAACCAGGCGCCTGCCACAGAGGCTCATACGCAAAAAAATGGCTCTGAGCGCTATGGGACTTAACAGCTGAGGTCATCAGTCCCCTAGAACTTGGAACTGCTTTAACCTAACTAAGCTAAGGACATCACACACATCCATGCCCGAAGCAGGATTCGAACCTGCGACCGTAGCAGCAGCGTCGTGCCCATACGCAGCAGCTATCAGTTGCTCATCTATTCGCCCGTATACATCTCCGATGCCTTGGTTCACCCCTGTCATGTACTGCACGTGGTGCACCGCAGTTGCCTCGGCGCTGGCTTTGGGTAGCGCATTTTGCTATGCTGTGTGTACTTTAACCATGGCGACATGCGGCCACTTTACAAACCTAGCCGTTTCCACCCTTGGCCCGAAAGCAAATGGTAATGTCCATATGGACAATCCCTTTTGGCCAATCTAGTTTATGAAACTTCCTGGCAGATTAAAACTGTGTGCCCGACCGAGACTCGAACTCGGGACCTTTGCCTTTCGCGGGCAAGTGCTTGCCCGCGAAAGGCAAAGGTCCCGAGTTCTAGGAGACGAGGTACTGGCAGAAGTAAAGCTGTGGGTACCGGGCGTGAGTCGTGCTTCGGTAGCTCAGTTGGTAGAGCACTTGCCCGCGAAAGGCAAAGGTCCCGAGTTCGAGTCTCGGTCGGGCACACAGTTTTAATCTGCCAGGAAGTTTCATATCAGCGCACACTCCGCTGCAGAGTGAAAATCTCATTCTGGAATCTAGTTTATGTTAGGTTACTTTATGTTTTATTCGTATAGTTTTCTTTCCGTTTTCTTCACTAATCAGACTGAATCTACTCTCACGGGAGAAGAGCAAGCACCTAGTTGGTCCAGTGTCTATGCTCTTGGCACCATCGCAAACGGTGCCGCTGATGGGCGAGTGTCGGCGGAACACAATGCACTGGTCATGGGGCAAAGAGACCACCCCGTTGCAGTCACCATGCCACTGTGGAGCGTGAGATAGTATGCCTTGCAGTCCTATTAAACGTGGTTGCTATTTCACCCGCTATTTGACGTGGATCCAGCCTTGTCTGTTGCACAACGTAGCGATCATATGATGCTGTAATTGACCGTGAACGATCACCCCCTGTCCTTCGGGCAATAATGTCTGTGGTTCGGAACGCTCCCCGAGCACGTGAAATAATGCTGTGAGCAATACCAAGCTCCGGGGCTACAATCGTCACACTTCGTCCTTCTTCCAGCTTCCCGATGATTCTCCCCTATACGACGTCATCCAAATGTTGTCTCCGGGCCATTTTGTAATGAACAACAACGCCACAGTGCGCCATAACTGCTCACTAATTGACACACACACTGTCTTTTGCCATTCCTTCAAATACCTCGTGTTGCGGAGCCAGCCTCATTTGGCGCTGTAACTTCACTGACCTCACGCCACATGACGTCCAGGATTGTGTGCACGACTGGGAGACATCTGGCAACATGCTCCCACTATCATTCATTTCCACTAAATAGTTAACATGTTATGTTACTTTAAGTATCTCGTCTTTGAGTTTTGCAGGTAAGTATATTTTAAGTAATTGAAACATGTAGTCAAGAAAAACCATTTCTCATTTGTTTTACACTTTTTTTTTGTAAGAGTACAGCAGAATTAAACTTGAGAAACAGTATCTCAATACTGACTTACGTTTCTTACACAGATCCATTCTTATGGTCAGATGTTGCCAAGTTTGACGTAAAACTCCCAATGTTGTTGAGGAAGAAATGCCAACGTCGTCAATAGGTCTTTCTGTTTTGCATATGATAGACACGGCTAGTCCCTCAGTTGAAGAACGGCGTGGCTTACATTGCCTTGGTCTTTCCTCTTTCCATTCTTCTGTTTCAGAGTAAGAAGTTTTGATAGCTCTTCGAGATGAATGAATATAAATCACTTTGATCATACTGCATTTGGAGATCTGATAAACATGAATTGACAACAGTCCTTTAGTAGCATCTTTAACATCAGAGAAGTCACGTGTATGCACTGGAATTACGTGGGGTGGGGTTTATAAATTCAGCTGAGCGAAGCACTGCTTGTCTCAAAGACCATACAGCTTCTAGTAATGAATGTTTGAGCAGTTTCTCCATGATTTACATATGGAACAAGTTTAGGGACATGCAACATTGTGCCAAGGATACAGTAGCACTCAAAGCTCGTTTTTTTTTTTTTTTTTTTTTTTTTTTTTTTTTTTTTTTTTAAGGCGTTTAGAACATTTCATTTTCTGTTTCCATTCTTCATATGACACTTCTGTAATGAATAAGACGCCAGTACTCTAAGTACTCTAGATTTCAGGGGGGCAGACCCAAATGCCCTTCTTGGCCTCCTTGTGGTCGCCCATGAGTTAGATCACCATCACGGCGCAAATACAATGAGATTCACTAATTTTTAGATTACTTCCCTGAAGTTAACAGTCGTCTGACGAATGAAATGACACAAATTTGATAACTGCGGCCATCTAATAATATTTTGCTGAATAAAAACGTAATATTGTCCATTGTTATGTAGAATCAGTTGTAATCACGAAGTGACGGTCGAGGCCTTAGATTGCCGTTCACCCTTTCCGTCAGAACAAGAGGAGTTTTATCACATTTCCTGCAGCCCCGACGATACATTTGTCTGTGATGAAAACTCCACACTTGTAAGACAACGTACTCGTTCTGTTATTTAAACCTTCGAGCCACTCACATATCTGAAAACTTATTCCGTATGCTCTGACCTTCGTTAACAGTGTTCAGTGTGGCACTTTGTAGAACGCGTCCCGGAGTATAGGAATACGGAGTCTGCCTGCAGCCTTTCATACGTGGTGCGCAATAAAGCATACGCGAAAAGGGGCAAGCAGAGTTTCGCCCGAGCGATGCTTTCTAAAACCACGTTAATTTGTGGACAGAAGTTTTTCTTTCTAAGGAAATATATTATATTCCAATGTATAATATGCTGAAGAATTCTGCAGCAGACCCATACTACGCAAATTAGTCTGTAATTTTGCGGGCTCTTCCTTTTACCCTTCTTATACGCAGGAATCACATTCGCTTTTTTCCAGTCGCTTGGGATCTTGCGCTGGAGGAGAGAGTCACGATGAATGTAACCTAAGTAAGTGACCAATGCCGAGGGGTACTTTCTGTGAAATCGAATTGGGACTTCATATAGACTTGGCGACTTAATTGTTTTTAACTCTTTCAGCTGCTTTTGAACTTTAGGGATCCCAGTTTCTGTGTTCTCTATGTGGGAGTTTGAGCGGCAGTCAAACAATGGTATGTCTGTACGGCTCCTCCGCGTGAATGATTTTTTTTGAATGCGATATTTAAAGCCCCAGCTTTCCTTTTTGCTGTCTTCTATTGCCACACCAGACTGGTATATGAGTGATGATGCTGTAATGTGTGGATAAGTGTTGTCTTCGAGTATCTGTACGTCGTATGAGAATACAGGATGACTTGGGTAGAATTTCTATTTTGTGTAATGAATGGCAGCTTGCTGTAAGTGTGGAAAAATTTAGGTTAATGCAGATGAGGAAGGAAAGCAATCCTGTTAATTCGAATACAGTATTATTGGTTTGCTGCTTGACACAGTCACGTTAGTGAAATATCCAGGCTAACACTGCAACGTGCCATGAAATGGAACGTCCACGTTAGGTCGGTTGTAGAAAAACGAAAATTTACCTCTGGGCACAGGCCTGTAGAAGAACTGTGGCTGAAGTTTAAAAGAATAGTTACTCATGCGCTGGATAGATATGTACCTAGGTCAAGATGACTGGAGGCAGCCTCTTTGGTATGCAGCCACTGTAAACAAACTGTCGAATAAACAGTGGCTATTGCATAATAGGTGTAAAACAAAACATAGGACTGGTAGAGAAATACTGAATGAAATGCGTTTGATGTCAAGAGGGCAATGCGTGAAGCCTTCAGTTACTACTGTAGCAGAATATTATCGAAACATCTCTCACAAAACTCAGGGAAATTCTGATCATACGTAAAGACTGTTAGAGCACACAGGGTTAGTTTCCAGACACTGAAGGACGAGACAGGAACTGAAATTGCGGGCAACAAAGCAAAACTAGAAATATTGAACACTATTTTAAAATGTTCCTTTACAAAGGAAAATCCAGGAGTGTTGCCGCAATTTAATTCACACACCACTGCAAAGATGACTAATATACACTTAAAAAAAAAAAAAAAAGACGCACCATGAAGGAATTATCTGAATCGGCAGATGTGATGTACATGTACAGACAAACAAATGATTATAATTTCAGAAAAATTGGATCACTTATTCAAGAGAAAGAGCTTCACAAATTAAACAAGTCAGTAACACGTTGGACCATTTGTGGTCCTTATGCATGAAGCATTTCGGCTCGGCATTGATTGATGGGGTTGCTGGATGTCTTCCCGAGGGCTGTCGTGCCAAATTCTGTCCAATTGGCGCGTTAGATCGTCAAAATCCTGAGCCGATTGGAGGGCCCTGCCCATAATGATCCAAGCGTTCTCTACTGGGGTGAGATCTGACGAACTTGCAGGCCAAGGTAGAGTTTGGCAAGCACGAAGACAAGCAGTAGAAACTCACAATGTGTGCGGGCGTGCGTTATCCTGGTAAATCTAAGCCCAGGATGGCTTACCGTGAAGGGCAACAAAACAGGGCGTAGAATATCATCAACGTACCTCTGTACTGTAAGGGTACGGCTGATGACAACCGAAGGGGTCCTGCTATGAAATGAAGTGGCACCCCAGACCATCACGCATGGTTGTCGGTCCGCATGGCGCGCGACAATCAGGTTGCTATGCCACAGCTGTCCGAGGCGTCTAGAGACGCGTCTGGCCATAAGTGCTTAGTTCATAGTGGGGCTCATCACTGAAGACAATTCTATTCCAGTCAATGAGATTCCAAGCCGAATGTGCCCGACACCACTGCAAACGGGCTTGTTGGTGCACAGAGGTGAATGTCAGCCGCAAGGGGCGCCGTGAGCTCAGCCCCGTTTCTGTGAGCCGCCTGTTAATATCCCTTGTGGTCATTGAAGGACCAGTTGTACGCCGTATCGATGATAATGATGACTGCGGGACTCTTAGTTCCTCTCTGACAACTGCTCGGTCCTCACCTTCTGTCGCCTCTCTAGGTCGACTGCTTCTTTCTTGACGCTGTGTTCCGCCATAGCTCATCCATTCCTGCCATCGTCGTCGAATAGTGGCATCGTTTCTATTCAAATGTCAAGCGATACGCCCATTACTCCAACCGGCTTCTTTGAGCCCAACTACTCGACCTCACCCAAATGCTGACGTCCGCGTATATTGCTCACACGCCTGTCTGAGAAGCATAGTTATTGTCCAGCCGAGTATAGGGAATGAAATTCGCGAAGACTTTACGCCGTGGTGTCGGCATGTCTCCTGTTTACCATCCTTACCAGCTGCGCAGTGAAATTACGCTGCAGCGTAACGCATTCATCCATCTCTGCAAATGGACTATCACTAAATTTTGGGAAAACACAGTTTATACAATTCTGTACAGTAAATGGCATAACACCATTGATAAATATAGACTACTAACGGAAGTCTGTTGCTAAGGCAGAATACTCAAAATTTCTGGGTGTGTGTGTTGATGAGAAATTGGATTGGAAGAAACACATCGATGATCTGCTGAAACGGTTAGGTTCAGCTACTTATGCTATCAGGGTTATTGCAAACTTTGGTGATAAACATATCAGTTGATTAGCCTATTCTTCCTATTTTCATTCACTGCTTTCATATGGCATCATCTTTGGGGGAAATTCGTCATTAAGAGAGAAAGTATTCATTGCAAAAAAGCGTGTGATAAAAATAATAGCTGGAGCCCACCCAAGATCACTTCGGAGACATTTATTTAAGGAACTCGGGATATTCACAGTACCTTCGCAATACATATATTCACTTATGAAATTTGTCATTAATAACCCATTCCAGTTCAAAAATAACAGCGAAGTGCATAGCTACAACACTAGAAGAAAGGATGATATTCACTGCTCTGGATTAAATCTCACTTTGGCACAGAAAGGGGTGAATTATGCTGCCACAAAAATCTTTGGTCATTTGCCAAATAGTTTAATACTGACAGAAAGCCAACCAGCATTTAAAAACAAATTAAAAGTATTTCTGAATGACAACTCCTTCTACTCAATAGATGAATTCTTAGAAATGTAAAAAAAGAAAAAAATTAATTAATTAATTATTTTGTGTGAAGAAAACCTATGTTAAAGTGACACGTTCCACATCATTACGAAATGTCGTATTCATGATCTATGGAACAAGCATTAATGAATGAATGAACAGTTTACAATTGTACAATTTCTGTCGACACCTGTATGAATATCAATTTGTAACCAATTTCCATAACTCCTTCGTGATGTGTGGTTTTTGTAGAGTGTAGATGTTAGTGTCAGTCGGGTTGAGAAAGAGGTGGAATCGCTAAAATTGAACATAGCGACATGGCCGTATGTAATCCCTATCAGATTCTATAGCCTGAGTTGGCTCCTCTTTCAAGCATAATATGTCGCAGGTCCCCCGGAAAAAAAAGTGCCCATTAGTTGGAAGACAGGATAACAGAACTGTTCTATAAGACCAGTGTGCTATATCCTTGATTTCGATCTGTTGCAGAATATTAGAACATACCAGTAAAGCCCGAATTCCTAAAAGAATCGAACGTCCTTGTCAAAGCGGTTTCAAACGTTTGTTTACTTTACAAATGAGTTAATATGTTAAATATCTGCTTCCTACATGTAAGCGGAAAAAAAAACTTTACGAAAAGTTTGAAATTATGTGTAGACTTTGTGCGAAGTAGCTAAGTGCTCTCATTCTCAAATACTGGATGAATGAAGTCCCTGTATTTGCTCGCCGACAGTTACGCTGCCTCGAGACAAACACGCAGTTTCTAACTGTAATAGTTATCTCATTGTATTAAACTTTATACAAAAGATTATACCTCTTAATCAATAGAGTATGACACCATTTTAAATATGGTCAATAATTACGCGAAGTACTGAAAATCGAATTTTTGTTGCCCCTACGCTGCAATCGGTACCTGTTCTGGGATAGCGTTTTAGTACGAGGGGTGTGCAAAAGAAAATGTACGAGACAATACTATGGGTGTAAGTGAAGTCACCAGAGGCCTGAGCACAATTATCACACTGTTTCAAGAACAGAAGGATTCCCTGTTCTCGGAATCCCTGTGGCTGTGACAGGATCCAGTCCTCCACTGTGCCCTTCATTTCGTCGCCCTAGTTGAAGAGCTCCCCTTTGATTCGTTTTTTAGGGACCAAACACATAGAAGCCACAGGGCGACATGTCAGAGCTGTAGGGCGGGTGCTAAGCAGCTCCCTCGTACACTTGGCGATTGCACATTGTGTCACCTGGGAGACGCGTAGACGGCTGTTATCGTGGAGCAGAATCACTCTCTCCGTCAGTAGCCCAGGTAATTTGCTCTTGCTGAAGTTGGCATTGGCTATGGAGTGTCTCACAGTAAACGTCACTGTTAATGATTTTTCCGTGCTTGAGGCATTCGGCCAGTATCCGATCTCGACCGTCGAAAACTGCGGTGAGCATCACCATGCCAACTTTAATTTTTTAAGGGGAGGTGACGACACTATAGTCGCGTCCCTAGATATCTCACTACGTTATCCCAAAGCGACATATGCAAATTTCAACCGGTTTCGTTGTTAAGACGTTTCGCACCTTTTGAACAATCCTTGTAATATAGAGACTGAGATATCCCGAACAGAATGACCTCCTCCATAGCAACCAGTATGGGTTCCGAAAACATCCATCATGCGGAACACAACTCGCACTTTTCTCAGATGACATCCTGAAGCTCAGGGATCATGTCAGTCAGGTAGGTGCAAGAACTGATGATTTCTTGGCAGGGAAGATGCAACTTATTATCTTGGATGGCGATTCATCGACAGAAGTAAACTTCAGGGATGCCCGAGAGAAGTGTGTTGGGACCTTTTTTCTTCATGATATATATTAATGACCTGGTAGACAGTGTTAGTTGTAACTTCAGAGCTTTTGTAGACGATGGTGTTATGTGTAATGAAGTACTATTTGAAAATGCTGCACAAATATTCAGTCAGATCCTAACAAGACTCCAAAGTAATGCAGAGGTGGGAACATGTTTTAACTATTTAGAAAGGGTGGAAAACTTCTGTACTACGACAGCAACATCAGTGAGCACAATTGAATTCAGTTAACTTATACGTACCATGCCTGGGCGTGACAGTTTTGTAGGGACATGAAATGAAATGATCACAAAAGCTCAATTACAGGGATAGCAAGTGACAGACTTGAGTTCATCCCTTGCAATTTCATGAAATTTCGATAAGTCGCGGCGCTGTTCTTAGCTTTCAAAACTGTGTCTGTAACGCAGTTGCATCCCGAGCAGAGAGCTGTCATTGAGTTTCATTTGGCGGAAAGCTAGAGCATCGCAAATATTCATAGGCGCTTAAGGAATGTCTACGGAGACCTGGCAGTGAAGAAATCCCACGATGAGTCGTTGGGCGGGACGTCTGTCACCATCGCAACAAGGCAGCGCAAACCTGCCCGATCTCTCGCGTGTCGGCCTCCCGCACACAGCTGTGACTCCTGCAGTTTTGGAACGTGCGGACACACTCATTTGAGGATCACAATCAGACACCTCGCTGCAACACTGGATGTCTCTATTGGTGGCGCTAACACATTTGTCCACCAGTCGGGGTACTCAAACGTGTGTGCCCTTTGGGTTTTTCGCCACCTACATCTTCATCTACATCTACATCTACATTTATACTCCGCAAGTCACCCAACGGTGTGTGGCGGAGGGCACTTTACGTGCCACTGTCATTACCTCCCTTTCCTGTTCCAGTCGCGTATGGTTCGCGGGAAGAACGACTGTCTGAGAAAGCCTCCGTGCGCGCTCGAATCTCTCTAATTTTACATTCGTGATCTCCTCGGGAGGTATAAGTAGGGGGAAGCAATATATTCGATACCTCATCTAGAAACGCACCCTCTCGAAACCTGGCGAGCAAGCTACACCGCGATGCAGAGCGCCTCTTTTGCAAAGTCTGCCACTTGAGTTTGCTAAACATCTCCGTAACGCTATCACGCTTACTATATAACCCTGTGACGAAACGCGCCGCTCTTCTTTGGATGTTCTCTATCTCCTCCGTCAATCCGATCTGGTACGGATCCCACACTGATGAGCAATACTCAAGTATAGAGTGTTTTGTAAGCCACCTCCTTTGTTGATGGACTACATTTTCTAAGGACTCTCCCAATGAATCTCAACCTGGTACCCGCCTTACCAACAATTAATTTTATATGATCACTCCACTTCAAATCGTTCCGCACGCATACTCCCAGATATTTTACAGAAGTAACTGCTACCAGTGTTCGTTCCGCTATCATATAATCATACAATAAAGGATCCTTCTTTCTATGTATTCGCAATACATTACATTTGTCTATGTTAAGGATCAGTTGCCACTCCCTGCACCAAGTGCCTATCCGCTGCATATCTTCCTGCATTTCGCTGCAATTTTCTAATGCTGCAACTTCTCTGTATACTACAGCATCATCCGTGAAAAGCCGCATGGAACTTCCGACACTATCTACTAGGTCATTTATATATATTGTGAAAAGCAATGGTCCCATAACACTCCCCTGTGCCACGCCAGAGGTTACTTCAACGTCTGTAGACGTCTCTCCATTGATAACAACATGCTGTGTTCTGTTTGCTAAAAACTCTTCAATCCAGCCACACAGCTGGTCTGATATTCCGTAGGCTCTTGCTTTGTTTATCAGGCGACAGTGCGCAACTGTATCGAACGCCTTCCGGAAGTCAAGGAAAGTAGCATCTACCTGGGAGCCTGTATCTAATATTTTCTGGGTCTCATGAACAAATAAAGCGAGTTGGGTCTCACACGATCGCTGTTTCCGGAATCCATGTTGATTCCTACAGAGTAGATTCTGGGTTTCCAAAAACGACATGATACTCGAGCAAAAAACATGTTCTAAAATTCTACAACAGATCGATGTCAGAGATATAGGTCTATAGTTTTGCGCATCTGCTCGACGACCCTTCTTGAAGACTGGGACTACCTGTGCTCTTTTCCAATCATTTGGAACCTCCCGTTCCTCTAGAGACTTGCGGTACACGGCTGTTAGAAGGGGGGCAAGTTCTTTCGCGTACTCTGTGTAGAATCGAATTGGTATCCCGTCAGGCCCAGTGGACTTTCCTCTGTTGAGTGATTCCAGTTGCTTTTCTATTCCTTGGACACTTATTTCGATGTCAGCCATTTTTTCGTTTGTGCGAGGATTTAGAGAAGGAACTGCAGTGCCGGCCGCGGTGGCCGTGCGGTTCTGGCGCTGCAGTCCGGAACCGCGAGGCTGCTACGGTCGCAGGTTCGAATCCTGCCTCGGGCATGGGTGTGAGTGATGTCCTTAGGTTAGTTAGGTTTAAGTAGTTCTAAGTTCTAGGGGACTTATGACCTAAGATGTTGAGTCCCATAGTGCTCAGAGCCATTTGAACTGCAGTGCGGTCTTCCTCTGTGAAACAGCTTTGGAAAAAGGTGTTTAGTATTTCAGCTTTACGCGTGTCATCCTCTGTTTCAATGCCATCATCATCCCGGAGTGTCTGGATATGCTGTTTCGAGCCACTTACTGATTTAACGTAAGACCAGAACTTCCTAGGATTTTCTGTCAAGTCGGTACATAGAATTTTACTTTCGAATTCACTGAACGCTTCACGCATAGCCCTCCTTACGCTAACTTCGACATCGTTTAGCTTCTGTTTGTCTGAGAGGTTTTGGCTGCGTTTAAACTTGCAGTGAAGCTCTCTTTGCAGACCTTAAAGAGCAATGAAGGAAATTGTGCGGAATTGATTGCGCGTTACGAGGCTGATCGTGATAATTTTTTGTCGAACATCACCACAGGCGATGAGAAACACGGATTCATCACTCGAACCGAAACGCAATGGGAATCCATGGAGTGACGCCACACCACCTCTTCTCCGAAGCAAAAGTTGAAATCCGCGCCCTCAGCCGGTGAAGTCATGGCGACGGTTTTCTGGGACTCTGAGGCGGTCCTCCTGTTTGAGGTCCTCTCTCATGCTACAACGATCAACTCTGAAGTGTACTGTGCCAGCCTCAGGAAATTGAAGAAACGACTTCAGCGTGTTCGTCGCCACAAAAATGCAAACGAACTTCTCGTCGTCTCCGCACCCGAGAGGAGCTCACAAAACTTTCTTGGACTATTCTTCCTCATCCACACTGGAGTGTGGATCTATCACCTTCCGACTTCCATCTGTTTGGCTCAATGAAGGCTGCACTGCGGGAAGCAGTACGTGGATGATGGGGCCGTTTTTGATGCAGCAAAGTCGTTGGCTCGGACGACGACCAGTGCAGTTTACACGAACCAAAGTAGTTGCTGTCTGACAGGAAAATGCTTTTGTCCTACCTGCAGTATTAAGCAGTCGTACAGACCCTCCCAGTAAGGAGACGTTAGACCGTTGCATTGAACGGAGATTATGTTGAAAAAGAGGGTTTTGTAGCCAACAGAGCAGCGAATATTATGGCGTTCTGTAATCCTGAGTAAAACCAACTTGCTTTCAGAAAAAAATGTGAACGCCCCTCTTAATGCTAAAAGCTGATAATGAACGTATTTAAAGAAGAGGGCACCCGTGGGCACACATTTTCTCCACTCACGGGAGAGCATCACGGAAATAATGGAAAACCTGAATTGGCAGACTTTTGAAGATGGACGTAAATTATCCATCTAAAGCCTAGTTATAGTGTTTAAAAGACGAGTACCAAGTGAAGTATCTTGAGATATTCTTCAGTTCCTTCCTAATGTACCCCTGGCGAGTGTCAAGACACGATTACACTAATTACAGCACGCCACAGAGGCATTTAAGCAGCTCCGTACGCAGTAAGACGGGAAAAAAGTCGAGCTTATATTGAGGCTTACCGGCAGTTGTTCTTGCCTCGCACCATTCGTAACTGGAGCAGGAATGTGGGTGAGTGACAGTGATACATGAGGTACCCACTATGGTACTTTAATAAGGCGGATTACAGAGTATAGTCTGCGAACAAGTCCCTCACGGAATATTTTTTCAATGTTGCCTCCTTGAGTGGAATGAGAGGGATATTTCCTACCGAACCCATAGTACTATTTTGCCGTTTTCAGGGGGAAAAGGCATGCAAAGCATTGGTTCAAAATGGTTCAAATGGCTCTATGCACTATGGGTCTTAAAGTCTGAGGTCCCCTAGACTTAGAACTACTTAAAACTAACTAACCTAAGGACATCACACACATCCATGCTCGAGGCAAGATTCGAACCTATGACCGTAGCAGCAGCGCGGTTCCGGACTGAAGCGCCTAGAACCGCTCGGCAGCAACGGTCGGCTGCAAAGCATTGGTTACCCGTTGTCTGATCAAGGGACCTGCCATCATCACAGTTAATGATGAGTGTAATGAATTATAATTTTGGCATACAGGGTTAGGCTGCTAATTCAGACTACCCAAAATATATCCAGTACTTATTAAGATATCGAGGTGCACTTTCCACTTATCAGTGGTGGAAAACATAGTGAACTTTATGATGTATGTAAGTAATTTTTAACGTCTGCAGACGCTATTCGAAAAACGCTAAGTGATTTCAGAAGTTATTGCTATGAATCCTCTGATGTAGCGTAGTGTGGAGTGGATTAAATGCGTTGGAATGTACTCATAGTATTTACAAAACAAGGGAAATTCTAATGTAAACGATTTATTAAACACAGAACACTATATTTAGGGGTTTAGTGTTCTGCGCCACTTCCTGCATCTCTAAACATTCATTAGCCTGCTGCTATCAGCCTTAATTTTTTCCACTTTTAGCAGATAATTGAAATCTTCAACAGTAATATCGAAACTCATAAACATTAACTTTCCTGTAGTCGTGCATAATGTTGTAAATGCTCTTATATCTGCAAGTTATGATGCAAATCCCTATCTCATATGAGTTTACTGCCATCCATGCTGCAATGTGATTAAGCAAAAGGTACATTCTAAAATTCTTGAGGATAGGAAATATTGTGTCCAATTAATCTACCAATGTTTTAAATCATACTCAGAAACAGACTTGTATAACGTGATGTTTGCTTGAAAAATTTCTGTGGACTCTAAGAATAAGATTTTTCCAACAATAATACCCTGTTCAGTTTTTACAGATTTATTTACTCTAGCAAATATGACAATGAAGTAGGTAATACTGAATATACACACATCAAAAAAAAGTGTTGCATCACCCTGATTCCCAGAACCGCTGAAGACAGACGTTGACTGTTGATATTGTATCTCAGACAGTCCCTTTGCCTGTGCAGAGATGTCACTATACCCGCCCAAAGATGTAAAAACCATGCATGAGCAGTGCCTATTAGACGGAGGGGGTCCGACAGCCGATCAGTTCCAGTCATTCCACCAGGAAGCAGGTACATGGCTCGTGTTGTCTGTAGTTCAACCATCCCTGGACGGTCAATACCGCGGTTCGATTGCGTCCGCATTGTTACTTTGTGCCAGGAAGGGCTCTCAACAAGGGAAGTGTCCAGCCGTCTCGGAGTGAACCAACGCGATGTTGTTCGGACATGGAGGAGATACAGAGAGACAGGAACTGTCAATGACGTGCCTCGCTCACGCTGCCCAAGGGCTACTACTGCAGTGGATAATCGCTACCTACGGATTATGGCTCAGAGAAACCGTGACAGCAACGCCACCACGTTGAATAATGCTTTTCGTGCAGCCACAGGACGTCGTGTTACGATTCCAACTGTGCGCAATAGGCTGCATGATGCGCAACTTCACTCCCAACGTCCCTGGCGAGGTTCATCTTTGCAACCAAGACACCATGCAGCGCGGTACAAATGGGCCCAACAACATGCCGAATGAACCGCTCAGGATTGGCATCATGTTCTCTTCAGCGATGACTGTCGCATATGCCGTCAGGCAGACAATCGTCAGAGACGTGTTTGGAGGCAACCCGGCTAGGCTGAACGCCTTAGACACACTGTCCAGCAAGTGCAGCAAGGTGGAGGTTCATTGCTGTTTTGGGATGGCATTATGTGGGGCCGACGTACGCCCCTGGTTGTCATGGAAGGCGCCGTAATGGCTGTACGATACATGAATGCCATCCTCCGACCGATATTGCAACCATATCGGCAGCGTATTGGCGATGCATTCGCCTTCATGGACGACAATTCGCTCCCCCATCTTGCACATCTTGTGAATGAGTTCCTTCAGGATAAAGACATCGCTCGACTAGAGTGGCCAGCATGTTCTCCAGACATGAACCCTATCGCACACGTCTGTGATGGATTGAAAAGGTCTGTTTGTGGACAACGTGACCCACCAACCACTCTGAAGGATCTACGCCGAATCGCCGTTGAGGAGTAAGGCAATCTGGATCAACAGTGCCTTGACGAACTTGTGGATAATATGCCACGACGAATACAGGACGTGCTACTGGATATTAGAGGTACCAGTGTGTACGGCAGTCTGGACCACCACCTCTGAATGCCTCGCTGTATGGTGGTAGATCATGCAATGTGTGGTTTTCATGACCAATAAAAAGGGCGGAAATGATGTTTATGTTGAGCTCTGTTCCAATTTTCTTTACAGGTTCTGGAACTCTTGGAACCGAGGTGACGCTAAACTTTTTTGATGTGTAAATAGTTTACACAATACATAAAAGACTCTGAAGCAGCAGTTAAAATATAATTATTTTATTTTACTTATACTACTAGTTTCTAAATAGAACTAATTCAATTAACATCTGATACAACCACCAAAAATATTTTATTTTTTTAAAGCTATCTTTACAATGCTGAGTAAGAAGTCAAAAATTTTTGTTGCATGTTTTTATCTTTTTAGCTGATGTAGGTCTATGAGTATTATAGAAATTATATTTCCATATGTATTATAATTCAGAACATCATTATTTATTAAAAATGAAATTTTGTATATACCATGAAGATTTACTTAAAATACCAAAATCTGCAAATGTAAGTCTGCAGGCTGATAACAGATTAACTACTTCTTACTATTTGTGCTATATGTCTTCTTGCAATGCCTCACCATGGGTGACTAAACAGATGTATTGCGCGAGATGTCAGTGAATATGTACGCAAAAACTTTGATTTACGTATTAATTTGTTTGTCTCCTGGGTTTACACTGAGATAAGGTGCAAAAGTTATTAAATTTGTATTTTCCAAACTGATGTTTTGAGTTTTAATTTTTAGTTAAAAAGACATCTCAGAATCTCTTAGTTTCTGCCCTACACAGTTACTCATGTTTGTGATTCGATAGGTAGTTTAACAGTTTCTATTGTAATTGTTTGTAACTTGTAAATTTGTAAGGTACTTATGTGTGATATACTTGTGTTCTTGGTTACAACTTAGGTCTTTAGAGGTTAGTAAATAAACAAGTCAAGAATAATAAAAGTAATAATTATAATAAACATATTATTTTACTTTATTGCATATGTGTTTAGTTTTTCAGTCAAAATTTCAGCGGTGGAATACGTATTGCCCAAACAAAACAATACCCATTTAGCTGCTAATTTAACTTTGCTCTATGACAAACAGTGCCCGATATCAGTACGTTCCAAAAATCTGCGCGCGAAATTGCAGTTTTTCTGGAGGTCATATCTCTGATTCTACTGATCACAGAGCTAAGGGGTCAAGCGATTTGGTTTGCCCTTGGCGTAGCGAGCATTTGTATACCAATCGGGAGGACAGGCATACTATAGCTACACTACAGCATAGGGGCAAAATTTAAACATTATACACTTCCTGCAACCGAGGCACATTGGGTAAATTGTTTGGTTCTTTTGAAACAGGTGTGATCCAGAGTCGGCGTTAGCTGGCTTGGCAAATCGTTGAAATTTTTACTACACTTTCTTAAGTTGATGATGTTACAACTTTTTTTAATATCGTCATCCTTTATCGATATTCAGAGGTTCAAAGTTCCCTACTTAGTGATGTAATACCTGGTCTTATGCGTTACTGTACCTTTAACGCATGTCAAGGGTACTGGTGTTGTAGCAAGGGGTTTTAAGGTCACCAAATTATGTTTTAGTTGCCACCTTTTCATCAATTAAACGTTATGACGCGCTGCCTCTGTAAAATGGCACTCCACGCCTATGAAGGCTGTCTTCACCTGGAAATAATTCGACGGTGCCACCTAGCGGCGTAAGTACCTTGCAAAAAATAATTTTGTCGAACGAATTTTTTTTGTAGTTGGTATACTGTAGGTGTAGCCTAAAAATGTGAGAATTTTTATGCAAAGTATTGTAAAGTGAAATTGTGCTGGATGGGAGACGATTTTGTGTTAATCTCATGTGTACTTATTTGTCATTTGTTATGTGGCAAAGTATGTAAATGTATCGAAGTATAAAATAAACCTGTTAAATCTGTACTGACCTACAGAATTCGTTTTATATAAGCAGCACACCCTGCTGTAGCGAGGAAAAGAAGAGAATCAGCGGAAAAATTCTTTTGTCAGAGCACAAAAAAGCTGAGTATGTTCCTCTTCCAAAGACCCGACAGAAAATCGAGGAACCAGCTGCCTCAATCCTCATTCCGCCTCCCTCAACAAAAATTTTGGCATAGGAACATATTTGCACTCTGTTGTGCTGAAAGAGAATTGCAGAGAGACAGTGATGGTGTAAAAGAGAGGTGACAGGGCCAACTGGGGCGAAAGAGAGAGGAAAATGGCAATGAAAGATGAAAAGAGTCAGATGAAGACAACAGCAGTGGGAACCAAAGAGAAAGGAGATAGTGATGGCCAGTAAGAGACAGTGCCAGTAAAACAGAAAGACGCTTAGGTAGATATAGTAGCAGTGGGAGCAAAAGACAGTGAAAATGAAAAAGAGAGATGAGCAGAGACCACATATAGGTTTGGGGAGCCTGGGCTCCCAGACAGGCGGCATTTGACACTAAAAAATTTGCCCACTTTCCCTCATCCGCATGTCCATGTGTTAAAGGTTCCCAGTCTAGTGGTTAAAACCCCGAGAAAGCGATCCCCAAGGACATGTGTGGAGAGGAGACAATGGTGATTGAAGAGAGAGAAAGCAGACTGTAAGCGAGAAAGAAAGCGACATTGGCAATGGGATAGAAAAAGAATGGGACAAAGATAATGGGAGTGGGACAGAGAGACGATGAAAATGGCTGAGAAGGAGATAGTAGCAAGGAAGAGCAAGAGAAAGAGATGAAGACAGTGACAGTGGGAGAGAGAAGACAGGAGAAAGTGCCACTGAGAGAAGAAGGAGACAGTGAGAGAGAGAGAGACATATACAAATGGCAGTGGGAGGGAGATGCTAAGTATGAAGGCTTTACTATAAAGAAAGACTGAATAAAAGGATTTAGAATATTTGTGTTAAAAGAGCGAGAATACGTTCGCATGCCAACATTTTTGACGAGAAAGGCAGAATGAGAAGTGAGGCAGCTGGTTCCCCACTTTTCTGTCAGTTTTTTAAAGGGGAGCTTGCTTGCCTTTTTTGTGCTCCAACAGGTACATTTTTAAGCTGCTGAATAATTTCATTAGCAAGAAATGTGATCGAAAGATTTCAGTGGGATGACGAACTCCTTGTAGACGCATTTCCTATAAATGAATCAAAGTATGCCTTTGTAGATCTGCAAATTTTTACAAATATCTTTGAGTGAGTTAGTTACATGTTCCATAGATCATTGGAATGAGCGGATTGAGTCGGTTTACAGGATTTGCAGACATTATTAGTGTTAACATTAATGAAGACTTTTTTACTTCTACTCAAGCAACTACACTTAAAAACAAGGTTCTTCGTTTTTTTTAGGGTCCCAGTTTTTTGAATAGAAATCCATCCAAGGAATAGAAGGAGAGTTGTCCAGGAGAAATGATTTTAGATTAAATTTAAAACTTGCTTTGCTATCTGTCAGACTTTTGTGTAATTGGGCAAACGGTCACAAATTTTTGTTGCTCGTAATGAGATCCTTTCTGAGCCACCGACAATTTAGTAACGCATAATTAAAGTCATTTTTTGTCTTTAGTGTTGTAGGCGTTGTCATTACTGTTCTCCCCAAATTGTGGTGGATTACTTATTACGAATTTCAATAGCAAATATATTTATTGTGGTGAAGCAGTTAAAATGCCTAACTACTTGAAGAGGTATCTTACATGACGACCACTGAACACCGCATATTATTCTTACTGCTCGCTTTTGTGCAATCAATATTTTCTTTCTAAGTGGTGATTTATTCAAAAAATTATTCCATGAGACATTACTGAGTGCAAATATGCAAAAGATGTCAATAGGTTGATTCATTTGTTTCCAATACTAGCAATTATAGGCAGAGCAAAATCAGCTAAACTTAATTATTTGAAAAGCTCAGTAATATGCTTCTTCCAGTCGAGCTTTTCATCAATATATACACCCAAAAATCTGGAGCATTCTACCATATTTACTGACTCCTGTTCAGGTGCTACATCAGGTGTTCATATGATCCCATATGTTGTATTGAACTAAATATAGATCATATTTTTTCTCAAAATTTAGGAAGAGTTGATTTTCAGAGAACCTGCACTGGCCTATAAAGTACACCAAATGGAAATTGAGTTGAATTTTAGCGAGTTTAGATCTTTTGTAGGGTCTGGGCAAACAGCTACTCCTTTACTATTGTATTATTCCTTCGGCTAAGGTCCTGATAGGTTGCGTCCATTGTCGAACACCTGTACAGTGTCTGCGTCAAGTTTAAATGTGGGTACCTCACGTCTGGCGTACGAAATACACAATGCGCCTGGTCACACAATTAAAATTTCTCCTGTTTACGTTTTTCTACCGTCACTAATATAGCTACTGTCTTGCGTCTGGATTAGTATGCATGTGTCCTACAAAAGTACGAAAGACATTATTGTTGTTCTGGTCTCGTAAAAGCGCCACAAATGACAAACTTTATGAGCCATCCAACATGAATTGCAGCGCTGAAATAGAGTATTCCAGAGTACGACGGTTCTGATGAAGATAACGAAGCCATTGACTGTAGTGAGCATGACTCACAAACTGAGCAGTAATACATTACCGAAGATGAATGTAGTGAAGCTAATAATCGGTTTGCAAATGAGATGTATTTCATAGGAATAGGCAAACAGAGAAAATAGAAGGAATTGTCAATTAAAAAAACACCGTGAAAACGTTTTCTTTGTTATAATAAAATTAGACATTGTGAATTTTAGCAGTTCCTTAAATAAGGCTACATTGAAGTGATTATATGTGGTAGATTGTTGTGGAGTACAAGGTACACCGTACACCCACTAACATAAGAAGAATTTATGTGCTCTCTCAAGGGTTAATAATGGCTACTGTGGCTTGGGATTCATCATGACACAGTGGAATGTCATTCATGTTTGTAAGAAATAGGAGTGGACCGAAAATTGAACGCTGTGGACCCCGTTTCTCTCGAGCCACTAGAAGTTTCTACCTTTCCAGCATTGTTTCAATTGTTCAGTACATGTGTTTATCCATATCAGCTAAGAGGTGAGCATTCTAACAAAATAGTTGTCGTTTGAATGATAGAGCAAGGTGTAAATTCTCAAGACACGTTTTCTAAGTGATCAGTTACCACAAAAAATTATATTTTCGATAATTAAGGAAAATAGATGTTAACACAGTGATGTATTTGTTTCTTAGACTAGCAGTGGTAGAAAATACTGAAGTTAATAGACTCAGTTCTTTAAGAAGCTAAATTTCAGCTTTTTTCAAGCTTAAATTCTCATCTATGTGATTTTCATGAAATCTGGACCCTGCTCCATTCACTAACTCAGCTGTAAATGCTGCGTTTGTTCTTGGTTACATTACTTTTTATTCAGGGTTGCATATATTCTGTTTCTACAAGTTTAGAGAGACTTGATTTGCAGATAAATACTCAGTACTGATTTGTAGGCATTATTGACAATTTATTATATTTGTGTCAATGAGAATAAATGATAATAATTGTGTAATCTGGAAAAGTATTAACTGTACTTGCTGAAAACTACGCATGTATCTGCGGAAGAATAGTCGATTGTAGCATGAATCCTGTGGGATTAGCTGCTTCTTTCTCTACTTTCACGAGATTATGTTACATTTTCACATTATTTAGCAGTGATCTTCTGCAATCATTTCGTTAACTATAATCCACAACAGTCATTTATTATTCTGTTAGTTGTGTGAATCTTTTCTTAGAGATCTAATGATTTGCAAAATTAAATTCTGTGGGCAGATCACTAAAATACCAACTGTCGATAATTTGTTGTTTATGGCTTCCGGGGTTTTGGAGTGAAAGTATATACGTCATTTTCAACCACTCTGAAATCCAAATTGTGTGCTGTACGAGTATATGTTATTACTATTGTTCTACAAGACTATTCTGTAGTACGTGGCGCATCCAGAAAATAAATTTCCCGATGTTGTTTCCTCTAAAAGAGACGTATTTAGACGGGAAAATTTCTCATGCGCAACAGATTTGTGATGTGGCAATCAAATGCTGTCTGAACATATCCCCTGGTGCCAGTACTGCGACAGCAGTGCCCCGAGGTGCCTGCGACGTTCAGTCAGTGATAAGGTTCGTTAGTGCACAAAACATAGCGTCCATCGAAATTCATCGTCAGCTCTGTCAGCTCTATGAGCAGAACATCAAGAGCGAACAGACGGTGTGCCGCTCGTGCAGGCTTTTTTCCTAAGGTCGTCAAAGTGCCCATGATTAAAGAGTGCAGTGGGCGACCGTCCCTCATCAACGATCACATGGTTGAGCTGGTGTGGCAGAGCATCGTGGAGAAGCGTCGCTTCACAATTAACAGAGCTCAGCAGCCATTTTCCGCAGATATCGTGATCCTTGTTGCAAGAAACTTTCACTTAACACCTGCTGTTCAATAGACTGTGTGCAAGGTGGAAGCCGGAAAACCTGACACCTGAGGACAAAACGAAACGCCTTGTAGCAGCACTGACATTTCTGCAGTGGTCTGATGATGACGGCGACAAGTACCTCGCAGGACGTTCATGGGCGGTGAGACGTGGTTTTCTCACTTGATTCCAGAAACCAAGCAGTAGTCAATGCATTGGTGTCACAGTGGATCTCTGGTGAAGACGAAATTCGAAAAGATTGTGTAGGTGCAGAAAGTGGTTGCGCGGTGTTGTGGGACAGGAAGGGCATTCTGCTCATTGACTTCCTGCCCAGAGATGAAACAATGCGGAAACTGCGACGTGCCATTCCGAACAAGAGGCGTCGAGTGCTTACTGCAGGTGTTGCCCTGCTCCACGACAGTGCTCGTCCCCATACGGCTCGGTGCACAGCAACTGTTTTGCATACAGTCCTGATCTTGCTCCCAGCAATTTCCATCTTTCCTTGCACCTCAAGAAATTCTTGTCCTCCGGCCAGCGTTTTGACAATGACGAAGAGGTGGAAACTACTGTCACACACTGGTTCCATTCACAGACGGCAGACTTCTACGACACAGGAATACAAAAGTTGATCCCACGATACGATGTATGTCTCAATTCTCTTGGCGACTACGTCGAAAAATAGCTCAAACATTGACGTATAAAGTTTTTCATGTAACTATGTTGTCTTAGATTAAAGAAAGGGGGAAACTTACTTTCTGGATGCACATTGTACAGCTCTTTTAAAAACACAAATAGAAAGTTATGCCATTAAATTAGTTAGTTTTTAATTATTTAGAGGACCTTTGTCGTATTTTCTAAGAAATGTGAGTTTTAACAGTGTCACCTTTTCGTCTTCCAATGTAAGTTTTGTATCTCATAATTATGTAGCTGATTAAGTGATCACAACTCTACAAATCCTGTTTGAAAATTGAAATAATGTTTACACGAAACACATTGTCACGTTCAGAAAACCTATAATTTCATTAATTCTTGAGACTGAAACTGGAAACTTCTCATCATTTATTAAATTTCCTTTTTTGGTTTCTTTCCTCTTAGAGCTTTTCACATTTTAAATGAAAATATTTGGCCCTATCTTTTTTATCACATTTGTAATGTTCAGTACAATCACTCACTTTTATAGTAATAGTGGTTGATTATCCTATGTGTAATGTCACTACATTCTATATATCTGTAATTCAGTTACCTTTCCTGTCTCTATTTATGGAACCCTGAAATTTTACAAGGATTTTAACAATGCATCATGTTAAGGTAATAAGAAAGCTACTTCACTCATTTACATATGTTCATCACCAAATAAATGGAATTTCACATCACCATCTGGTTTTTTGTCCGCAGCTCGTGGTCTTGCGTAGCGTTCTCGCTTCTCGTGCACAATGACAAACCACCTCCGCTACGACCCCACCTAGTCGGCGGTGCGGGTCACCCGCATCGTTCCCTACGCTCCTCGGAGTATGCGACCTCATCATCACTCATCATTATCTACTTTTTGTAAACCTTCTCTTACTCTCCATCTTCTAACTATTAAATTCGTCAAACTATCCCTGTGGAGACATGCATACAACTGCAGTTATTTGTGATGTGTTCATCAATAATGTGTTGCCCATTTGTGCTGCGAATACACAGAAAGATAGATCCTTTATCATTTAGCTACAAAATAGCAGGTCAGCAACTGGAAGCAGTTAATACCATAAATTATCTGGGAGTACGCATTAGGAGTGATTTAAAATGGAATGATCATATAATGTTGATCGTATATTTCAGAAAAGTGACTGGTTTCGGTATTTGTGTTCAATGCGTACTTACGCGTTCTAGATAATCCGCAACGGTGTATGTAGTATGACATAATATACTGTATGCACATGAGAATGACGGGGAGGTGTATGACGGGGTGAACTTGGGTCTAGTGTTATTAAGAGTATGCACTGCGTCTGAATCACAAATAAGAATTAATACAAATTTTCTTTGCGTGTCTTCAATAGAACTATGCCTTCTTTATTCGCTATTAATAACATAAATTTGCGAAAAAGAAAGGAACAGTGGAACAATTGTTCGGAGAAACAAACGATAGGGGAGAGTGGTGTACCGGGAGGATACTGTACCTGGAAGCTGACTGATGGATACCAACTACAGTGCTGCCTAACATTTTCAAGCTTGGCTTCAGATGGGACACACAGAAGTTGCATCATTCTTCCGTACTACGTGCTGGGTAGTACCCCAGTGGCAAGAAAATAAAGCGAATGCTACCATTTCAAACTGGAAGAAAATTATTTGGTCAGAAGGGTCTTGTTTCGCACGGTTTCCAACGTGTGTCTGAGTACACGTCACAAGAGCAAAGCATGGCGGGAAGCGGGGGGAAGGGGGAGGGGGAGGGGGGATGGGTTAAGGGGGGAGGGGTGGAGGTCTAGTGATGATTGGAAGAGCCATGTCGTGGTATTCCACGGGCCCCATGGTTACTTTGCGATGTCGTATTACTGCCGAGGAGTATGTGACCATTTTGACTGGTCAGTTTCATCCCACAGTACAATGTTTGCTCCTCAGAGGTGAGGGCCCCTGTTCACACAGCTCGCATATTCCATGACTGGTTTAGGGAGCTAGAGGAAGAATAAATTGTCGCATCATCCTTGGCCACTACCGTACCATATCTCAATGTTAATGAGCCTTTGTGGTCTACTTTGGAGAGAAGGCTGGGTGATCGCTATCCACCTCCTACTTCGTTACCAGGAATTGCCACTATTTTGCAGAAAGAGTGGTATAAGATTCCCTTGAAAACCATAAACGAAATGTACTTACCCATTCTGAGACGACTGGACACTGTTCCGCTAGCCAACGGCTTTCGTACCCCGTATGTATGGTAGTGTGTTGTGTTTCTGGTGCTTCTATATTCTTGCCACCTCCTGTACGTCTGTCTTCGTGGCGCGGCAAGATGGGAGTTCAGTTTGCGAATCTTTTTTGCGGTGGTCAGTAGTTTGTGTTTGTGGGTGTGTGTGTGGGTGTGCTTTGGCGGGCGGGAGGGAGGGAGGAGGGAGTAACGGCCCTGGCCTGTTCCTCGCTGGCTACTCCCGCGAGTTTCTGTGATATAAAGAAGCGACTAGATGAAAGGGACAATTAAAAAATTACACTATTTGGTGAAAGGTATCCGAACAGCTATCAGTGGAGTGCGACAACCCTTTGCCCTTATGACGGCTTGAACTATACTGTGGACACATCCAGTAAGGCTTCTGAGAGTCTATGGAGGAGTGGCAGCCTGTTTTTCGTCAACGGCCGAAACAAGAGGAGGTAGTGATGTGAGACGCTGGAGTCAGGAGCGAAGTCGACACAAGGCTATTCAGTTCATGTCTGGAATGGTATAATCGACACATTATTGCGTCACAGATGCTGCTTTATGACCAGCTGCATTTTCATGCTGATGCAAGCAATTATCGTCTGGGAACTGTCCCTCTCTTGTACGCAGCACGCATTGCTGTAAGTGTGTTCCTATTCTTCCGCATTAAGCGTTCTCTTACATACCGCCGCCTCCGTACTTCACTGTTGCCACTACACATGGTAACAGGTAACGGTCTCAAAGCATTCACTAAATCCAGACCGTCCCATCGGTTTGCTACAGGGCATAGCCTAATTCATTGTTCCATATCACTCGTTTTCACTCACCTATCGTCCAGTGGCGTCGCTCTGTACGTCATCTCAAGTGTCGCTTAGCACTGACTACACCAATGTGTGGCAATTCAGGAGTTGCTGGACCACTGTAATCCATTGTTCTTAACTTCGTACGAACAATCATTATGCTAGGTGGACTCTTTTGACATGTGGTTGAATGAACCTTGCGCCATCCCGGAAGGTCTGGAACGAGCAAAAAACACCCATCTTATCTATGAATGAGACAGGGACCACCAGGGCTGGAGTCTAGTGCTCTACCCACTATCCACCACCGACACTGTGCTTTATATTATATTATTTAAAAATGGTTGAAACTTCCTGACAGGGTAAAAGTGTGTGCCAAACTGGATCTCGTACTCACAAAAAAAAAAAAAAAAAAAGTTCAAATGGCTCTGAGCACTATGGGACTTAACATCTGAGGTCATCAGTCCCCTAGAACTTACAACTACTTAATCCTAACTAACCTAAGGACATCACACACATCCATGCCCGAGGCAGGATTCGAACCTGCGACCGTAGCGGTCGCGCGGTTCCAGACTGAAGTGCCTAGAACTGCTCGGCCACACCGGCCGGCTCGTACTCACAACTTTGCCTTTCGCCTTCCTTGCTCCTACCGACTGAGCTATCAGGCACGAATGACGACCAGCCCTTACAGCTTTACTCCCGCCAAAATTTCCCTCAAAAATGGTTCAAATGGCTCTGGGCACTATGCGACTTAACTTATGAGGTCATACTTGGCGGAATTTTTAATGAACAAACTGAGACACTTTGTGCGCCATACAAAGTCCCATTTCGGGATTCTGTACATTTCAAAGGAGCGCTTGAAGGTCCTATCCGTCTCTTCCACAGACTTAATGGTGAGGTTCAATGTGGAATCTTTTATTACTTAGGACACAGTGCGTGTTCTGCAGGAGCGCTTGCACCAGAAATGCTGATCATCCAGAACCTTATGACCACCGGCTTGCTATTGATATACACCCGTCCAGGCGGTAGCAGCGTTACCTGGTGAGAAATGATTTTTATACAGACACGACACACGCACGGTGCACGTAGTATCAGTGAGCGTGCTTTCCGTGTGTAGAATCGGGAAGGCGTCCTATCTATCTGATTTTGACCGAGGGCGGATTGTGATGGCTCAGAGCCCCGCACGAACGTTTCGGAAACTGCACGACTTGTCGGCTGTTCGAGGACTCCTGTGGTGAGTGCCTTCAGCATGTGGCGAAGCCAAGGTGGAACCACGTCCAGACGTAGGGGGTTGGGCGGCCACCCCTCATTACAGATGTCGGACGTCGCAAGCTGGACAGACTGGTAAAACAGTACAGGCGCCGAACTGTGGCGGAACTAACATCAGACTTTAGTGACGGGTGGAATACAAGTGTGTCTGAACACACAGTGAGAATCTGTCCAGTGGGAGGGCGTGAATCCGTCGTCTTACAGGGAACAGCTCCTTGACACCTGTACTGACGTCGGGAAACATGATAGTCATGAAGGGTTGTACGTGATCTTCAACCAGTGTACGATACTCCTTGGCCTTCATGGTGCCTTGTACGAGCTCCAATGGACCACTGGACGCCCACATGCATGTTCCCCAAAGCATAATGGATTCGCCGCCAGCTTGCCTCCGTACTGCAGTACAGGTGTCAAGGAGCTGTTCCCCTGGAAGTCGACAGATTCGCGCCCTCCCATCGGCATGATGAAGGAGGTATCGGGACTCATCAGATCATGCAACGCTCTGCCACTGCGCCAACGTGCAGTAGTGATGGAGACGTGCCAATTTCTGTCGTAGTTGCCGATGTCGTGGTGTGAACATTGGCACTTGCAAGGGTCGTCGGCTGCAGAGGCCCATCTGTAGGAGTTGTAGAGGACAAGGGGTTATTTTTAGGAAAAATGGTGCGAAATTGTGATTACCTGCATAACGCGTCGGCCAGCCTTCGTCCGCCGTCTGCCGTGAGGCTGGCGCGTCGTGCACTGAAACACACTAAATCACAATTTCGCCCCCATCTTTCCTAAAAATAACCCCTTGTCCACTACAGAGTGTTTGGTTGCACTAGGTGTTCAGACACACTTTTACTCTGCCCAGCATTCAAGTCTGATGTTAGTTCCGCCACAGTTCAGTGCTTGTCCTGCTTTACCAGTCTGCCCAGCCTACGACGTCCGACATCTGTAATGTCTGGATGTGGTTTGACCTTGGTTTCGCCACGTGTTGAAGACACTCACCGCAGCACTCCTCGAGCACCCAACAAGTTACGCAGTTTCCGAAATGCTCGTGACAAGCCTCTGGGCCATCACATTCTGCCCTCAGTCAAACTCAGATAGATGGCGCGCCTTCCCCATTCTACACACTGACAACACGCCCACTGATATTAGATGCACCGTGCGTGTGTCTGACTAGCAGCCATTCCTCGACAGGTGCCGCTGCTATAGCCTGGAATGGGTAATGGTCGGTGGTCATAATGATCTGGCTGATCCGTGTACATGGTGTCCCAGGAGAAATGGTCGCTATTGAGAGATATGACAGGAACGATCATTCACAGCACAAATCTGTAGTAAATCTAGACTTTATAATGCATACCTTAGAAGCTAGGAGCACTTATTCATCTTCGATACTGTGAAACAAATTTCTTCTACTTCGAGCTATTTGCTCTCCATATTTTGAGAGGTGGTAGTATGGAACAAAACATGAAAAAGTTATCCAGTAAAGATGGGGTCTAAAATGGAAATCTTAAGAGCTATGAGCACTTGTTCATGTTCGCTGCTGTGAAATCCATCCCTTCTACCGAACCAGTGCTTATAACTCTCAAGGTAGGCATTTTGGAGCCGACCTTCACTAGAAAAGTGTTTCTTGTTTCGATCCATATTATCATCTCCTACAAAATGGAAAGCAAAGAGCTTGCAGCAGAAGAGATTTGTTTCACAGTACCGAGGATGTAGGGGAGCTCGTAGCTATTAAGGTTCATTTTACAGCCCATGTTTCCCAGTTTTTTTTTTCTTCGAATGGTCGTTCCTGTTTGTCCCTAAATATTGATCATTCATCGTGGGACACCCCACATATGTCTTGGTCAGCATACGAAATCGACAGTGGCACAACATGAAGACAAACGTGATGGGTATATACAATGTGGATTAGCCAGTGTTTTAACTTGGGTGCCGGTCACCACTAACAGCACACTCAAAGACCTTGTCAAGACAAGAAACATGAGGTGGACTGCAGGCTCCCCTCGTCTTGGCTGCCAGTTGTTTTACGCCAGCTGACGACTCAGATTCGGCGAAGTCAACCAACAAAACTAAAATCAAACATTCTCAGCAATAAGCATCTGATATCCCTCCCCAATGATGCTGTTATCCGATCAAAACATAGTACACCAGGATGTCCAGGTAGTTTCAAGTAGTGTTTACAAATCAGCAACCATAAAACACAGCCATAACCCGAATTAAACACACCAATTACAGCACACGCATTAAAGGAACACTGCCTACAAAACACAACATAGTGCCTGATTCTGACTCCAGTATCCATTGCCTTCTTGAAGGAAGTCACTTTTACTTCCTACAAGCCATAGCAATAGTGTAAGATGCTATATTATACACTGGTTTCCATTCCGTGCTGCAGAGGACCTCCGACACATACTCCTTAAACATAAGAAAACAGTGAAACCTCAGCCTCCTGTCTTTAATGAGACAACGCAAACCAGTGCATCCACAAACATTTAGAAAAAGCTTCTATACCTCTCCAGCACAAACTCTGGCTTTCATCCCAAATACTCCAAAGATTATGTTCTCCATAGTCTATCTCATTTCCCTACAACTGAACAACCGCAATTGTGTCACATGTGTGTTCCTCGACGTCGATAAAGACTTTTCTCGAGTATGACATTGGAGTCTCCATTTCAAACAACAAACTTATTCACTTCCAATTAATTCTATCCGTCTTCCTTGCCCTTGTCCCAACATTCCAAGCATCTCAATGGTTCCTCCAAATCCACCTCCATAGTTCTACGTCACTGTGTAACCTCTGGTACCTAAAATAAATCCTCTCGAAACCCAGGTGATAACAAGTTGTACTTTCTGTCGATTCCATCACCCTCACTTTCATCTCGCCATCCATAAACATTCTATCCATCTTACTACCACACTAAAATATCTAGGACTAACCCTCGACTGCAAACACAAGGCTTCTAGCTATTAACCATCTTACAAAAGCCCATAACAGACTAAAATAACTAAAACTTTTAATGAGCCATGCATGGGATTAGACCCATCCACAATACTCTACAGCTCTAAAAGCTTTGTCTACCGTATCTACACGTTTGACACTGTAGATCTAGTCTGGATCTCTGTATCCACAAGATTTCAACATTCCTTAAATTCCATCGCGTCTTTTGTATCCATCTTACCTCTCCTAGATGCATCCTCTACCAGTTCCGCCTTCTTCTCGAATTCCTCGAACATATCCATAAATCCTACACATGCCACATACTCTAAGAGCATAACCCAGTTATCCTCCCAGTTCTGTCGAACCCTGGGCTGCTGCAACAGCATCTATACCGACACTTTCCACCCTCTCTCCACCTCCAACTCTTCACATTCTGCCTCGAGGCAGCTCATCTTCCAGACCCAGAAATCTGCACTGGCATCTGCCCTACCAGCTGCAGTCCTAGTCCCTATTTCCTTTCCTGAGATGAATGCTCTCTCTCCCAGCCTACTGATGGACTCTCGCTTATTTATGTTCCATCGTCCACTCATACATCCCCACTTCCCAAACCAACTTCGTTCCCATTTTATCTGTAGGTTACTATTGCCCTTGATGACCAGGTTGGATTATATTGGCAAATATAATGTACTACATTCCAGGTTACCACTCCGTTGGTGCAAGACTGTGTGAGTGGGATGTGGAAAACTCATAATCGTTTACCACGCGATACAGAAGTTAGCGTGGTCGAAGTGACACCTTCTTGGTGTGTTCGGGACGAGGAAGAAGTCCCATCTCTGAAAGAGTTACTGTACTATCTACTACAGATGTATTATTTGGCCAAAA
Source organism: Schistocerca cancellata (assembly GCF_023864275.1). Taxonomy (NCBI): domain Eukaryota; kingdom Metazoa; phylum Arthropoda; class Insecta; order Orthoptera; family Acrididae; genus Schistocerca; species Schistocerca cancellata. Next base: position 583,275,251 of record NC_064628.1, on the reverse strand, counting down.
TGAATAGAAAAACACTCAAACATCCCACTTTCCAGTAGAGCAGAGTGCCAGCTCTGTTGCCATCTTAGGTGTAGGAAAGTGGGATGAAGTAAACGTTGTAAGGATTTCTATTTTATTCTCGTTGGTAGACGGTAAAGTTATCTTCTCCCATCCATCTTATGGCCTACAGCCTGAATTTTGGTTATTGGCGAGATGGTCTTGTTCCCCATGCACCCTGCTTGTGTGTACCTCAGTGAGCAATATCTATACATGACACCAGATGTGTGCCGAAATAATTCCTTTAACAATATCGCGGCTGCTGTTTATGTGTGCTCACTCTGGAAATAAAAGCATAATTAATTGATGAACTGTAACGCAGATCATAAACATAGTCAATAGAAACTGTTGAATGTTGCAGTAAACGTGTAGAGCAGTACATTGTGGTGGAAGACTTAAACGGGAATAGCAACTGCAATAATAAGCACACTGGACAAAGCATTAGTCAGCTACAGGAGAAATCACGCTAATACCGTGCAGCATCATCTCTAGTCTTGATAATGGTGCCAGTTCGGTAATAAAAAAGGCCTGGCCGCAGTGGTAACACCGGTTCCCGTCAGATCACAGAGGTTAAGCGCTGCCAGGCTTGGCTAGCACTTGGATGGGTGACCATCCGGTCTGCCGAGTGCTTTTGGCAAACGGGGTGCACTCAGCCCTTGAGAGGCAAACTGAGGAGCTACTTGAGTGAGAAGTAGCGGCTCTGGTCTCGTAAACTGACATACGGCCGGGAGAGCGGTGTGCTGACCACGTGCCGCTCCATACCCAAATCCAGTGATGCCTGTGGTCTGAGGATGACACGGCGGCCGGTCGGTGCCGTTAGGCCTTCCAAGGCCTGTTCAGGCGGAGTTTTAGTTCGGTAATAAAGGAAGTCCACGAGTTTCCTTAGGCTTTCCATACTTAGCCGAAGCCATTCACTGTTAATTATAAGTGATCTCTATGTTGACTGATGAATTTCACCCACTGTTCAAAATGGTTCCAGAAGTTTCCTGTGGCATTAAGATCGGGTGATTGAGCGAACAAGTCGGGGTGCGACCGGGTGCCTGAATGTTTCTCAAACCAAGAACGTATGCTTACAGCCCTATGAACACGGCTGTTGTCATCTTGAAAGATGGGAGTGTTCACAGCATGCTCATCATGATGTAGGAAAAAGGGTTACTGGTCACTTTCAAATAAATATCCTGGTTAATGTCCACGATGAACTGAAAGAGTGAGATCAAGCAATGTTACTAAGAATACTGTCAAAACACCACAGGACTGCCTCTGCCCTGAACTACTATCTCCAAAAAGTGGATCGGTGCACTGGACGCGTTGCATCATTTCGAAAGAGGCAAAATTGCGACTCGTCGCACCACATTACACGCCTCCTGTCATGGTACTAATTTCTGTGCGGTTTGGCCAACTGTAGACCTTTGGCTTTATGTGGCGCTATGAGCAATCCTCTTCCTCGACATACGCGATTCCAAATGTCCACCTCATACAGTTCTATGCTCGAACTTCGCTCTGAAACTGGTTGAGATGATCCTGCATTCACCGAAAGCTTCAATTCCTATCAGACTTGGAACTGTCTGTAACTGACAAGGCATTACTTTCTTCTCCAGTCCCTGCCCCTGAGGGCCTTTTTGCGACAGTTGTTCTAACGCCGTGTTACGTTTCAGCGAGTAGTATACCATCCCCTGTAGACACAAAGGAGAGTCCGCATTGACACACCAACAAATCGGGAAATTTCATTCACACTTTAGTCATAGGCACTTGCAAACACGACAACTTCTTTCTTCCATTATGTCACAGCTCCTTGTCGGCCGATATTACTGTGCTGATTCTGTTCAACCGAGTGCCACATACACGCCGCTACATTGTCCACAGCAGCGAATGGGTTAAGTGATACCCTCGTACCAGACCTGCACAATCTATAGTGCCCCAAAGCTACCAGAGTGCTCTTTTAAGAGGGAGGGATGCCACCTGTACTTTGTGCGGTGAGCTTGGAACTAGGTACAAGTGTAATAGCTAAGACTCGTTGAGAATATGCTAGACTTCTTTTATTCATTTTTTGATCAAATAGTAAAGGTGTCATCTGTGATCTGCTTTTATTTGTAGATACGTACGAAGTTAATTTTTCTAGAACAAGGTAAAATACGTTCAGTGCAGGAATTTGAAAATACTGAATGGTATTTGATTACAAAAATGTGAAGCACTGACTGCCAGTGCTCTAGGTCCCCGCACTGCAGCGCTGTGGGCCCTGCCCGAGGCTGCGGATGTCCTTGTGAATTTGCAAACGCCCCGGCCACGGCCTTGGAGGGGGTGAGGGGTGCGTCACGCAGCGCCGCGATTGACCTCCGCGGGGGCGTTATTTTGGGCAGGAGCGAGGGGCGAGCCCCGGCGGTGGGCGGTGCGTTGCGCGACTGGGCGGGGGCGGTGGGCGTGTCCCGTCCGCGCAGTCCCGCCCCGGGCGGCCGCGGCCCGGCGCCGCCCACCGCCGCCCACGCTGCAGGGTGCGAGTATCGACTGGCGGACTGCGTGGGCGCGCTACCCGCACCCACAGCGCCGCACTGCACCGCCGCCCACGCGCGCCGCCGCCGCCGCCGCCACCGCCGCCGCCGCCGCCAAATTAATTGGAGAAATATCGAGACAAATCTCGCGCACAGGCGACATACATAGAGCTACGGTTTCCGCACATGACAACGGCTCTGGTATGTGCATGCATGTGGCGGATGCTGTAGTAGCTAACATACTCCCCCTGGCGCTCGCTACTGTGCAGCTTGTCACACCTCAAGGTTTCTTCAGGACTCTGTCGTCTTTGTGCAGGTCGTCAGCTGATCGACTGGTTCGGAAACGTCCTTCAAAACTTTTCTGTGCTCTGAATGTACTGCATCACACATCATCTCACCTTCAGTCAAGTGTTTGCCACAAGCTCCTTTACTCACCCATACCTTTTTTATACGTTTTCACTTCCCAGGTTTCTGCTCACTTAAAATCTTTCTAAACAAAGAATTTACCACAACATATACTCCCCTCCAAGCCTAGAGTCACAGATCCCTCTCTCTCTCCTTTTTTGCCCCCTGACTGGAGCACATGCCTGACACCGGTGAGGAAATTCTTCGCCTTTGGCAGTCTGCGTTCTCGGTCGTTGCCTTTACTGTCTTATGTGCTGTTGCTTCCTGCAGTAGTCCCGTACTCTGGGAATTGAGAAGATGAGCAGATGGACATTGGTGCAAAGGCTGGAAATTAGTAACTTTACGTCACTACCTGTCCTCCCCTTGTTAACCAGACACTGCCAGTGAAAATTTTCCAGCACCAGGATTTGAACCAGCATAGCTCCGAGTCGAATGCTACCGCATAAGTGTGCGTTAGCGATCTTGGCTCCAGAGGGGGTAATATTGCTTCTTGCAGTAATAGTTGCCAGCATTTCGACTTCATATCTGTTTTCTCCAGAGCTACGATTTTCCTGCCCACCTTTGCAGTATTGAATTTGCTTTCCAGACACATGATGGTCAAGAGATATTACACTTTTCTTAGCTATTCTTTCTCTAGAGTTCAGAATTAAAGTACATTAGATCAGGCCTGGCCAATATTTGTGAGCCTGAGTGAAGTCCAGTTTTCTGAGCACTCTGGCCTGCACCACCACTGCGCTGTTCCGAGCAGCTGTGATTGAGACAGCTGTATGCTGAAGGCAACACGTGTGGAAAACTTAGGATGACGTGTTTGCAACACAGTGCAGCAACTTCTAAGAGGCGAATACTGCAGCATACTTTTATAAGCAGGAGTTTATCACATTTGTATATTTTAAATTTTTTGTTTTTCTGCCATAGATATAACTTTTATTACTTGATTAAATTAGATTGTGCTAATAAGGTGGGCAGAACTACAAAAAGCATTAGATACAGGCATTTAACATTATGTTGTCACGTTTATAAACTTATAAACATTTCGATTTTAGAATATGTAATGTATCTGGAAATACGGTTCGTGATACAGCAGTCAAACACATGTTTCTCGTGGAGTAACAGTGTATAAAAGTCTGGTAAATTCCTGGACTGGAGAAACAGATTATTGAGCCAGGTACTCCACTGAATGTCTATCACCTCAGGTCAGAAGTAAAGAGTACATTAGCAGCAAAAAGCGAAAGTGGGCTCACAAATAAATCGAAATCCGACTTCCTTCCCTAATCCGATGAGACCGATGACCTCGCTGTCTGGTCTCCTTCCCCGAAACAACCAACCAACCAACCAACCTGCTCGGCCCTCAAGCCCACTCGCTGCTGCGCTCCGACAACACCGACCTTTGAATCGGTGTTGGCTCGGAGCGCTGCGTAGGAGCGCGATCGGAGAGCTCGTGCTCGTATAGCGCTATTTGACCAGTCCTGCTTTAGATGAAACTTTTTGTTCTTACTAAATGCGTCCAAGTATTGTACGGTACCTCTTCCACATTCTTTCTATTGTATTATACAGGGTGTTACAAAAAGGTACGGCCAGGAAACATTCCTCACACACAAATACGGAAAAGATGATATGTGGACATGTGTCCGGAAACGCTTAATTTCCATGTTAGAGCTCATTTTAGTTTCGTCAGTATGTACTGTACTTCCTCGATTCACCGCCAGTTGGCCCAATTGAAGGAAGGTAATGTTGACTTCGGTGCTTGTGTTGACATGCGACTCGTTGCTCTACAGTACTAGCATCAAGCACATCAGTACGTAGCATCAACAGGTTAGTGTTCATCACGAACGTAGTTTTGGAGTCATTGCAATATTTACAAATGCGGAGTTGGCAGATACCCATTTGATGTATGGATTAGCACGGGGCAATAGCCGTGGCGTGGTACGTTTGTATCGAGACAGATTTCCAGAACGAAGGTGTCCCGACAGGAAGACGTTCGAATCAATTGATCGGCGTCTTAGGGAGCACGGAACATTTCAGCCTATGACTCGCGACTGGGGAACACCTAGAACGACGAGAACACCTGCAATGGACGAGGCAATTCTTCGTGCAGTTGACGATAACCCTAATGTCAGCGTCAGAGAAGTTGCTGCTGTACAAGGTAACGTTGACCACGTCACTGTATGGAGAGTGCTACGGGAGAACCAGTTGTTTCCGTACCATGTACAGCGTGTGCAGGCACTATCAGCAGCTGATTGGCCTCCACGGGTACACTTCTGCGAATGGTTCATCCAAGAATGTGTCAATCCTCATTTCAGTGCAAATGTTGTCTTTACGGATGAGGCTTCATTCCAACGTGATCAAATTGTAAATTTTCACAATCAACATGTGTGGGCTGACGAGAATCCGCACGCAATTGTGCAATCACGTCATCAACACAGATTTTCTGTGAACGTTTGGGCAGGCATTGTTGGTGACGTATTGATTGGGCCCCATGTTCTTCCACCTACGGTCAATGGAGCACGTTATCATGATTTCATACGGGATACTCTACCTGTGCTGCTAGAACATGTGCCTTTACAAGTGCGACACAACATGTGGTTCATGCACGATGGAGCTCCTGCACATTTCAGTCAAAGTGTTCGTACGCTTCTCAACAACAGATTCGGTGACCGATGGATTGGTAGAGGCGGACCAGTTCCATGGCCTCCACGCTCTCCTGACCTCGACCATCTTGACTTTCATTTATAGGGGTATTTGAAAGCCCTTGTCTACGCAATCCCGGTACCAAATGTAGAGACTCTTCGTGCTCGTATTGTGGACGGCTGTGATACAGTACGCCATTCTCCAGGGCTGCATCAGCGCATCAGGGATTCCATGCGACGGAGGGTGGATGCATGTATCCTAGCTAACGGAGAACATTTTGAACATTTCCTGTAACAAAGTGTTTGAAGTCACGCTGGTACGTTCTGTTGCTGTGTGTTTCCATTCCATGATTATTGTGATTTGAAGAGAAGTAATAAAATGAGCTCTAACATGGAAAGTAAGCGTTTCTGGACACTTGTCCACATAACAAATTTTCTTCCTCTGTGTGTGAGGAATGTTTCCTGAAAGTTTGGCCGTACCTTAGTAGGTACAAATATTATGGTCATTGGTACCTTAGTGTGTGCCAATTTCAGTGTGTTAGTTGTTTTTTCTCTGTGTACAATAGTCTTCCCACAAACACATCACATAATTGACTACATGATGTTTTCATAATGGTTGTAACTACACTACAGAGGGGACTACGCCTGACGGTATAGACTACCTGATTTGTGTCCTTGTGCGCACATTTCAATACCTGACCTGCTGGCCAGGGGAAAATAAATGTTAATGGCTTACTTATTCCATGCGTACTTGGAAATACTAATCAATCTAAAAACATAATATTCATAATAGCTATAATTATTAGTCTGCAAATTGAGTAAATACTGATGTAATATTGTTCAGTACACTGCCCTCAGACATCAACAGAAATATCTGCACTTATACTCCTAACAAACTATATTTCTAGCTAACACTTTCAAATGCTGAATTTCGAAACAATATTGTGGTAGTGCTTATAAATTGGCGGAATTGGTGTTACACCATGATGCATCAGTCCGATATTTATCAAACTTTGTGTACATGTTCGTCGCATAAATTAAATGCGGAAACTTCCGTTGCATTCGGAACTAATGTCCATCATCAACATCAGTATGGGTTGTGACTCTCACACGCACGAATGCGCTCTTGTATTCGTTGTGCCATATAAGAAAGCAGCCTGAGGAATTTCTTGGTCTACCTGAAATACATATTGTGTCAGTTCGTGAAGACTGCTGACTGGAGACTAATTCGAAAGAAAACGTCTTCCCGTCACATCCCAGACATTTTCTGTGGGAAATGAAACAGGGGATTAGGGAGGCCAATCAAGAATGCATACACTCCTTTATGTGTTTGTAATGCGAACTTCAGTGTGGCGTCTTGCATTATCCTGCTCGAATATGCCATTAGTACCCTGATTATGAAGGGTATGACAACAGGGTTTACAATTCGTGCTACATACTGTTGAACAGTCGAACTTTTGAACTCCTTTCAATAATTAGCAAATCAGTCCTGTTGCTGTAACTAGTAGCTCCCCTCAGGATGATTACAGGTGTTGGAGGGATATGTATCTCCTGTGACGTTTCAGTAGATCGTCTATAGATACGTTGACGTCGGTCTGACCGCCACAAACAGAAGTGACACTCATCGCTGAACACCACAAAATGTCCAGTTTACACTGGCTCTACACGATGCGATTCCCTGTTGTCTGTAGTACGATGTCAGCGCTAAACGACGCTTGTCGACTCGAGATTCAACCCAACTTCCCATAATCTGTTCCCAGTGGGTAGTGGTGGCACTGCGCCGCTAATCTCTGCTCCGATTTCAGGAGCCAGTTGATCAATCCAACAATCTTCTCATGCTACAGTCGTTCTGGAAGGACACCCGTCTATTCCTCGTGCAACAGTGTTGTCCCGAGACCATCTTGCCACCACCCATTCTGCGACCACAGTCAACTGTTTGTGCAATATGTCGGTAGAAGCTCCCGTGTCCGTTACGTCAATAATTCGACGTTTCTCAAAGTCTGGAGCTGTACGTGCACGTCCTTGGATCGCAGTCTCCAGATGAGAAACTCCCCGGATTTAAGACACACACACAATACATCACGCAGGCACAACATTCTTCATCTATAGGAATGACTTTTCTCTGTAATGGAAATAAGCTAGCATAAAGATGAATATTCGTCAACATATTCTACAGGCATGGAAATACTGCATCAGGAATTCGACAGAGTTCAGTCAATGTATTCGTGGTGTAAAACTTCCCTTTTCTGTGAGTGGACTGAACTGCTCTTGCAGTTTTTGAAAGCGCGAGCAAAGCACTGTTCTGGAAATCTAGCTTAGTAGACACTTGACGCGGTAAGGAAAGTACATAAGCCGCACAGAGATGAATGGGTAATCATTCTAGTGACGATATGGGTCCCAGATGAGAAGATACACCGACTTACGTGATTTTGACAAACGACAGATTGATAGGACACGGCACCTGGGAGAGAACATGTCGCAAACAGCGAAGCTGGTCGACTGTTGGCGGGCTACTGCCGTGAGCATCTGTGGAAAGCGGTTGAAGGACGGTGAAACCACTGGCAGGCGACAAGGTGTTCAACAACCACGCCTCATCAGAGAACGTGGACACCGGAGGCTTACCCACTCCGTAAAGGAGAATAGGCGGTGATCTGTGGCAGATATGACGACGGAGTATAATGCTGGTGCAGGCACAAGCATTTCTGAGCACACCATTCACCACACACTACTGAACTTGCAGATCCGCAGCAGACGACCCCTACGTGTTTTCATGTTGCCTCAGCGAAATCGTCAATTACGATTTCAGTGGTGAAGACTGGACAGTGGATCAATGGAAACGTGACGCCTGCTCGAAAGTACTACGTTTCTTGTTGCACCAGGTGGATGGTCGTGTGTAGATACCTCTACTTCCTAGCAAATGGCTGCTCGTAACATGTACTGACGCAGGCTGGTAAGAGCAGTATTTTCTGTGGGAATATTCACCTGGGCTGCCACGAGACGTGAGATAGTAATTCAATACACCGTGACATGTATGGGCTACCTCAACGTTACTGCAGACCGTCTGCATCCTTCCACGCTTGATGTTTCCGCCAATGGCTACGGCAACTTCCAGAAGGATGACAGTCCGCACTACAGTGGTTTGATGATCATGAAAGGGAACTTACATTGATGTCTTGGTCTACAAATTCGCCTGATCTGAATCTCGTGGGATACATCTGGGATGTTATCAGGTGCCAGCTTCGAAGCGTCATACCACAGACCCTTCAAGCACTTGAATTGCGTGACCTGTGCTTAGACAGCTGGTGCCACATACCTCCACGAACCTACCAAGAACTTGCCGAATCCGTGTCACGCAGAGCCGCTGCTGTATTTCGGTTCAGAGGGGGACCAACAGGCTATTAGGCAGGTGTTTTGGCTCATCATATATAAACAATATATCGAAAGGAAAATACAAATTAACCACGGAATCATAAAACCAGCACAAGAGTAGTTGACGATAATAAGTGGATGGACAGAGGAAGGAATTATCCGAACATGAAAAATGCCTTATCGTGATTCTGATAATTTAAATAACGTTTTAAAAACTGAGCTTCCGTTGTGTCTGAGAAGGAGAGTTTACAATCAATGTGTATTACCCTCGCCTGAGGGTAGTCAAAGTCAATAACGCACGTCTGCGTATCAGCTCTCTCCTCGAAGTAAGAAGTGTGAATCCCGATGGAGAAAGAAATTTGGACGGTAAGGGAGGGTTGGGGGGGGGGGGGGGGAGATGCTCGTGTAATGTTCCTGATCGGCAGACCTCGCGCCTATATCCTGGATTATATTCCAGACCTCTCCACAGTGGGCCACGGAGCAAGAACACTTGGCCTATTGATGGTAATTCTTTTGATGTATGAGAATGTTAAGCTCGATGGTTCCGTAAGTGTTGTTCGAGAGGAACAGGATATGTAGCAGCACCGGGTTTCAATCTCGCCCTTCTCTCAGCATCATACAAATATAGCTCCGTTCAAGACACATTCCATTACAGTCACCCACATGCGTAATACAGAACTTATACACAGCGAGGAAAGGAGCCATTTAACGAGGAGGAGGGAAACCCTTTCCGACTGAACTGCTGAACCTTTTCCTCGGGGTCTTCCAGCTATTAGTACAAGGTGATCATGAGATCCTTTCATTCAATTTAACCAGTTTTGACTTAAGGCAGTGAAAAGAGTTGTTGAACCAGCAACAGAGTGATAGTGCTGGGATTTATTTGGAGAGGCAATAAAACAAGCACATGAATCTTGGAAGAATCTACAGTGAAAGACTTAGTTATAGCTGCAGTTATAATCCAATCAAGGTGGACAGAGCATATGTAGTCGAGCGAATAGATGATAAAGCAACGAAGGAAGACCTTAGCTGGTTTGTAAAGGATAAGTAAAGTAAAGGAGAACGACATAATCAAAGCTGGTAAGGAGACATTAAGAAGCAATCAGCAACAAGATGGATGGGTATAGCTCAAGGCCGTGATGCATGGAAAAGTATAGATGAGGTGTCATTATCCAGTAGTGTATCTCGAACGGCCGGTCTACATCTACATCTACATACATAATCCGCAGACCACCGTAATTTCTCCTATCTTTTCTTCGGGGTCCTTACGCGCATTGTATGTTGGACGCAGTAGAATCGTTCGGCAATCAGCTTCAAATGCCGGTTCTCTAAATTTTCTTAATAGTGTTTCTCAAAAGGATGCCACCTTCCCTCCAGCGATTCCAATTTGAGTTCCGGAAGCATCTCCGTAACACTTACGTTTTGTTCGAACCTACCGGTAACAAATCTAGCAGCCCTCCTCTGAATTGCTTCAATGTCTTCCTTTAATCCGAATCCCAAACACTCGAGCAATACCCAAGAATAGGCCGCACCAGCATCCTATATCCGGTCTTCTTTACAAGTGAACCACTCTTTCCCATTAAACAGAAGTCGACCAATGGCCTTCCTTACCACAGTTTTCACATGCTCGTTCCACCTCATATCGCTTTGAAACGATATGCCCACTTATTTAAAAGACTTGACTGCGTCAAACAGACCACTAGTAATACTGTATTTGAAAGTTACAGGTTTGTTCCACCTGCTCATCCACCTTAACTTACATTTTTCCATTATAGGGCTAATTGCCATTCATCAAAGCAACTGGAAATTTTGTCGACTCGTCCTGACTCTTCCTACAGTTACTCAACTTCGACAACTCACCGTACACCACGGCACCATCAGCAAACAATCGCAGACTGCTGCCTGTCCTGTCCACCAAATCATTTACTCATGTAGAGAACAACAGAGGTCCTGTCACAATTCCTGGGGCACACCTGACGATACCGTTGTCTCTGGTGAACACTCGCCGACGAGACAACATACTGCGTTCTGTTATTTTAGAGGTCCTGGAGCCATGGAGCCGCTGATGACATGCATTTGGAATTCAGACCGCTTGTCATGTCTCTTTCCATCTATTTGATGTGAGAGATTTTCATACTATTGGCAAGGTAATAGTTAAGAAAACCCATTTTGCACCCCAGAAAATAGTGGCCATAGCCTAACCGGAAGATATAATAATTATCACCTTCGATGCACATGGTCAGTTGGAGACTTTTTATACGTTATACATTCACTCATCAAATATCACAGGTCTTAAATAATAAAATATAGCCAGTTGGTACCTTTTCTTATGTGTCCACAGTGGCGTAGTGTATCTCGTTCTATTGTAGAAGCTGTCCCATCTATTAAAAGCGCAGCAACTTTTCAAAAAAGAAAAAAAAGTCTTCTTCTCCATCACTACTTTCCTGGTGTACTGATGTATACACAGCACGAGATACTTTAAAATTGCTCCTTCCCACAACAGCCAGTTGTCTAGTCTGCGTTGTGCTCTACTCATTTCCATTGTGATACTCCACATTTGTGCTGTGTATCCAGCTTTGGAGAGGAAACAGATGTCTGTCAAGTTGACAAATTCATTGTGGTATATATCTGTACTACTGCTGTAACCGAGTTGAGAGTTAGTTCCCAATTGTGAGACGCCACTTTCAAGGAGCTTGCTTTCATATAAATCCCGTCGGTTCAATGCTGATCTCATATTCTGTAGAGTGGTCGTTCCTGTTGTCTTGGTTTATACCCGAACGGTATCAGCACTATTTTCTGATTATTGCACACTGTTCATGCAGTTGAAGTATCTTAATGTCGCTAGGACTGACTAAGAATATACCTTGTTTGGGTTAGTGTCAATGATGTCTGGTATTTCATAAATCTCTAATCACCGATCGTACAATAAAAGTGTAATATACGCCGTCTGGTAAAAAATATGCGTACAAACTATGGAGTGCGGAATGGATCCCTAGAGGCCACGAGAGGTGGAGCCGCTAGTATAAAAGGTACCAAAATGCTACCAGTAGTCCATCCACAGGGTGACAATTCTTGAACTATACGAAAAAAAACGTAAATTAATTACAAACTATGGCGTGCACACACTTTATTCAGCATGTATATGTCATTACCGATATTTGGATTTAGGTTATGACATGTTCGATATGCCTGCCCGTTGGCGATGATGTGGCGCAGGCGAATAGCGAAATTCTGCATGACCCGCTGAAGCGTCGGAACATCGATGCTGTCGATGACCTACTGGATGGCTGTTTTCAGCTCAGCAGTGGTTTTTGGGTTACTGCTGTACACCTTGTTTTTAATTTACCCTCACAAAAAGGAGTCGCATGTGTTCACATCCGGAGAATATGGCGGCCAGTCGAGGTCCATGCCAGTAGCCTCTGGGTACCTCAGAGCCAGAATGCCGTCCCCAAAGTGCTCGTCCACTATCTCCTGCCTCGATGGGGTCGAGCTCTGTCTTGCATGAACCACATCTTGTCGAAGCTAGGGTCACTTTGGATAACGGTGACGAAATCATATTCCAAAACCTTCACGTACCGTTCGGCAGTCACCGTGCCATCAAGAAATATCGCACTGGTTATTCCTTGACTGGACGTTGCACACCACACAGTCACCCGTTAAGGGTGAAGAGACTTCTCGATCGCGAAATGCGTATTCTCAGTTCCCCAAATGCGCCAATTTTGGTTATTGGCAAACCCATCCAAATGAAAGTGAGCGTCGTCGCTAAACTAAGTTATAATGCGCATACTAGTTCCCATCGTGCTCCGCGGCCAACCGTGGAGTTTGAACGTCCTAACGCAAACCGTTCAGAAGTTATGACAATTTTATTTCTTATAGTTCAATAATTGTCATCCTGTAGCATAATGACTGTACGTAGGGAGTTAAAAAGAACCAGGCAACTCCTCATAAGCCACGCATTTCTGTATTCAAGGCTATTTGAGACTTGAGTTGGTGTACAGAACAGCGCCATTGGACAGTGAGCGACTGGAAACGAATGATTTGGAGTGATAAAACACGCTCCAACATGCTGCAGTCCTATGGAAGGATTTAGGTTTGGTGAATGCCTGCAGAGCATTATCTGCCAAAAGTGAAGTACGGATGACGTGGAAGTTTTCGAAATTAGGAAGTGGTCCCCTTACCGCGCTTAAGAAAACGCTAAATGAACACATTTACAGCGTTATGTACTGTGTATAGAAGAGGAATAGTTCGGAGACGATGTTGCTTCAAATGGTTTAAATGGCTCTGAGCACTATGGGATTTAACATCTGAGGTCATCAATCCCCTAGAACTTAGAACTACTTAAACCTAACTAACTTAAGGACATCACACACATACATGCCCGAAGCAGGATTCTAACCTGCGACTGTAGCAGTTTCGCGGTATCAGACTGAAGCCCCTAGAACCGCTCGGCCACACCGGACGGCACGATGTTGGTATCAGCATGTCATAAAGCAGTATTTGTGAGGCAATTGAGGATAACATTCCTGAAATGGTCTGGTCTGCCCAGATTCACAACCTGAACCCAACAAAACACCTTTGCGATGAGTTAGAAATAGACTTCGCTCGAGACCGCAAGTCCAACATCAGCACCTTCTCTGGTTTCTGCTCTTGAGGAAGAACGGTCTCATTAAGACACCTCTTTCAGTGTTCAGCCCGTCATAAATGCGTAAGGTGGACCTTGCTAATTGTTGCCTAGATACTTTGGATTAGATCTTGTATCATTCCTGACAAAGCTCGTGAAATCATCCTCCGTTAATTTGAGGCCGCACCCGATCCTGGGGAAGTTGGTTTCATCCAGCCTGGAGAGCACGCTTTGGTCTTTTCGTAATCCTTCTAAATGGGTTGTAGGAGGGTCCTGCTATGTTGTCCTGAGGCCTAGTGATTCCACATTTGGTCGGGTGTCATTCAAGCGCCTGATAAAAAATAAATAAAAAAAATTTTAAAAAATTGCGTGTGCTGGGATGAAGCAGCATTTTACAGAGGAATGATTTTAATGGGAAGAGGACGTGTCCAATGACTGTGTGTACATTCTGCTGCAGAGTATGACTGGTGGAAAGGCTGAAATGTTGAAAGAAATTTGCGGAGGGCCGGGGACTTGCGAAGTGGAGGAGTAGGTTGGCAGCTGTTACAGTTGCTGGGGGTGAGTCATGGGCCGTGTGAGACAACGGTAATGTTTTAAGAGTGTCGGAGTGAGTGAGCCATCGTGATCTATAAAGTTGACTATTCAATACAGGAAGCTTAAAAAATTTCACGACCACCCCATTGGACAGGTTTAGAACTCTAGTTAATTATTGTCTGGTTAACTAAACATGTGTTGCGGTGTCTTGAGAAATCACGTGCTTGGTAGGCAGACGTCTCTCATCAGATCACAGAGCCAATAGAGAGCTGTATGCGGTATTTGATGAATAAAGTCAACTTGGCCGGAATCTAACAGAAGACTGTAAACTCCATTTGTTTCCGTGTAAATCTGATGTGTGATGCGTTTGTGTATCTCTTGACCAACTAACCTTTATTCTGTTTTGTTTTTGAAGGACATTATCGACGAGATTGACAAGAAACTACCTGGAAGTGCAGAAGTGAGCGTTTGCAGAATACGTTTTGCAGTCTAGTTGACGGATCTGAAGATTTTTCTGACAGTAGTTGGATTGCTACTGAGTATTTCTTAGAGTGTATAGCAGACTGAACATTTTCCTCTGTCTCTCGGGTCAAAGCGAGCCTGACGAACCTTACTGAAACTGATTTAACAATATGGCAGTGGAGAGAATTAATTCACGTCCGCAAACAAAAGTTCAGGAATTAATGTTTGAAGCAATATGTCGCTTAGCACACAGATTTATAAGAGTGCGTGGGTTCCGGCCGCACGAAACCGCGGACTTCGTGGGAGAGACGGAAGGAACGTTTCACAACACTGTGGAGTACTCCATGTTTTAATCAGTGTGGTTGGGGCACGGAACGTCCCTCAAGCGGATCATAGAAAGAGATATACGGCAATGTTAAAACTCAATAATCCATTCCGAAATACTGAAAAATTAAGTATCAGACTCTTCATAAGTCATCAACGTATTAGGAGATGATTTTCTGTTGATGATAAAGCGCATAAAAATTATGACCGAACAGTACTCCAGTTTCTCCCGTTTTACGAAAGAGTCACACCGAAACACTTAAAAAAAAATTCATACTCGACTTTTGTGAGTGCCTTTTATGTGTGCTTTTCATCTGTCCCTCCTCGTAGTAGTCACTTATTACATCGGATATGAAGTCGGAGAGGGGCATTTTGGTACCCATTAGGAACAATTTTGGAAGGGTTGTGGAAACGGCTGGCGCCGACGCAATATGCACGCTAAGCGAATTCCAAAAATGTTCAAACTACATTCAAGTCTGTGAAGTACACATTCCATACCTTGTCGCTTAAAATTATGTGCTGGATCGGTACTCGAACCCGGAACCTTTGACTTTCGCGGGCAAATGTTCTGGCGACTGCGTTACTCAGGTACAACTAAAGGTAGCTTTAGTTTTACCAGCACAACTTAGAAAGTAGGAGAGAGATAATGACGGAAATAAAGCTGTAAGGACGCGTTGTCAGTCGGTAGAGCGTTTGTCCGTGAAAGGCAAATGCTCCACGTTTGAGCCCCAGTCCAGCACACAGTTTTAATCTGTCAGGAAGTTACAAATTGCAGTCCTGTGTGCTATGCCCACATTCACTAATTCTCTCGCCTTAGTGCCTATTGGCTCTACAGCATTGTATTGTTACAGAGGTAAACTATTGTCTTAACTGCGTGTAAGTCATCTTCACGAGGTCAATCGTGGGCGTTGGTATTGCACCATATTTTTGGTGGTGCTTGCTAAACTTGCTGTGATAGAGACGGACATCATCCTCAAGTTGGACAACGTTAGAGAAGGAAATCTGCCGTGTCTGTTTTAAACGATTTATTCTGGCATTTGCCGTAAACGATTTCGGGTGTTCGTGGAAAATTTAAACCGCGATGTCCAGACGAAGATTTGAACGCCACTCAACCAGAATACGAATCTAGTACGGAGGGGAGGATGGTTTGAACAATACAGCGTTTGTGTATGATATTGTGGGTGAGTATGGAATGAAAAAGGAGAGAGAGGGTATTCGGCGCCAGCTGATAGACAAAGAGCTATAAGTGGTAGGGAAAATCCTATAACTCACTGAGGAATGAATGCAGAATCTTCGAATTTATAGCTTGATACCCACTCAGTCCTCAGACTACCTGCTAACATGTATAATTACTAATTTTTTATAATCTTTTAATGCTATTTTTATTATAATTTATTATTTTATAAAATATCTGACATATCTAATATCATTGTGAAATGAATTGTGGTTGAATAAAAAACCAACTAAACAATGTAAATTAGCTTTGGAGACTATTGATAATCAAGGAGATCAGAAGCAGTTGAATTAACAGAGTAGAAGGTGCAAGGGAAGGGTAGAAAGATAAGATCTAAGGAGTTTTATTTGCTTAACAGTGGTTTTGTACAAAAAACATTGAGTAAGAAATCTTAAATTCCTGGAATTTTTAAACCAATTGTTAGGTTTAGTAATGCCGTTTTATTGGGGTATTACAAAATAATTTGAAGTGCTAGCCTTAAGTGTAAACTTTGTCTATGATATTACAAGTACCCTAATTCCACCATATCAGAATTAAATGTTTTGACGCTACCAGAAATAGTCGTATATTACATGCAGCACCAGACACAAATGTCCTTGGTGTCCTCTTGTATAAAATGTTAAAACTGAGTCAGAACACAGTTTATCATGTTTTGCACTTCGAAGTATCACTCATAACATCAAATTAGATGTTAAACTTAATAAAGGTACTATGTAGCAAATCAAAGTAAAGGATTTTGATATTTCACACTTTTATTCCTATTGTTCGATGAAATTTTCTTGCTACATGCTCTAGTTAAATTAATAAAAAGGTTATTTGTGGGTCACAGGTGATAAAAATGTTGTGTGAAGCAGATAGCCACATATCTTCAATGAACCTCTTTAAAATTCTTAACGTTCACCTCCCAACAGTTACTCTTCAATAATATTTTAGTTATTGATAAATTTCCAATGATTCGTGATTCATTCAGTCACACCTTCAACCACAATCTCCACATGCAGAATTTACCTTCTTGTCTGAATTTTGAAACTGGGTTATGTATTCTGGCACATAAGTGTTTCATAAGATGGCAGCACATATAAAACAAGAAAACAAGAAATTGAAAATCCAAATGAAAATTAAAAATATATCGTATAACCCACCTGTTCTACAAATTATTTGATTATCTATAGTCAGCACTTAGAATCACCTATTAGCAGTATGAGTATGACAGACCCCCCCCCCCCCCACACACACACAAGAAATTGAAAATATGTCGAAATCCAAATGAAAATTAAAAATATATCGTATAACCCACCTGTTCTACAAATTATTTGATTATCTATAGTCAGCACTTAGAATCACCTATTAGCAGTATGAGTATGACAGATCCCACACACACACACACACACACACACACATACCCACACACTCACACACACACACACACACACACACACACACACACACACATATATATATATATATATATATATATATATATATATATATATATATATATATATATATAAAAGAATATAGGTGTCTTTACATTGAATTATATATAATTTTTCAACTAATTAGTCATCAGTGGTTGATAGAATAAGTGAGAAACAACCGTTTTTAGCAGCTTGACTTTCCTCCTAATTTAATTATGCTTTCTGTGGAAATGTGCATGCTTATCACAAATAGCGAAGTTAGTGTTGTACAAAATTTCTGTCAGCTAGGTTGAGCAAAGAATTTAATATTTCATGCACCGTTATGTGCATTAGTATTATTTCTTACATCCAACTTTAACATTTATCTCTTGTGAAGTATTATTTGATTCAAGATGTTCGCAGTGCTTTAAACAACAAGCAAGATGAGTGTGATAATATGATATTATTGCACAAATTAACTAGGTGCAGCCATCCAGGTAACCCCACATTATTAGGCAATTTATATCACCAGTTATTCCTTTGTATAATTGTTGAAGAAAATATTTTGTGGCTCAAAACCATTCATATGTGTACATTTTGTAAGAGTGCATATTATTTGACGAAACAATGATTAGATTCGCAGTAACATCCTAGAAATTGTCTATGAAATGTCAGCATTCATGAACAACAAAATTCCCCCATTCCTCCCAGATAAAAACGCTACAAAATTTCGAGGTTTGGAGACCAATCTGAGTCTCTATAGTCACTATCTGCCATCAATACACAACTACCTTCCTTCAAGCGGAAAGGCTAGAAGTTGTGGCACATGTTCTATTTGATGAAGTGTCTATGTAAAATAACGGGCCCAGAGACAATGGCTGTCTAAAGTAAACACACACATCAATATCATTGAAGCAATGTTGAGTTTCCTTGGTAGAGATTACGAAAATTTATGCTTTATATATACTTTAAAATGTCACACGTATTTTTAATTGGTTTTATTGAAACTAGGTGTATATCAGAGTGAAAGCTTCGACTTCAGTGTCCACAAGGAGTGGCTGAAGCAGCTCCCAATCACATTCCTCAATGAGACTTTTACCTGAAGAAGGATGGGACTGCACTTGTGCCATAATGATACATTGTTTTCCTACTGGGAAAAATGCTGTAATTTGAGTTTGACTGACTAGTAGAAGCAGTTTTATTCATCTATGGATCACATGTAATAGATATTGGACATATTGTGGTATTACAATTTAAGAACAAAATACTAAAATTCATAAGTACAAACATTGACATAATATTAGGTCTAGGCTGACAAGTTGGAACAGGGCATCAGCTGTGACGTTGTATTATGAACCATCCCACCATTTGCCTGCATTAATTTAGGGAAATCATGGAAAATCTAAATCAGAATGACTGATGCAACCTCATTCAGTTTATCTGCAGTGTACAACAGTATTTTGAGACTAAGTTATTTAACAATGCAAAAGGTTAGTGCTGTATTGTTCATTCATTTCTCAATACCAATCAACGCACACAACATATGTATCAGCTCTTCCCATTTGCTTGCCTGAAAAATTGAGTTGGATGTAAGAAATCTTAAGCTCAAAAATAGGATACAAGGTTTGTGTTGTCCACTGCAGAGCTTTGATGTTAGGATTTTCAGAGAAAAATACGTTGTAGTGCAGAAGTGTGGTGTGAAATGAGAGAGATATTTTATTATTATTATTATTCACTTGAGTTAAATTTTTTGTCAAACCTCTATTCTGCGTTATTCAAGTAATAATTCACTGTCTATAATGTGTTACACTAGAGATACTTTGAGACTGCAGTTCAGAAATGTTTGTTTTTATAATCTCTTTGGTCATCTTTGGTAATTTACTGTACAGTTTTATTCATTCGTGAATATGCTAGTTTGATTTTAATGTTTCTTCTTTCTCGGCCAGTGTTAAGATTAGTTTAGGCCTTGTTCCATGGTTATGGACAGAACTGTTTTTGCAGTAATTGTCAAGGTTATGCATAGTGAGCGTAATTGATTGGTAAATGTCCTCACATTTCCATATCCACCTTCGAGCTCTGGCCCTGACAGTCCATTTAGTACTGACTGGCCACCATATCATCCTCTGCCAGTGACGTCATTTGGGTGTGGCGCAGAGGGGTGAGGGATCAGTACTCTGCTCTATAGTCGGTTGTTAGTTTTCCAGATCTAGGTGCCACTAATTCTGAGACTTAAGTAGCTCATCAAGGTTGAGTATACTTCGTTCCAGTTCTCCCTCCAAGGAAATATCGCTGGCAATAATGTGAACAGTATCCAGATCTTTTGCATAGCAGTAAGACACGCTGAGTGTTTTGCTACAGAGGTATGTGGTGTAGTTAAAGATTCCTGAAGTTATGAACATACCTTTAGTTGGCTTGATTACTATTTGTAGTAATTGTTCTTATGGTCCTAGTCTGTAGTTTCGAAAAGGTGTTGATATTTTATGCATTTTTTCCTTGGAAAAGAATTCCACAGTTAGGAACTCAGTGAACGTAAGAGACACAGGCTGTTACATACTGCTGACAGTAATCTAAGGGTAACTAGAACGACTGTGGAGCTTGGCAGCCCCCCGGACATTCAATGACGAGTGAGAGCATTATGTCCACTCCCCACTGCTAGAATGGATGTAGCCGGGTAGCGTTGTTGGCACATGATGCGGTAAGGGAAGTGCATAAGCAGAGAAGATACAAATGGCGGATCATTCTACCGACAATTCGGGCTGCAAATAGGGAAGTCCAGTGGTATAAGGAACTTTGACAAACGGGAGTGCCTGGGAAAGAGTAACTCGGAAACGCCGACGCTGGTGGGCTGTTGGCGTATTACTGTCGGGACCATCCATATGCAGTGGATGAATGACAGTGAAATCACAAGTAGGCGACAAGGTGTTGGACGTCCAGGCCTCATCACAGAATGTGGAGGTCGGAGGCTTGTCCACTCTGGAAAGCAGGACAGGCATCGACCTGTGGCAGATGTGACAGAGTGCAATGCTGGTGCAGGCACAAGTGTTTTGGAGCACGCCGTTCGGCACACACTGTCGACGACGACCTCTACATCTCCCATATTGACCGAAAGACACTGTTTACGATTGCAGAGGGCATAGGTACATCTAGAATGAACCGTGGATCAATCCAAACTTGCTACCTGGTCAAATGAATCACGTTCCTTGTTACACCAGATCAATCATCGCTTGGCGATACAGGCTAACGGTTGCTCGAACCATACACCTTGACATGGTCACAGGTTGGTGTGGGCAGTATTATGGCATGGAGGACATTCATCTGTGCTTCCGTGGGACCTGTGATAGTAATCGAAGTCACCAAGACGGTTGTGGGCACGATTCCAGGCCACCTGCATCTCTTTCAAGTTTGATGTCTTCCCTAACGGCGATACCACATTCCAGGAGGATAACTATCAAATTTCGTGCTGCTGTGGTTTGAGGAGAATGAGGGAAGGAAAGAAGATTCGAGTTTAACGTCCCGTCGACAGCACGTTCGTTAGAGACAGAGCACACGGATGAGAAAGGAAATCCGCAAGGCCCTTTTCAATGGAACCATTCCAGCATTTGCGTGGAGGGGTTTGGGGATTAGATTAGATTAGATTAGATTAATACTTGTTCCATAGATCATGAATACGACACTTCGTAATGATGTGGAATGTGTCAGGTTAATAAAAGATGTCTGTACAAGATATTACATTACACAAAATATTGCATGACACTAAGTGTTTTTTTTGTTTTTTTTCCCTTAATTTATATCTAAAAATTCAGCCAATGAGTAGAAGGAGTTGTCATCTAGATATTCTTTTAATTTATCTTTAAATGTTAGTTGGCTATGTGTCAGGCTTTTGATGCTCTTTGGTAAGTGACCAAAGACTTTTGTGGCAGCATAATTTACCCCTTTCTGTGCCAAAGTCAGATTTAACCCTGCGTAGTGAAGATCATCCTTTCTCCTGGTGTTATAGCTATGCACACTGCTATTACTTTTGAACTGGGTTGGATTATTAACAACAAATTTCATAAGTGAATATATATATACTGTGAGGTTACTGTGAGGATCCCTAGATTCTTAAATAGATGTCTGCAGGATGACCTTGGGTGGGCTCCAGCAATTATTCTGATTACACGTTTTTGAGCAATGAATACTTTTCTACTCAACGATGAATTACCCCAGAATATGATGTCATACGAAAGCACTGCATGAAAGTAGGCATAGTAAGCTAATTTACTGAGATTCTTATCACCAAAAGTTGCAATAACCCTAATAGCATACGTAGCTGAACTCAGACGTTTCAGCAGACCATCAATGTGTTGCTTCCAGATTAGCCTCTCATCAATGGACACACCTAAAAATTTTGAAAATTCTACCTTAGCTACAGACTTGTGTTCAAAGTCTGTATTTATTACTGGAGTTGTGCCATTTACTGTACGGAACTGTATATACAGTGTTTTATCAAAATGTAAAGAGAGTCCGTTTGCTGAGAACCACTTAATAATTTTGTGAAAAACATCATTTACAATTACATCACTTAGTTCTTGGTTTTTGGATGTTATTACTATACTTGTATCATCAGCAAAAAGAACTAACTTTGCATCTTCATCAATGTGGAATGGTAAGTCATTAATGTATATCAAGAACAGTAAAGGATCTAAAACCCAACCTTGTGGGACCCCGTACTTGATAGCCCCCCCCCCCCAGTTTGAGGAATCAGCTGTCGTTTTAACATTACATGAATCACTTATTTCAACTTTCTGCATTCTTCCAGTTAAGTATGAATTAAACCATTTGTGCACTGCCCCACTCAAACCATAATGATTTAGCTTATCTGAAAGAATTCCATGATTTACACAATCAAAGGCCTTTGAGAAATCACAAAAAGTACCAATGGGTGATGTCCGGTTATTCAGAGCATTTAATATTTGATCAGTGAAAGCGTATATAGCATTTTCTGTTGAAAAGACTTTCTGAAAACCAAACTGACATTTTGTTAGTACTTAATTTTTACAAATATGGGAGGCTACTCTTCAATACATTACCTTCTCAAAAATTTTTGATAGAGCTGTCAGAAGAGAGATTGGGCAGTAGTTGTTGACATCCGACATATCCCCCTTTTTATGCAATGGTTTTACAATGGCATATTTCAGTTTGTCGGGGAAAACACCCTGCTCCAAAGAGCTATTACATACGTGGCTGAGAATCCTACTTATCTGTGGGGAACAAGCTTTAAGTACCTTGCTGGAAATGCCATCAATTCCGTAAGAGCTTTTACTTTTCAGTGAGTTTATTATTTTACTGATTTCAGGTGGAGAGGTTGGTGGAATTACAATTGTTTCAAACTGCACAGGTATAGCCTCTTCTATTAGTAGCCTTGCCTCTTCGAGTGAAGATCTAGATCCTATTTTCTCCACAACATTTAAAAAATAATTATTGAAAATATTTTCAATTTCTGACTGTTTGTTAGTACACTTGTCATTCAGTTTTATGGCACTAAAGTCTTCCTGTGCTCTTGGTTGCCCTGTTTCCCTTTCAATAATATTCCAAATTGCTTTAATTTTATTATCAGAGTTACTGATCTCAGACATGATACACATACTTCTGGACTTTTTAATAACTTTTCTTAGTACTGCACAATAGTTTTTATAATATTGAACAATTTCGGGGTCAGTACTCGCTCTTGACAGTTGCAAGATATTCTCATTCCTTTAGTTAGCCAAGGTTTTTTATATGTTTTCTTGGAATTATGTTTAACTATTTTCTGGGGAAAACAATTTTCAAATACCCTTAAAAATGTATCGTGAAATAAGTTATATTTCAAGTTTGCATCGGGTTCCTTATACACTTCATCCCAGTATAGCTGCTATAGGCTTTCCCTAAAGTTTGCAATATTTATATTGTTAATTGAACGCACTGCTTTGAAAGTCTGATTTTATATACTGCATGGAGCTATGTCATGTACTGTAACTAGCTGTGCACCATGATCTGAAAGACGATTCTCAACAGGATAAGCATTTATGTCCTTAAACTTATCTTGGTCTATAAAAAAGTTATCTATCAATGTACTGCTGTTCATTGTTATCCGAGTAGGAAAATCAATGACAGAGTTCAAATTGAAAGAACTGAGTAATACTACAAGGTCATTCTTCCTATTACACTCTTTCAGGGAATCAACACTGAAATCTCCACAAATGACAATTTGCTTCCCCCTGTCTGACAGATAGCACAACAAAGCATCCCAGTTTTCTAGAAATAGCTGGAAATTCCCTGAGTGGGACCTATACACTGTTACAATTATGAAAGTGCCATCATTTAGTTTAAGTTCAGTGGCACATGCTTCCATATGTTGCTCTACACAAAATTTTTTAGTTTCTAAATTTTTTACACTGTGGAAGCTTTTGACATATATGGCAACTCCTCCTCTCATCATATTATCTCTACTTACATGTGCAGCTAATTTGTACCCATTGATGCTAACCTTTTGCATATCAGTGACAATGTGATGCTCAGATAGGCATAGTACATCTATTACATTCTCAGTTTCTATATCTTCTAAACAAAGCAGAAGCTCATCAATTTTATTCTTCAATCCCCCAATATTATGATGAAATATACTAACATTATTTTTCACTTTACTTTTGTGAGTATCTTGAACTTTTTTAACATCTTTAGTACTTGCCTGGCTGAGTTTCCCACTGGACACTGATCTTACACTAAAAAAGAGTTTCCACCATGAGATGTAGTTCCTCCCCCCTTTAAATTTCCTGCTATCAGCCCAGCCCAACCACAGAAGAACTAAATCTGGTTTCCCAGATGGTAATCTGAACCATCATTCTCCTTCACGGTCCCAGGTTCCATTCCCGGCCGGCTTGGGGATTTTCTCTGCCCGAGGACTGGGTCTTTGTGCTGTCCTCATCATTTCACCATTATCATCATTTGTGAGAGTGACTAGAATGGATTGTGAAAAGAAAGAGGACTGCATAAAAATTGGGACTTTGTACGGGCGCTGATAATCGCACAGTTGAGCGGCCCACAAACCAAAGATCATCATCATTCTCCTTCACTCGGTGAGCAGACTAAAACTGAGCTCGCTTTGATATCTAGGTCATTACATTCAGCTGATCTGAACACAATGGATCACATCCGTAACGCTAGCGAGCGCCAGCCCCACGCCCACAAACCACCGGTCGGTAATTTAATGGAACTGTGTGACCTGTGCGTAGTCAGCTGGCGCCACATAACTCCGGAGACCTACCACGGACTTGTCGAGTCCATGCCACCGAGAAGCGTTGCTTTACTGTGTTCCAAAGGTTGACCGACACGCTGTCAAGCAGGTGGCCATAATGTTTTGGCTCTTCAATGTCAGGTTTTCTTAAGTGCGTCACAGCTTGCTCTTGACGATGAGGAAAGGGGCCTTGGTCTGGAGCTCCAGATATCGTATGAGGAAGATGCCTCTGAGAACCGAGAGAAATGTATTGATGATGAGTAACAGTGAGCAGGGGCGAATAATTGACGCCGGCCTTTGTACTCTTGCCGTAGGCGGCGCTGTACAGTAGGCAGCCGTGTGAATGAGCAGACCTCGAGTGCGCGCAGATGTTGCGGGCCGCGCGTTGCCGCCGATGCTTGCCTTTCTCACGAGTGTCCACGCGACGCAGCGCCACGCGACGCCAACGCAGCTGCCGCCGCCCACGCCGCTCTTAGTGGGCCTGCCCGGGGCAGCCAGTCGCGCTGTCTGTGTGTCCTGTCCACTGTTTATACTGAGTTGCCGGCTCCGTTCCAGCCGTGGCACCGACGCCACACTGGTTTTCTGTTTTACTGACCACTGTTTCATGTTGTTCTTTTATTTTGTATACTTTAATTCCCCCTTCCGCTATGAAATGACCATAAGAATGAAACCAAAAATAGTAATCCGGCACATTGTAAAAATATCTTCAAAGCACTGGAATTCTTAACTGCACCACTTAGTACATTTGTTGTTTTTGTTGTTGTTGTGGCCTTCCGTCCGAAGACTGGTTTGAAGTAGATCTCCACGTTAGTCTAGCCTGTGCAAGCCCCTTCGTCTCTGCATAAATATTGCAACCGAAATACGTTTGAAAATCTTTATACTGTACTCAAGCCTTGGTCGTCTCTACAGTTCTTTTCACAATTTCTTTAATTACTGAACTAACAATTCCTTTATGCCCCAGCGTGTGTACCATCATCCGATCACTTCTTTTAGTCAGGTTATACAGCAAGTTTCTTTCCCTTCCTCTTATTCAGTTATTCGATCTACCCACCAGCTAATCTTCAGCTTTATTCTGTATCATGGCATTTCAGAACCTTCTGCTCTCTTCTTGTCTAACTGTTTATCGTCCACGTATCACATCTGTACAAGGCTATATTCCATACCAACAACTCAGAAAATACTTCAAAACATTTAAATTTATGGTCGGTTCTAACAAAAAATGGCTCTGAGCACTAAGGGACTTAACTGCTGAGGTCATCAGTCCCCTAGAACTTAGAACTACTTAAACCTAACTAACCTAAGGACATCACACACATCTCTGCCCGAGGCAGGATTCGAACCTGCGACCGTAGCGGTCGCGCGGTTTCAGACTGTAGCGCCTAGAACCGCTCGGCCACTCTGGCCGGCTCGGTTTTAACAAATTTCTTTCTTTCAGAAATGTTTCTTTTTCTTGCTATTGCCAATCTACATTTTACATCTTATTTATTTCGACCATCGTCAGTTACTTTGCGACCCAAATACTCATCGACTACTTTTTCTGGCTCATTTCGTAATCTAATTCTGTCAATATCACCTGATTCAGCTCGCCGACATTCGATTACCATTGTTCTAGTTTTGCTGCTGTTCATGTTTTAACTGTTTTTCGACACATTTCTGTTCTGTTGAACTTCTCTTACAAGTTTTTTGTTGTCTATTACGGGCATACGTTGTCGTTGAACTCCTCCAAGATATTATTTCTTCTCCCTGAACTTTAATAATTTTTCCAAATCTTTCATTAGTTTATGTGGTACAAGCAGATGGGAAGTGACGGTACACGAAATGGAAACCAAACATCGTCGCCGCGCTCCTGATGTCACCTGATACTTTGAATAGTGTTACATCATGACGTAATATTTGTATAGTGTGTGTGGTGCGCGTGGTGATAGGCGTTGAGAGATGAGTGACGGAGTAGCACTAGTTATGAAGATAGTTTATTTTCGGCACGATCAGACACAGCTTTGAAATTAATTATAAAACAGTCTAGAACGCAAAGTCATGTTTATTACAATGCGATCAGTTTAGATCATCACATGACCATTTTCAGACCTTCAAACTGTAATTTTTTTCAATTCGTTTCGGCCTACTAGGGACCACAGAGCTCGTCTTAATTTTCAGCTAGGGTCTTCTGCTTTTTCTTGGCCCAGTATGCCTTCATCTTCTGGCTGTGAGCCTGCTTCCTCTCATTTGTCCACTTAGGTCTGGTGGTGCCTGTACAATTCTTGCATGTGAGAGACAGTGCGAAGACTCCCTGCAGGATGGCCTGTCGGTATTGAGTTTGGTTCCCGGTTGTCTTTAATGGGATCTGCAGTTCCTCTAGGTCTGATTTAACAAAGGCCATCCACTTGGCTTTGGACGCCTTTCCCCTACTTGCCACTGTGAGGATCCTGTTGGTGAGCCCGGAGTGATTCAGGCGGGTCATGTGGCCATAGAAGGTCAGTCGCCTTTTCCTCATGCATGTAACTATGTACTCCTGATGTTCGTAGAGCTCGTTATTGTGTCTGATTCTGTAGGTACCATCATCCTCCCTTATGGGTCCTAGTATTCTCCTCAGGGTCTTCCTCTCTTTAAGTTATAGTTTCCTGAGTGGGCCCTTTCGATTCATCAAGAGGCACTCAGAGGCATAGAGTGCAGAGGGTTTTATACCAAGTTGTTGTGCTGCAGCTGTATGTTCTTGGATAGGTACTTGGAGGTATAAGTGTTCCTACAGGAATGATACGCCCTCTCTAACTTGGTGCACCTGGCATCTATGGTCAAGGTTTCGCGCTCGCTTGCTTTAGTTTTTTTGTTTTACTTATGTCATGTTCTGTAGATCATTTTCCCGACTATTTTATCGATATGATGTGGAACAATTCATATTACAAGATCTATATATATACACATGAATAGTGCTAATATTAATATTAGTGAAATTTTTATTTCTACACATGCAACTACATTTAGAGGTACAATTTTTTTACCAGTTCTGATACAGAAACTCGTCCATAGAGTAGAAGGAGTTGTCCAAAAGAAATGATATTAAGTTAGATTTAAAACTTGATATGCTACCTGCCAGACACTTTATGTTGTTGGGAAAATGATCAAAGATTATTATTGCTGGATAAGGTACTCCTTTTTGAGCAACTGACAGATTCAATTACAGATAGGAAAGGTCATTTTTCCCTCTAGTGTTGTACGTATGAACATCACTGTTCTTCGTGAATTGAGATGGATTATTTGTAACGAATTTCATTAGCGAAAAAATGTACTCTGATGGTGCAGTTAAAATACCTAACTCCTTGAAAAGGTGCCTGCAGGACGTCCTTGGGTGAACACCACTAATTATTCTCACTGCTCTCTTTTGTGCAATCAATACTTTGTGTCTAAGGGGTGAGTTACCCCATAAGACATTATTGAGTGGAAATATGCAAAGTACGTTAGGAGGCTGATTTATTTATTACCAAGACTAGCGATTATACGAAGAGTGTAAGAAGCTGAACTTAATTGTTTGAGAAACTCAGTAATATGCTTCTTTGAGTTCAATGTGAACACCCAAAAATTTGGAGAAATCTACCCTGTTAACTGAGCCCTGTTCATATGCTACATCAATTTTCAGTATGACTCTATTTGGTGTACAGAACTGGATAAAGTGAGTTTTTTTTTCAAAATTAAGGGAGAGTCCATTTTCTGAGAACCACTTAATAATTATTTGAAAGACATCCTTAACAATATCTTCAGCTGCTTTTTCTGAAATGGGATTTATTATAATATTCGTTTCATCTGCAAAAAGTAATAGTTCTGCTTGCTGAACATTAAGTGAGAGGTCATTCACATGAATAAGGAATAGCAGAGGACACAAAATTGAACCCTGTGGGACTCCCTTTATGGTAACTCCCCGTTCACTAGAATTTACCACCCTCCCAACATTATTTGTGCTATTCAGCACAACTTTTTGCTTTCTGTTCACTAAGTATGAGTCCAATGAGCTGTGTGTATAGCCTTCAATTCCATAAAACCTGCGTTTTTCTAAGAGTGTGACATGATCCACACAGACAAGTGCCTTGGAGAGATCACAAAAAATACCAACTGGCGACAATTTGTTATTTAGGGCTTGTACTATTTGATAGGTGAATGTGTAGATAGCATTCTCAGTTGAGTAATCCTTCCGGAATCGGAACTGTTACATGCTGAATAAATTATTTTCACTTAAATGTGAGACTCTTCTCGAACACATAACTTTTTCGAATATTTTAGAAAATGAAATCAGCAATGAGATTGGTCTATAGTTATTTAAGTCACTCTTGTCCCCTTTCTAATGACGACAATTGCGTATTTCAATCTGTTTGGAAAAATTCCCTGTGCCCGTGAAGCATTACATATATCTTTAAGGGTTCCACTTATTAAATTAGAACAACACTTCAAAATTCTGTTAGAGACTCCATCAACACCACATGAGCTCTTGTTTTTCAGTATATTTATAATTCCCTTAATTTCATTGGGGGATATTGGTGCTTTTTCTAAAATCCTGGGGAATGACATTTTTAACATATTTTTCTGGTTCTTTAACTGAACCCTTTAGCCCTATTTTTGCTGCTACATTCAGAAAGTGATTGTTAAAAATACTTACAACTTGTGAATTATCACTCACAACATCATCATTTATCTTTATTGCTATAGAATGCTGTGCACTGTCAAACTGCCCCATTTCCTGTTAGCCAATATTCTATATAGTTTTAATCTTACTATCCGCATTATTAATTTCTGTCTGAACACATAAACTTCTTTACTTCTTAATGACTTCTGGCTCCCCAGCAACCGACGACCAGCTTGCCCCATCACGACTGGGGTATTATTTCTGTTAACATTTCTCTTCATATTGAGTCCAAGAAGTGTGTGTATGGGGTCGCCTTAGTGAGTGACGAAGTTCTCTCAAGGTTGTTAGCAATGAGGTATATTTTATCAGTCGCCACTAACATGTGTAACAGACGCTGGTGGTGTACCGCTACTGACATGTGGAGTGGCCGTGCCCTTGGTACTAATTTTGGTCCACCCCGGCTATTTTGTTTCCCCAGTACTCATCGTATCTGGTGAGCATACCCCTACCCGCCACCTGGCAGACGCTCGGTAGGAGACTAGCAACTGTAATATGAATCAGGGAGGGATACATAAAAAGAACTTAAAATTAGCTATAAAATTACAAAGCATAGACGTGCCCACATTGATGGACAGCGGCTGAACACGGAGCAGGAGCCGCTGAGTGATGATAGTTAAGTGCTGGACAAGGCAGTGCAATACTGCAGACTCCGCCTACTGCTGACAGGTACAAGTCGAAAAAATTATCAGAAAAGATGTACTTGTTAGTAAACAGAACGTCAAAATTACGTAGAATAATGTTATAATAAAGGAGAGACACCTCGTTAATGCAGTTATTGTCAATTAAATATAATAAGAACTTTAAAAAGGAGCAAATAAACATCGAATTCGCCGTATATAGGCTAGAAAAATAATTACAATGTTGGTTTCTATGGCGATTGTTGACACCATTCCAAAGAAGTAGCAGCATTGCGATTTCCAAAGACGTGACGGTGAGTATCAATAGGTGACATCCAGCAGACGACAGCAGAGATCAGCATCTACCACCTCCATAGTAACCAACTAGTATTTCGTTCATTCCATAGATGTACGACGTAGTTGGTTACGATGAGATGAGAGGTGCTGATTGCTGGTGGTTTCCACTGAAGTGACCATAAACATCGACAAATGAAGCTTACGTTAACAGAGAACGCTCCATAGATGTAGTCCCAGGAAACAAATAAGCGGTATCAGTTTATGTACATTTCGGTCTTTAGCAAATAGTTGTTGATCGTAATACGCTAGCAAATAATAACAAAAGTGATATAAGAAGTCAGTAATATTAAAAAGAAATGGATGCCCATATTTCTAAAAATTGTAATCTTCTGAAATTTCTAAAAAATATGTAATTTGATAATTAGCGAAAAAACAAGTAGTGTCAAACCTTAATTAATTAAGATAATTCCATGACGAGCAAGTATGAATTAAAAATGCGGTGCTACGACTGACCTAACGTGCCAGTTACTTATACAATGTAATAATATTACATAAATATGTACAGAAACAATATGAAATTAAAGAAAAAATGTCATAAGCCATTATATTAAAATGAAAAAAACATGAAGCAGAATAATATGGGTGACACTGAAAAGCTTGTGAGGAAGGGTATAAAACAGATATGTGTAGTTATAATATCAAGACATCAGAGCAAGCATTCTAAAGCAGATGGTCAAAAAGCTTATGTTTGTCTTCGAAGTGTAGGTACTCGATTATAATAGATAAGGGTTTCTTATTGTAATGTGAAAGACTTCAATTTCTTCTAGATTATTAAGTAATAGTTCTTTAGGTGTTTTGTGTAAAATTTTCATGTAATTAGAAATGAAATTTTCAGGGAGATTATGTTCATCAAGATCCTGACCAAACAATGACTCGATACATGCAGTACCAGTAGCATGCTCTCTGAAACATACTAAAAAGTTACGGCCAGTTTGCCTAACATAACGTTTAGTGTAGTCATAATGCAGTTTTACTGCAGAGTATTTTGTAAATGCCAGAATTTTGCTTTTTGTTAGATTCGTGAGTTGTATGTTTCAATTCTTTGTAGTGAGTTGTTAGTTGTGAAAGCTGTCGTTAGATTTTTTAAAATAATTTGTTTCTTTTGTCTGAATTAAGTCCCATATAAGTCATTTTGATAAACCGCCTATTGAAATTAGTAACAATGTCATTTGTTTGTTCTAATGTTTCATATAAAAAATCGACTTAAATAGCATTAAAATTATTGGCAATAGAACTTTGTTTCAAAATATAAATTTCTTTTTGTACTGCTTTGGGTTGAAGAGGTTATTTTAATAACCTATGTATCTATCCTCGTTTCGAAAAACAGCTATTTATATTTACTAGGATGACATGGAGTGGCATTAATTACTATATCCGTTGATGTTGGTTTTCTGCAAATAGAGATACAATTTTTTCGATTTTGTTTTGAAATTATAAAATCTAGAAAATTAATACTTCTTTGGTTTTCGTGCTCTACTATAAATGAAATATTAGGTTGTTTATTATTTAAGCTGGTGGCGAGGAGATCAATTTCTTCATATGAGCATTTATTTTATAATACCGACGTGTCGTCGACAAATCTTTTATAACATATCTTCTTTCTTTCTTTTAGTGTTCAACCCTGAGGTTGGTTTGCAGCAGAGCACCATTCCTCTCTTCTGTCTGCCTTTCTTTTCATTCCCACGTATGTGTTATATCCAATGTCAATCATGATCTGTTGCATATATGATATCCTTGGTCGCCCCCGCCGATTCCTTCCCTCAATAGCTCCTTCTGCTATTGTTCCAGTGTTGTTGTTGTATTGTAGGTTGTGCCCTACAAGTTTGTCTCTTCTTGTTTGGATGTGCCTCCACAGAGATCTGGTTTCCTGTACTCTTCTAAGCACCTCTTCATTTGCTACTTTGTCTCTCTTGCAGATCTTCATCATCCTTCTATAGCACCATATCTCCAGAGCCTCTAGCCGTCTTCTCTTCCAATTGTCCAAGTTTCACATTCGTATAGGGCCACACTCCAAACGAAACCTTTCGTGATACGTTTCCTCATTTTCAGACTGAAGTTGTTGCTGGTGAGTAAGTTCCTTCTCCGATTAAAGGCAATTTTGGCCTTTTGTATTTTGCTCGTAATTTCTTTCCGGCTTCTACCATCCCTTGTGATCTTGCTTCCCAGGTAAGTAAATTTCTCTATCACTTACAGCTCCTCTCTTCCAATTCTCATTCTCAGAGGTTCATATTCTTCTCCTGTACTGCATACAATCACTTGAGTCTTTTTCTTGTTTATTCTCATTCCATACTGATTGCATAACATACATTTATTACAATTATAATAATATATAATTATATTATATATTTATTATAAATATTTCGGAGGCATTATTTTTCAGCACGACTTCGTAGAATTTAGGTGGCTTCACTACATTATTTCAGACAGATGCCGGAATGGGTGCTATTATAAAGCCACGGCTGACTATCTGTCCACATTCTTGTCAAACCTCAAATATGTAAATGTTTGTGTTTACGAATACACCAATGAATGTAACTACTATTTCTGTTATTTTTAATGGTTCAGTTGTCACTACACAGTCGAGAGCATTGATGAAAACATGCTAACCTATACGGTCCAGTCACATTAATGTGACCAGCGCCTTCGTTCGACGATATATAAATCATGTCGGGGACGGGGAGGAAAAGAGAGCACGATCATTGACTTTCTGGCCAAGGGTGGAACCGTTTCCGAAATGGCTATTTCTTTTAAACCATCTGCGCGCTGCTGTGGTTGAACTGTATCGCGAATGGCTCTATCCAGAGCCGGCGCCAAGGCAACTGCTACCTCTGGCGTGCCACAGGGGAGTGTTATGGGACCATTGCTTTTCACCATATATATAAATGACCTAGTAGATAGTGTCGGAAGTTCCATGCGGCTTTTCGCGGATGATGCTGTAGTATACAGAGAACTTGCAGCATTAGAAAATTACAGCGAAATGCAGGAAGATCTGCAGCGGATAGGCACTTAGTGCAGGGAGTGGCAACTGATCTTTAACATAGACAAATGTAATGTATTGCGAATACATAGAAAGAAGAATCCTTTATTGTATGATTATGTGATAGCGAAACAAACACTGGTAGCAGTTACTTCTGTAAAATATCTGGGAGTATGCGTTCGGAACGATTTGAAGTGGAATGATCATATAAAATTAGTTGTTCGTGAGGCGGGTGCGAGGTTGAGATTCATTGGGAGAGTCCTTAGAAAATGTAGTCCACCAACAAAGGAGGTGGCTTGCAAAACACTCGTTCGACCTATACTTGAGTATTGCTCATCAGTGTGGGATCCGCACCAGGTCGGGTTGACAGAGGAGATAGAGAAGATCCAAAGAAGAGCGACGCGTTTCGTCACAGGGTTATTTGGTAACCGTGATAGCGTTACGGAGATGTTTAGCAAACTCAAGTGGCAGACTCTGCAAGAGAGGCGCTCTGCATCGCGGTGTAGCTTGCTGTCCAGGTTTCGAGAGGGTGCGTTTCTGGATGAGGTATCGAATATAATGCTTCCCCCTACTTATACCTCCGGAGGAGATCACGAATGTAAAATTAGGGAGATTCGAGCGCGCACGGAGACTTTCCGGCAGTCGTTCTTCCCGCGAACCATACGCGACTGGAACAGGAAAGGGAGGTAATGACAGTGGCACGTAAAGTGCCCTCCGCCACGCACCGTTTGGGGGCTTGCGGAATATAAATGTAGATGTAGACAGACGTAGATGTAGACACCACAGGCCATAGATGACAGGGGTGAACGACGGCTGTGTATGGACGAATAGACGTGCAGCTGTTGACAGCCTGAAGAACCACGTGGCTACCAGCAGTGTCTTCTAAACGACTGTACTGCAAACGAAGCTGCATGCCCCCACGGCAGGCGCCTGGTTCCTGCACCTGTGCTGACAGCTGTTCATCGGCGACGAAGTGGAATTTGCACGCCGGTATAGCAACTGGGCGACCACTGAGCGGCGTCAGGTTTCCTTTTCCGGTGAATGACGTTCTGCGATCCATCGGACAGATGGCCGTTGGCGTGTACAGCCCTGCAGAAATGGTCGGAAGGCTCCAGGCCGGAGCAGACAGTGTTGTGATCTCGGAAACGGTTTTCTAGCATTCCGTGGGTAATCTCGTCATTCTGGAAGGTACAGTGGACGAACATTAATATGCTCCTCTCCTTGGAGACTATGTCCATCCCTACATGCGGTTTGTTTCTCCTCGGCGCGATGGCATCTACCGGCGAGACAATGCTACCTGTCCTACTGCTTTCAATTCCAAAATGATCTAGACAGAATTTCTGTATAGTGCTAAAAGTGGCAATTGGCACTAAACAAAGAAAAGTGCGAGGTCATCCCCATGGGTAGTAAAAGAAATCAGATAAATTTTGGGTACACAATAAATCGCGCAAATCTAAGGGCTGTCAATTCGAGTAAATACCTAGGAAACACAATTATCGGCAACTTAAATTCGGAAGACCACATAGATAATATTGTGAGAAAGGCGAAACAAGGACTGTGCTTTGTTGGCAGAACACTTAGAAGATGCGACAAAACCCACTAAAGAGACAGCCTACATTACACTTGTCCGTCCTATGCTGGAATATTGCTGCGCGGTGTGGGATCCTTACGGGGTAGGATTGACGGAGGACATCGAAAAAGTGCAAAAAAGAGCAGCTCGTTTCGTGTTGTCGTGCAATAGGGGTGAGAGTGTCACTGATATGGTAAGCGAGTTGGGGTGGCAGTCACTGAAACAAAGGCGGTTTCTTTGCGGCGCGATCTGTTTAAAAAATTTCAATCACCAACTTTCTCTTCCGAATGCGAAAATATTTTGTTGACACCCACCTACGTAGGGAGAAATGATCATCATAATAAAATAAGAGAAATCAGAGCTCGAACGGAAAGATTTAGGTTTTCTTTTTTCCCACGCGCCATTCGAGATTGGAATGGTAGAGAAGTAGTACTAAAATGGTTCGATGAACCCTGTGCCAGGCATTTAAGTGTGAATTGCAGAGTAACCATGTAGATGTAGATGTAGACGTGCGAGGCTCGAATAGCACCAAGATGAGTTTACTGTGCTTCTCTGACCACCAAACTCCCTGGATTTAAGCCCAATGGAGAATCTGTCGGTCTACCTCGATTAGGCTGTTTGCGCCATGAATCGTCAATGACAAACGTAGAGCAGCTGGAGTCAATATGGCTCCACATCCCTGTCGGTACCTTCCAGAACCTCACTGACTCTCTTCATGCATTTTTCGCAGCATCCGCACTGCAAAAAATTGTTATTCAGATGCTCACATGAATGCCACTGGACAGTGTAAAACCCCTACCTGGCACAGTTCCTGCTAGTTCGTCTCACCCAATGGAACTGCAAATAACGAAGATATAAAGGACTTATTTTGTGCATGACATGTCAAATGCTCTTGTCAGTTTTCCTTATTATCTTCTATGAAGCACTACACTACAATTAGCCAATGACATGTACACTCCTGGAAATTGAAATAAGAACACCGTGAATTCATTGTCCCAGGAAGGGGAAACTTTATTGACACATTCCTGGGGTCAGATACATCACATGATCACACTGACAGAACCACAGGCACATAGACACAGGCAACAGAGCATGCACAATGTCGGCACTAGTACAGTGTATATCCACCTTTCGCAGCAATGCAGGCTGCTATTCTCCCATGGAGACGATCGTAGAGATGCTGGATGTAGTCCTGTGGAACGGCTTGCCATGCCATTTCCACCTGGCGCCTCAGTTGGACCAGCGTTCGTGCTGGACGTGCAGACCGCGTGAGACGACGCTTCGTCCAGTCCCAAACATGCTCGATGGGGGACAGATCCGGAGATCTTGCTGGCCAGGGTAGTTGACTTACACCTTCTACAGCACGTTGGGTGGCACGGGATACATGCGGACGTGCATTGTCCTGTTGGAACAGCAAGTTCCCTTGCCGGTCTAAGAATGGTAGAACGATGGGTTCGATGACGGTTTGGATGTACCGTGCACTATTCAGTGTCCCCTCGACGATCACCAGTGGTGTACGGCCAGTGTAGGAGATCGCTCCCCACACCATGATGCCGGGTGTTGGCCCTGTGTGCCTCGGTCGTATGCAGTCCTGATTGTGGCGCTCACCTGCACGGCGCCAAACACGCATACGACCATCATTGGCACCAAGGCAGAAGCGACTCTCATCGCTGAAGACGACACGTCTCCATTCGTCCCTCCATTCACGCCTGTCGCGACACCACTGGAGGCGGGCTCCACGATGTTGGGGCGTGAGCGGAAGACGGCCTAACGGTGTGCGGGACCGTAGCCCAGCTTCATGGAGACGGTTGCGAATGGTCCTCGCCGATACCCCAGGAGCAACAGTGTCCCTAATTTGCTGGGAAGTGGCGGTGCGGTCCCCTACGGCACTGCGTAGGATCCTACGGTCTTGGCGTGCATCCGTGCGTCGCTGCGGTCCGGTCCCAGGTCGACGGGCACGTGCACCTTCCGCCGACCACTGGCGACAACATCGATGTACTGTGGAGACCTCACGCCCCACGTGTTGAGCAATTCGGCGGTACGTCCACCCGGCCTCCCGCATGCCCACTATCCGCCCTCGCTCAAAGTCCGTCAACTGCACATACGGTTCACGTCCACGCTGTCGCGGCATGCTACCAGTGTTAAAGACTGCGCTGGAGCTCCGTATGCCACGGCAAACTGGCTGACACTGACGGCAGCGGTGCACAAATGCTGCGCAGCTAGCGCCATTCGACGGCCAACACCGCGGTTCCTGGTGTGTCCGCTGTGCCGTGCGTGTGATCATTGCTTGTACAGCCCTCTCGCAGTGTCCGGAGCAAGTATGGTGGGTCTGACACACCGGTGTCAATGTGTTCTTTTTTCCATTTCCAGGAGTGTATATGCGTACAAAGCAATGCTTTCGCAGTTTAGTCATTTTCGCAATATATATACACAGCTCTGCAACACCTCAGGATGAGGTAGATAAAGTGACTCTGTGGAAATGAATGAATGTGTGGGATCATACTGCCAGACATCTTCCAGTCGTGTACATAGAGTTGGAGGTGAGCGTGACTATAGCTCCGAATGGGGCTGGCCTCGCAACACGATGCAGTAGGTGGAACGAAAAAAGGCTGTGTGTGTCAACCAGCAATCAGTTACGGTGCACAGTGGTGGAGCTCTTCGTTACAACATGGCCCGTCGACAACATTTGGATGGCTCCACAATGGAAAGAATCATCGGGAAACTGCAAGAAGGGTGAAGTGTGACAAGTGCAACCCAGAACAGGAGCGAACTGCTTTCTTCTTACACTCTCCATACTCCATGAGCATGTCGGCTTTCTCAGTATTGGTGAATCCCCATCGCCCACTCGCTTGCTGCTGGTACGTAGCAACTACGCTGGTTAAAAGGCATAGAAAAGTCTCGGTGTGGAAACTTTTCAAAATACTATATCTCGTAAACGAACCACACTAGAATCCTGCAACAAATGCCACTGAGATTCTAATGTATCATACTTTTAGTTTGTTAATGTCAGTAGACATTGTTCCATTTAAAAAGCGTATGTTTGCACAAAAATACGCTTTGTAAGTATTATTACAATCTGTTTATTTGCTAACAGTACCAGCCCCTGACTACCAAGCAATTCTGCGAAAATTACGCATAAATAGCACTTCAATTTCCGCAGTTCCTGCGGTGCAAGTTTTAGGTGATTCACCCTGTGTATGATCACTGTGATTGTCTGCTGTTCGCTGACTATCAAGGGATGACCATACAATGTCACATTATGTTCCTTTGATTGCCTTTCCGTCACTACCGAAGATGTAAATAACAATTACAGAAATGTAGGGTCGTGGCTGACTTGACGACAGTTTTTTTCCACCAACGATAGTCTCCTACTGGTGAATGCTTAATTGTGGCCACAGGGACTAATAACCATTACAAGTTCTGTTGTGTAAAAGTGTTCAATATTTTACAATTTCCAGGCTAATGTTCACAACCAAGTTTCCGAATAAGTTCAGCATTACTAGTGCATCTGTGAGATGTTTCCACGTTATCCAAATTCTTAGTCCAGATCATGACCGAAAAATCTTATATTCACAGAGTGAATATCCCAAAATAATTTGAAGTCTATAGACAATAGTCCAGATTGTTGCAAACGCTGTCCACGAACTGTAATTTGTGACAAATTGCTCTAGTGCACGACGTTCACCCGGAAATTTATTTACAAGGGAAGCATAGACCCGACCGGTCACCTATTTCCCTCATCTCTCGTTCGATTGTAGTGCATGTTTAGATGTGACAAATGATTCTCTAGTACTCTGAGTTTCTCAAGCGTTTTCGAGAGGCCGTGCTTCCAGGTGCTTTGAGTACATAGGAGAGTGCCAGCCACTACGCGGGTGTTGGTGCTACCCTATCAGGCGCCAGACTACGAGTCTGCCCTTGCGGCATTCCAATCTTGTCTGTCTTTCCCACTCTTCCACCAAACACTCGTTTGACAATTCTTCAACCGCCGTTGAAGGTTTTAGCAACGGTCGCGTTTGAAAAGACAGTGTACGGAGACGAATGAGTATCCTGAACGATTATGAAATGTTTAGTAACAACTGGATCACTGCCGGCATCGTAATCAAGCAGTCTGCAACACAGCAGGTAGGAAAGTACGCAACCTCTACCCACTCCACGACTAACTTTATACTGATACTCTAAAATGAACACACAAGTGGAGGATATTACTCATGTCAGAAAAAGTTCTGCATCAGCCCGATTCCCAAAACTCCTGAAGATAGACGTTAACTGTGGATATTGTATCACAGACACAGTCCCTTTGACTGTTGAGAGATATCACTAAAGCCGCCCAAAGATGTAAAAAACCATGCATGAGCAGCGCCTATTAGACGGAGGGAGTCCGACAGCCGATCAGTTCCAATCATTCCGCCAGGAAGAAGCTACAAGGCTCTTTTTGTCTGTAGTTCTACCATGCCTAGACGGTCAATACCGCGGTTCGATCGCGTCCACATTGTTACTTTGTGCCAGGAAGGGATCTCGAGAAGGGAAGTGTCCAGGCGTCTCGGAGTGAACCAAAACGATGTTGTTCGGACAAAGGGGAGATACAGAGAGACAGGAACTGTCGATGACATGCCTCGCTCTGCCACCCAAGGGCTACTACTGCAGTGGATGACCGCTACCTACGGATTATGGCTCGGAGGAACCCTGACAGCAGCGCCATCATCATGAATAATGCTTTTCGTGCAGCCCCAGGACGTCGCGTTACGGCTCAAGCTGTGCGCGATAGGCTTTATTATGCGCAACTTCACTCCCAACGTCCATGGCGAGGTCCATCTTTGCAACCACGGCACCATGCAGCGCGGTACAGATGGGCCCAACAACATGCCGAATGGACCGCTCAGGATTGGCATCACGTTCTCTTCACCGATGAGTGCCGCATTTGCCTTCAACCAGACAATCGTCGGAGACGTGTTTGGAGGCAACCCGGCCAGGCCGAATGCCTTAGACACACTGTCCACCGAGAGCAGCAAGATGGAGGTCCCCTGATGTTTTGGGGTGGCATTATGTGGGGCCGGCGTACGCCGCTGGTCGTCATGGAAGGCACCATAACGGCTGTACGATACGTGAATGCTATCCATCGACCGATAGTGCAATCATATCGGCAGCGTATTGGCGAGGCATTCGTGTTCATGGACTTCAATTCGCGCGCCTATAGTGCACGTCTTATGAATGACTTCCTTCAGGATAACATCGCTCGACTAGAGTGGCAAGCATGTTCTCCAGATATTAACCCTATCGAACATGCCTTGTATTGATTGAAAAAGTGCTGTTTATGGACGACGTGACCTACCAACCACTCTGAGGGATCTATGCCGAATCGCTGTTGAAGAGTGGTACAATCTGCCTTGATGAACTTGTGGATAGTACGCCACGACGAATACAGGCGTGCATCAGTACAAAAGAACGTGCTACTGGGAATTAGAGATAGCGGTGTGTACAACAATGTCGACCACCACCTCTGAAGGTCCCTCTGTATGGTGATACAACTTGCAATGTGTGGTTTTCATGAGCAATAAAAAGGTCGGAAATCATATTTATGTTGATCTGTATTCCAATTTCCTGTACAGGTTCCGGAACAAGCGGAACCGAGGTGATGCAAAACGTTTTTTGATGTGTGTATTAGGAGAAGCTGTATTTCGGTAAGACGTCGCTGCCTTCGCCACTAGTCCTTATTAAACGTCGATTACACCTCAGTTCTATGCACCACTACGATTTTCACTGTTATTATTGTTGTTACTATTGATACATGCCGAAGAAACATCATTCGCTGTGGCGATAAGAGTGCTTGGTGCACGAAGAGGAAAGAGAAATGAACAGACGTGTACGTTGTTTAGCCGTATGCACTGGTGCCGCCGCTTGAGGACTGGCGCTCTCGTATGGTATTCAGCAGGCTCGTAAAAGTTTGACCTCGATTTCTTGGAGGCCTTAGAGAAGCGAATTGTAATGGAGCAGCATTTGTTAGATCTAAGCAGGTAGTACAATCGTGCCAAAGATAAGCAATATTGGTGATCCGATGGGTGTATGCTCCCTTTTCAAGTAAGAACTGTAGCCAGGCTTTTTTGCCTAGAGCCCATGTTTGTATTTCGTTAGTAGAAAAATGTTCTAATCCTCCAGCAGTTCCACAGTAATGGTGGTATCTAAAGTAGGGAAGTAACTTAACCTCCTATCGCCCACTTTCCACACGAAAGAACGCCCACCAGTGGGAGGTAGGAACTAGAAGGAACTAGATTGACTGCCGGCCGCGGTGGTCTAGCGGTTCTGGCGCTGCAGTCCGGAACCGCGGGACTGCTACGGTCGCAGGTTCGAATCCTGCCTCGGGCATGGGCATGGGTGTGTGTGATGTCCTTAGGTTAAGTAGTTCTAAGTTCTAGGGGACTTATGACCTAAGATGTTGAGTCCCATAGTGCTCAGAGCCATTTGAACCAGCCTAGATTGACTCACCAACTGCGACATGGTCGCGTATACAGACAGTGATCCAATACTGTCAAATGTTTATCATCCCTTCTAAAGCTGCACATTTCAAACGTTAGTGGCGCACCTGTGTAGCGGAAAGGCTAAGGAAAAAAAACTGCTAAATCAAGACTTGGCGGACCTGATATAGTGTCAGACAGGCACCGTCTAAAATTGCGGCGGGTGATTGTAAAAAAATCGCATGAATAACCGGAAGGAATCACGCGCCGAAGTATTAAAAGCAGTGCAATTAGCACCTCGAAGCGTAAGGAATTACAAAGAATGGGATACAGTCGTCGAGCACCTCCTGTAAGTCACACATTTTTGTAGTCAGTGCTAAGCGT
This sequence comes from Schistocerca cancellata, assembly GCF_023864275.1. Classification (NCBI taxonomy): domain Eukaryota; kingdom Metazoa; phylum Arthropoda; class Insecta; order Orthoptera; family Acrididae; genus Schistocerca; species Schistocerca cancellata. The sequence continues at coordinate 583,233,484 of NC_064628.1, read as the reverse complement.
CGCCTGAGGTGGAGTAAAGAGCGACACCACTGGCCAATCGACGACTAGAAACCAGTGATTTGGAGTGATGAATCGCACCGTACTCTTGCAATCCGATGGAAGGGTTTGACTTTGGTGAATACACGGAGAACTTCACTTGCTGTCATCCGTAGTGCTAACAATAGCATACGAAGAAGGTTGTCTTATGGTATGGGCGTTATTTTCGTGGTCAGGGTTTGGTCCCCTTTTGTGCTCAAGAAAATACAAAATGCGGAAGGATATAAATACATTTTTACAACATTGTGTACTTCATACAGTGGAGGAACAGTTCGGAGACAATGATTGTTTGTATCGGTATGACAGTGCACTCCGTCATAAAGCAGCATCTGTGAGGCAATAGCCTGTAGACAAAAACATTCCTGAAATGTTCTGCTCAACCAAGGTCCCAAAGGAGCACCTTTGGGATGAATTAGAATGTCGAATTCGTTGGAAACCATAGAATACAACATCAGTATCACCCTAGGTTTCGGCTCTTCAGGAACAATGAACTGCCATGACATTCAGACACATCATTTAAATTCCTCTTAGCGTTCAAGCTGTCATAAAGGCGAAGAATGGTCACACTCCAATGGACGTCCGCTAATAGGTGTCTCGATACTTCTGATCAGATAGTGTACAAATCGCACTTCCTGGAAATATTTAACTCCACAACCAGAATTCGTGCTTAGTTAAATTGACACATGCGTTTACTGTCGTCTGGAATGACATGGACTCTTGATACCACTCGTAACACAAATCTTCACTGCATGTAAAAAAATTTCTTAGAGATAATTATTGGCTCCCCTATTCTGCGAAGGTGCTGATCTAGTTAGTCCATTCTGACGGAATTTCTTCGGATTGTCTTCTCTTGTGCCGATTTGAAACACGGGTAAAAAGTTAGTATGCTGAAAGGGACAACGTTATTTCACCAGTAGGTTGGCCACCTAGCACTGTATTCTGGTGCTGAGTTTGCTATATGTCGGATTCGCGACGTTCTGCTTTCCCGTAGAAGTCACGAGCTGATGCCTAAACATCCTCCGGAGGTAGTCCTGCTACCTGGTGGAGCTGCGCAGTCTGGAATCCCTAAGGTAGTTAGTAAGCCAGTTTAAGAGCTGGCAGCCGTTTTGCGTACCGGCCGCATTTCCACAGATTGCTGCCCCATACTCCATTACTGGATGTACCGAGATCCTGAAAATGACAATCACAAGGTCCTGTGGTACTGGTGACGTCGAATTACGTGTAGGTAGAGATGGTGCAGCCTTACGTCGATTTGGGCCTACTGAAAGTAGTAACTAGGTATTTTGGCTGTGCTTCCGCATTGCGTAATTCCAGCCAGGATGTCTACAGCCGCACGTTCACGGGGACTGGTCGTATCGCTACGACGAGTGCTTGGCTGTTCACTGCAGTAAAGGCCAATATACATTTCATTGCCATAACGACATGTCTCGATGGTAGTTTGGAGCCTGCACGTTATGGACGTTCACAGAAAGCGCACATATCTCTGTGGTCTCCTCGTACGGCGTGAGCTGATTTCCCAGACATAGTGGCAATTTACTGTGTACAGAGTGTGCGATGTCAAAACTTGCGCTGTTCCCCTAGGTTTCTGCAGTCTAAGCGTAGGCCACACTCTGTCCTGTCGTAGCCGGCCGAAGTGGCCGCGCGGTTCTGGCGCTGCAGTCTGGAACCGCGAAACCGCTACGGTCGCAGGTTCGAATCCTGTCTCGGGCATGGATGTGTGTGATGTCCTTAGGTTAGTTAGGTTTAACTAGTTCTAGGGGACTAATGACCTCAGCAGTTGAGTCCCATAGTGCTCAGAGCCATTTGAACCATTTTTTTGTCCTGTCGTAGAAAATTCTGCCCTCAGGTGGAAGTTCAGGTCACTTTCTTGATGTACTGCACAAAGAGTGCGTGCGAGAGACATTCGTCTTCCTTGTATTTTTTTTTCTTAATTGGAGCCCTTCCACGCTCTCATTTGTATCCAGCAGGAAAGTTTTACTGTCACCTCTTCAATAGGGTTAGCTGTTTACCTTAGATTTCCAGAATGCAGGTCTGCGAGGTGATTTATATGTCTAAGTGCGATCGAACATCGTTTAATGCGGTCCCATATGGAAGATAATATTCAAAAGCGCTTGATCGGTGGCGGTATAGAGCGTAATGATAAAAGTGCCACGAAAACCCGTGGGTGAAAACCTCTGCCACACTGTAGACAGACAGTAGGGCAGCTGGTGGATTAAGCTGCCAACAGCGACAGTTCGTGCAAGACAACCGGGATCATTAGTAGCTGGGAACGTACCGCTGGGCACTGAGGATGTCTCCTAGGACAACCACAGGCGTTCCGGTTCTGCAACATGCCGGAGTCGTCATCAGACAGGTCACTTTGATAATGTTTAATGTAGATTATTATGTGAGTTTTCTTTGTGATTTGCATATTGTCATTTTACTTGTGGCAGTCTGACGTTAGGCTCTACAAATGTAACTGGGAGGATCTATTAAATTGGCTGAAAGAATGGGGTTTGCTGACGTCATTGTGTCTATATTTTCCTACGAAAAAGTAGTTTTGGTCTGTTATGACCATAATTCGCCAGATTCAGGATCAAGGAGATATGCTAATGTTTCTGTTAAATCGTGTAACGAGTTTCTTGGATACTTCCAACAGTGTCTCGATACCGAACTCAGCGTCGCATACATGGTTGGTAAGTATCTTGGAGATCTGCAGGCAATTCTGCATCACCTGCAGAGGGCTAATGTGTATTGGAACTGCACGCACCTGGACTGGAGCTGTGTATGTCTTCAGCAGTCTGACGAGAGTCATATTCATGGACTTAGTCACCCTGTTTGTCTTCCTCCTCCCCCCCCCTCCCCTCCTCTCTAAGTAGGGTACTCTAGATTCCGATTTGCTACACTAGTAAGCGAGACTGCTCTTACAATATTCTAGTTGTACAAACCAAACTGAATTTTTCGCTGACACTTGGCTGACCATGACAACAATTTTAAATGACTAAACACTCTCTTAAAACTTTTGTAGAACATTAGTATAGCGTTTTGTAATTAACTTTATATAAGCTACTTTAAATGTAAATTCATTAAAATGAGCTCTCTCATGTGCCGGTTACAAGCGTATCAACAATACAATACCTGTCGAATGAGGAATTCTAATAGATGTTTAATTATGTGTTCTCACTTAGTGTCATTTATTTGTACAGTGGAAGAAATTTGTTTAACATTAGACAGATCTATATAAATTTCGGAAAGGATTTTATATTAAAACTCTTCTTGTGGGTTCAGGCATTGCCTACCTCACATCATACACTCATTATTAAACCAAATTAGCACCATAGAATGCCTATAGTCAGTAATTAAGCAGACCAGGCAGAGAATTACTCTCGCACTAGGAGACATCACGCCAATGACTTGTGAAATCGCCTCTAGTCTTGGTCTCCATTCGGCCAATTTATTCAGGTATGCCATTTTTAACTGAAGCCTCTCATTCGTGGTTTGAACCCGTAGAGCTGTCTTATAGGTGGGATGTAGACCGCTGTATTCCACCCGCTGTTTCAAAAACCTCACATATTTCCTATAGAATTAAGAACGTGTAATTTAACGGGCTAGTCTAAATGCAGTATGGTACCTGGGTGTTCATAAAAACATGAGAGCATGCGTGCACTCCTGTGAAAATTGTTGTTGTCATCTTGAAAGATGAGAGTGTCTACAGGATACTATTCATAAAGATGCAAAAGAAAGGGTAACATGTGGTCACCGTGAGCGCGCAATAAACATCCCAGTACATGTTCACGGTAATCTGAACGACTGGGCTGAACTCGTGGTGCGAAAAACACCTCAGCATATCATACAAAAAGCACCTTCATCCTGAACTACACTTAACAGATACTGCCGCTTAAATGTCACTGGACGTCTCTCATCAACGGAAAATAGGCCAAATCACGACTCCAGTCAGGCGCTCTTGAGTTTCTGTGTTGTTTGACCCATTGGAGGTATATATGTTTATGTGCCGATTAGAGTATTGGCCGTTCGCTAGGTACTGGGCTTCAGATATGCATTGCATGTAGTTACCTTCGCAACATACGCTCTGAAACTGGTCTGGATGGACCTGTATTTGCTAACAGCAATAATTTCTGCAGTCTGATTGTTCCTGTGGGTTACACGGTTCTTACGTTATATTACACGGCTGCTAGTGGTACATCACTTCTTGCAAGCACGTTGCTAGATTTACATATCGGCAAAAGTTATTTAGGACGGGATCGTGGACACGTCCAAACACGATAGGTGCTTTCTGCCATTCTGTCGTGTCTGCGCAGATTCCAGGCATCCAATTGCCACATCCACAGCACTTCACTACCATCAGCGTTGAAAGGACAGATAACAGCCAGGTACCAGCGCTCCAAAGCTGCCAGTGTGCTCTTTTAAGGGAGCGACTAGCATTTTCTCCAGTGAGTTGATATGAAACACGTATAAATCGACAAACAGAAGCTAGGGTGTTATTACTGTGTATTAATCCTGCTACATGCTCTTACGGGCGTTTGTTTCTTTATTGTTAATTACTCGTGAATTAAAGATTAAAGTTCATCAGGGGTGTTCCGTATTAAGTTAGTGTCTTGCAAGCGGTCACTGCTTCATTGTACAGCGCTTGAGAAGTATAACTGATTGACGCGTTTCCGGTCACCGTACAAATTTTTGAATGCCAGATATTAATTTTCTAGTAAATCGTCTAGTTATTTATTTAAAAACAAAGGTAGGCGTCTTTACAATGGAAATTCCGGCTTCAAATTTTCTTTGCAATGGTGTACGTAGTTCAATCGTAGCTCATCTGGTACTGTTAGTGACTATTCATAATAATTCCGGATTTTGTCCATTTTCCGCCGTTCTCTGTGTTCGGTATGGGACATCCATGCTATGCTTTCGGCTAGCATTAAGGATGGAAAATTCCGTTCACACACTGCGGCCATTTCTTCACACGCTTGGGACTGACTGATTTCCTAGTCTGTCCCCAGCTTTTACCGTTCCTGCTCCAATTACAGCAGAACAGCACCTAACATTGACGGTCAGCATACAGGATGTTACGCCCAAAATGTGCATTGTGTCACACAGCTTTATTGCAGTTGCACTGCTATTACAGGGTGACACCGAAAAACGGGAACATTTCCACACTCCACTAGCACTAGAAGCAATGAAGGAAATGAACTGCATTCATACTAATTGAAACCTTTCAACTTTGCCATTTACGAAACGTTGACGGCATTTATCATTTTTTAAAAATTACGTCCATTAGATTGCGTCCTCCTGTACGAATACATTCGTGAAATCTGCTGTTGAGATTCCTCATTCACCGCTGAAACATCTCACCTGGGATAATGTGAACTTCATTCCGAATTCTCTGTTTTAACTCATTCAGGATTCTTGATCGAGTCGTGTAGACCTTTTGCTCTTGAGGTAGCCCCAGAAGACAAAATCACAAACGGATAAATCTGGCGATCTAGGGGGCGAGGAAATGTTACCGAATCGTGAGATCACACGGTTGTCAAACAATTCTCGCACATATGCCACTGATTGCTGTGCAATGTGTGATGCCGCTCCGTCCTGTTGAAACCAGGCTTCTAGAAAGTTTGGAAAGTTGTTCAGTGCAGGTGTAACAAAAGTTCGTAACATCCACACGTAACGATCGGCAGTGACAGTTATTGTGTTTCCCTGTTCATTTGCGAAAAAATACTGTAAGGTAATGCTAGGTGATGAAACATCACGCCATAATGTCACATTATTAGCGGGTAAAGGGCGCTCGTGAACGTATTAGGAATTGTGTCCTGTTTATTCACATAATCTGTGAGATGAAAATGTGCCTCATCTCACATCCACAACTAGTTTAGAAATTCATCGTAATTGTTTATTTTTGTTATACTTTGTTGACAGAATCCTAATCGTAATCGGTAATCGTTGTCCTTCAGTTCTTGTACCATCTGTAGTTTTTAAATCGAGATGAAGAATTCTGCGGACATCCTCCCGGTACTTTTAAACCACTGCTGCTTGTTTACGAAATGAACGCCGTGGGCTCCGTAAGACAGTCTCGCGTACAACATCAATGTTCGCTGGACAACGCAGACGTCTTGGTCGTCCTGTTGGTTTCTTCTTGAAGGCAGATCCAGTCTCTACAAAGTTATTAATACAACATTTTATTGCGTGTTTAGACGGAACGGCATCATAACGTCCTAAATTATAAAAACGTCGTAACTCCCTCTGCGCCGCTACCAAACTATCATTGTTTTTATAAAACATTTTTATGGCTAACGCACGCTGTTGTCCGTTCCACTGATCCGTGATAACTATTTACTCGCTGTCACGAACCCGCAGTGTTGCCACCTGCTCATGCCTGCCACTACTCATCTCGAACATTCCCGTTATTCTGTGTCACCCTGTACAAATAAAAATAAATACATAAATAAAAAGGTTCGTTACAATAACTCGAAACACTTTATGGGTAGAGCAAGAGATATGTAGATCAATGCGTGGCAAAAAAACTATAGCGCCTATAATGGGAGAAGGAAACTAAATGAAAGTTCGGGTTCAAAATGGTTCAAATGGCTCTGAGCACTATGGGACTTAACAGCTGAGGTCATCAGTCCCCTAGAACTTAGAACTACGTAAACCTAACTAACCTAAGGACATCACACACATTCACGTCCCAGGCAGGATTCGAACCGGCGACCGTAGCGGTCGCGCGGTTCCAGACTGAAGCGCCTAGAACCGCTCGGCCACACTGGCCGGCAAAGTTCAGGGGTTGAAATATTATTTGATGTTATTTCAGCGCATTATTTTACAAAGAACTTGGGAGTTTGAGGCTATTTATGTACATCACGTTGCATCCCCTCTGGCCAAGATGTATGTACTGATCCGTTTAGGAAGGATATCATAAACTCGATGTATCCTCCCCTGAGGCAAGCTGTTGTACTGACACTGGAATGGGGTTGACGTCGGAGCTGGCCCCGCATATACTCTGCGGCGAACAGATCTGAGGAACTCGTTGGCCATAGCAGTTCGCAGACAGTTCACAGAGACACATGCCCTGTATAGACAAGCACTGCCCTGTCGACAAATGCCACGTCGATACTGTCGCATGAGAGGACGCAGGATGTCCGCAGCGCCTTCAGAATTCCCATCACTACTGACAGTGATCTGTAGTTATACCCAACGGCCTCCCACACCATGACGCCACAAGTAACGCCTCTGCGCCTCTCCAAAGCATTGGGAGAGTGTGACACCTTTTTCGCGGCTGCTACGGTCGCAGGTTCGAATCCTGCCTCGGGCATGGATGTGTGTGATGTCCTTAGGTTAGTTAGGTTTAAGTAGTTCTAAGTCTAGGGGACAGATGACCTCAGATGTTAAGTCTCATAGTGCTGAGAGCCATTTGAAACATTTTTTGGCACACCTCTCCTGGTCGCCGCCGACGGAGGTCATCCGCGGTAGTCTGAATCGTGATTCATTCCCGAACATGACCCAACGCCATTCGCTAGCATGCCATGCTTCTCAGCCATGGCACCAACCCAAATACCACCGTTTGTCTGGTGGCGTTGACACCCTAAGCATGGAACGGGAATTCCCTAGCTCGGATAACAGGCAAAGATATGAAAGGGTTACGCTGTGGCTAGTCAAAAATACGTCTATTCTCCTATGCGGTGGCCAGATGTGGTCGAATGGAACCTTGACGATGAGTATGCCTGCCCAATGTGCCCCCAAAAACTGGATATTTCACGATTAGACCAATCGACCAATGGAGACCCAACATGAGACCTCTTTCATACTCCATCAGGTACCAAAACGCTGCCTCATACGACTACGCAGCACCTCTGTGTCCTTCACAGTGACCATTCAACACCTGACGCTGTTAACACCCCTTATACACCCTAAGAGCCACCTACCTAATATCGTGTAGGGCCTTCGCGAGCACGCAGAAGTGCGGCAACACGACGTGACATAGACTCGACTAATGTCTAAAATAGTGCTGGAGGGAACAGACATCATGAATATTCCAGTTCTGTCCATAAATCCGTAAGACTACGGGGGAGGGCGAGGGGGGTGGGTGGAGATCTCTTCTGAACAACACGTTACAAGACATCTCAGGTATGCTCAATAATGTCCATGTCTGGGTAGTCTGGTGGCCAGCGGAAGTGTTTAAACTCAGAAGACTGTTCCTGTAGCCACTCTGTAGCAATTTTGGACATGGGGTGTCGCATTGTTCTGCTGGAATTGCCCAAGACCATCGGAAAGCACAATGGATATCAATGGGTGCAGATGATCAGACAAGATGCTTACGTACGTGTCACCTGTCAGAGACGTATGTAGGCGTATCAGGGGTCCCATATCACTCCAACTACACACTCCCCACACCATTTCAGAGCCTCCACCAGCTTGAACAGTCCCCTGCTGACATGCGTGGTCCATGTATTCATGAGGTTGTCTCCTTACCCGCACTCGTCCATCCGCTCGATACAATTTGAAACGACAGGCAACGTGTTTCCAGTCATCAACAGTCCAATGTCAGTGTTGACGTGTTCCACCTGTCACAGAGAATCCCAACACGCTGATCGGTGCTGTGCATGTGTACGTGCCTCCTCCGTTCTTCTTTTCTTGTCAGACAGCGTACTTCCTGACAGTTAAAGCTGTGTGCCGATCGTGTGTTAGGACCACGACCTTGCCTTTCAGAGGAAATGCTGTGTCAGTTGAACTGTACGAGAACATCTCAGAGCCTAACTCAAAGCTTCAGGCTTGCCAGTGGCTCTCCCACTTTCACAACTCCGCATAATCTCTCTTCGTACCTCGATGGATGTTTGCAGTAGCCGTTCCTTGAAGTGTGACTTAGTTCTGTTCGACCGAGCGAGGTAACAGAGAGGATGAGCCACTGTCTGACATACGAGAGGAGCGGGTTTTGAATCGCCATCTTGCGAGCCATATTTACATCTTCCGCAGTCTCTTACATCAATGTCTATAAAGTACAATGTAGTTTTTCTATACATACGGTGTTTCAGATAAGACATTTCTGTCTGTAACATATAACATATGTGTGGGAGGAATAGTTATTTAGACAGGTAAATGTAATAAATGATACTCTTTCTGAGAAGTTATGAACGTAGTTTCCTTGGTTATTTTCCAGGGAATAACAGCAACGAGCTGTATACAGAGTGAACCAGAACTCCATCGACAGTCTTTCAGAGATTGTCTACGGGCGCTTTCTGTGTATTTTGGTGTGGGGGACCCACGGCCTCTGGCGGCTCATTACAATGTTATTACATTTCGTTAGCTTTGTAATTCAAAAACTGGTCAAATGTGTTGTGGAATTCACACATATTATAAGAAAATATGTTTGTGTGTACTTCATATCTCCTCCTAAAATCAATGGACTGATTTCAACCAAACTTCGTACACGTATCATTTTCTATCAGACAACAATCGTTGTGGGGCTAAGTATAGCCAACCTATCATAGTTCAGGAGATACGGCGTGATAGACAATGCGATGCGTGAAAAATTGCCGCATCATGCATGAAGTTTAAATTTATTACTTCTTTGCTACGGATTCTATTCGCAACATATTTCGCAGACAGGAACGAAAAAATATGCCGCTGAATGTACGTACACAAATATATCATTGTGCGATACATAGTTCAAGAGATAGGACGTCGTAAACACTGAGATCGGTGCAAAAATACCGCTCAGTCAAGAAGTTTTGATACATTTATTCTTTACTACTAAGACATTCGTGTCAACTTAAGGAGACCTCCGACACGTGGCAGCGTTTTTGCCAGCTTTCAACCGCGAAGCGCAAACGGTTGTAGGCGCAAACAGTTGCCGTATATAGCGCTATGAAGAGGCGCTAACATGGGGACGTTTACAAAATCGGGTTATAGATACGCGAAGCAGCTGCGCCCAGCGCACATAAACTGTCTGGCATCATAGCACACCGAGTCTATGCAGCAGTACAGATAAGGTTTCGTTTCTAATAGAAAATTGGCCAAATGAATACCCGGGCAATTTCGGGTTTGTCAGCTAGTAATTTGTCTACAAGTAAGAAATAAGATAGTTTAGAGAAAAATCTGACGCACTTTTGAGTAATACTCGAAATCCTTTAAGCAAACGGGTGCAATTTTAAAGGATGCTAGAGGGTATTTGTCTGGTGGATTATGTAGATCGTGGGGTCTCCTGTTCTGTGTCCTTGAGATACTATTGCTGTGCATAGATGAAGTGGTAAAACATTTTACCATTTGAGATACTACTGCTGCGTAAAGTGATCAGTTAAATATTTTGCTGACAGAGTCACTATTACATTAATGCAAATTCATTAACCGTAGCTGATGAGATATTCATATGTTAGTGACGTAAGTAGATAGGTGAGTGAATTTTGGCAACCAATTGTAACTACTATCTGATCGAAGGTTCCAATTTTATTTTATTTTATTGATTAACTTGCTTTGCTGACAAACGCTAATAAACAAGAACAATGCTGTCACCAGCAGTGGGGAGACATGCGCTACTTCTTTCACCATACGAACACTGTTTCCAGTATTTGTACGGTTCTATAGCGAAAATTATCTCAGGCTCTAAATTTGTTGAAGCTTTTGTTACACACTAGAGAGATGCATCATAATCCCACAGCTGCACTGAGTACTGTGAATAGTATCCACCACGCAAATATTTCCTACAATCCTTAAAAATTTCAATTCGAAAACCGAAGCAAAACTGTGGGTGACACTGCTATGCGACCTCAAGTGTTCAAATGTTATTGGTTAGGTGCATAAGTTCGTAACGCTTTTATTTTGCATGTTGGTATCCCGGTTGCTGTAGATTTATTTATCGACTTTCATATTTTATTTGTAGTTCACTGTTTCTGTTTCAGTTGACATGTGGTCACTTTGTCGTGTGAGGATAATAAGTGGAGTTGTGGACACTAGAAAATGCGGTGGCAAGTGGAGAAATTGGAACATTTAAGACATATTCTTCTTTTTGAGTTCAATAGAGGAATGGGAGCAACGAAGGCAGGGAGAAACATTAGCGCCGTTTGTAGGGACAATGCCCATGGACAGAGAACAGTAAAAAAATGGTTTTCTCTTTTTAAGAAGGATCGTCTTGACATTAGTGACTCTACACGTTCAGGATGACCTTCGCGGTTTGTTGAAGATCGTTTAAAGGCATTAATCCACAATGACCAGCGTCAGTATACCCGAGAACAGGCAAATGTAACTAACTGTGATCATTCCACCATCGTGTGATATTTACGTGCAATTGGGAAGATGCAAAAATCGGATGTATGGATATCTCATGTTCTAAGCCAAAATCACAAAAATCAGCAGGTAGCCTTATGTGCTTCTCTGCTTGCTCGTCATCAACTGGCTCGTGAACAACACCGACCGTTCCTATCCCGTATCGTTACTGGTGACGAGAAATGGTGTTTTCGTGCTAACATAAGGAAAAGAAAGGAATGGTCCTACGCACATCCACTAAAGATAATGTTCTACATCTGGTGGAACAGCGGGTACTGAGAATTGCTTCCCCGAGGTGTAATCATCACTGCTGACGTCTGTTGTCATCAGCTGAAATGTCTTACGGGCGCAGACCAAGAACAAAAACCAGGAACACTTCGTGGAGTGATGCTACTTGATGATAACGCCCGCTTACGTTCCTCTAGACTGATAAATAACATCATACTGGGGTTAGGTTGAGAAGTTATTCCGGTCCCACCTTATTCACCTGGCCTCGCGCCCTCAAATTTTCACCTTACTCGCTCTCTATGGAACAACCATCAAGGTACTTCCTTTCTGGATGAAAATGCGATCCGAACGCGGCTTGACGAGTTTTTTTGGCTCAAAACCACGTTATTTCTGCATTGGCGAAATCGAAAAATTACCACAGTTTTGGCAGACTGTTGTAAATTCTGAAGGAGAATATATTAATTTTGACTGAAGTCTCTGTTATGTGTATCTGTTGTGTTTATCAGACTTACGGAAAAACGCTGCGAAATTGTGCACCAACCTAATAATATTAGAAAAAGAGAATCGAAACAGCTGGAATGTTCTTACGTTCATGACATAGAAAGAAGATTCAGTAGAATCCGCAGTTCGATTTTTTATATTAACTTTTTTTTATCGGAAAAAGCGAGTTAACAAGGACAATGATGCCGACAGCGCTTTTACGGGATACATTACTTCTTACACTACACGCATTCTCTTTCCTGAGTTGACGGGTTCTCTACTGCAAAATTTTTGAGACTGAAAAATTCTTGTACATTTTTTAAACCTTCGGACGTAGCTGTTAGAAATATATCAAGGCCACACAACAGCAGGCCGCACGGTCTGTATAATCCAACAGACAAATGTCCTATAGTACTCTCTGAAAGTCCCAGGCTCTTAAACATTGAAATTCAAATTCTCAGTTGGCACCTCATTTGTTGTACATGATTTCGAGCATCATTCAAAGGCGCGTCCAATCTATTTTTTTCTTACTTTTAGGGAAATCATTTCACAAAACATATGACCTTATTTTCAAAATTTTTCCTAGTTTTGCATTAAATATATTTAAATATCGACCAGTATTCTGTTACTGTTAAGAATATATGGATGAAGCGAAAGCAGGTCTTGGTGAAATACTTAAATTTTCCCTAAAATCACTAATTAAATTTTTCTTAATAATCCTGATAACTTTCAAGCAATTAAATATTTTTTTGGAAAACTAGACCACTTGCTGGTCACTCCCATTTTTAGTTTGGCTATGAAAATTCGGACCAAAATTTTTCTCAAATTACTAATTAAGTTTTTGTTAATTAATCTAATTAGTTTCAGTCAAAAGATCTTTCTTTGCAGAACTGTACCTCTCGCTGGCTAGTTTTATACTCCATTTGTCCATTTCTCAGTTTTCGTTTAACTATGAAAATCCGGAAAGAAATCTATTGTGTAATTTCTAGGGAACCTTGTTTTTGCTCCGCTTAAACATTTGACTAAAAAAGCGTCTGAAGCATATCAAGATACGCCTGCGCAGTTATGTTACACTCAAAGTAGAAGGAACCAATCAAACCACTCGATGCAATACCACATTACACATTATACCCAGTTATATTTACAGCCTTATGCAAATGAACGTGATTTCAGGTCATCGTAGACACGATTGTGACTATTCGAAGTACCATTAAGTTTGAACTGCGTCTCGTGACGCCACACAAATTTCTCATCCTCGCGAAACATGTTCTAAAACCAATCACGGTATTCAATTCTTCGGTCCGTCTCAGTTCTTCTGACCGGCTCACCCCACTGGTTCACAAATAAGATGAATGTTGCAACACCCTGGCGCCGGACGCTCTGCTTGAAGCTGTGTCGTTGCGGACTTCCCAGCGTGCCGCGTGTGAAAAACAGGAAGTAGGACCCTACAGTGACGTCATTATGTATGTCGAGCTGTATGTGTCCGCACCATCGCAAACACTCACAACACTACACAAACGACAGAAAAAGAAATGTTGTTCCCACATCTGGCACAGATCAGATACTTTGATTTAAGTAACTAGTAACATTAAGTTAGTGTTATGGTTTCAATAACCGTACAATAACCGTATCTGTAGGATATTTTCAATGCGAACTGCTTGCAACTTTATAATGTAATACAATGTTCCTTAATTATTACTACCAACGACCCTGCAAGGGGAGCAAAGGTTGTAGAACATAGATCTTCAGGACCTGAGCCACACCTGCAGGAACCACTTTGAAGTAGAAAGTTGGCAACGAGCAGTGGAGTGTAGACTCGATGTATATTCCAACGTCGCAAGCCCCGGTGGCTTCGGTGGAAACCTACACGTATCTCTTTTTATTTTCTGTCGATTCTTTCCTCTTTCAATCTTTTAGATCTCTTCAATCTTCAAATGGTTCAAATGGCTCTAAGCACTATGAGACTTAACATCTGAAGTCATCAGTCAGCTAGACTTAAAACTACTTAAACCTAACTAACCTAAGGACATCACACAATCCATGCCCGAGGGAGGATTCGAGCCTGCGACCGGTGCAGCAGCGCGGTTCCGGACTGAAGCGCCTTGAACCGCTCGGCCAAAGCGGCCAGCAAAGCGTTATGCTAAGACATTAATTCTGTAGTTATTGTGAAGAGCTTGTGGAACACTATTAGGGCCCAAAACAGGTGAATAAAAATATTTACTGGCATACAAGTGAAAATCGCTATTTGAAACGAAAATTACAAAATAACGAAAGATGTCATATATGGACCTTAAGTATGGATGGAATCATGGGAAACGCAAGTCAGAAGAAAGCTCGCGTCGAAAAAAAAAAAAAAAAACAAAAAGCCTTAAAAGTCTATTGCCGAACGCACGCGGGTGCTACGGCAGTGTGGAAAAGAAAATGAAAAAACCGCTGAAGTGCAAATGGAAATTGCGCTCTGAGAATTCCGTACAAACTTTATCATCTGTACGGATAATAATAATAGTAACAATAATTTCACGTGACTTAACGGTCTGGTGCACGTCTTTCAATTGGACGCCACTTCGGCTACTTGCTTTCCTTAATCTACCGAAGTTATCCAACCGGGGAAAAGCGACGTGGAATCAGAAACACGTGTTGTTACCGGCGACTTATCACTTCGCTGACAGATGAAGGCTAGGTCAAGACGAAGACTGAAAATCTGGGGTTCGACCGAGATTCGATCCCACACTCTCTCGCTTTCAAAGCACGCGCTTTCCACTGGAGCTCCATGCGCGACATGCGTGTTGTATAGACGGTTCATCCACTGCGCTTGACCAGTGTGCTCGCCAGCATTAAAATATGTTAGATATATGGCCGTATCTTTTGGCGGCATTGACTTATAAGCTTAACTTATTTACACCCTCAAAGGACCGAAGACCTTAGTATCTGACACAAATTTCAACTTGTGGTATTAGCAGTCGGATACACAGGCAGACACAGAGGCGGACAACAATGTAATCCTATGAGAGTTCCGTTTTTACCGAGTGAGGACGGAATCGTAAAAACGGCGCAAAGCGACAACGTAGCTGGCCCATCAGGCATGCAGCGACCAGTGACAGTCCAGAATTGTTGTTTACACTGAGGTGACAAAAGACCTGGGATATCTCCATCCTGCCGGAATTGCTTTTGTCCGGCGTAGTGCAGCAACACGACGGGGCAAGGAATCAGCAAGTCGTTGCAAATATTGAACCGTGCTGCCTCCGTAGCAGTCCATAAGTGCGAAAGTGTTGCCCGTGCAGAAAAAAATGGCTCTGATTACTACGGGACTTAACTTCTGAGGTCATCAGTCCCATAGAACTTAGAACTACATAAACCTAACTAACCTAAGGACATCACACACATCCATGCCCGAGGCAGGATTCGAACCTGCGACCGTAGCGGTCTCACGGTTCCAGACTGAAGCGCCTAGAACCGCTCGGCCACTCCGGCCGGCGCCCGTGCAGAATTTTGTACACGAACTGACCTCTTGATTATGTCCCGTAAATGTTCGATGGGTAGCCAATCATTCGCTCGAATTGTCTAGAATGTTGTTTAAAGCAATCACGAGCAATTGTGGTCCGGTGACATGGCGCATTGTCGTCCATAAAAATTCCATCTATGTTTGGGAACGTAAAGTTCATGAATGGCTGCAAATGGTATCCAGGTAGCCGAATACAACCATATCCAGTCAATGATCTGCTCAATTGGACCAGAGGACCCAGTCCATTCCATGTAAACATAGCCGTCACCATTATGGAGCCACCAACAGCTTGCACAGTGCGTAGTTGACAACTAGGGTCACGGGCCTCGTGGGGTCTGCTCCTCACCCGAACTCTACCGTCAGCTCTTACAAACTGAGCAGGGCACGGTTTTCCAGTCGTCTAGGCTCGAACCAATATGGTCACGAGCCCAAGAGAAGCGCTGCAGGCGATGTCGTAATGTTAGCAAAGGCACTCGCGTCACTAAACTGCTCTCGTAGCCCATTAACGCCAAATTTCGCCGCACTGTTCTGACGGATACGTTCGTCGTAGCTCCCACGTTAATTTCTGCGGTTATTTAAGGTCGAGTTGCTTGTCTGCCAGCACTGACAATAACACGCAAACGTCTCTGGTCTCGTTCGTTAAGTGAAGGCAGTGGGACACTACGTTGTCTGTGGTGAGAGGTAAGGACTGAAATTTGCTATTCTCGGAACACTCTTGCACTGTGAATCTCGGAATAGCGGATTCCCTAATGATTTCCAAAATGTAATGTTCCCAGCGTCTGACTGCAACTACCATTCCGCGTTCAGATTCTGTAAATCATGTCGTGCCGCCATAATCACGTCGGCAATCTTTACACATGAATCAGCTGAATACAAATGACAGCTCCGCCAATGTATTTCCCGTTTATATCTTGTGCATATAGGTGCATATCGTTTTCACATTACTTCTGTCACCTCAGTGTATCTGTTCTGTAACCACTGCTCTGTGTAACCACTGTATTAATGAGATTGATAATTATAATACGAAACACTTATAATGACTTTATCGCCGACCGTTGTGACCGAGTGGTTCTAGGCGCTTCAGTCCGGAACCGCAACACTGCTACGGCCGCAGGTTCGAATCCTGCCTTGGGCATGGATGTGTGTGATATCCTCAGGTTAGTTAGGTTTAAGTAGTTCTAAGTTCTAGGGGACTGATGACCTCAGATGTTATGTCCCATAGTGCTCAGAGCCATTTGAACCAATGACTTTATCCCGACGTTTCTAGCAAAAATATACGGTGTGAAACAGAACTGCGAATGCAGATTTCTTCCTTTTTAACTCTTTTGCCTGAGCATAGTATTGTGCCGTTGGCAGCCCACTCTCGTCCCCCTAGGACGAGGGAATGAAACGACAATGTAGGGGAAAAATATAAGTATTAATTTAGGGAGCGGATGCATCCGACTAATGCTAATGTTCTGACCGATACGTCGTCCTCTGATCCCACGACTACACGTGTGGCTGCTGGGCAGTGCGTTAGCAGCGACTGCACCAGGCAGTCCGCGGGTCCGCGTGTGAGCGGCGAGTATCGATGTGGACGCGCCGCAGATGCGATTACGGCCGCCTGCGGAACGCGAGCCGCAGCCCCTGCCCCGCTGCCCCCGTCGCACCCCACCGCCTCCGCCACCCTCGGCCGCCCACGCCGCCCTTCCGCCGCCCACGCGCCGCCCTTCTACCGCCCACGCACGGGCGCTCCGCGGGACAACAGCCTCGCCGCCGCCGCCGCCCCCGCCACCCCCGCCGCTAGTTCTTGTTTGCGACCCGGTCTGGGCCCTCACAGGGCGCCCGTGTCCGTTTTTATTCGTAGTGAACCGACCTCACGATGCATCTCATATTCCTCCTACGTACGTCATTCGGAAACTGACGGGCACCAGGTTACAAAATGGAAATAGAAATACGGACAGAACATGGCTCTGTACTTTATCCGTAACTGTTTCTCAGTGAGGTCACGATTCCTAAAGGTCACTAATGAAAAACCACACAAATCCCACCTCTATAGCCAACTCTTTCTACTTCGAACCACGGTAATGCGAATTTCTCGATAAATCGAACTTGTTGTTAAGCCCCGGAATAAAACTCAATAAATCGAAGGAATCCATTGTTTTTGATACACTCGATAAATGGAAAGAATTGTCACGACAGACCACAAACACTCTATAATTCGAAGTCAGCGGCTATCTACCATTAGGCTAATCGTATTGTTTCGTCGGTTGTTCGGACAAGTATTTCGTCATTCAGCTCTTTGCACATTCTTTTGTTTTCTCAAGTAATTCATAACCCTCCCACGGTATGCAAATCAGTTTCAAAAATGACTTCAAAGAGGTACGAGTGTTCGACTTTTGCAGTAAAGTTTATTGAGCCCTTGGGATGTAAAGCGGGGAAAAAATAGGATGTATCGAAATGTTTCGCGATTCCGTCATCCTCGCTTTCGAGAGACCTGAAGCGGAAAAGTAGGACTGCGGAAAAGTATCGTAAGTAGGGAGGAAGCGGATCAGCAGAAGTAAGTTCCCGTCTTGAAGAATTTTTATAGACCTGGCTTACTCAGTGCAGAGGACAAACATTTTCTTCAGCGTGGAAAACTGAGATAAACTAAAGTTTTCTTTAGTATTTTCGGAAATCTGTGTGTGCCTGTCGTTTGAAACATCAAAATAAATAAAATGTAGTGAAACTGTTAAAAGGAAAACTTTATTTTGAGCTATGATTTTCACATTAAGCTTCCCTTTGTAATAGAATAGGTGTATTATTATTATTTTATTTTATTGCCTACACTGGACCACTTTAGTCAATATTATGAATTAGGTTCTTCTGTTTTTTGTTAGCCCAGTACTTTTTCATTCTTTCAGATTGTGCCATTCTCTCCTCATTCGAAATCACTCTTCCCATTTTCTGTTTGTTAATTTTTTATTAATAGTGTGATATGTTAGTGCCTAAGTATCTTGAGCGCGTCCTGTCTTGTCTTTCTAATCCTCCATCGTAATCTGTAACTTCATCATGTCCTGCTTGATCTCTGCGATCCATCTAATGCCGCTCTTACTATTCCATAACTTCTCAATTATTCTCCTGCTAATTCTATTTTATGTTGTCCTCTTCAAATATTCTAGGAAAGAGATCCGTTTCTTTTTCATTGTACTTGTCATTGGTTCTATTTCTTTATAAACTGTTTCATTTGAAGCTGTTCTCCGAACTCCGTCATTTTTGGTATTTTTTCTTTATAAGTGTTTTAACTATTCTTCTTTCTATTTTCAGTAATGTTTCTATTGCTTCAGTGTTGGTTGTTTTAAACGTAGTTTCACAAGCATACGTTATTTGCGGCTGTGTGACTATTTTATAGTGTTTCAATTTTCTGGCTATTGAGAGGCATGGTCTGTCGTTCAGGTTGTGTGTTATTATTTCTCCCAAGTATTTAAACTTTTCAACAGATTTTATGTCGTGTTCTCCAATTCTAATTTTGTTTGCCAGTGGCGGTTCCGTCAGTGTTATTTCTGTCTTTTAAAAAGATATTTTAAGGCCAATACTCTGGGCTATTTCCTGCAGTGACGGTATTTGTTGTTTGGTTTCTTGAATGTTGTTGGCGAGGAGGTCATCAGCAAATCCTAAAAAGTTCAACTTTATGTCATCTTTTTGTGTTCCGACCTTAACGTTCTTTGGATTGTTCTTGCACCACTCACTCATTATATATGCAAGAGCACAATTAAAAAGAAGCGGTGACAGACCGACTCCCTGCCTTAAACCAATTTTTAGCAAGAATGATTTTTCTAAATCATTCCCCTCTGAACTTAATTTTCGTATTCATTAAGGTAAGTTCTATCAGTTTAGTTAATTTTGAGTGGAGTCCAAAATGTCTCAAAAATTTTAACAGTGGGTGTCTATGGATAGAATGATACACTTTCTTAAAATCTATAAATGTATTTGGGGGAGGCTTGTTTCATTTGCGGTAATAAGCCATGATTAATTTCAGAGTAATTATTTGTGCGGCGCAGCTTCTCCAAGGTCCGAAACCTCCTTGGTATTCCCCTACTTCCTTATCCACTTGTTCTTTGATGCCATTGTGTGAAATCATGGAAAAAGTCTTGTAGGTACAGTCCAAGAGCGAGGCTCCTCTATAGTTGTAGGTTCACTCTTGTCTCTTTTCTCATGAAGTGGGTTAATTATAGTTGTGCTCCATTCTTCTGGGAATTTTTCTCTTGCCCAAATTTTTTGTAAAATAATGTGTAAAGATGTCTGAGTTGTTTTGCTGCCATACTTCCGCATTTCCGCAAACACTTGATATTCAACACATGCTTTGTAGCTTCTCATTTCTTTAAGTGCAATTTCTATTTCTTGTACTGTAAGTGGGTTTATATTTTCTGGTGTGGTTTTTACAGGGATGCTTGTGTCTATCGTTAAAAGCTTTTCGGGTTCATCACAGTTCAAGAGCTTCTTGAGTGCTTCTGACATGATATCTGCATTTTCTTTGTTATTATGGGCTATTCATCTATCTTTATTCCTCAGCAATAGTGTGGGTGGGTTTTGTCGTAATTTTCTTTAACGGAATTCAGAATATCCTTTTGACATTGCCACTTTGTTTCTCTGATAATTTGAGAGAATTTTGTCTGATGTTTCTGAGGTTGGTTGCGTTTTCTTCTGTTTTGTGAGTTTGAAATTTTTTCCTAGCTTGATGTCTTACATTCCGTAGTCCACCATGCCTGTTTTTTACGTCGATTTACTGGGGTCGATTCTAGAGCATGTTGTTTTAAAATTGGTATTAGTTTCTTAAGATTATCCGTTTCCATTGTATTTTGTTTGTTTTCTGATGTTTGTCATTTTTCATTAATTTGTGTGGGTCATATTTTCTTTTATCTCCAATTGCTCTCTGCCTTTTTTCCGTAATGAGGTGAATTTGATTTTGATTTTGACCATATAATGATCTGAACCTGTGTCTGTTCCTCTCAGTACTTTAACATTTCTACTTTCATTATGAAAGAAATTGCCCTTGCAGACATGGCTCAGCTGCCACTCTCCTCTTGTCCAATCAGGATGTTTCCATGTCATAAGTTTGCTTGGTTTTCTTTTAAAATATGTAGGTTTAGAGATGAGCCCATGTGTTCTGCAAATATCAACGAGTCTTTGTCCGTTTCTATTAGTTTCTTGACGTGGAGCCCATTTTCCAATTATATCTCTGTACTTCTTTTCCTTTCCCAGTTCGGCATTAAAATCCCCTATTAAGATCTTTACGTTGTTTTTATTGACTTGATTTATTGTCAGATCCAAAATATCCCAAATTTTTCTACTTCTGTCGTAGTTCTGTTAGAAAATTTTTCTCATTGGTAGGGGCATGGCTTGTTTATGGTTTTCAGAGTTAAAATTGCGATTCGTGGAGAAATAGTTCTAAAATAAGTTATTCAATCTATAATTCTCAAATTTACTGTAAGTCCTGCTCTGGATTGTGGCACTGTTGCATGACTCTTTGTCCTGGTTTTCCATTTTAAATTCTATAACCTTAAGGTTCAAATGGATCTTCTGTTGCATTTTTCATTTCTTGGAGACCTGCTGTCATGATCTTTTGTCTGTCCAATTCATCTGTGAAGTTTTTGAGCTTTACTGTTTTCAATGAAGAGTTACGTTATGTGTTGCAACGTAGTTAACATTTTTTATGTTTTATGTTTTATTTTGCCATTATGCACGTCATGAGAGTTGAGTGATTTCAAATGCTCCGATTTATTTGAGTCTTCTAGTTGGCTACCCACCGAATCCGATGTAGCCTTCTCCGTCCCTAATGAGTTGGACGGTGGAAATTTTTCTCTAAAAGGCGTTTTCATGTTTTACTGTCAGAGGCTATCAGCCTCGAGTGGTGCAAGCTCCGTGTTACAACTATGGTTGTTAGCCACAGAGGATTGTAATCAGCCGCCACTAACATGTGGAACAGACGCTGTTGGGGTACCGCCACTGACATATAGAACCGTCGTGACTTTGGGATGCTATTGAGCCTACAGTACATCTCTTAATTTATATTCTCATTTCGACTTTTCCCTCATTCTATCTTGATCAGCCAAACTCGCGATAAAACGAACTTCGGTTATTCGAACTTTTCATTGTCCGTTGATGTTAGAACTACCGAAGTCGATTATACAGTAATTATACAATGATTTTGTGAAGTTTTGCTGGTATTGGTATTAGCTGTGGTGTAGTAGTATTAATACAAGTACTTTCTGTCTTGGGAAACAGAGAATTTCGAGATCTCTATTGTTAGTTCTGTAAATAGTTCTACTTTTGTAACTGAACTTAGGTAACGTAGAAGTATAGTTTTTTTCAGTAACTGTTAAATTTTACCATGAGTGAGAAGTGTGGGCTCTGTCGTAGGTTTGTGAGTACTGGGTTACGGTGTGGGATTTGTTCAAAGTATTTTCATTGGGGGGAATGCAGTGGGGAAGCCAATGGGCATTCTAGCGAGATCGTCTCCTGGGAATGCAGAATCTGTAATAGAAATAAGTTGGTAGAGGAGCAGTAGCGTATGATCTGTGCCCTTCAGTTGCAGTTACAGAGGAGGAACTAGACAGGTTGTGGAGGGTGGAGGGTGCTGGGGTATGGGAACAGGCAACTGGCAAGAAGGCAGCTAGGAGGAGGAGGTATTCAGACAGTTATAGTTTGAGTATATGCAATAGATTTGACCACTGTCAGAGTTGAGTGGAGAAGGGTCTCTTGTAATTGTAGATGTAGGGAACATGCAGCAGACCTCAGCAGTTAGGAGGCCTCCGTCAGTTGCAAAGTCTAATAGAAAGAAGAAGCTTCTACTGCTAGGTAGGTCGCACGATAGAAGTGTGGGCCAGCAGTTGCAGGAAGTATTGGGGAATGAGCACCAGGTCACCAGCCTAGTGCAGGCGCTTCAGTCCGGAACTGCGCGACTGCTACGGTCGCAGGTTCGAATCCTGCCTCGGGCATGGATGTGTGTGATGACCTTAGGTTAGTTAGGTTTAAGTATTTCTAAGTTATAGGGGACTGATGACCTCCGATGTTAAGTCCCATTGTGCTCAGAGCCATTTGAACCTAGTGCAGGGTTGGCTCAGGTGACTGACAGCATAGGGGAGTTACGTAGGGATTTTTTGAAGGAGGATCAGGTAGTGATAGTGGGCGGAGCAGGAAACAGTGTTGATAGAGATGGAGAATATGATGTACGTGGTGGCCTGGTAAAGATAGCTACTGAAACTGGTGGTGCTAATGTGGATTTCCTGCAACTGTTTCAACGTCATGATCGGCCTCATGTTAATGCGGCTGTTAGGTGGGTTAACATGGGGCTAGGGAGGGCACTGATGACATAGGGCATGGGTCACATTGCAGTGGTTCCAGTTGGGTCTGGGTTTCACTAGGCAAGGCCTGCACCTCAAGCAGCTTTTTTAGACTAAAGTCAGCTGATAGGTATACCAGCTTAAAGAAAGTCCCACCAACTAAGGGCTCACCTTCAGAGGACGTCATGTTTCCAAGTAGAGAAGGAATTAGCATATTTCATCAAAATATAAGAGGTATTAGAGACAACATTAGGAAACTACTTATGGATGTTGACTCTGAAATTATTGGTACGTTGGAGCACCACTTAAATTATTTGATAATTCAGAGGCTTCCTTTAGCAGGATACAGAATAGCTGGATGTTTTTCAAGGAGATCCTTGCGGGTTGGGTGAGTGTCTATGTACGTAAAAAAACAGTATTCCATTTGAGTCTGTAGACATATCATGGCACTGCACTGAACAGATATTTGAATGTTGTGCAGGGGCAGTTGAATTTAGTGAAACTAAAGTTCTAATTGCTGTTGTTTATAGTTCCCCTAACTCCGACTTCAGAGAATTTTTGCTCAAGCTAGAGAGGGTTCTTGATTCACTTTGTAGGGAGTACCAGAAATTAGTTATATGTGGTAACTTCAATATAAATTTTGTATATCATGATGCAAGAAAAAGGATGTTGGTAGTTCTCCTAAATTCATGTGATCTGATGCAGACTGTACTTTTTTCCAACTAGGGTGCAGGGGAAGAGTAGCACAGCCATAGACAATATTTTTATTAATGTAAATGTTGTGTGACTAGGGCCTCCCGTCGGGTAGACCATTCGCCGGGTGCAAGTCTTTCGATTTAACGCCACTTCGGCGACTTGTGCGTCGATGGGGATGAAATCATGATGATTAGTACAACTCAACACCTAGTCCCTGAGCGGAGAAAATCTCCGACCCAGCCGGGAATCGAACCCGGGCCCTTAGGATTGACATTCTGTCGCGCTGACCGCTCAGCTACCGGGGCGGACAATATTTTTATTCATTCTTCATTGCGAGATGGACATTCTGTTAGTAAAAGCGTGAATGGCATTTCAGACCATGATGCACAAATTTTAACACTAAAAGGCTTTTGTACTCAAACCAATGTCATATTTAATTACAAACTATGTAGGAAAGTTAAATCAACAGCAATAGAGGGTTTTTTTAAACCTTGTCAAGGAACAAGATTAGCAGGATGTTTATAGTGCCGATAACATAGATGATAAGTACAATGCTTTCCTTAACACATTTCTCACGCTCTTTGCGAGTTGCATTCCATTAGAACGTTCTAAACGGGTCACTAGCAGTAATGGGAAGCCCGGGTGGCTCAGTAGTGGGATAAGAATATCATGTAGAATAAAGCGGCTTGGCTCTGAGCACTATGGGACTTAACATCTGAGGTCGTCAGTCCCCTAGAACTTAGAACTACTTAAATCTAACTAACCTAAGGACATCACACACATCCATGCCCGAGGCAGGATTCGAACCTGCGACCGTAGCAGTCCTGCGGTTCCGGACTGCAGCGCCTAGAACCGCACGGCCACCGCGGCCGGCACTGACAATTATTCTTCCCACGCACCATTCACGAATAGAAGAGGGAACCGGGGATCAGTTAATGGTACCAGAAGTACCCCTCGCCACACGTAGTCAGGAAGCTTGCGGAGTACTGATGTAGAAGTAAATGTTTCTTTGAGAAAAAGACTTTTAGCTCGTTGTGATCCTTGCTACGGCTATCTTCAACCTGTATCTACTCTACTTCCCAAATGGCAGAATTCGTGTACCGTCATATTAACAAAAATAAAGTAAGTAGAAAATAATGCATTTAATTTTACTGGTCTGTATATGACATGACTGTCATTGAAGAAAGCAGTATGTAAAATTACACACATGTACGTCTTTTATTGTACCACAACGGATCTCATACCTACAAGTGAATTCTCAAGTTGTACGTAATGATTGTTTAAGTAGTCAGCCTTTCTACTGGTTTGATTCTGTCCTCTAACTTTTCCTCTCTTTCGTAAATCTTTTCACCTCCACCTTACTGTAACACCAGACACCATCTATAATCTACTTTGCTTAATCTACCTTTTTCTGCCTCTTCTATTTTTCCCATTTACTGCAGCTTCCAGCTCCAGGTTCGGTATTCCCGTGGGTTCTTCTTGAAAATACTTTCCATAGATTTCTATTTTCAAATATTTTTAGTATTTACTTATACCGTGCTCTATCTACATTCTAGAATAGTATTTCAAATGCTTCCAGTCAACTTAAGAAAGTATTAGATATTAAACAACATTTGAAAGTGGACTTCTAAGTATGAAAACAATTGCAGTAGAATGGAAGATGTGCAGCTGAGGCCAAGTTTGCATACTGACCTTAAATCACTTGCTGTGGTTAACTATAACTGTTAAGAAAATTTGGAGCATCCCTGAACTTGGAGGCTTATTATTGACTCTACGTGTAAATAGGAAAAGCATCAGGCTAGTAAATAGCTTGGAATCACCCTCGTTTTCGAGGAGGTTCGTCCGACAGACATGCGTAATTATAGGCCTATATCACTGACGCCAATCTGTTGTGCAATTATGGAGCGTGTTTTAATCTCAAGTATTATATCATTTTTTGTAGAACGAAAATTTCCTTTATAAAAATCAACAACGGTTCTTGCGAAACATAGCACGCTCTTCAGGAATTTCTAGCTGATAGAACTTGACACGTTGTTTTTAAAGGGGCGAAATAGACACATGTAAAGATAATTTCGGGAGAAGCCCAAGGATTGTTATACGATCGTTGCCGTTAACAATGTGTATAAATTACCTACTAGATACCGACGGAAGCTCCATAACGCTGTTCACGAATGCTGCTGTTGTCGGTAGGAGGGGTGCGATTCTAGGGGACTGTAGTGAAATTCAGATGACCCTCAGAGGGTCACTGATTAGTGCACGGACTCGCAGTGGATCATTGGAGTAAATTCATGTAACGTATTGCGTATAAATAGTCGAAAGGGCCCTTTAATGTTCGATTACTCTATTGGCGATAAACTAATAGGAACGATAACAATCGTAAGATCCTTGGTAGTATTCGTACGATGTGGCATAAAGCGGACTGACGACATAAAAAAATGGTAGCAAAAGCAGATGCCAAGCTTAGATTGAGTGGATAAATTTTGAGGAAATGTTATTCATCTAGAAACAAATGGATTCCAAAACACTTGTTATGCTCATTCTTGAGTATTGTTCATTAGCGTGAGGCCCTTCCCAGGATGCATTAATAGGGGAGAGAGAAAGAGAGAGACAGAGAGAGAGTCCGCAGCTCGTGGTCGTGCGGTAGCGTTCTCGCTTCCCGCGCCCGGGTTCCTGGGTTCGATTCCCGGCGGGGTCAGGGATTTTCCCTGCCTCGTGATGAGTGGGTGTTCTGTGATGTCCTTAGGTTAGTTAGGTTTAAGTAGTTCTAAGTTCTAGGGGACTGAAGACCATAGATGTTAAGTCCCATACTGCTCAGAGCCATTTGAACCATTTGAACAGAGAGAGACAGAGAGAGAGACAGAGAGAAAGATATATATATATATATATATATATATATATATATAGAGAGAGAGAGAGAGAGAGAGAGAGAGAGATCCGACGAAGAGCAGCGTGTTTCGTCACGGGATGGTTTAGTGAGCACGAGAGTGTTACGGAGATGCTCAACAAACTCCAGCAGTAATCGCTTTAACAGAGTCGTAGTGCATGGCGGAAAGATTTAGTGTTGAAATTGTCAGAGCTACCGTTCCAATAAAAGTGGAACAGCATATTATTCGTTCCCACACATTTCTGACGAAATGACAGGCAAGAATGTAGAGCCTATACGAAATTTATCAACAATCTATCTTCCCACGTGACATGTGGGAATGGCACGGGTAGGGAAGGAAATGATAGTGGTTCAAAAAGTACCCTACACAAAGTACTAGAATAAGTGTCCGCCCCCGGTAGTTGAGCGGTCAGCGCGACAGATTGTCGATCCTAAGGGCCCGAGTTCGATTCTCGCGCTGGGTCGGACATTTTCTCCGCTCAGTGACTGGGTGTTGTGTTGTCCTAATCATCCTCATTTCATCCTCATCGAAGCGCAAGTCACCAAAGTGGCGTCAAATCGAAAGACTTGCACCCGGCGAATTGTCTACCCAAAGGGAGGCCCTAGTTATACGACTTATTACTAGAATAAGTATACGCGCTGTTACAAACTTTCGCTACTGGAGCCAGCGTAGACTGAAAACTACATACATCAAAAAAGGTTTTGCGTCACCCTAGTTCCCAGAACTCCTGAAGACAGACGTTGACTGTGGATATTGTATCACAGACACAATCCCTTTGACTGTTCAAAGATGTCACTAAACCCGCCCAAAGATGTAAACCATGAGCAGCGTCTTTAGACGGAGGGTGTCCGACAGCCGATCAATTCCAGTCATTCCACCAGGAAGGAGGTACATGGCACGTGTTGTCTCTAGTTCAACCATGACTAGAAGGTCAATACCGCGATTCGATCGCGTCCGCATTGTTGCTTTGTGCCAGGAAGGGCTTTCAACAAGGGAATTGTCCAGGCACCTAGGAGTGAACCAAAGCGATGTTGTTCGGACATGGAGGAGATACAGAGAGACAGGAACTGTCGATGTCATGTCTCGCTCAGGCCGCCCAAGGGTTACTACTGCAGTAGATGACCGCTACCTACGGATTATGCCTCGAAGGAACCCTAACAGCAAAGCCACCAAGTTGAATAATGCTTTTCGTGCAGCCATAGGAAGTCGTGTTACGACTCAGACTGTGCACAATAGGCTGCATGGTGCGCAGCTTCACTCCCGACGTCCATGGCGAGCTCACCCATCTTTGCAACCATGACACCATGCAGCGCGGTACAGATGGGCTCATCAACATGGCGAATGGACCGCTCGGGATTGACATCACGTTATCTTCACCGATGAGTGTCGCACGTACCTTCAACCAGACAATCGTCGGAAACATGTTTGGAGGCAACCCTGTCAGGCTGAACGCCTGAGACACATTGTCCTGCGAGGGCAGCAAGGTGGTGATTCCCTGCTGTTTTGGGGTGGCATTATGTGGGGCCGGCGTACGCCGCTGGTGGTCATGGAAGGCGCCGTAACATCAGTACGATACGTGAATACCATTCTCGGACCGATAGTGCAGCCATATCGGCAGCATATTGGCGAGGCATTCGCCTTCATGGACGACAATTCGCTCCCCCATCTTGCACATCTTGTGAATGAGTTCCTTCAAGATAAAGACATCGCTCGACTAGAGTGGCCAGCATGTTCTCCAGACATGAACCCTATCGCACACGTCTGTGATGGATTGAAAAGGTCTGTTTGTGGACAACGTGACCCACCAACCACTCTGAAGGATCTACGCCGAATCGCCGTTGAAGAGTTGGACAATCTATACCAACAGTGCCTTGATGAACTTGTGGATAGTATGCCGCGACGAATATAGGCATGCATCAATGTAAGAGGACGTGCTACTGGGCATTAGAGGTACTGGTGTGCACAGAAATCTGGACCACCACCTCTGTAGGTCTCCCTGTATGGTGGTACATCGTGCAACATGTGGTTTTCATGAGCAATAAAAAGGACGGAAATGATGTTTATGTTGATCTATATTCCTGTTACCTGTACAGGTTTCGGAGCTCTCGGAACCGAGGTGATGCAAAATTTTTTTTGATATGTGTATTTACCATATGTTCAGACTCCGCTGCAGAATGGCGTTACGGTAGCGTTAGTGCCATGATTTGCCACTGGGCGCCGGTACTGGTACGGCGACGTAGGGTTGAAACACAATCATAATGTGCATTACGGCTGCAGACAGTCAACATGGAGTCTGCAAAAGGTGAGAAGGGCTTTAGTCGCAAAGCTGTTTTATCAAGACAAGAAAAACAGTAATACTGCTCTTCGTGAGTATCGATGCACTGGTGTTGAAGAAGACGATTCAGATGTTCGAATTATTTGTCGATTTGGGAATTGCTCCTGGGAGATTCCGGCGGCTAACTGCACCACAGGTTGTTGAAGAAGTTGCTGTTGTCATGGCTGAGAATGCTGAACGGAATATGCGATCTTCAAGCAGTGCACGGCTGTGTCACGAAGCCGAACGTTCCATGGATCACCTTTCGAAAAGTGTTGCGAACAACTTTGAAACGGTATATCTAGTATGGTTCCAGGCCGTCGTGGATGCAGATGGACGTCACACTGAGTCACTTTTGTAACCTGGAAAATAAACATAATGCGCAATTAACAAATGTTACTCTCTCTTGTGAAAATTAAAATGTGTTTCTTTGAATGGTTTATTCGTTATCTCTCTTCCGCGTGTCCTTATAAACGTTTGCACACAGTTCGACAGTCCTACAATCACTCGTTTTGCATTGAGATCCTCTCAAGTACCGAAAATTTAGTTATAATAATTCTGTAGGACAGTTCCTCATAGGAAAAACTTCCGTGCTCGTCCCAGGACACACGCAACGATCGCAGTTTTCATTTCCGGTTAGGCCGATAGGAACATCTATACGATAAGATGGGGTATAATAGGGTGTGGGGGTGAAACCAGGTACACTCACGTGTCTCTTACAGAGTTGGTAACTTTGTTTCTTGCCCGTTAGACCAGGAAGACAGCCGGCAACTTCGGTACCGACATGAGGCTTGGTAGTGTTAGACGCTTTGTTGTTGAGCGAAATAATTTGTCAAATTTTTATGGTTGTGTAGCTTATTTTGTGAAATGTTGTGTTCAGTAAGGAACTTATACCATCGTATTACAATCTGAAACTAGCAATACAGTGATTAATACTATTAGCAGGCTTTATGAACGGATGTCATGTTAAAGGACTCTTCACCTTCTTTCTTATGGTGAAGGAAATTTACAGATAAGATACAGCTGTGGTAAAACCAGACACAAGAGTGGCATACAACCGTAACTACCTGTTATTGCCCCATTACTTCATTACATATATCTTATACGTGTGACGTATGAAGTATATGTTTTCAACGGAACGCTGCTTGTGTGCACACGTTTTAATAGCTACAATTTAATAATTACATATAGAATTACAACTATTTTCCGCCAATTTTAGATGATTTTTGTCACTAATAATCTGATTAATAATCTCTTATTGAAGACATATATTTTCGTTTGAGATGGGGCTGTTAACCTCTTTATATGTTCAGGAAGTTAAGACATGGCATAATGGCCATCTGACAAGAGTGGCAGTCCAGTACCAAATGGCTCAGTTGTTCGGACTTGCATATATTAGAACAGCAGCAATGCAGAATTACCTATCGTGGTTTAAGAAAACGTGTATTTTCTCGCTTAATGGAAATACATTTGCACCATCAGATACAACAGAAAGAATAATACCAGATTCAAAGAACACGAGAGAATCAGTTACTGCTTCTTCGATACATCCTGGTCTGTCGACCGATGTGCAAACAGGGTCTTCATTCACTTTATCACCGGAGAGTGTAAAACTAGTTCCTCATTACGAGAGACCATCATCAACCATGTGAAGAGAAACATGTACCGTGATCTTGGAGTCTCCCTACAAAAATGAACTCCATGCAACAAAATAATATTCCCAGCAGATTAAAACGATTATTGAAGGACTCCGGGTATAGACCACAAAAACAGTCAGAAGAGTCTGAAAACAAGTGAGGCAGTCACCCCTTCTGATGATGAGCATGCAACCCCTTGTTTTCTTTGCAGGGAGGCTACTTGTCAACAAGAAAATCAGATGATTAGACAAAGTATGGATATTTTATCGCTTAATGGAAATACGAGGTGCGACATTGAAGTAATGAGACTGATTTTCCTTGCAAGATGTGGCAACCCTGCAGGCTTGCCTAGGCACAATATCTTTGACCTTGGTCTATAGGCTGCTTCTAGACCAAGCGGCACGTTGATGCAACTTCTCAGTCGTTAGTTGTGCTGTAATAAGTTAACACGTGTTTGTGTCTCTCGTCACGGAAATGGAACCGCATAATATTGCGCAGCGGTATGCCATTTCTTTTTGCGCTAAATTGGGTGAAAACGCGACAACTTGCAGTAAACTTCAGAAGGCTTTTGGAGAGGAGGTTATGTTAAGAGCTCAAGTTTTTCGTTGGCATAAAATGTTTAGTGAAGGCAGAACGAATGTTGAAGATGAAGACCGCAGTGGACGACCATCAGCCTCACCGACAGATGTCAACTTGACCAGGGTGCATGCACTCGTACGACCTGATCGAAGATTATCCGTGAAAATGATTGCAGAAAAACTGAACATCAATCGAGAAACGATTCGTCTAATAATAACTGAAGATCTTGGTATGAGAAAGATTTGTGCAAAAATGGTCCCCAAAAATCTCACACCACAACAGCGAGAAACACGGAAAAATGTGGCAGCCGATCTGTTAGAGCAAACGGAATTCAATCCAGAATTGTTGAGCCGTATTATCACTGGTGATGAAAGTTTTTTTTTTTTCAGTACGATCCAGAGACAAAACGCCAAAGTTCCCAATGGTGCTCAAAGGGATGACTCAGACCAAAAAAAGCTCGCATGTCAAAGTCAAAAGTGAAATGCATGCATGTGTGCTTCTTTGATTCCAAGGGAATTGTTCATAAAGAGTGAGTGCCCCCTGACAAACAGTTAACCAATATTACTACAAAGAAATTTTAGAAAGACTTTGCAAAAGAGTTCTTCGTGTCTGTGCCAACATTGCTGATAATTGGATTCTGCATCACGATAATGCGCCATCCCATACTGCTCTGTCAGTACAGCAATTTTTAACCTCAAAACAAATTTCAGTACTACCACAGCCACCTTATTCACTAGATATCGCTCCGTGTGACTTTTTTCTATTTCCAAGAGTCAAAACGGCGGTCAAGGTACATCATTTTCAAACAACACAAGATGTCCAAAAAAACTGTGACGAGGATCTTGGAGGATATTACAGACAATGAGTTCCAGAAATGTTACCATCAATGGCAGAAGCGCTGGAAAAAGTGTGTGCAATCAGAAGGGAACTACTTTGAAGGAGACAACACTAAACTTCACTAAAACGGCAAACAACTTTTTTTTTCAAATCAGTCTCATTACTTTATTGTCGCACCTCGTATAACCGTGTATTGCACAGTGCTGGTTATATTAAACATAATTTAAACCCTGAAAAATAAATCTACATAGTTCATATGAGTTATTCATGACTTTTTCATGTTTAACTGAAATAAATTAGAAGTCCCAATAAAGAAAAGTGTAAACGTTATACAGCTTTCTCCTTAGCTACGCAGTTATACCCCAACTTTCAGTACACCACTTCGGAGAACCACTAACTAGGTCTTTATACTCATGAAGTAATAAGTGCTAGCTACAGGGGATGTCAAATTGACTCCATTTTTTTAGATTTCCAGAAGGCTTTCGAGACCGTTCCTCACAAGCGTCTTCTAACCAAACTGCGTGCTTACGGAGTATCACCTCAGTTGTGCGACTGGATTCGTGATTTCCTGTGAGAAAGGTCACAGTTCGTAGTAACAGACGGAAAGTCATCGAGTAAAACAGAAGTAATATCCGGCGTTCCACAAGGAAATGTTATAGGCCGTCTATTGTTCCTGATCTATATTAACTACGTAGGAGACAATCTGAGTAGCCGTCTTTGATTGTTTGCAGATGGTGCTGCCATTTACCGTCTTGTAAAGTGATCAGATGATCAAAACGACTTGCAAAATGATTTAGATAAGATATCTGTATGGTGCGAAAAGTGGCAATTGACCCAGAATAAAGAAAAGTGTGAAGTTATTCACATGAGTACTAAAACAAAGCAGCTAAATTTCGATTACGCAATAAGTCACACAAATCTGAAGGCTGTAAATTCAACTAAATACTTAGGGATTACAATTACAAATAACCTAAATTGGGACGATCAAATAGATAATATTGTGGGCCGAGCGAAGTGGCGGAGCGGTTCTAGGCGCTACAGTCTGGAACCGCGCGACCGCTACGGACGCAGGTTCGAATCCTGCCTCGGGCATGGATGTGTGTGATGTCCTTAGGTTAGTTAGGTTTAAGTAGTTCTAAGTTCTAGGGGACTGACGACCTCAGAAGTTAAGTCCCATAGTGCTCAGAGCCATTTGAATTTGTAATATTGTGGGTAGAGCAAACCAAACACTGCGATTCATTGGCACAACACTTAGAAGGTGCAACAGGTCTACCAAAGACACTACGCTTGTCCTCCATATTCTGGAGTATTGCTGTGCGGTGTGGGATCCACATCAGGTGGGACTGACGGATGAAATCGAAAAAGTACAAAGAAGGGCAACTCGTTTTGTATTATCGCGAAATAGGGGAGATAGTGTCACAGACATGATACGTGAATTGGAGTGGCAATCTTTAAAACAAAGGCGTTTTTCGTTGCGACGGGATCTTCTCATTAAATTTCCATCACCGGTTTTCTCCTCCGATTGCGAAAACATTCTGTTGGCACCCACTTACATAGGGAGAAATGATCATCACGATAAAATAAGAGAAATCAGGGCTCCCACAGAAAAATTTAAGAGCTCGTTTCTCATGCGTGCCGTTCGTGAGTGGAACGGTACAGAGACAGCTTGAAGGTGGTTCATTGAACACTCTGCCAGGCACTTTTTTGTGAATAGCAATCACGTCGATGTAGATGTAGATTAACGATTTCGGACGTTTTTGGGGGAAATGAACGCCTGCGTCAGCATGAGAATGGGCTCCACGAGAAACATAGCTAATGACACTCGAAACGAGAATGTTAGCTGTTCTTTTGTGTTCGTACGTTGTGGTATATGTTGCACAGCAGATACATGTTTTGAGGGAGGGGAAGAAGTGGGAGAGGTACGAGAAGTACCCTCCGCTACACACTGAAGTTGGCTCGCGCACAGTACAGAAGTAGAAGCAGATGTAGTGCGCCGTTTACTAGGGATACGAGCTACCCCTGCGCAGGCGCGGTCCGTCGTTACGTAAGGCCGTGCTGTGGTAATGAGGCGTCTCGCCTGCTTAGCATTCCCGGCGGCGGCGCGCGCCTTCCGGAGCCCGCCGCAGCGCGGCGCGGCGCGGAATTCATCAATGGCGAACGTGTGTCTTCATAGAACAGGAAGCTGTTCGGTGAGTAGCGCTTCCGGCGATGGAAACAGCGTTTCCGGTGGCGGCGGCGGTGCGGATATCCGGCGACGCTCCATCGCGCTGCTCCGCGTGCCGCCCGCTTGCCAAGGAGCCGGCCGGCCGCTAGCCGCGCTCTGGGCTCTGGGCCCTCCTCTCTCCTGCTTCTGCCCTTGCCGGACACCGCGGCCCAGGCCGAGGCGGAGGTTCCCACACAGCCGTCGGCGTCCGTGCAGATTTCTCCGAGACGGGGCGAGTAGCACTCGTGCTCTGAGGTTGTTGTTGTTGTTGTGCTCTTCAGTCCTGAGACTGGTTTGATGCATCTCTCCATACTACTCTATCCTGTGCAAGCTGCTCCATCCCCCAGTACATAATGCTACCTACATCCTTCTGAATCTGTTTAGTGTACTCATCTCTTGGTCTCCCTCTACGATTTTTACCCTCCACGCTGTCCTCCAATACTAAATTGGTGATCTCTTGATGCCTCAGAACATGTCCTACCGACCCATCCCTTCTTCTAGTCAAGTTGTGCCACAAACTCCTCTTTTCCCCAATTCTATTCAATACCTCCTCATTAGTTATGTGATCTACCCATCTAATATTCAGCATTCTTCTGTAGCGCCACATTTCGAAAGCTTCTATTCTCTTCTTGTCCAAACTATTTATCGTCCATGCTTCGCTTCCATACATGGCTGCACTACACACAAATACTTTCAGAAACGACTTACTGACACTTAAATCTATACTCGATGTTAACAAATTTCTCTTCTTCAGAAACGCTTTCCTTGCCATTGCCAGTCTACATTTTATATCCTCTCTACTTCGACCATCATCAGTTCTTTTGCTCCCCAAATAGCAAAACTCCTTAACTACTTTAAGTGTCTCATTTCCTAATCTAATTCCGGCAGCATCACCCGAGTTAGCTCGACTACATTCCATTATCCTCGTTTTGCTTTTGTTAATGTTCATCTTATATCCTCCCTTCAAGAAACTGTCCATTCCGTTCAACTGCTCTTCCAAGTCCTTTGGTGTCTCTGACAGAATTACAATGTCATCGGCGAACCTTAAAGTTTGTATTTCTTCTCCATGGATTTTAATACCTACTCCGATTTTTTTTTGTTTCCTTCACTGCTTGCTCAATATACAGATTGAATAACATCGGGGAGAGGCTACAACCCTGTCTAACTCCCTTCCCAACCGCTGCTTCCCTTTCATGCCCCTCGACTCTTATAACTGCCATCTGCTGTCTGTACAAATTGTAAACAGCCTTTCGCTCCCCGTATTTTACCCCTGCCACCTTCAGAATTTGAAAGAGAGCATTCCAATCAACATTGTCAAAAGCTTTCTCTAAGTCTACAAATGCTAGAAACGTAGGTTTGCCTTTTCTTAATCTAGCTTCTAAGATAAGCCGTAGGGTCAGTATTGCCTCACGTGTTCCAGTATTTCTACGGAATCCAAACTGATCTTCCCCGAGGTCGGCTTCCACCAGTTTTTCCATTCGTCTGTAAAGAATTCACGTTAATATTTTGCAGCAGTGGCTTATTAAACTGATAGGTCGATAATTTGCACACCTGTCAACACCTGCTTTCTTTGGGATTGGAATTATTATATTCTTGTTGAAGTCTGAGAGTATTTCGCAAGTCTCATACATTCTGCTCACCAGATGGTAGAGTTTTGTCAGGACTGGCTCTCTGAAGGCCGTCAGTAGTTCTAATGGACTGTTGTCTACTCCCGGGGCCTTGTTTCGACTTAGGTCTTTCAGCGCACTGTGAAACTCTTCACGCAGTATCATATCTCTCATTTAATCTTCATCTATATCCTCTTCCATTTCCATAATATTGCCCTCAATAACATGGCCCTTGAATAGACCCTCTATATACTCCTTCCACCTTTCTGCTTTCCCTTCTTTGCTTAGAACTGGGTTTCCATCTGAGCTCTTGATATTCATACAAGTGGTTCTCATTTCTCCAAAGGTATCTTTAATTTTCCTGTAGGCAGTATCTACACTCCTGGAAATTGAAATAAGAACACCGTGAATTCATTGTCCCAGGAAGGGGAAACTTTATTGACACATTCCTGGGGTCAGATACATCACATGATCACACTGACAGAACCACAGGCACATAGACACAGGCAACAGAGCATGCACAATGTCGGCACTAGTACAGTGTATATCCACCTTTCGCAGCAATGCAGGCTGCTATTCTCCCATGGAGACGATCGTAGAGATGCTGGATGTAGTCCTGTGGAACGGCTTGCCATGCCATTTCCACCTGGCGCCTCAGTTGGACCAGCGTTCGTGCTGGACGTGCAGACCGCGTGAGACGACGCTTCATCCAGTCCCAAACATGCTCAATGGGGGACAGATCCGGAGATCTTGCTGGCCAGGGTAGTTGACTTACACCTTCTAGAGCACGTTGGGTGGCACGGGATACATGCGGACGTGCATTGTCCTGTTGGAACAGCAAGTTCCCTTGCCGGTCTAGGAATGGTAGAACGATGGGTTCGATGACGGTTTGGATGTACCGTGCACTATTCAGTGTCCCCTCGACGATCACCAGTGGTGTACGGCCAGTGTAGGAGATCGCTCCCCACACCATGATGCCAGGTGTTGGCCCTGTGTGCCTCGGTCGTATGCAGTCCTGATTGTGGCGCTCACCTGCACGGCGCCAAACACGCATACGACCATCATTGGCACCAAGGCAGAAGCGACTCTCATCGCTGAAGACGACACGTCTCCATTCGTCCCTCCATTCACGCCTGTCGCGACACCACTGGAGGCGGGCTGCACGATGTTGGGGCGTGAGCGGAAGACGGCCTAACGGTGTGCGGGACCGTAGCCCAGCTTCATGGAGACGATTGCGAATGGTCCTCGCCGATACCCCAGGAGCAACAGTGTCCCTAATTTGCTGGGAAGTGGCGGTGCGGTCCCCTACGGCACTGCGTAGGATCCTACGGTCTTGGCGTGCATCCGTGCGTCGCTGCGGTCCGGTCCCAGGTCGACGGGCACGTGCACCTTCCGCCGACCACTGGCGACAACATCGATGTACTGTGGAGACCTCACGCCCCACGTGTTGAGCAATTCGGCGGTACGTCCACCCGGCCTCCCGCATGCCCACTATACGCCCTCGCTCAAAGTCCGTCAACTGCACATACGGTTCACGTCCACGCTGTCGCGGCATGCTACCAGTGTTAAAGACTGCGATGGAGCTCTGTATGCCACGGCAAACTGGCTGACACTGACGGCGGCGGTGCACAAATGCTGCGCAGCTAGCGCCATTCGACGGCCAACACCGCGGTTCCTGGTGTGTCCGCTGTGCCGTGCGTGTGATCATTGCTTGTACAGCCCTCTCGCAGTGTCCGGAGCAAGTATGGTGGGTCTGACACAACGGTGTCAATGTGTTCTTTTTTCCATTTCCAGGAGTGTATCTTACCCCTCGTGAGATAAGCCTGAGGTTAATTATGTACAAATACAGTTAGTGTATTCCGAAATGGAGGATCTCGGCGATTTTTTCCTTTTATCGACATTAACACTGGCAAGATATCGATGCCAGAGACTCCAAGACTTTCGAGAACGTTTTAATTTCGAGTTTGAAATCGGATAACAAATGACAAGCAGTACTGCATTTTTGGCAACGCATCAGCGTTGACAGGTGAGGCTGCTCGTCGATACACGTGTGAAGACGAACAGTTCCGCAACCGCTATGGAGTCGCTGCAGTAAGTCGCTGATACCGTCAACCGTTGTGCTGTACATCACTCCCGTCTTGTACTCTCACAACCAAACATCCAGTGGCTCAAGGTTTGCGATTCCAGTCAGGTCAATGAACTAAACATCCACATCCCCTTTCACTGACTCTGGAAAACAGTAAACAGCTTATATCCAAATTCAAGTTCCTCCCAAGGACGAGCCACATGGAACGGCAAATGTTGGGGTCAAATTTGCTAGTGGTGTGCAAAGCCTTCCTGCGTCAGGAAAACAGCCATTGTCCGATCAGTTGATGATGGATAATACTATATCACAAACTGAGTGCAAGTCGATGTTGACTTATGGTTATTGAAATAATTAATAAATTCCGTGACATCTTTAGCAAAAATCCCACTACCAGAAAGTGTGCCTAAAGGTTCCAGTGGAGGTATGGAAGTGGATGGCATTGTTAACATTTTCTGAAGGTATGACACTCAAGACGTGTCCTGTATACAGACTACCTTGCGAATGGGGATAGTAAGGCTTCTCAGAAGGTGGACGAAGAGAAGACTTATGGCCCTACAGTCAACATTAATAAAACTGGAGTGTGTAGGAGATGTGCAGAAAAAAAATGGGATCTCGAGTTCTATAGATATGTAAGAAAAAAATTAGATAGTAAACGGGGCCTGACAAAGGTTGAAACAGATACGATC